>NC_051314.1:114121547-114796547 GCF_015220235.1 Choloepus didactylus | reverse complement strand
ATTAAGATAAGGTTTTTTGTTTGTTTCTTTTTATTAGAGAAGTTGTAGGTAGCTTATACCCTTTAACTGAACTGATTTTGGAAAAAAAAAAAAAAAAGCACGTGGAAATTAAGAAGAGAGAAGGGGGAAGTTATTTTCAGGCAGTGGATACATGATGAGCAAAGGCGTAAAGACATGGAAGTAGCTGAGAAAGTGTGAGAATAATGTGTGTTTTAACTTTGAGAATTCGGTTTATGTTGAGTAAAAAAGGGTATATGGTTGATAGAGTGGGTCGAGGTCAGATCATGGATATTTAACTGCATCATATGCCTCCTGAGGTCAGAGACCATTGCTTATTCATCTTCACATCCCTAGCGTTTCACACAAGGTTTTCAACAAATACGTATTAAAATAATTAAAAAGTCATGGAGACCAGTTAGCAGGCTAATGAAATAATCCAAGCAGGAAATTATGATGATCTTACCCAAGGTGATGGTACTAGAAATATAGAAGTGGTTATGAATATCAGAGACCCACTGACTGTAGAGCTGAATGCAAGAAAGAGTGGAAAGTAGTTCTAATTTTATTCCCAGGAGTAACCAGATGAGGGGATATTGCAACCAAGTTAAACAGAGTAAAAAATGTATGGGAAGGATTGGTTGATGTTGGGGAGGGAATGGTGTAGAGCAATCTTTTCAACCCTGGGCATGTTAACTTTGTTCTAATAGAAATTTACATGTACAGTTCAGAAAAGATATTAACCAGGGATTAGAATTGGAAGTCAGTAACATAGCCAAGAAATGAAATCATGTGAGTGTATGAGATTTACTAGTTAAAACATAAAAAGTATGAAGAAAAGATCAAGAGAATAGGAATTCTGGGGCACATCAGTATAGAGGAGGTAGCTGATGAAATAGACCCAGTTGAGGAGAGAAATTAATGGCCTGAGGAATTGGGAAATTCAGAAAGAAAGGAGTCACAAAAAATAAGAGTTGTCAAAGATAAAGAGTGATGGAGTATGCAGCAATGCTGAAGAGGTCATGTAAGACAGTAAAAACTGTCTATTGGATTTGATACTGAAAGTCAAATTGCTGGGTGTTCAGATATATTTTAATGAGATAGCTGACAACTCTGCCATTCCTTCTTTTTTTCCCTCAAAATCGCTATTTTTCTAGGATCTGGAAAGTCTCTAGTGTTAGGATTCTAGACAATTCCATTGTATTTTGAATTTTTTCTATCATCATATTTCTATTTTTTTGCATTGTCTTGGGAAAGATATAGAGGAAAATGACGATCTTAATACTGTCAATAAAATTGTTTTAATTTGGGGTGAACAGAAGCTGCTAAAGTTTCAGATATTGTATAGCTCAAAAACAAGAGCCATGAATGATGGGATTGGGAACTTAGCTTATTATTTGAAGTCAGGTAATTCTTTAAATTGTTCCTTATGAGTCGTGACCAGATAAAACTGCTGTATACTGGTGCTAAGAGATACAACTTATGTGAAGAAGCACAATTATCTAGTATCAATGTGGGGCAGAAGACTCATATTGCCAATCTAAGACTTAGTTTTGGACCAGAATCCCAAAACAATTGAGTAGAGTCAACTAAAATCTAAGAAGTGGGAAAATCTTGCAGAAAGAGAGAAGTCTCGTACAAAATGAGCCTGAAATCCAAAATTCCAAAACACATAAGCAATTTTAAGAGTAATAATGATAGCCCAGAATATCAGCACTTGAAAGTTGGATTTATTCCAAATGAAATTAAAATAATTGGTGTTTGAGAGGACTTTCTTTTTAATAAGCATGTTCAGGGTCTTTAGAAAGCTAAATGCAGGGATTTCATCACCAAAGAACTCTTCTACAAAATTGAAAAAGAGAAGGCATAACTAATATAAGAACATGCATAAAAAAGGTGAATAAATTAAAAATCTGAGAAATCAAAATATAGTCCATGGAAGGAAAACATCCAATAGAAGAGAACTGGACAGAATCAAATAGAGAATTAATGAACTGGAAGATAATGAGGATTTAACTTAATATGCAGAAATAAATGACAACTAAATTAAAAATGGTAAAAAACAGGAGTAAAGACACATGAAGGATAAATTGAGAAGCTCTGCCTCTAATAGCAATCCAAGAAGCACAGATGAGTAGTGAGAAAGCTTCTAAAGAATCAATAACCAGGTGAAAGACATGTAACATGCACTGTGAATTCCAAGCAGAATGGATGAAATAGATTCTCACCTAGTCATATTATACTGAAAATATCATCAAGAATTAAATATAAATAATTATAAATGCTAATAGATAGTAAAACCAGATTACACACACATGCAGTAGACTGACAACCACTTATTATCAGCAGTAATAAATGTCAGAAGTTAATGTTATATCTTTAATATGCTAAGGGAAAACCACTTTCAACTGAACTTTTTATATTCAGCTATGCTATTATTCACGAAGGCCAATAAAGTGTATTTTCATGCATGAAAAAAATGAGGTTATAGTCCACAAATCCACACTTGAAGACTCATTAAAATGTATACTTTAGCAGGAACAAAATTGAGCTCAGTTGTAAGGAGTTGCCACATGAAAAATGTGATGAAAAGTAGTTAAATTGACTTGGCTATTGATTTGTTATACATAAGATAGCTAATTGGAGAGTGATAAAATGGTAAAACTAAGATTCTAATCAATGGTAACAAGAGAGGAATTTTTCAGCGAGTGGTTAAAGCAAAGTTTGTCTTTTGAATAAAAGGAAGAAATAATGATGTATAACTTTAGATTTTTTAGAAAAAAATAGTCAATATGTATGTTATATACTGAAAATAACTATTGAAAGAATAATGATACTCTATCATTTAAAAAAAAAAAACAGGTGTACAGAGAAGAGATATAGAACACTTTGTCCAAAAAAATACAAAAAGCAAAAGGGGATCAGAATTAACAATAAGAGAGAAAGATAAAAAAACATTAAATAGAAAACACAAAATAAATCCCAAACTCTTTGTAACCACAGTAAATATAAATAGATTATATTAATGGATTAAATAAAGAGATTAAAACAAGAAAACAGATTTAACCTGCTCACAAAACATGACAAAGTCATAGTTCATGGAAAAATTGAAAAACAAAAAAGATGAGAAATACTAATAAAAAAACCAGAGCAATACATTTCAAAAGAAAGCCAATGCAATAATATTAAAAACAGATAAATTTGGGAAAGTGATATGTTTACTCTAAAAAGAGATAAATTTGAATTTAAGGTAAAAAGCAGAAAAGGAAACATGCATAGTACTTAGCAACAAAAGGCATAATTTAACAATAAAAAAAGTGTTATGTTTATTAGTACACGCAGATATCAGGTCCTGTTCCTCTGGTCATTTGGAACTTTGCACTTCTCAGCTCCTTTTTGCAGTGACTAATTTTGGATAATGAAATGTGAGTAGCAGTAATGTGTACCCTTTCAGAGCACAGTGATGAAAAGACCATGCATGAGTCTCCAGTTTAGCTATTTCTCCACCTTGAAGACTAAGGAGGCTGTAGTATTACAGAACAGAGTTTTCCAACAGAAAATGTATGACCCACAAAGGTATTTTTAAATTTCCTAGTAGCCACATTAAAAAACTGTAAAATGAAACCATAAAATTAATTTTAATAATATATTTTATTTAAGAAATATATATATAAAATATTATCATGTTAGCATGTATTTGATATAAAAATAATTAATGAGATTTCACATTGTTTTTAAGCTAACTCTTTGAAATCCAGGTCATCTTTTATACTTACAATTTATCTCACTTTAGACTAGCCCATTTCAAGTGTGAATAACCACTATTAGTTGGTACTGTCTGGATAGCACAGTTCTACATAGTATGCGGTCGCAGCTAGGGGCGGGCACCCACGGAACCCTCTGCGGTCAGGGTTGCTTGAGGGGTACCGGCGGAGGCTCTTCCCGGAGGCGAGGGTGAGGCGGGGGACTTGGCCGAGTCCCCGGCGGAGGCGTGCAAGGTGTGGAGGGCGGCGAGAGAGGAAACGAGAGACACTCTCCTTTCAGGGGGGTAGAACAAAAAGCCTTTATTCCGGGGTGAGCACAAGTTATATAGGCTGGCATAGAGGGCGGGGTTGGTGTAGGGGTGTAAGGGCCTTAAATGGTAATGCTGAGGGGAGAAAGGCTAGGATTGGTTCTGAGAGGACGCGGAAGCTGTTGCAGCGGGCGGGAGTTGCTCTGGCAACGGTGCATGCGCACTGGCGGTGGCGGAAGTTGCTCTGGCAACAGGGAGTGTGTGGCAAGATAAGGGAGGCGGTTTTCTCCGGCAAGCTTCCTCCAACGGTTGTTTTTTGGGTGAGGAAACCGGGCCTGCATCTGGCTCCACTTTCTCAGGCCCGGGGGGCTGTGGAGGGCGCTATCGCCCGTGCCCACCACCCTCCCCAGGGGCTGATCAGGTCCCCCGGCCCAGGCCCGCCAAGTTGAAGCACGTATCCAGTATCCCGCAATAGTAGAACCACTATGGTAGAGCCATCATCTGGGATTGATGAGTTAATTTATAGACATTTACCCAGAAGAGTCTGCTGGATTCACAACAAATTTTGAATGAGTAAGAAATAAGCTTATCTTGCCAGAAGACATGAAAACTTTTGGAGTTGTTTTTATTGCAGTACAATTTACTCAATCATAAAAATACAAAGATAATAAAATCATGACCTTCTATGAATAAAAATATAGCCTCAAAATTTGTAAAGCAAAAACTGATATAATTCTAGGAATAAATCATAAAACTATATATTAATAGCTGAAAAATTAATGAAGTTGCAGAAAATTTGAATTAATCAAATTATGCAGTGGATATATACATTTAAAACCTGTATCTCATAAGTAGAGAATACTCATTCTTTTAAAGCATATATACAATGTTATTTTATAATTTCCATGTGCTACTCCTAAAGCGGATAATAAAGTTCAAAAATTTAGAATTATACAAACTACTTAGTTTGACCACAATGTGATTATATTTGGTACAATGTAAAAAAGAGATTTAAAAAAAAAAAAGTCTTATAGGTTTGGAAACAAAAAAATAGATAACCTGTAACTCAGGTTAAAAAAATGATAGTAGATGTTTGCAAAATCTTCAGAATTGAAGAAAATAGCAGTAGTGCATAGTAATATATGTAGAATGCAGTTAAACAATTTTTAGAGGAAATTTTATAATCTTAAATGCATTTACTAATGAAAAAGGAAACCTTGAAAGAAATTAGTAAGCATTCAGTTCAAGAAGCTTGGGAAAGAACAACAACAAAGTTAACTTAAGCATAAGAAAGTAGAAGAAAGAATATAAAAATAATAGTATAAATTCTTAAAAAAAGAGGAAAGATCAAAATTTCAAAAACTTGATTATATGAAACTTCTAATTGCAAAGATAAAGAAAGAAAGAGTAATGAAACAAATATATTATACATGGAGTAGGAAAAAGTAAGTACATAAACCTATTTTTTTAATAGTTCAAATAATGAAGGAATTTTAGGATCTCTTTCCTTCTTGCCTGGTGGACTTGCTTAATACTAATCGCAAAACGTTCTTAGGTTAAGGTAGATTGTCTTTGCTCTGAAAGACTTTATTGCTTTGAAGACAAATAAAATTCTATCAGTTTCCCTGGGTGAACTATGTCTTGGAGCATTGTAATTATTACAATTGATATGTGCCTGGTTGTTTATTGTGTGTGTTCCCATATGTGAATGTATAAAACTGCTGTGTTTATGTACTTACATGCGAAATTTGTTTATTGTTATATACTGTATAATTGAGTGAATGTGTTTTAATTTTGGAACACATCAAATAGACTTGGGTGATACTGTTCCAAAAATTTTTATTCAAAATACTTGTAAACCACCTAGTACATCTTGCAATATTTAAAACAGAGCCAGATACACAACAGATTTGTTGTATAAATGTAAGATGATTTCTTTCAATTCTAAGATGTATTATAATTATATTGAATTCAGCATTGAGAAAGGATATAAAAAGCCCTTCATCAAAAATTTGATTATTTTAATACAGATTTGTTTGTAGTGGAGTGGTAGGAAAAATAGAGTCTAAAACTATACCTTTCAGAGGCAAAATTGGCACTAATAACATAATTTGATGCATCATAAACACTTCCCCACTAACATATGGACAATGTTCTAGTCAGTGGAAATGCTACCAATATATGAAGTTTCTGCTACATAATGTTCTACAAGCAAGCTAGTATACAACAAATTTAATAAATTAGCATTTCCAAACAGTCGATGAATACTGTACAATCCTCATGATATACTGTAAAGTAAATTCACGACGACACAGTTTTAGTTATTTTAATGGATGGGCTAGATATTTAAGGACAACATGATGAAATGACAAGTTCCTTGCAGTTATCAGTCCTTTACAAGACTGGTAACAAGTTGATTTATTAATTTCAACCAGGCAGAAGATAGAGTGCAGGGAAATTGAAAGTAAGAAATGTCAAGATTCCATATTATCAGATACAGATTCTTATGAATAAACCAAGGTATCCTGAAGTACGTAATACAAAGGAATAAAGGATAGCTATCTAAATGTGGAGATGGACTTGCTGCTTACCATGAAAACATAGATGTGTAATGTCTTTTAAACAATATATAAAATGTTATAAATTCATGGTTATTTTCAATTCAATTCAACAAGCATTTATTAAGAAGCTTTACCTGCCAAGCATTCTGAAAGGTGCTAGGGATACATAGATACAGAGTTAGACGGAGGGACTCAAAAACGTTTCTAACCAAGTAGAGAAGTTAGGCATGTGAACTAACAAAATCTGAGGGTATGATGATAGTACACTTGAAATAAGTACATAGAATTACTATAGAATAAAAAGAGATTTACTCTACCTAGGGATCCAAAAGCTAATTCTAATCTGAATTCTGAAGACAGAGGGAAGAGTCTATGCAGAGACACAGAGAGAGAGAGAGCATGGTTGGGTTAGTGACTGTAGGCAGAGAGGTGTCACCCGGATGGTGCATTGATAGTCATCTATACTAACATTATGACCATGTTCTTGGGTGAGATAACTTATTGGCACTTTGGTCACCTTATCTGTAAAGAGAGGACTGTAATACATTGAGGATAGTCATGAAGTTTAGAAATGATGCAAGTAACAGTGTATAGTAAAAGAAAAACAAAATTAATAATTATAACCGTAATTTATTGAGTGCTTAACATATTGAAAACTAAAATGAATGCCTTTCTTACAAAATTGTATTTGATTCCAAGCACAATCCTTTGATATATACTGTTATCCCTATTTTATAGCGTTAGAAACTGAGGCTTAGAAAAGTTAAGCAGTCTCTAAAATATGGAGGTAAAAGTGTTGGAAGCAAGATTGGAATGCACAACCCTTTGAAATGTCTTTACTTTTAACAGAAAATCTAAAATATTATCCAGGTGGAAAGTCCTGCTTGATCGGTCCTGCCTCCTTCCCATCCCCACCTTTAGGACCCTCTCTCTCTCATTCTCCACTCTCAGCCTTACTGACTGTTTAGCTTCTCAAGTGTACCCCAAATTCACATCAGGTCATCTCACCTACTGTTACCTCTGCCTGGAATGTTCTCTTCCCTCTCTTCACCTAGTCATCATTCTTACTCTTTAATTCCTACTTCATAGACACTTTCCCTGTCTCTGCAGTCTAGGTGAGGTCTGTATGTTAAATTAACCTGGAATAACACTATTTTCATCACATTGAGCTTAGCATAACTATAACTAAAATCAATTCAGGTAATTAATTGCTTATTATTAGCACCACCCCCCACCATGATTCCATATGGCCAAAACATTTCTCTTTTATTGGCTGCTGTGTCTGCAGCATCTTGCACAGTCCTTTCTCTGTAGTAGGGGCCTAAAAAGTATTTGTTAAATAAATGAACAAATGTTTTGAAATGAACCCAGGGTTTTCCAACTCCAAAAATACATTCTCTTGATCCACAAAAGTAAGTACTATTACTTGGAATTCATTGCTATTGTAATAGTTAATGTTTGCTAACAGGAAATGTAAAATATTTTCTGAGAGATCTGCTAGAAAAATAAACTTTTTATTGGGAAAAATAGTCAAGAGAAGAAGAAAAGTGAAAAATAAAGAGGTATCAAGCGGTAGAAAAGGTGCCTTAAATTAAACCTGGTGGTAGCAGGAGTGGTAGTTGAAAAACAGTGGTGATTAAAAAGCAGTAGCCCAGACTCAAAAATAGAGTTAAGGAAAAAGATGAGATAGCAATGAATAACCAAATAGTAGAAACACTTGTATGTGGAAGCAAGGCAAGAAGCCTATAAGAGAATCAGTGTTCCATGATAAAGTCAAATTAATACTAGGAGATTCTTGACATATTTGACATGTAGAATGGGGAGAAGGAAGATGACGGGATGATAGAAATGAGTGTCTTTGTGTTTCTGAAGGTGGGTATATTACTAGAAAATAAAATGACATTAATAAATTAAGCTACAGGGCCTCCTCTGTGTTCATTTATCTCTCTGTCCTAAAACTATAAATATAAAAGTGTTTATAATGGAATGTCTCAGCCATTCAGAAATGCATGTATATTTGTGTGTCTATGTGTTTGTGTGTGTGTGTATTTTTTAGCTTTTGGTCCTGAACTTTTGAGGTAGTTGGTGAATTATTTTATGTTTCATAGGTTAAGAAGTCTGAGACACATGCTACAGTTTAGAAGATATGTTAAAGAAGGTATATTTAAATTTTAAATAAAAAAATATTCTTATACTCAGAAATTTCAATTAACATTTAAAAACTCCTGTCACAAATCTGTAAAACTCAACTCACCAGACTACTGTCCAGGACACATACTTAATAGTTGTGACCCTCCTGAATTCTAAGTTCCTCTAGAGAAGATGGCCACTCTATCTTAAAGAAACTGAGGGATAGTTCTTAAACTTCCAATGCTCACCAGCACCCCAGAAGCATTTGATGTAACAGTTAAGCTTTGCAAAAGGAATAAATTTAGACAGAGAATGATGCAAGTTATACTTTGACTTTTACAATCTTTTCCCAGCTCAATCACCAGCTCCTTTTTCCCTTACAATCTGCAATTTTTCATTAGAGATGATATAATGAGGACTATTAATATGATCCTTCCCTTGTTATTTCTAGAGGTCTCTCCAGTTATCTCTTAGATGTTACAAATTTCTGAATGTAAAAATTTGTAGATTAAGGAATTGTCAGTGTTTGAGAGTTATTAAAGCACTGTTCTGTAAGACATGGGGAAGGAGAACATAGGTGAAGTCTTAATTAATAAATATCTACACTTTGTTCTGATAAGGAAACTCATCTCAAATTTATTTGAAATTACCTTTTTAAGAAAATTTATCCCATCAGAGACCATTCCCCCTTTCAAAAAACTGAAGTATTATAATAATGACATTAATAAGGAAAGAAATTTATCTTTGGGACTCATAATTTATCATTTTCAGCATTTCTTTGATTATAAATATCAATTAATATGAATAAAATATAACTCCAAATTTTTCATATATTTTGAAACTTCTCATGAATGTCTTCCCATGTGTATGAGCATTTATAAAATAATGTCCTAATACATAATGTTTTATAATATGGAGTCTAATCATTCTCCTGCTTGGAGTCCTTTTTTAAAATTCAATTTTGTTGAGACATTTTCACAAACCATACAGTCATCCACAGTGAACAATCATTTGTTCACAGTACCGTTATATAGTTGTGCATTCATCACCACAGTCAATATTTGAACATTCTTATTACCATACATAAAAAAGAATAAGAATAAAAATTAAAGCAAAAAAGGAAACCCAAAACTTCCCATACCCCCGATCCCTCCCTATTATTCATTTATTTTTTTGTCCTCACTTTTCTACTCATCTGTCTCTATACTGGGTAAAGGGAGGGAGAGCCACAAGGTTTTCACAATCACACTGTCACACAGTGTAAGCTATATAGCTATACAGTCATCTTCAAGAATCAAGGCTACTGGGTTGCAGTTAAGAGTTTCAGGAATTTCCTTCTAGCTATTCCAATACACTAAAAAGGGATATCTATATAATGCATAAGAATAACCTCCAGAATGACCTCTCAAATCCATTTGAAATCTCACAGCCATTGAAACTTTGTTTCATTTCTCCTCCCTCTTTTGGTCAAGAAGGCTTTCTCAATCCCACGATGCCCGGGCCAAGCTCATCCCCGCGAGTCAGGTCCACATTGCCAGGGAGATTTATACCTCTGTGAGTCATGTCCCATATAGCGGGGAAGGCAGTGAGTTTACCTACAGAGTTGGCTTAGAGAGAGAGGCTACATCTGAACAACAAAACACGTTCCTTGAGGGTGACTCTTAGGCACAATTTTAAGTAGGATTCACCTCTCCTTTGCACTAACAAGATTCATAAGGGAAGCCCCAAGATCAAGGGCTTGGTCTTCTAAATTGCTAATCCCCAATGCTTGTGAGAATATCAGTAATTCCCCAGGTGGGGAAGTTTAATATTTCCATATTTTCCCCCAGGCCCTCAAGGGGACTTTGCAAATACATTTTTATTCTCTGCTGAAATTACTCTGGGATATATCGGGCTTCATGCTAATGTGTAATTATGGTGTTTGAATAAACTGACTGTACAAGTTAAATTATATAGCATGCTACAGAAAATATAGATTTTCCACCACATATAAAACTCTTCCTGTGGTCTCACAGAGAAGTTGAAGTTTTAAAACACATCAATATCATCATTTTCTCTTTAGTCTGGTTTACCTTAGTCTTAAACCAAGTCCATTTTATTCATATCTCTAATTGAAGTCTGGTCTCTTTTTCAGCTTCTTTAACATTTGCTGTATGGGGTAATGCTGACATTCAAAGCTGCTGAACTCTGGCTTGGAGTCTCAGGTGTCACACAGCTACCCAAAGTTCCAGGGGCCTACCAGGTTATAAACAAACAGCTCATCATCTCAGAATTTAGAAATAACCATTACAGCTCATGAATAGATGTGACTGCTATGAGAGCTTACAATCTAGGAACCTTTACCATTAGCCTTCCACTGATAACCCGTGCTCTCAGATTCAATTCTCAGAGTTTGCACATTATAGTTAGTCCATATTAGTGAGGCATTATAATGTTTGTCTTTTTGATTCTGGCTTATTTCACTCAACATACTGTCCTAAAGTTCTTTTCACCTAGTTGCATACCTCACAACTTCATTTCTTCTTACCACTGCACATTGAATGTATACACCACAGTTACCCATTCCATTTATCAGTCGATGTTTCCTTAGGTCACCTCCATCCATTGCAAATCATGAATACTGCCACTATAAACACCAGTGTGCAGTATCTATTCATGTCCCTGTTCTCACTTCTTCCAAGTATATTCCCAGTAATGGAGTTGCAGGACCATATGGCAACCCCATAGTTAGCTTCTTCTGGAACCACCACATTGCCCTCCAGATCTGCTTCCTCACCCTCAGTGAATAGGTACATCCATCTCTCCCTACTGTCTCCAGCACTGGTATTCCTCTGTTTAATTTTAAACAGTTTTATTCACACACTGTACAATTCATTCTAAGAAAACAATCAATGATTCCTGGTATAGTTACATAGGCATTCACCACCACAATCTATATGAGGAAATTTCCATTTCTTTCATGAAGAAAGAGGAAAAGGAGGGAAAAAATGAAGAATAAAAATATAGAAGATAAAATGGAAATAAAAATAAAGTAAAATAGAAATAAAAGTTCAGACAACAATACCACCATGAATCACGTTTCACTCCCTTATAACCCCTTCTTGTAGACATTTAGCTTTATTTTGCCTTTGTTACAATTAACTGAAGCATCTTAAAATGTTAGCCATTAACTATAGACTGTAGTTTGCACTGATTGTATTTTTCCCCTACACCATCCAGTGTTCAACACCTTGCAATGTTGACATTCATTTGTTCTCCCTCTTTAAAAAAAAATCCTTGTATTTGTACATTTAATCACCATCATTGACCACTCTAGGTTTCACTAAGTTATGTAATCCCAGTCTTTATCTTCTTTCCTTCTGGTGTCATACATGCCCCTAGCCTTTTTCTTTCAACCATACTCACACTTATATTTGTTCAGAGTACTTTCAGTATTGTACTGCCATCACACAGTGTTATGCTATCCATTTCTGGATCTATACAATCAATTCTATTCACCCTTATATACTTTTTTCAGCATCAAATGCCCAATTTCTAACCTCTTTCTATCTCCTAATAACCTGTGTTCTCAACTTTAACTCCCAAATTTCACTCATCAATGTTAGTTCATATTAGTGAGTCCATAGAGTATCCATCCTTTTGTTTCTGGCTAATTTCACTCAGCCTAATGTCTACTATCTACCATTTTGACTTTTGGAATTTATATGTCATATTTTATTTTATTTTCCCTCTCTCTCTCTCATTTTACTCTCACTGATAGTCTTCATTTCTAATCTGTTTTCCAAACCTGTCTCTCCTGTCTTTTCCTATCTGCTCGTAGTACTCCTTTTACTGTTTCTTGTAGAGCAGGCCTGTTGTTCACAAACTCTCAGTGTCTATTTATCTGTAAATATTTTAAACTCTCCCTCATTTTTGAAGGATGTTTTGTCAGATGCAGAATTCTTGGTTGGCTGTTTTTCTCTTCAGTATCTTAAATATGTAATGCCATTGCCTTCTTGTCTCCATGGTTTCTATTGAGAAATCTGCATATGGTCTTATCAAGCTTCCTTTGTATGTAATGGATCTCTTTTCTCTTGCTGCCTTCAGAATTCTGCCTTTCACATTTGATAATCTGATTATTAAGTGTCTTGGATTAGGTCTATTTGGATCTGTTCTGTTTGGGGTACACTGTGCTTCTTGGATCTGCAATTTTATGTCTTTCATAAGAAATGGGAAATTTTCAGTGATTATTTCCTCCATTATTGTTTCTGCCCCTTTCCCCTTCTCTTCTCTTTCTGGAACACCCATGACACATACAATCATGCTCTTCTTGTTGTCATTCAATTCCCTGAGACCCTGCTCATATTTTTCCATCCTTTTCCCTATCTGTTTTTTTTTTTTTTGTAGTATTTCAGATGTCCTGTCCTCTAGTTCTTGAATCCTTTTTTCTGCCTCTTCATATCTGCTATTGTATGTCTGTATTATGTTTTTCATCTCTTCTATTGTGCCTTTCATTCCCATAAGTTCTGTGAATTGTTTTATCAAACTTGCAAGTTCTTCCTTATGCCTGCCAAATGCCTTCTTTATATCCTTAATCTCTTTTGCCACGTCTTCCCTCAACTTGTTGATTTGATTTTTGAATTGATTTAGCATATTTGTTTAAAGATCATTAATTGGTTGTTTCAATTCCTGTATCTCATTTGAAATGTAACTTTGTTCCTTTGACTGGCCCTATCTTTGTTTTTTTCTAGTGTGATTCATAATTTTTTGTTGTCTAAGCATCTGGTTTCCTTGATTACCCCAATCACATTTTCCCAGACCAGATGGGCCCAGGTCTCAGGAAGAGGGTGTAATCAGTATCAAGTATCCCTGAGGATGAGACCTAGCAGTTTGTCCGACTTTTCCTGTGAGGCCTCTAGACACTGTGCTTTTCTCCTATCCTGCCAGCAGGTGGTGTTTGTCAGCCCGCAGATCCCCACCATCAGAAAGAGCTGCTTTGCCTTTAATTGTCAGTAGACCCTGTCCCTGCCAGGGGCTTAGATTTTTGGAAGCCAAGCTTAAGCTGTTTCTGTCCCCTCACTCCCCCCCAGGCCCTAGATACTGAGTTCTCTGAGGGAGGATATCCACTTGAGCTGGGCCATGCCTCCCCCCCTTTTTAGGGATGGTAACTCCTTTAGGCCTTTATCTCTTATGATTGACTTATTCCTTTGACTCTATCTTAACTCCACCCTTGCCAGGGTCAACACTGACAACTGAATATGCCTGAGGCTTTCTCTAATAAGCTACTTAGGATGAGAGAAAAAAAGGAAAAAAAGAAATCCCCTTTTCAGAGCCAGTCCCCAGCCCTCTGGTTACCTATCAAGAACAAGAGATGGTGTCTGGTTCTATGTACCCCTTTTCTTGGGACACAGTCCTTTTCCAGCATTCTGAGCTCAGCCAACTCCAAAAGCCTCTGTTTTTATTTATTTATGTATTTTCCCCCATAAATCCCTGCCTCCTCTCTGCCAGGAAGAACCTCTGGGTTCCTTTCCTGCTTGCTCCATGTTTATCTGTGCTTGTAGCTTGTATTCAGTAGTCCAAATGCATTAATTAAAATCACAGTTGGAGCTTGGTTGAACTACATTCCCTTCCTCCTAGGAGACTGCTTCTTTTTACCACAGGAAACGTTCCAGCAGCCTGCCATGCCGGTGGGGGAGGGAAGCCAGCTCTGCAGTTTGGGGAGATAGTTACTTCTAGTTCTTATGCTGTGATCTCAGTCATTCCACCCATTCCAAACTGGTGTATGATGTGTGTCTGTCACAGATTTTCCCCCAACAATTGTTCCAGACTATTTACTAGTTGTTCCAGAGGACTAAATAAATTCCACACTTCCCTATGCTACCGTCTTGCCCCACCTGCTTATAATCTTATTTTTTTTATAAACAATGATTCGAAGAGTTCCTTGAATATAAAGAGGTTTCTTTAGTTCATCAAATAAAAATCTAGAAAGAGAAAGTCTAGGTTCAATTGGAATGCTTGTTTTTAAAATTATATTAATTCTTTCAGAGAAATTTAACTCTCCCTTGTGTTTTAGTCTTTGAAACTGTCAGAAGCATGTTATTAAGCTGCTAGAGATGTCAGGCAAAATAAGCAAAATACTTCCATCTCAAATACTGGAAAGTATATTGTATTTTTATTTTGTGAAAAACAAAGACCACCTTCCAGGCAGGGAAGAATTAAGGAAAGTAAAAAAAAAAAAAAAAAAAAAAAGGAAAAATAAAAATCTTTACTGGTTTCACTACAATTTCATTTTTATTTGAATTTATTAACAGAAGTAATTTGTGGTCTACAATTAGCTTTTCTGCTCACCCTATCTTACTAGTTTGTTATCTAAACTTGTTTTACAAAGCTTGAAGCCTATACAATATTTGAAGCTGAGTAATTCTGTAACAGACAGGGTTAGATAGGATTTGTAGTGAGAAAATTTAAGGAAAAAACACATCCTTTTATCTTTACATTGAATGTCATCAAATACATGTGGGAGGATCTGTTTCTGCTGATTAAAAAACTCATCAAATTTAATGTTGCATAATACCTTGCCTCAACTTACTTAATCATGAATGTGTTCTTTGTTAACCACATAAATTGTAAATGTTCTATAATTTTCTGCTTTTTTACCAGCAAAAATAATGCATTTCTCAACACAGTATTTAAATAAACAAAACAGTTAAGGCACAGTGATTGTTCTCCTTTTCCCTTTAATAAATACTGGTTTCTATCTTAAAGAGAGACTTATTTATGATTCCGTATGTTCTTTATTCAGAGATAGGTTTACAGTATCCTCCTTTTATTTTATCAAATTGACCTTTAGAATGGTCATATCAATTTATAGTGTCAAATTAAGTACATATCACAACATTAGGATAATTCACTATATTAATGTTCCTTTAACCTTTGCCATATGGAGTTCTTTTTATAGTAACTAGTTTCCGTTATATATGTAGTAAATTCATCTTCATTTGTTATTGTAATCCAATTCAGTTTGCATTTTTAAAGTTCACAGACTTAAAAAGACATTTTTTTGTAGTAGAACTAATCTACTTTATTTTTTATTTATTCCTTTAATGTCTCAAATGTCCACTCTAAGTTGGCTAAATATTAACTTACCTTTTATTTCTAGATTTCTTTTTATTATTCCATTTCTTCATATTATCTTTTTCAATCATCATGAATTTATTGAAGATGAGATTTGTTTCCCTTTATGTTTGCCAGGAATATTTTTTGGACACTAACACCATTTTATTTGTTTTTTTTTTTTAAATGTATATTAAGTATAAGTAAAATCTTTAGTTATTAAAGAAAGGTGAAAAGTTAAAGCCTTTAAGACTCTGGATTGTTTGATTTCTTCTTGGTCAACCATTTCAGCTTACAACTTTCTCCCTCTTATGTTTGTATTTGGCTCCATCATCCTTTTTCTTTCAGTAGATCACTTTCAGATTTGTGTTCTGCCTTTGAATTTTTAGGATGATATTTATTTTCCTTAATTCTTTACTAAATATCTATCTCTTTACTCTTTTTAAAACAAGAAGTGCTCCATCTGATTTGTAAGGATTTCTTCTTCTTTCACCTTAGTGCTGGGTGAATCCTCTTTTCACATTTAAAACTGGAAAACATCTTAATAAGAATAGCTCTCATCTTAAATATAAGCAACTAAAAGTATCTACCAACAGCTGCTGTACCCTACTGTCAAGATTTTTTTTAATATCCCCATGGGCCATAGCTGATTGACACTTTGAATGGATAAAAAAATTAAACAACAATCCTTAATGTACCTTGAAAACAAAGATATTTCTCCCTTCATTTTGTGTCACTATTTTAATAATATTTCTCCTTTCTTGGAGCAATTTGTTCTTATCAGTCCCACTGCCTTTACCTACCGCAGTCTCCATTTCAAGTGGATACTTGGAGAGATCTTGTAGGCTAGTGACCTTACTCTTTCCCTGAGCCTCACTAAACTTTAGACAGCCTTCTTCCTGCCTTCTCTCTTTCCCTGACCCTTAAATTAACCAGGCACCTAACACTTATCTCCTTCTGCCTTTCACCTGACCCTTATAGGATCCAGGCAGCCCAAGTACAGAGAAAGAAAGCATTCATAGTCAAATGCTCAGTAAATCCAAGGGCAGTAAATCACTCACCCATCCCATTTATCAACCCCTAACATCCTCCAGTCCTTTCTGCTAGCCCACCCCAGTTCTTAAAAACCCTGACACTCTGTGTTTCAGTGGAGTTGAATTCAGACATGGTTTTGGTCTCACTCTCTATTCCAAGAGCTATTGAATAAAGTCATCCTTGCTTGTTTAGCATTGTCCAGTGCAGTTTTCTTTGATCCTGGCTATTAGAACTCACCTACTAGCTCCAACTAGTCACATCTGTCTCACATGCAAAATACACTCTTCCTCTCCCAATGAATAGTTCCTTTATATCAGAAGACTTGTAAACTAAAGGGATAGTTTTCTGCCCACATCTACCCAGTATTCAGTGGTGGAATGGACGTAGAATAACCACTCGGAGCACTCCGATTCAAAGAATGGGAAATTAGAGGAGTCACGTAGGAGTCTACAATCTAGCCAGATACAAGTTGAATATATCTTAACTAGAACTCAGTCATGGCTCTGTCCTCTCGGCTCTTGGTCCCATCATTCCTTTTCACTTAAAATAATGTTTCAAGGTTCATCATGTATAAGATGTATCAGAACACATTCTTTTTTATGGCCAAATAATAATCCAGTATATACCACATTTTGTTTATCTATTCATCACCTGTGGACATTTGGTTTTTGTGTGGACACAGGACCCAGGCTCCACCTCCCTAATGGGGAATGAGGCCCCATAGTGCATAGCAGCCTGCATGGCCAGAACAGAAGTTGAAGGTCATCAGACCTCTCAAGGAAGAAAGTATGTACAGATGTTATCAGAAACAAAGCATTTAAACTCCCCTCCCCTGATCACTGTTGATAACAAATCTCCAGACCCCTCTGTCACAAGACCCTGCTGAAACTCTGTTCTCATGGAATACCCGTGTCCTATGCACTTATAAGCTGTCCCTTTGCACCCCCACACTTGCAGAGAACTGACTTCCATTATTCCAGCCAGCCACCACCAGGAAGAATTTTCTCCTGTTTATAAGTCCTAATAAACTCATGTCTGTCTCTGTGCCTAGCATGTTCTTTGGTCTTAGGGCTGCACCAACCCAAGTCTTCCAAGAGCTGGGTTAAAACAGCCTTTTTTCCCCACTTTAGCTGATATGACTAATGAAGCGATGAACATTTGTGTACAGGTTTTTAGGTGGATTTAGATTTTCAGTTCTTTTTTAGTATATATCTAGCAGTGGAATTGCTAGGTCATATGTTTGCTGTATGATTAACTTTTATGGAACTGTGAAACTGTTAAAAAAATTTTATATTCCTACCAACAATAGGAGGGCTGTAATTTTTCTACATTATTATCAACACTGTTATTCTTTTTTGTTTATAATCATCCTAGTGGATGTGAACTATTATTGCAGTTTTGAATTGCATTTCCCTAATGACACATACTATTGGATCCTTTCATATGTATGTTTTCCTTTTTTGACCATTTGTATATCTTCTTTGCAGAAATGTCTATTCAAATAATTTGCCCATTTTAACTGGGCTTTTGTCTTTCTGTTGTTAAGTTGTTGTAAGAGTTATGGGATGTGTGGATTTTCTTTTACATTTTTATTTTATCTTACTATCATTATTATTTGAAGTAATGCAAATGACCTAAAATTGATTGCAGTGATGATTGCACAACTATGTGATGGTACCAGGAGCCATTTATTGTATTCTTTGGATGGATTGTATGGTGTGTGAATGTATCTCAGTAAAATTGCATTAAAAAAATTACCCTGACTGCAGTGCTCTACAGGATCTGACCTTCCCCTTTCATCTTACAATATTCCCCATTTTTCAGACCATGCTGTATGCATCCTAGTCTTTTTGTTTCTCAAACACATCAAGTTCATTTTTGCTTTAGGGTTTACACTAGCTGTTTTGTCTGAATGATCTTCCCAGTAATTTCCTTGCTATTCAACTCAGCTCAAAGAACATCTCCTCAGACAAACTTCTCCCAACTGCCCAATCTAAAGGAGCCATATTTTATCCTACTTTCAGTCTGTGCATCATATTTATTGCAAACATTTTTTGTTGTTATTACTGTCTTCTTCCTAATGGGATGCATTTTGGTTTCTATGTTTAAGCACTGTATTCCCATGTATTTAAAGCAATAGCTGAAAGTAGATGTCAAAATATCTGTTGAATGAATGAATAATGAATTTTTCTCTTTCCCTTTCTATATAAATTGCATCCTTTCTTTAGCCCACAAATCTAGGAATCATTCTTGATTCTTGTCTTTCTCTAACTCCCCAGTCAAATGGCTCCACATCCAAAATAGATCCCAGATCTGTTCACATCTATACATCTCCATAAATAGCTTCTAAGGCCAGACCTTACAACCCCTTGTGGGACTGTCAGTTTCCTCCTTTTTTTCTCAGCTCTCTATCCTTGCCAAACTAAATAAAATTTTCAACATTTTGGCCAATGCTCTTTTAAAAATATACATCAGATCATGCTTGGTTAAAGCCTTCCAGTAAACTTGGAACAAAATCCAGTCTCCTCACCATGGCCTGTGAAGTTGTACATGATGTGGGCCTTGCCATCTCTCTCCCTCTTCTTGCTTCTGCTTCAGAGAAACTATCATTCTTTCTGTTTCTTGAATATGCCCCTCAGGATATGCTCCTTGTTTCTACTTTGGGGCCTTTATTTGGTGTTCCTTCTACCTGGAACCTGTTTTCCTCGGAATTCCACATGGCTGGCTCTTTTAATCTTGCTTAAATATCACAGTCTCAGAGGGTTAACACCTATGTAATATTTTTCTACTGGCATTGCCAGTACATTACCCTGCTCAATTTTCTGTATGACATTTGATACTATCTGGAATTTCTCATTTACTTGTTTATTGTCAGACTTTCCTAGTAAACATTTATCTTTTTTGAGAGAAGAGACTTTGATTTATTTTCTGCTATAAATTTAGAGACCCTGTCTTTTATTTTGAGTAGAAATAAGAGTTCCTGTTGGAGGGCAATAAAAGATAATGTTGAAAAGTAGTTTAGAGGCAAAATGAAAACAGCTTTGATTATTGTGGGTAAAAAGTATAGACTTCATTCTATGGACAATGAGACTTCACTGAAAGTTTTGGAGCAGGTAGTTAATATAAAGAAAGAAGTTTTCTTTATGGAGATTAGTTTGGACTCATAGTATGGAAGGAAATTGAACTAGTAGACAAGGTAGGGGCCATTTTAATCCTGCATTGTATACATTTGTAGTAGCTATGAGAATGCAGAAAAGAAAGGAATGTAACTTACAGACAATGATAGCACAGATCTGCCTGAAGAGTTGGATGTGGAGGTGAAAGAGAGAGGATAAACTTTAAAGTACTTTCTTAGCCATATAATTTTAGAATTTAATTATCAAAGCATACATGTACCCCATAAAAATTATTGAAAATGTAAATAATTGATCATCTGAAATCTTATATTTATGTGAAGCTGAATTCATTTTAGATACTTAAAGCAGAAATAAATAATTCTATACTGGGAACCAAATAAGATGCATTATTAATTACTGTTGTTTCCTTGCCTCATTGACACCAATTAGAGTATTACTTTATTTGTAATAAAATTCTGCCAAGTGGACAGAAGCTCTCTATTAAGTAGGAGCAGAAGTAAGCACATTATAAAAGCTGTATCATATATTCTCACAGCTTTGTGGATTCTCATAAGGTAATTGCCTTGTTATCATCAAAACAAGCTCAATAAAATTCTTTTTAAGAAATTCATAAGGAAAATTTTGATACATGTTAGGTCATGAAAGAAATAGGTTACATAACTCTTTTTAAGTTCTAAGTTTAACTTTTATGATGTACAAATAACAAGTCTTTTATGTCTTTGTAGTAAAGTATAATTTAAGCCAAAGAAGCTAAAACCATATTTTTTCTTTTCTATAAAGTATCCTAGCCAGAAAATTTACTTTAAAACTGACAGCACATTTATTAGATTTCTAGAGAACTCAAACATTCCTTGAAATCTTCTAATGCTATACATGTACATATAGTCTATTAGTTAGAATCTCTAATGTAAGTTGCTGTAATATACAGAGCCTAAATAGCCATGGCTTGAGCAAGATAAATGTTTTTTTTTTTTTCTTGTGTGAATCTGTTCTGAGAAGGTATAAGGGAATATAATACTTTCTATCTTATTATATTGTCTTTCTTATAATATTGCCCTCATCTCTCTGGTTCAGGAATTTTCAATATCATATCCACATTTCAATATTGGAAAGGGAGGCAAATGAGTATGAACACACTATACTTTTGAGGGCACATGCCATAAACACAGACCTTTTTCTGCACATACCCATTTGCAAGAACTTAATCATGTAGCCAGGTTTAGCCTCAAGAGAGATTGGGTTAGGTAGTCTTTTTTTCTGGTAAACAGTGGACAAAAATAAAAATCAGGGATTGTATTACCGTGAGAATGAATGGGGGAAAGTTTGATCTGTCTGCCAGGACATATCTTTTTTAAAAATTATGGTAGTGATATTTTATGACTTTTCATATGAGCTTTCTTTTTTGTTTTATTAATATGATTATATTAATAGATTTTCTAATGTTAAGCTATGCTTGCATTCCTAGATAAATCTAATTATATGTTGCTTTTGGAATACAACATTGTCAATACCTGAATTTATTTAGAATTTTTGTTTTTGAAGTCATAAGTAGGATTGATCTATAGTTTAATTTTTAGTGGTAACTTTGTTGAATTTTCCAACAAATGTTATGGTGAGTTCATAAAAATCATCATAAATTTTTACTCTTTTTCCTACACTCTGCAAAAGAAATAATATTTTAATCTATGAGTTCCTTAACAATTGGTAGAATTTCCTTTTGAAACTATCTGGGTGTATTACTGTTTGGGGAAGATAATATAGATATTTGACAACTTTTAATTTTTCTTTTATGGTAGTAAAATAAATTAATTTTTAGATGTCCTTTCTTCTGGGCTTAGTTATAGTAATTTATTTTGTCTAAAAAATCATTCATCTCTTCCAGGTTTTCACACTTATTTACACAATTACCATAATATTCTTTTGCAATTGGAAAAATGTCTCTGAACATCTTTTTCCAGTTTCATTCCTAATTTTTATACTTTTGATTTCCCCCCTTTCCCTGGATTAGAGT
Organism: Choloepus didactylus; assembly: GCF_015220235.1. Taxonomy (NCBI): domain Eukaryota; kingdom Metazoa; phylum Chordata; class Mammalia; order Pilosa; family Megalonychidae; genus Choloepus; species Choloepus didactylus. The sequence continues at coordinate 114,774,572 of NC_051314.1, read as the reverse complement.
AGCAAAGATTTTACATATTTTATAAGAAAATAAGATGGATAAACTACTAGCTAACCTAATAATTTATTCAGCTAACTTAATAGTCCAAACAGTTCTTGAATTTATTTCTTTTACTTTTTCTTTGGTCTCATTTATTTTTTCCATTTTTTTTTTCTTTAACCATTATGCTGTATTCCTCAGTTTCTTTTGCTGTTCTTTTTTTTAGAATCTTCTTGGGTCATATGTTTACTTTATTTCTTTTGTAGATTTAAGCATATTAAATATAACTATTTAGGAACATAAATATTTCTCTGAGAACTGCTTTAATATACCACACCAACACTGATATGTAAATATCTTTATTAGTGTTGTATTGATCTGCAACTAGGATTGGCAAGCAGGAGGAAACCTGTCCCCACTTCTGGGTATAAAGTAAGGCTGTTTTGAAGAAATAGTGTTTGCTTTTAGAGGGCTATTTACTTTTTGAAATGTGATGAAAGCTTTTGCTGTTCTTGACCACAGTCATCCTCTTCAAAACCTTTCTTGAGCTCACCTAAAAGTCAGCTTTATTACAAGAGGAAAGAAATATTCAAGTGGGATACCTAATAGCTGTTATAAAATTCGTCCATTCCGTTCCTTCTTTCTGTATCTGATCATCAATAAGAGGTAGAAATAAAAACAAATAGCTTCAGCCTTCGCCTGTGTGCCGCCATCGCTGTCATGCTAGGCGCTGCTTTTCGCGCAGCCGCAGCAGCCTGAGCTGGCCGAGGCCCTCTGCACCCCGCCCCGGCCCATGGTCCCGCCGCCGCTGTCCAGTCAGTTCGTTGCTACTCCCATGGGTCACATGAGACAGATGACGAGGTGATGCTCGTTGGGTGACATGCTGAAACAAGCCAGATATCGATGCTGGGAATTGCGTAAAGGGATGAACACACTAGTTGGCTGTGATCTGGTTCCAGAACCCAAAATCATTGATGCTGCTTTGTGGGCATGCAGACAGTTAAATGATTTTGCTAGTGCAGTACACATGCTAGAGGTTGTTAACGACAAAGCAGGGCCTCATAAGGAAATCTACCCCTATGTCATCCAGGGACTTAGACCAACTTTAAATGAATTGGGAATCTCCACTCCAGAGGAACTGGGTCTTGACCAAGTGTAAACTCCCAAGGGTGGGCATCCATGGATTTACTGGTGTTGCTACTTGATTGTAAACTGTTGCCTGGAAATACTAATGATAACATATTACCTTATACAAACAAGTTTTCCTTTACTGAGAACCAAACCATGTCATGGTAACTTGGACCTTAATAAAAGGGAAATGTGTTTGAACTGAAAAAAAAAAATAATAATGGATTTAGGAATTTGTGGTTTTGTGAGTAAGTCAAATTTTACATTTTGTGGGATTTAGACACATATTCATGAAAGTGAATGTTGATTGATATTTCTAATTCAGAAAACTGTTTTTGAGAGGTAAATTAATGTGTCAGAGGTCACATTGGACCCATTGCAAGCATATAACAAAAAGGTCACTGAAACTCATGTTGCTCTGACTTTAAAGCCCTTAAATTTTAAATATTCCCACACTGAACTGCGTTGTTAACTGATGAGTCTATCTTAGATAGCAAGGAGGAAGGAAGAGATCCTTACAGGCATGGTTAATGATGTAAAAATGCCTCCAAAATTCATATTTTCTAGTCCCCGATAGCTTCTCATAAATGCAGCCTACAGAATCTTGTGTTATTCCAGTTCTGAGGTAGCGAAAAGAATACTGGGAAAATTTGGAAATAAAGGGGGAAAATGTTGAAATAGGTAACTTCATTAAAAAAGCATACTTTGCCCTGAAGCTGTGTTGAATTACGGTGCTTCATTTACTCACATATTCTAGGTCAGATGCAAATTTTAGCACCTGCCACATATCTTATTCTACCTGTTTAGAAAAGTAAGAAAATGGAAGGCAAACCATTTGAAAGATTTTCTCTGTCTCACAAAAGTAAATTTAACATTTTTTTGAGGGGAGATATAATGTAAAATGGTATTTCTGAAATACGTTACTGTGGCTTGGGGATCAAGAATAGCTTGTTATCTTGGCATGGCTTTGATTTACAACTTAATAACTTCAGTTTCTAGAAATAAAGTAGCATAGTTATTTAAAAGGTAAAATACTACCATTTTCTCTGAATACCAGTAACAATTTAAATTCATGACTTCTGTATTATTCATGCAACCTAATTTAATATGAACAGTGTTTCTGGTGTTCAATGTTTATGAAGAGTATGTCTTGAGGGTATTCTGAGCTTTATAACAAACAGATGCTAAAAGTAACGACCTAGTGTGCTACCCTTATGAATCAGAGCCTGAAGGATATTACATGTTTTTGGTAACCAGAGTGTGAAAGAAAATGAGAATATCTTTCTTGAAAAAAATAAAAAAAACTTCAGGAAGATGCAAACTTTAAAAATATACATATAAAACACTGTTTACTTTACAAAAGTAGTTTTCTGTTCATAGTAGGATATATGTTTTGGAAGTTGAAGTATGTTGAGAGTGGCTTCCTTGATTTACATAATGGCATGTTTGTTTATTACAGAGAAATAGTATTTTTAGAAAATATTCCAAATAAATACCAATTATAAAAGAAGCTTTTATAGGTCTTTCATATAATCCTTAGGAAAATATGGGGTATTGGGAATACAATATAAGTGCTTGCTATTATTTTAGATAGCTATGTAAAGATATGGGGGCAGCACTGGAATAGATGTTGTATATCTACTGCATAAAATAGGGAACCCCTCTATATAATAATGTTTTCCAAATATTTGAGTGATGATAGAGTTAGTGATTTTTATTTATATGAATTCAGTATTTATATCAACCTTCCGGAAGGATACAATATGCTATGAGTGTTTCACTGAAATTATCTGATTTTCACTTGTGCCATATGTTCCCCTCATTTGATTATTAAAGAAGTTGAGAAGCCTTTGAAGGAACATGACCCTAGAATTCTTTTAGAATATGCTACTAATGACTTTCAAGATAAATTTAGTTACTAAGCTATTTAAGAAGTTTAAAACAATTTTCATATATTTTGGAAACTCTCTTTAGTTTTTCTCATATAAATGAATTCAGGAATATCTGCTTGTTTCAGTTTATATCCTGATGAATGTGAAAGTGTTAAGGAGTAATTATCCAGTTTTGAGAAGGTCCCATCTATCTAGCTTTTCTTTTGTTGTTTGTGCTTTGGGTGTAAGGTCTAAAACACTACTTCCTATCACTAGATCTTGAAGATGTTTCCCTGTATTTTCTTCGAGGAGTTTTATGGTACTGGCTTTTATGTTTGGGTCTTCGATCCATTTTGAATAATTTTTGTATGTGATGTGAGATAGGGGTCTTTTTTCATTCTTTTGGATGTGGATATCCAGTTTTCCCAATACAGTTTATTGAAGAGACTGTTATGTCCCAGTTGAGTGGATTTGGGAGCCTGTCAAAGTCAATTGACAGTAGATCTAAGGGTATGTTTCTGAGCTCTCAATTTGATTCCATTGATCAATATGTCTATCTTTATGCCAGTACTATGATGTTTTGACCACTGTGGCTTTATAATAGGTTTTAAAGCCTGGGAGTGTGATACCTCCCACTTGATTCTTCTTTTTCAAGATATTTTTGGCTATTCCAGGTCCCTTATCCTTGCAAATAAATTTGGTAATTAGCTTTTCCATTTCTGCAAAGTTGGAATTTTGAGTGGTATTGTGTTGAATCTGTAGATCAATTTGGGCAAAATTGACATCTTAATGACATTTAGCCTTCCAGTCCATGAGCACGAGATGGCTTTCCATTTATTTACATCTCCTTTAAATTTCTTTTAGCAATTTTTTTGTAGTTGTGTACAGGTCCTTTACATAACTGGTTAAGTTTAGTCCTAGATAGTTGGTTCTTTTAGTTACTATCATAAATGGATATCTTTTAGTTACTTTTAGTTACTATCATAAATGGATCTCCTCAGGTAGCTCATTATTAGTATGTAGAAACCCTACTGACTGGTGCACGTTGATCTTGTATCCTGCCACTTTGCTGAACCTGTTCATTATCTCAAGTAGCTTTGTTGTTTTTTTTTAGGATTTTCTAAATATAAGATGATATTGTCTGTGAATAGTGAAAGTTTTACTCCTTCCTTTCTGATTTGGATGCCTTTTTTTTTTTTCTTGCCTAATTGCTCTAGATAGAATTTCTAGTACAGTGTTGAATAAAACAGTGGTGAGAGTGGGCATCCTTGTCTTATTCCCAGTCTAAGAGGGAAAGCTTTCAGTCTCCAACCATTGAGTATGATGTTAGCTGTGGAGTTTTCATATATGCCCTTTATCATGTTGAGGAAGTTTGAATTTATGCCTTTCAAAAGTTTTTATCAGCAAAAGGATGCTGGCTTTTGTCAAAAGCCTTTTCTGCATCAATCGAGATGATCATGTGGTTTTTCCCTTTCAATTTGTTGATGTGGTGTATTAAATTAATTGATTTTCTTGTGTTGAACCACCCTTGCATACCTTGGATAAAACCCACTTGGCTATGGTATAGAATTCTTTTAATGTGCTTTTGGATTCAATTTGCAAGTATTTTGTTTAGGATTTTTGCATCTGTATTCATTTAGAGGTTGGTCTGTAGTACTATTTTAGATCTTTAGCAGAATTTGGTATTAGGGTGATGTTGGCTTCATAGAATGAGTTAGGTAGTGTTTTCTCTTCTTCAATATTTTAGAAGAGTTTGAGCAGGAATGGTTTTTTTTTTTTTGGAATGCTTGGTAAAATTTGCCTGTAAAGCTATCTGGTCCTGGGCTTTTCTTTGTTGGAAGATTTTTGATGACTGATTCAGTCTCTTTACTTGTGATTGGTTTGTTGAGGTCTTCCATTTCTTCTCCAGTCAGTGTAGGTGTTGTTCATGTGTTTCTAGGAAATTGTCCATTTCCTCTAAGTTGTCTAGTTTCTTGGCATACAGTTATTTATAGTATCCCCTTATGATCTTGTTTCTTTGGGATCTATAAAAATGACCTTCCTCTCATTTCTGATTTTGTTAATTTGCATCTTCGTTCTTTTTGTCTTGTCAGTCTAGCGAAGGGTTTGTCAATTTATTTATCTTCTCAAGGAACCAACTTTTGATTTTATTGATTCTGTTGTTCTTTTATATTCCATTTCATTTATTTCTGCTCTAATCTTTCTTATTTCTTTCCTTCTGCTTGCTTTGGGATTAATTTCTTTTTGTTCTTTCTCTAGTTTCTCCAGTTCAGTTAGGCTTTGGTTTTAGCTCTTTTTTTGTTTAATGTAGGTATTTAGGCCTATAAATTTACCACTCAGCGCAGCCTTTGCTGCTTCCCATAAGGTTTGATATTTGTGTTCTTGTTTTCATTCATCTGGAGATATCTATTAATTTCACTTGCAGTTTCTTGTATGACCCACCTATTGTTTAAGAGTATGTTGTTTAACCTCTGTGTATTTGTAAAATTTTGGTTCTCCAGTTGTTATTCATTTCCGGCTTCATTCCATTATGATTAGAGAAAGTGCTTTGTATAATTTCAATCTTTTAAATTTATTGAGACCTATTTTGTGCCCCAGCATTGGTCTATTCTGGATTATGTTCCATGAGCACTTGAGTTGAATATATATCCTGCTCTTTTGGGATGCAATGTTCTATATATGTCTATTAGATCTAGTTCATTTATCATACTTTTTTAGGTGTTCTGTGACCTTATTGATCCTCTGTTTAGATGTTCTATCTATTGGAGAGGGTAGCGTATTGAAGTCTCCCATTATTTTTATAGAGACGTCTATTACTCCCTTCAATTTTGCCAGTATGCATAAATATTTATCATTCTTAGTTCTTCTTGGTGAATTGCCCCTTTTATTAATATATAGTGTCCTTCTTCATCTCTTATAGCATTTTTGTATTTAACATCTATTTTTTCTGATATTAGTATAGCTACTCAGCTTTTTGTTGTTGTTGTTATTGCTTACATGGAGTATCTTTTTCCATCCTTTCACTATCAACATATTTGTATCTTTAGGTCTAAAGTGAGTCTCCTGTAACCAGCATAGAGTTATATCATACTTTTAATCCATTCTGCCAATCTACGTCTTTTGATCGGGGAGTTTAATCCATTAACATTCAATGTTCTTACTGTAAAGGCTGCACTGAATTCAGCCATCTTTTCCTTTGGCTTTTATTTGTCAGAAATATTATTTTTCTCTCTTTTTATCTTTTTAGTTACCCTCACTAATCATCATTTCTATACTCTCCTTAAAGCCTCCCTCTCTGGTCATTTTTTTTTTTTTCAGCTGGCAGAACTTCCCTTTAGTATTTCTTGCAGGATAGGTCTCTTATTAACAGACTCTCTCAGCTTTTGTTTATCTGTAACTATTTTTCACTCCCTCACTTTTGAAGAACAGCTCTGCTGGATAAAGAATTCTTGGCTGGCAATTTTTCTGTTTTGGTATCTTAAATATATCATACCACTGCCTTCTTGCTTCCATGGTCTCTAATGAGAAGTCAGCACATATCCTTATGTGGCTTCCCTTGTATGGGGTGAATCACTTTTCTCTTGCTACTTTCAGGATTCTCTCCTCTGGCATTTGATAGCCTGATTAGTATGTGTCTTGGAGGAGGTCTATTTGGATTTATTCTGTTTGGATTATGCTGGTCGTCTTTTATTTGCATATTTACATTTTTTTATATGGATTGGAAAATTTTCAGCCATTATGTCCTCATTCTTCCTGGCACTTTACCTTTCTCTTCTCCTTCTGTGACACCTATACTGTATATATCTGTGTGCTTCATTGTTGTCAATCATGTCCCTGAAGCCCAGCTCAAATTTTTCCATTTTTTCTCCATTTGTTCTTTTACATGTTTGAATTCAGTCGCTCTGTCCTCTAGTTTGCTGATCCTTTCTTATGCCTCTTCAAATTTCATGTTGTGTGTCTCTAGTGTATTTTAAATTTCATCTACAGTATCTTTCATTTCTTTAAGAGCTGCTATTTTTCTGTATATTCATTTTAATTCTTCTTCATGCTCTCCTAGTATCTTCTTTTTTTTAAAATTTTTTTTGCGATTATTCACATACCACACAATTATCCAAAGATCCAAAGTAGATAATCAGTTGCCCCTGGTACCCTCATACAGCTGTGCATCCATCACCACACTTAATTTTTGTTCAATTTTTAGAACTTTTTCATTACTCTAGACAAGAAATAGAGCGAAAGAGGAAAAAAAAAAAAGAAAAGGAAACTCGAATCCTCCCATATCCCTAACCAACCCCCCTCCATTGTTGACTCATAGTATTGGTATAGTACATTTGTTACTGATTATGAATGAATGAACATTGAAATATGACTAACTGTAGTATGTAGTTTGCAATAGGTATGTATTTTTTCCCTATATACCTCTCTATAATTAAGTTCTAGTTATAGTGTCATACATTTGTTCTGGTTCATGAAAGAGATTTCTAATATTTGTACAGTTAATCATGGACATTGCCCACCCAGGATTCAGTTTTATACATTCCCATCTTTTGACCTCCAGCTTTCCTTCTGGTGACATATGTGACTCTGAGCTTACTCTTTCTACTACCTTCACACACCTTTCAGCACTGTTAGTTATTCTCACATCTTGCTACCGACACCTCTGTTCATTTCCAAACATTTAAGTTCATCCTAGTTGATCATTCTGCTCATACTAAGCAACTGCTCCCCATTCTTTAGCCTTGTTCTATATCTTGGTACCTTATATTTCATGTCTATGAGTTTACATATTATAATTAGTTCCTATCAGTGAGACCCTGCAATATTTTTCCTTATGAGTCTGGCTTATTTCACTCAGTATATTGCCCTCAAGTTTTCGTCATCAACCCATTTTTTTTTTAAGATGGTTTCATTCACATGCCATACATTCCAACCTAAGTAAACAATTGATGGTTCCCTGTATAGTCACATATTTATGTATTCCCCACCCTCACCATTATCTATATAAGGGCATCTACATTTCTTCCACAAGGCAGGAGGGAGAGTCAAAGAAGGTAGAGAAGCAAAAGAAAAAGAAAAAAGAAAGAGGAAGAAAAAAATGACAGCTAGGAAGTAGCGAAAGGAAAGATAACCTTAAATCAAAGTAAAATAAAGAGTCAGACAACACCACCAATATCAAGTGTCTCGCACCCCTCCCCTATCCCCCTCTCATCTGCATTTACCTTGGTATATTGCCTTTGTTACATTAAAGGGAGCATAATACAATGATTCTGTTACTTACAGTCTCCAGTTTATGTTGATTTCATCCCTCCCCCAATGCCTCCTCATTTTTAACATCTTGCAAGGTTGACGTTTGCTTGTTCTCCCTCGTGAAATAACGTATTTGTATATTTTATCCCAATTGTTGAACACTTTAGGTTTCACTGAGTTACACAGTCCCAGTCTTTATCTTTCCTCTTTTCTTCTGGTGTCCCACATGCTCCCAACCCTCCTCTCTCAACCATATTCATAGTTATCTTTGTTCAGTGTACATACCTTGCTGTGCTGCCATCTCCCAAAAAACTGTGTTCCAAACCTCTCGCTCCTGTCTTCTGTCACTCTGTAGTGCTCCCTTTAGTATATCCTGTAGGGTAGGTGTCTTGTTCACAAAGTCTCTTCATTGTTTGTTGGAAAATACTTTGAGCTCTCCCTCATATTTGAAGGACAGTTTTGCTGGATATAGGATTCCTGGTTGGTGTTTTTTCTCTTTCAGTATCTTAAATATATCACACCACTTCCTTCTTGCCTCCATGGTTTCTGCTGAGAGATCCGCACATAGTCTTACTAAGCTTCCTTTGTATGTGATGGATCGCTTTTCTCTTGCTGCTTTCAGGATTCTCTCTTTGTCTTTGACATTTGATAATCTGATTATTAAGTGTCTTGGCATAGGCCCATTCAGATCTATTCTTTTTGGAGTATGCAGTGCTTCTTGGAGCTGTAATTTTATGTCTTTCATAAGAGATGGGAAATTTTCATTGATTATTTCCTCTATTATTGCTTCTTCCCCTTTTCCCTTCTCTTCTCCTTCTGGGACATTAATGATACGTACATTCTTGTATTTCATTTCATACTTAAGTTCTCAGAGACGTTCATATTTTTTTATTCTTTTCTTCATCTGCTCCTTTGCGTGTAGGCTTTCAGGTGTTTTGTTCTCCAGTTCCTGAGTGTTTTCTTCTGCCTCTTGAGATCTGCTGTTGTATGTTTCCACTGTGTCTTTTGTCTCTTGTGTTGTGCCTTTCATTTCCATAGATTCTTCTGGTTGTTTTTTTGAGCTTTCGATTTCTGCCTTATGTATTCCCAGTGTTTTCTTTATAGCCTTTATCTCTTTTGCCATATCTTCTCTAAACTTTTTGAATTGATTTAGCATTAGTTGTTTAAATTCCTGTATCTCAGTTGAAGTGTAAGTTTGTTTCTTTGACTGGGCCATAACTTCATTTTTCCTAGTGGAAGTTGTAATTCTTTGTTGTCTAGGCATCTGACCTCCTAGGCCACCCAAATCAGGTTTTCCCAGAGGAGAACAGGCTCAGGTCACAGAAGGAGGAAATATTCAGTGTCCGGTTTCCTTGATGGTTTTTCTTATAGGATTGACACACCCTGTGTTTTTCTGCCCAGCAGGTGCGCCTGTCAGCCTGTCAGGGCTGGTGTAAGGGGGTGTGGCCCATGGCTCTCCTCCCCCACAGTTTGGGGTCTGGTTCTGGTAAGACAGGTAGTAGAGCTTGGCCCCTCCCTTTCCTCTTAGGAAGCTGTGCCCACTCCAGAGGGGTTATTTGCATATAAGTAGATTCTTTGTTTCTCTGACTCAGAGTGCTGAGATTTTAAAATGGCTGAGGCTTTCTCTTCTGAGCTGCACAGGTTGAGAGAGAGAGAAAGGGACAGAAAGCTCCCATATTCACCCGTCAGCCAGACATAGCACCCTATCCTTTGGGCTCCCCGCCCTGAGACAGATATGTCCCCTCACTCTCCCAAGTCAGTCGTCACCAAAAGCCTCTGTCTGCTTATTGGGGATTCGCAGTCTGTATTGAGCAGTTAACATTAAAACCCCAGTTGGAGCTGGGCTGAGGTATACTAGCTTGTTCGGAGAGTGCTGCTCTCTAGCACCATGAGGCTTCTGTGAGGGAGGGGCTCTCAGCTCTTGGCTTTGGTCCGCAGTTTTTACTTACAGATTTTATACTGTAATTGCGGGCCATTCCTCCCAATTCAGGTTGGTGTATGATGAGTGGACGGTCACGTTTGTCTCCCTGCAGTTATTCCAGGTTATTTACTAGTTTTTCGGTAGTTAATGAATTGTTCCAGGGGGACTAATTGGCTTCCACTCCTCTCTATGCCACCATTGTAGCTCCTCTCTCTCCTACTATCTTCTTAATATTCATTTCTCTTTAACCATTTTGTTGAAATTATTTAGGAGATTTGTTTGAACATCATTTATTAGTTGTTCCAAATTCTGTATCTCCTCTGACTTTTTAATTTGATCATATCTTCTTGTTTCTTAATGTGCCTTGTAATTTTTTGCTGGTTCCTGGGCATCTGATTATCTTGGTAAGATTATTTTGAAAGTTGGTTTCTTACTCTTTTCTAAGATTTTGTTGTTGATTGGGTTCATGTCAAAAGTTTCTTCCGGCACTTGGTTGATCAATATTTCACAGCCAAACCACGGCCATGGTTCCACATGGGGGGTGCAGACCTATTCTAAAGGACCATAGAAAAAGTGTAAGGAAAGCAGCTTCTCAGACTACACCTTCCTGCCTTCCAAGCAGATGGTGATCTGATCTTTGGCATCCTATTCCTACAGTTCTTTGGCAACCTATTCCTGTCCTGCAAAAAATTCTAAAGGGAGTTCTGCCAGCTGAAAAAAAAAAAAAAAAAAAGACTAGAGAGAGAGAGGCTTAGAGGAGAGTATAGAAAAGATGATTATTAAGGGCAACTAAAAGGATAAAAAGAGAGAAAAATAATATTCTGACAAATAAAAGCCAAAGGATAAGATGGTTGAAGTCAGTGCAACCTTTACAGTAGGAAACAGCACTACAAAATTAAGTTTCTTTTAGCCCTCTGTCCCTTTTGTTTAATGACCAGTGGAGATAATGGCCGTACAGTGCAATGGGTGCCTGTCCATAAAGGACCAAGACTGAGGGCTCCTACTGTCCTATCTTGCCAGCCAACTGTTGGATCAGGACTGTTCCATGTCCCCATCTTTTCCATAGAGGAGGGCCTCCCTGTCTCTCCTAAACCACTGCAGCCCTGGCAAGAACCGGGCATGCCTAGGGTTGCCAGCCTCGGGGTGAGGGATGGGTGACTGGGGCTGCAGTGGAGCACATTCACTCACTGCAGCTTCTTTGTGGAAATAGTGGAACTGCGAACCCCTTGGGATCCTGAGTGGAAAGGTACAAGGATGCGGGATCCCAAGTGTCACCCTCACTGGCCAGCAGTTAGAATAGGATTATGCCACATCCACCACTTTTCCTAAGGGGAGGGCCTCTGTGTTTCTCCCAGCCTGCTGCAGTCAGCTGGATGAGAGCCAGGCATGCCTGGATATGTCAGCCTTGGGGATGAGGAATAAGTACTGGAAACCCTGGTGAAATCTGATTTTTTGCCACAGTGTCTCTGTTTGTGGAACCAGTGGAGCTGCTGGCTCCTGAGCTCCCACGTGGAAAGACTCTAGGTTGTGGGACTGAGAGGGTTAACTTCATTGGCCAATAATTGGACCCAGGCTGTGCTGCATCTTTCCAGCTGGCTGGAAACAGGTTGACTCACACTTGCTGGCTTCAGGGGTGAGGGATTAGCATCAGGAACCATTGTGGAGATTAGTCCTTTGCCACAGTGTCTCTTGAGAGTTTGTGGAATAATGGAGCCATGGGCTTCTGGCTTCTGTTCTCCTGTGTGGAAAATCTCTATGCTGCGGGACCAAGCCAACAGTTGGACCAGGACTGCCCCATGTCTCACCAGCTGGTGAGAACCAAGCTGTCCCACAGCTACATGCCTCGTAGGTAGAGGAGGAGTGCCAGGTGCCATGGTTGAGTTCACATCACAATTTCTCAGTCATAGTCTCTCCATTTTTTTCATCCAGCTCTTCCTTATATGTTGCAGTGGTTCTTCCCTGGTTTCTTGAGCCCCAGAAATACTGCTTTGGACAGTTTCTGCCTGTTCTCTAGGTGTTTTTGGTGGAGTGACTTCTGCCTGTCCTTATTCCACCATCTCCCTGGAAGTCCTCAGTGAGGGTAATTTTGTAGGTAATCTATAGGATTTTCATCTAGGAGAATATATAGTCTAATACATAGTTTAAAAGATCACGCTGGCTACCATATGGAATAAGAATTACTGGAAAGTAAAAGTAGAAGAAAAAAACCTTGTTTAGGAACCATTAGTGATCCTTTCATAGGGCCTTGAATGAAAGTGGTCATAATACAGGGGAACAGAGAAGGGAACAGATTTTACACAGGTTTCCAGAGCATGGGAGTAACAAGGTCCTGTTTTAAACAAGTTAGGTTTGAGGTCCCTAACAGACATAAAGATGAAGAGATCAAGGAAGGAGTTACAATTATAAAGCTTAAATGAGAACTTGACAGCAGTAGATTTAATCTTGGGAGTCATCTGCCTATAGATGGAATTTTTAAAAACTGCTTTTGAAGAAGAAAAGGGAATCTAGGACTAAGCTTTAGAGTATTCCAGCAGTTAGGTGTGGGTCAGAGGAGTAGTGATACGTAATCCCATGTGTTTTCCACATACTTGGTGCTCAATAGTTGCTTCTTGAATGGAATTGGTGGTTTAAATGCCTCTTACTGACTAAGAGGTTGCTTTAATTGAGTGGCTCTGTGAAAAAATCTGGCAGAGTAATGGTAGACCACCTGGCGTGATGTTGCTTGCTTTGCATTTCAAAATTATTAAAAATCTTGCAATTTTATGATTCAATAAAATTTAAACTACAATTTTTCAGTCACAATTTATGTAAGTAGCTATATTCAGTACAGATCATTGGTTATAAAGCACTGAAATCCAATTTATACTAGCTTAAGCCAAAATGGGGAGGGTAGATACATTGGTTCAAAAACAAACTATGGACACAGCAAGGACACAGTTTACTGAACCAGAGTCTTGAATGTATTCTGTTTCTCACTCTTGTCTTTATCTTTCTTCAGTCTCTCCTCATACAGCCTAGATTATCACATGTGGCAGGAGGCATTTCCATGAATAACACCGGAGTTCCATTTCCTACCGTAAGAATAGAAATGAGACTCTCTGATCTCAGGTTTTTAAAAAAGGAAGCATATTATTGAGTCAGGTACACACATTGGAAAATAAACAGTGGGCAGGGGCTGGACAGAAACTGTAGTAACATTGCAGTTCCCACTTGTACAGCAGATTTAGAGAAGAGGGAAAAAATACTTAGATTCTAGAAGAAAAAGTGATATATTTTAAGCAAACAGTACAAACCAGGCTGTATGGCTATGTGCCTTGTATATATTATCTCCATTCTTTAAAATAATACCACAAAATAGGTATTATTATTCATACTTGACAGATGACCTTTTTGAAGTCTTCGTTGAATGACTGGTGTGTTCAGTGTTGTCTTCCCACTCTGGTTGATCAGAACTCAGGTATTTCTCAGCCATGTGTGAGCTGTAGGAGGTTTTCAGCTCACAATTTACCAGAAATTGTTCTTTCCCAATAGCTGGTCTTTCCCTGACCTTGTGGAGATTCATCCTATGCATTCACCCAAGGGTTCAGGGGACCTCTGTACATTTTTTTAGAGCTCCTCCTCAGCATAGCTCTCTTTTGTCTGACACCCAGTTTTGCAAATTCTAAACACTTTAGTCATCCAGTACTACTAACTTTTCTATTAATTCAGCAAGATTGTTGTGCTCTGTTTGTACTCCCTTCTTTGGACTGCCATCTGGAATGTGTTTCCAGACAAAGTCAGGGCAAAGATGGGCTCACATTAGCTGTTTATTTTCCCTCAGGGATCACAGTCCTATTGTGACCAGACGCAAACCATTTTTAATAGAAAGTATTTCACATAAATAATTTTAATCTGGAATTCCGTATATGTCAAAGGGCAGAGATTGTGTCCCATTTTATTCTTTATAGTGAGGACCTAGTTTAAGTGACAGGATTTGTCACATTCCCAATAATTGCCTGTATGGGCTTTGGAATCAGTGAGGCCTGGATTTAAAACCTGGGTCTCCCAATGCCCCTGTTTCCTAAATTCTCAGTTGATGTCACTATAAACTGGGGTGAATAGGAATAGTGATAACTATCACCTAATGAGATGATACAGATATGTAGAGTATCTATATCTATTTCTTTGTGTAAAGTCCATGAAAATAATTCTCTTTTTTTCCCTGGAGGAGCTTTCCATTTAGTAAACTGGGACCTTGAATATGGCAAAAGAATGTTCAAATAACTTAAAGCTTCTTTTTCTTATTCTCTCGAAAATAAAATCTGACCATTTATTTTTCTTTACGAGTTTTGTAACATTGAATTAAAGTAAAAAGCTACTCTTTTAAAATTAGGTACTCCTATAATTGTTATGACTGTATTTACATTAATATTCAACTCAACCCTAAGACTTCTTATACTTCAGTTCACATAACTGAAGTAGTCACTTCTGGGAAACAGAAAAGATATGGGTTACTGCTATAGAAATCATAATGACATACGAAAGGGTCTCAGTGTCTTTGTATATGAAGAAACAAACAACACATGGTAATTTTATCTCCACATTATTTGATGTAATATTAAATCATCTGCTTAGGTACTGTCCTTTTGTTCATAACTACACTGTATTCATGAGCTTCATTCGCTTTATATTTTACGGGTTTGAAAGAAATAAAAAATTCTTTTCCATCTGAGTGCTTCGATCTACCTCTACCCTACATAACTCTGCTAGTGATGAATACTTATTGAGAAAGTTGAGCTCAAGAGCAGAGCCACTAGAAGAACTGATTTATTCTCAGTGTTTGTGAATATTCAAGTGATTCTCCTAAATGACTTAGGTAGGAGTGATATAGGAAGATAAGGAGCTGTTTATTAAGATGCTGTAAAAGTATCTTTGAATACATTAATTTTTGTGGTTGGAAAATTAGATGTGTAAGATATGTGTATGTGTGTATATATATATATACATATACATATTCACATTTACATGCTGAAGAAGAATAAAAGGCTAGATGCTGTTGATTTTATGCTTAATGAGCCAACTTATGGTAAGGAAAGACAGAGCACTGGAAAAAAATAGTGTTATAGCAGAAAGCATCTTGAGTTTAGGTAAAGAAACTTGAAATTTTAGGCCCAGTACTGCCATTCTACAGCTGTATGACTTTTGTGCAAGGTCTTTAATTAATATCTTTGATCTGAGTCTTTAATGTTCAGTGACTCATCTGTAATATAATATGCATACATTCCAATTTCAGCTGTGACATGTAAAGACAATGGAAGTTGTTACTTCCGTCCTTGCAACAAGAAAAAGCTGGACAAATTTAAAATCAGCAATCACTGAAAACCCAAGGTTTCCAGGCAAACTGCCACATTGAAATCTGGAGGGACAGGTGAATCTAAAGAGTCACAATCAAGATCTACTTACCTGGAGTGGAAGCTGCTGGAACTGTAAACTGGTAGGAACACTTACCTGGCATTTTTGACAAATTGCTAGAGGCTGAAGGTAGAGTAGCATGAGAGTAAGAAACTCTGGAGAGCTACAGTCTTAGGGGGCCCTCCAAATTTGTGAGCTGTGCCTCTAGGAAACCTATGAGGTTCTCACGGTGAATATCTGAGAAAGATTCCTTGGCTCTGAAGGGGAAGGGGAAGAGTAACCATCATGACATATTCCCAGAGCCTTCTCCGTAGCATAGGCCTACTCTCCAGGAGAAAGACTTTGCCAGGCCTTATCCCAGAAGAAGAAAGGGTACTGCTCCCACCCCAGTCTCCTTTAATCCTCCTGTGTCCTCCTGTGTCAAATAAGGGGAACAACAAATACATGTAGTCAACAGTGGTCAGTGCTTCAAGGACATAGATTAGGAACACTGTAGCATGGGGAAGGGAGTAAAGGATGGCAGGCTGGGGAGAGAGATGAGTTCTAACCACTGGAGAAATATTTGTAAAGGTCACAGCCCAGATAGTTAGACCCACCGAAACATGGATATTTAATCAGAAGATTTTAGAATGCATAGAGAATAAAGAATAGTCAAAACAGAACAGAACATACAAAAAGAATGGAACAATATCAAAAGTTGTAACACACATACAGTTGGAATACTAGAAGAAGAAAAAGAGAAGAGAGCAGAAGAAATATTTTAAGTAATAATGGCTAATCATTTTACAAATTTAATGATAGACCTCAAACCAAAAATCTAGGAAATGTAGAGAACACCAAACTGTATAAATACCTAAAAAACAAACCTGGCATATCACATCCAAATTGTCAAAGACCAAAGACAAAGAAAACAGCTTACCTACTGAGGAACAAAGATAAGAATTACAGTGGACTTCTTGTATGAAACCATGGAAGCAAGAAGAGAGTGGAGTGAAATACTTAAAAGTTTATGAGAAAAGAAAGGGAAGGGAAGGGGAGGGGAGGGAAAGGAAGGGAAAGTAAGGGAATCCTGCAGCAAAATTATCCTTCCAAAGTGAAGGAGAAATAAGAACTTTCTTAGTCAAACAAAAACTGAGTAATTTCATCTCCCACAGTCCTGCATTGTGAGAGATATTGAAATAAGTTCTTCAGCTAGGAAGACAAGAAATAGGTCAGAAACCTGGGTCTATGTAAAGAAAGGAGGAGATGCAGAAAAGGAATAAATGAAGGTAAATCAGAATTTTTAATATTTTTTTCTTAATTGATATAAAAGATAACTTTTAAGATAATAGTAGCAATAAGTTGATGGATTTTAGCCCATGGCTAAATGAAGTATATGAGAACAATATTATAAAGTATGGAAGGGATTAGCTAGGAATATTCTGGTATAAATTACTTGTACTATACATGAAGCAGTATAGTGTTATTTGAAGTTGGACTTAGATTATTTAAAAATGTCTATTGTGAACTCTAGGTCAACCACTAACTTTTTAAAAAAGGAAGTATAACTCATACACTAAGGAAATAAAATTAGTTCACATAAAATGTTCAATTAAAACCAGAAAAGTTAGAAAAGGGGAATAAAAGAAACAAAGAACAAATGCAATATATAACAAACAGTTACAGAAATGGTAGGTATTAATCCAACTGTATCAATAATCACTTTAAATTTGAATGGTCTAAATACACCAATTAAAAAACACAATGTCAGAGTGGATCTACATATACAACTACATGTCATCTAAAAAAGAAACCCACTTTAAATAAAGACTCAGAGAAAAAGTAAAGGGATGGAGAAAGATGCACCATGTTAATCCTAATCAAAAAAAAGTTGGAGTAGCCATATTAATTTCAGACAGACAGACTTCAGAACAAGAAAAATTTTCCTGGATATAAAGGTCAAGAAGACATAATATTCTTAAATGTTTATGCACCAAACAGCAGAACACCAAGCATGTGAGGCAAAAACTGATAGAACTGAAAGGAGGGATAGAAAAATTACTGAAGATGTGAAAATGTTAAATATATATATGTGTGTGTGTGTGTATCAAACAAATTTATGACTGAACATAATAGCTACAATTAAAAGTCAACATGTATTCAAATAATTGCAAGCTTTGTTCCGTGCTTTTTTTAATGAAATTTTTGTTGTAAGATGCCAGAAATATTTAAACTGAATGTTTTTGATTCTCTGCTTGAAAGTTGGACATGTAATGAAAACAGTAATGTAATGTGACTGGTAAAATATCGCATTTGGGAAAGTGCTTTATTTATTTCGGATTAGTGTTTTTCATAAATGTGTTTCCTTCAAACTCATAAAATTCATGTGCCTGTCAGGATGAATTTGATCCTCATTTTGTACTGCTCTGAATAATGTACTCTCACAATGTATCTTATATTGACAAAATAACCATATTCTGATAAAACTACCACAATCAAGTAATCTATTTATAGTAATGTCCACAGTGTCTGAAGGTGAAGCAAAAAGCATTGTTTATCAGTAGATAGATACAATGATAATTGGGTTGTATTTCATGGTCTAGCTGTCAGAAATATATTGATTTAGCTTTTCTTTCTCCTACATTCCTCAGTAGTGTAAACTTTTTTTATAGCTAGCAAATTCATTTCAGTCTCTAAAATCTAGCACTTGAAATTATTCATTTGCCTCTCATTTTCTGGCATCACAGTGCATAATTTCTTTTCACTTTCCCTTAAAATTCTGACAGGTCCACCAGGTTTCTAGTTCAAGACTAAGAATAAAAGTCTGAGAATAAGCACCATTATATTGTCAGAGTCCATAAAAAAGAATATAGGGAAGAATGAATTGTTGTGAATGATGGAAATGCCAGTGGGAATTTTGTGTAGGACCCAGAATTCTCAAGAAGAAATAGCAAACATTATTTGCCCATTCAAAACTGTTTTCTCTTTTGGGAGAAAAACAAATGACATCAACAAAGACTTAGATGAGTTTAATCACTGGT
Source organism: Choloepus didactylus (assembly GCF_015220235.1). Classification (NCBI taxonomy): domain Eukaryota; kingdom Metazoa; phylum Chordata; class Mammalia; order Pilosa; family Megalonychidae; genus Choloepus; species Choloepus didactylus. The sequence goes on along the minus strand of NC_051314.1, from coordinate 114,756,015 downwards.
AAATTAAAATAGACAATATCTATTATCATCTATTTTGGAGAACCATAAACATGTTATCAAATAATTAGATTTCTGACTAGATAATAGGCCAACGCTTGGAATATGTTTTGTTTTCTGTTTTTGTTTTTGTTTTTTTCCAATAACCAGCACTTTCTTTGCCTGGTAGTGGTGTCATGGTACACAGTCAAAACAAAATGTAAATTTTACAACCAATAGAAACTTTAAAACTATACATATTAATGAGAATAGCAATGACAAGTAGGTAGTGAATTTTTGAGCAGAGAATGCAATTTGAGTCCAAAATATATGCTCTTTTTCAATTTCACTTAATATTATCAAATTACTTATCAAGTTGTCCTGGTTATATCCCCATTATCACTGCATAGAAAATTTTTGTTTCTTCGTTAACTCCGTCAAAACTTGATGTTTGCAGATATTTTCAGTCTGCCATTCTAATCAGTGTGAAATGGTGTCTTTTTATTGTTTTATTTTGTATGTGCCAGACATATAAAAATAAGGTTGAGCAGATATTTGTGTGGCTCTTTTCCCCTAGGATTTCCTATGTTAAATATTTTACTCATTTTTCTATTCTATTGTTGATTTTTTCCTTATTGATTTAGATATTCTGGTTACTAGTTCCCTGTCAAATATAAATGTTGTGATTATTTTCTCCAGTTTGTGATATATCTGTTAATTTTCATTGTATCTTTTAGGGAAGCTTTTGTTAATAGAGTCAAATTATCACAATTTATATTTTAGGATTTGGTGATTTATGTATTTATATTAGATAATCCTGGCTTAAATCTTTATTCATATTATTTTTCTCTCCTTTAACTCTTGATTCTTATTAGAAATTTATCAGAATCTCTCCAGTGGCTCTGTATTTCTCAGTTATTAATTTTTCAGGTTTTGATTTATAAATTTCAAAGCCATTATGGTAGGAGTAGGCAAGTTCAGTAACATTACATCTTGGTAATTTCTCATTTGATTGCTATGCTGTTTTCTTCTTTATTATATATTTTGTGAGATCCTAATATTGAAACATGAGCTTGAATATTTCTGGTTACTGCCTTCTACTCTGGATTCATTTTCTTTATGCTAAACTACTTTCTAATAATTCTTTCTATGAGTGGAAAATTTGCTTAGTGTTTTGATGTCTCACATTATCTTTAGTTGGTCTTCACTCAAGTGTAATAGACAACCTGGAATTTTATGATAGCTAAACTAAGTTTTTCAAAACTTAGCATCACTATAGAAGTATTCTGGTAGTTAATGAGAAGAAAGCTTTTAATCTAATTACCAAACCTTAAAGATGATGTCATTTCTGTCTGACATACGGTAACATCTTTTAACCTTGGGTATCTATAATTTCACTCTAACTTGTCCGATTTGTTTATATTTACTTAATTGGTTTTGTAGGCGGAGCACACATTTCCCCATTTTCTTCTTAAGCAATTCCTTGTGTATAGTATTTTATTGCTCAAAATATTTGCTTCCCTTTCCTAAGGAAACAGTATTGGTATCACAACATTACATCAGGTTTGACCATATGACTTGCTTTGGCCAATGAAAATTTAGTGACTGTGGCATGCACCACTTTCTAAGCAGAAAGATTAACAGTGATGACATGGTTCCACCATGCAGTTTTATCCATTGCCAGGAGACCAATAAAGTCACTGTTATGGTTTGCTGTATTAACTTGGACCTCTGAGCAAGGAAAACATGGACAACTAGACCTACAATGGAAGTAAGAACCCAGCATTTGTTATTTTTATTACTGACACATTTTTTAACTTAGATTTAAGTTAGTCGAAGCTGACTCATAATAACCAAAAGAAAAACTTTAAAAATTCTCAGTCTGTCATCTCTTTTATTTTTATTTTTTTTGGTAAGAACTGAAAAAAAATTTATTTATAAAATAAATACTTAACCAGTGGTGAAAACCAAGAAACCATATACCAAGAAACAATCAACTGAAACCCTAGTAATAGAGTATTTGAAAGGAAATGACCAGAACAGCTTCTGGTTATTAGGTTAGAAAGAAGTCGTTCTGCACTTTCTTCAATTGCACAAAGACATGAATGTAACTAAAGGGGTCTGTGCAAGTAGCAGCATGGTACCTGTAGGCTCAGTTGAATCACAGCTTCTAGAGTGCTGTCCCCTGTCTACCTGACATAGCTGTTTCACTGCATTTGTTGTATTGTTGTTTTTGTTGTTGTTGGCTTCTTTCTTTTATCCTCCTCCTTAGTTGGCTTTCTCTTTTCCTTTTTCTATCAGCTCCTTCCTGTTCTCCATAGTCAGCTCTTTTCTCTCTCTCTTTTGTCCTAAGCCCTGGTTTAAACTGCTTTTTGTAGCCTTCCTGGTTATGAGCAATTTTTAAAGGCAAAATTGTATTCTCGGGGCAAAGATGGTGTTTTCTTCAGTATAGCCTGAGAGCAATCTAGTCTTAGGAGAGTACCATAGTTGAAGTTATCTACAATCCCAACAAATGTCAAGCAGAAATGTCTTCACTTCTCTTAAAGATTCTGATTTGAGCTCATCTGGATTCAATACATCTACCCTGAGTTTCTCAAAATTTTCCTGGAACTCAGAGATTTGATCATGCACTTTAGTGAGTTTAGGGAACTGTGGATCAACTAATAAAATCAGCTTGCAATGGACTTCAGCATCTTCACTGCTTTCATGGCCCAAGCCTTCTCATTATCAGGCCTGACCCAGAGCAGCATCTCACCTGCTCATTAGTTCTGCTAGTCGCCTTCATGTCACAGACCCTCAGTCTATTGTCTCTTAAATTCTTACATATATATATATATACTTTTTTAATAAGAATATTATCATATATTGTCACATTATAGTTGATAGTCACTTTTCTTGTAGAGCATCTCATTTTATATTCACAATAGTTCCAAGAAATAGGTATTATCATCCCATTTTATAGAGAAACTTGCTCAAGTTTAGAGATTTAACAGACTTTCCCAAAATTCTGCATTAGTAAATGTAGAGAAAGGATTAAAAAACAGAATTCCAATTGAGTATTCCTCCCACCTTGCCCCACTACCTCATAGTATTTACTATCATGTGTAACTTTCACTATGATTAGATTTCTCTTTTATGTTTTCTATAACTATTTATGTTTGCAGACTGCATTTATGGACACTATAGTTGATGACACTGTATAGAAGCAAATGGAAAAGTTTTGGGATTAAATTCTTTCTGTATGATAATCAGCTGTAATAGTCATAAACATTTATAACGAAAAGAATGGAGTAAATTATATTCATCAGAAGCTGTTCATAATACCATGATAGGGATACAATGGACATTAAAAAAATTAGGAAATATAAATTAGATGTTTTATCTTGCTCTGCTCTTACACTCACCCTTCTCTTTTGGACTTTGTTATGGTGACTTAAATCACAATAGTGAAGTTGGACAGGACTAAAACATGTATCCTCTCTCATTCATTAGAGCTGGTGTGCATTGTTTTTTGCATCAAATAGAAAGGAAATGAAAATATTAATCCTAAATCTTCTGTGGTATTACGATACCTATTGGTGGAACCTAAGATGGCGGCTAGGAGAGACAGAGCAAAAAAACACCTCTGTGAAAAATACTAGATAGAAGCCAGAAAGTGACCCAGAACCCCAGTTTCAGTGATGCACCAGCTGGACAAGGTCTGCTAAAACCACAGGGACCGTGTACTTGGTAAAACTGGGAGTCTGCATTCTGAAACGAGTGAGTAAGCCTGCTGAACGTCCGGCAGCCATGCTGCGGTATGGGGAAACTGTGGGTTGGCGATTGGAGGTGGACTAGTTCTTTTTTAAAAAAACCCAAAAGCAGCTGCAGATACGGCAGCGAGAACCACGTGGCAGGAATGGGCTGTGCGACCGCCTCAATATCTGGCATGGAAGATGGCCTTTGGTGCTCCGGCTACTAATTGTCTCGGAGCGAGGCAGAAGGAGGTGAGCCAAAAGGGGAAAATAACCATGCCCCTTGCAGCCATCTTCCCAGTGGGCTGGGAATGCTCCTGCCCGGTGCCAGAGCCACAGCCCAGAGCTGTGCCAAAAAACCCAGTGTGACAGGAAGTGTTTCCAGCAACATGAGCACTTGCCACAATATCGGGCATGGACAAGAGCCTTTCGCGCACCCACAGCTAATTGTCCCAGAGCTGGGAAGGCGCAGCTGTGTGAAAAGGGAGAAATTAATGTGCCCCATACAGCCATCCTTACAGCAGGCTTGGAACGCACCTACAAGGCCTGGCAGCCCAGAACTTCCCTTGAGGGATGGTGCACACTTGTGACATAGCACAACCTTCCCCCAGCAGAGGCCATGGAAGGGCACGGCTTGGAAGAAGGACCCACTAAGAAATCGCAGGGACCATACACCAATACCAACGACTTGTGGGTCAGCAGCAGAAACAATCTGTGGCGAGACTGAAATGAAGGTTTAGACTTGCAAAAGCCTTAAATCTCCAGGAACACCTGGGAGGTTTGATTATTAAAGCTGCCCTCCCTCCCTAACCTCTCAGACACACGCCCCACATTCAGAGGGGACAGCACCAACAACACACCCAAACTTGGGGCACCAATTGGACCCCACAAGAATCAGACCTCCACACACCATGAAGACAAAGTTGGGAAGAACTGACTTGAGGGGACTAGGTGATTCGCGGATGCCATCTGCTGGTTAGTTAGAGAAAGTGTACTCCACCAAGCTGTAGATCTGACAAATTAGAGATTAGGCTTTAAATAATCCTACATATCCTAAAAGAACCTTATCAAGTAAAGCAAATGCCAAGAGGCCAAAAAACAACAGGAAATTTTAAAGCGTATGAAAAAAACAGACTATATGGATAACCCAAGCGCAAACACCCAAATGAAAAGATCAGAGGAGACACAGTACTTGGAACAATTAATCAAAGAACTAAAGACAAACAACGAGAGCATGGCACAGGATATAAAGGACATGAAGAAGTCCCTAGAAGAGCATAAAGAAGAAATTGCAAGAGTAACTAAAAAAAATAGATGATCTTATGGAAATAAAAGAAACTGTTGACCAAATTAAAAGGTTCTGGATACTCATAGTACAAGACTAGAGGAAGCTGAACAATGAATCAGCGACCTTGAGGGCCACAGATGGAAAATGAAAGAACGAAAGAAAGAATGGGGACAAAAAAAATTGGAAAAATCGAAATGGACTTCAGGGATGTGATAGATAAAATATAATGTCCAAATATAAGACTCATTAATGTCCCAGAAGGGGAAGAGAAGGGTAAAGGTCTAGAAAGAGTATTCAAAAAAATTGTTGGGGAAAACTTCCCAAACCTTCTACACAATATAAATACACAAAGCATAAATGCCCAGTGAACTCCAAATAGAATAAATCCAAAGAAACCCATTCTGAGACATATTATGATCAGACTGGCAAATACTGAGGAGAAGGAGCAAGTTCTGAAAGCCACAAGAGAAAAGCAATTCACCACATGCAAAGTAAACAACATAAGACTAAGTAGTGACTACTCAGCGGCCACCATGGAGGCGACAAGGCAGTGGCATGACATATATAAAATTCTGAGAGAGAAAAATTTCCAACCAAGAATACTTTATCCAGCAAAGCTCTCCTTCAAATTTGAGGGAGAGCTTAAATTTTTCACAGACAAGCAAATGCTGAGAGATTTTGCTAATGAAAGACGCGCCCTACTCGGGATACTAAAGGGAGCCCTACCGACAGAGAAACAAAGAAAGGAGAGAGAGAGATGGAGAAAGGTTCAGTACTAAAGAGATTCAATATTGGTTCATTAATGGACAATAAGAGAGAGAGGGAAAAAATATATCTGACAAACATAAACCAAAGGATTGGATGGCTGATTCAAGATATGCCTTCACAGTAGTAACATTGAATGTAAATGGGTTAAACTCCTCAATTAAAAGATATAGATTGGCAGAATGGATCAAAAAATATGAACCATCAGTATGTTGCATACAAGAGACTCATCTTAGACACAGGGACACAAAGAAATTGAAAGTGAAAGAATGGAAAAAATATTTCATACAAGCTACAGCCAAAAGAAAGCAGGAGTAGCAATATTAATCTCAGATAAAATAGAATGTAAAAGCAAGGATGTTATGAGAGACAAAGAAGGCCACTACATACTAATAAAAGGGGCAATTCAACAAGAAGAAATAACAATCATAAATGTTTATGCACCCAATCATGGTGCCACAAAATACATGAAGACAAACACTGGCAAAACTAAAGGAAGCCATGGATGTTTCCACAATAATTGTGGGAGACTTCAACCCATCACTCTCTCCTATAGATAGATCATCCAGACAGAAGACCTGTAAGGAAACTGAAAACCTAAACAGCTGGATAAATGAATTTGATTTAACAGACATATATAGAACATTACATCCCAAATCACCAGGATACACATTTTTCTCTAGTGGTCACAGATCTGTCTCCAGAATAGGCCATAGGCTGGGACATAAAACAAGCCTCAATAAATTTAGAAAAATTGAAATTATTCAAAGCACATTCTCTGACCACAATGGAATACAATTAGAAGTCAATAACCATCAGAGACTTAGAAAATTCACAATCACCTGAAGGTTAAATAACACACTCCTAAAATAAATGGTTTATAATGTATAATGTAGGGCAACTAGCAATAGAGAGCAATTGGGGAAGGGGGAATGATAACCCAATAAAAACAGATAAGCTATGGTGGGTGAGTTTACCGTTCTGGGAATGCCCAGCAATGACTATGGTTTGTTAGTTTCTGGTGGGTGTGGTGGGAACAAGTTCACAGAAATGTTGCTATATTGGGTTATTTTCTTGGGGTGGAGTAGGAATATTTTGGACTCCCTTGTTATGGTTTGTTTGAAATGTTTTTTTTTTTTTGTATGTTTTAAAAAAAATTTTTTTTTGATTTAGTTGATTTAAAAAAAAGTTAATTAAAAAAAAAACAATAAAAAAAATATGCAGCACCCCCTTGAGCTGCTGGAGAATGCAGAGGTGTTGGGCTCCCCCACCTTGATGGTTGCTGATGTGCTCACAGACATAGGGTACTGGTGGTTTGATGGGCTGAGCCCTCTACTACAGGACTTGGCCTTGGGAAGACTTTTGTTGCAAAGGAGAGGCTACACCTCCCTATAATTTTGCCTAAGAGCTTCCTCCCGAATGTCTCTTTGTTGCTCAGATGTGGCCCTCTGTCTCTAGCTAAGCCAACTTGGCAGGTGAATTCACTGCCCTCCCTCATACGTAGGATCTGACACCCAGGGAAGTGAATCCCCTGGCAAAGTGGAATATGACTCCTGGGGAGGAATGTAGACCCGGCATCGTGGGACGGAGAACATCTTCTTGACCAAAGGGGGATGTGAAAGGAAATGAAATAAGCTTCAGTGGCAGAGAGATTCCAAAAGGAGCCGAGAGGTCACTCTGGTGGGCACTCTTACGCACAATATAGACAACCCTTTTTAGGTTCTAATGAATTGGGGTAGCCGGTGGTAGATACTTGAAACTATTAAACTACAACCCAGAAGCCATGAATCTTGAAGACGACTGTATAAAAATGTAGCTTATGAGGGGGGACAGTGTGATTGGGAAAGCCATATGGACCACACTCCCCTTTGTCTAGTTTATGGATGGATGAGTAGAAAAATGGGGGAAGGGAAAAAAAAAAGAAAAAGGCACCCAGCATTCTTTTTTACTTTAATTGTTCTTTTTCACTTTAATTTTTATTATTATTATTTTTGTGTGTGTGTTAATGAAAATGTCAAAAATTAATTTTGGTGATGAATGTACAACTATATAATGGTATTGTAAACAACTGAATGTACGCTTTGTTTTGTATGACTGCATGGTATGTGAATATATCTCAATAAATATGAATTAAAAAAAAAGTTATGAGTGCCTTTACTGACTACATGGCATTGGCCCGTTTCCAGGATCTGAGGACAGTTTCCATTAGAAATGACAATGCCTGTTGTTGGTAAGGATGCCAGAAACAGGCACTTTCAAATGTGGTGTTAGCTGATACAATTTTTTGGAAAGTGACCTAGGAAGATGCAACAGAAGTTTAAAACTAGATATAGACTTTGACTAAATAATTCCATTTCCAGGAATTTATCCTAAATAAACAATTAGGAATGTTCAAGTCATCTCAATATTAATTAGAATAGTAAAATGTTGAAAGCTACCTAAATGTCCAAAATTGGGAATCAATCAAATATATGTATTTACAAATAAAATCTGTGCATCTTAAAAATCATATTATAAAAGACTAACTTTATTCCTTTTGCTTTTTATAAGATTCATTTTATTCCTTGTGTTTTTGTGTGTTTTCCAAATTTTCTGTAATTATCGTGTATTACTTTTGTAAGTAGGAAAAAGCAATATAAAACGTTGAGAGTTTATATAAACATTTATAAAAATCTACAAAAGAACATAAGAAATAAGTTCTAAAAATAAAAATTATGCAAAGCATATTCTGTGGCCACTGTATAATAAAATTTAAAAGTAATAGTAACTATAAACTGCTCTGCCCAGGAAGGATGCAGGTAATATCACATTTCTTTATTTCTCAAATTACATTAGAATTGGTTTTCCAATGTATGGACAAATGAATAGAAAAATGGGACAAAAATTAAATGAAAATTAGGGTGGGATTGGGGGGATGGTATGTTTTAGGTGTTCTTTTATACTTTTATTTTTATTCTTAATTTTATCTTTTTTTGGAGCAATGGAAATGTTTAGAAACTTTGATGATGAATGCACAACTATATGATTGTACAGAAAACAACTGATTGTACACTGTGAATCATTGTATGGTATGTGAATATATCTCAATAAAACTTAGTTTAAAAAAAAGCTAACTATTGGTAAATCGTAGAGAGCCCTATTTTATAGTTCTTTAGCCAGCTTATTTGAACATGTGGAGAGGATTTTAATAGTTGATGACTATATGTGAGGGGTATTGTTCCGGTTTGCTAATGCTGCCCTTTTGGAAAACACCAGAAATGGATTGGCTTTTATAAAGGGGCTTTTGGTTACAAAGTTACAGTCTGAAGGCCATAAAAAGTGTCCAAGGTAAGGCATCAACAATAGGGTACCTTCACTGGAGAAAGGCCGTTGGCATCCGGAAAACCTCTGTTAGCTGGGAAGACAAGTGGCCGGTGTCTACTTGCTCCCAGGTTGCGTTTCAAAATGCCATTCTCCAATATCTCTCTGCGTCAGCTTCTCAGGGCAAACTCTGGGCTAGTATCTCCAAAGTGTCAGCAAAAGTCTGCTTTCAGCGGCTGTCTGCAAAATGTCTGTAAGCTGCAGCTACTCTGAGGTCCTTCTGCTTATGAGCTTGTACAGGGCTCTAGTGAACTAATCAAGACCTCTGCTGAATGGGCGGGACCACACCTCCATGAAAACATTCAATCAGAGGTCACACCCTAACCAAAGGAGTCTCTCACAGTTGGGTGGGTCACATCTCCATGGAAACAGCCTAATCCCAGTATCTCATGAGATTGAATTAAAAGATCATGGGTTTTCTTGGGGGACATAATATATCCAAACTGGCACAAGGATACAGAGGTTCATTCTGTTTTTATATGTTCATCTTCTCTGAGCATTTTAAAATTTTCAAAATAAAAGACAAATCTTTAAATAGTTGAAAGCAGACCTCTAAATTGATACTTGTTTTTATCTGTGGAGGCTGATTTTTCATTTAAATGAATTTGACACAGGTCCAACCTAATTATCAAAGCATGAGCCTTTTTCAGGATACCAATAATTGAAATTCAGAGTAGTGATGCTACCTTTCTGGAGTGAAGTGGCTGTATTATGAGGCAACTGGCTTTTCCACAAGGTCTGATCCATATTGCAGTGTTTTGCTTTTTTGATTGAAAACATCAAGGTTTTATTTAATTGCATAAATTATGCCCTTGGCTTTAGAAACTCTAACAAAGTAGATGGCAAAAAATTAATTATCTTATTGTCAGAATCAATCATTAAACAGCAGGATACAAGCATCATAAAATTAACATTTTTATCTAATTATTTTAGTGTCATCTGTTAATTTCAGGCATTATTTTTCAAAGCATCCTTACCAAATCCTTAAGTGTATATTGAGCCTTATAACAACATATGGTAACAGTCTATGTTCTGAAAGAGGTGATCCTTCTCTAAAAGAAATTGGGAGAATCATGGTTTATTTACTCTGAATCCATAGACACAAAGAAGGTGACTACTAAGTGAACCAGATGTTGTCTTATTTCTTAGTGACTGGGAGTGCTTCCAAAGACTTAAGTTATCTCAAATTGCTTAATGTAGCACTAATTCAGTGAAATCTTTTTAGAATAGATTTCATTCTTCTCATCCAAGTTTTCCAAGTATGGAATAGAATGTTTTTGTTATACCAAGAAATATTTGCAGTTTTTGAAGTGCATTGTGAGGATGGAGATCGAATTTTCCTGACAATTTCTCAAATAATCCTTTCTCTGTTTATGCATCCTAAAAAAAAGAGGTCTGTCACTTTTTTGTATCCACAGTGTTTGACATTTTATTGGGTACTTAATAAGTATGTATTATTAAAATGAATTCTGCACATGAATTAGCTTCCCTAACAGACAATCTCCTTTTAACCTCCTTATAGGCAAAATTTCTCTCTAATTTGTTCATGGTTCATTCATTCTCTCCTTCAAAAAATACATATTGAATGTTTGCTAAATGTCAGATCCTATGTTAGCTTCTGGATTTTCAAATTTTACTAAGGTGTGTTCCCTGCCTTTAGGGTATCTAAATCTGTGGAGAGACATACTTGAAAATAGGTAATGAAAACACAATCTTATATGTACAAGAAGAGAAGTATCTGCAAAGGACTATGAAACAAAAGTAGTTGGTGATAGTATGTTTTTCCTCATTTCAAAATGCCTGGTCCCTCTTCTTTTGAATAAGATAAATAGTTAAGTCAATTGCAGATAAGCACCTAAAAATATACAGCTCTTAATTACCAGAAATAAATCAGTGTTTGTTATTAAAGATAAATAGAGAATTGGGAATAGTTGAAGATAAAGAAAACTCTAGGAAGAGTATTGCCATTCATTGTCTAATAATCTATATTTATCTCAATCTTAATTAAACTTTTCCTGTTTTTGTCAAACACCATCTGTTTAGAAGAATTTTTGTTAAAAATTGGATTTGAAGCTTCTGAGTTCCTTTAATTCTTGCATTTTCTTGAAAACTAGATGCTTTTTCTATTATATTTGACTCTGGCAATATTTCTAGTGAGATCAGGTATAAAGTGGAGGAGAGATATCTGATCATAAAAGTTGTATAGCAGCCAGTGAAAACATCACATTTTCTACTCATTGTAGAGATCTGTCTCTTGTAGAATAAATGGTGTGAAGTAAACTGAAATGAAGCAGATATGCAGAAGAGTATTTTTAAAAACTTGAGTTAAAAGTAAATTCTCTATGCTGAAGTACTGGGTTGTAAGAGAGGGTTTTGTTGTCATTACAAAACTTTAATCATTTGAGGAAAGAAAATCAATCATGAATATTAATGATTCTATGGGAATGCAGGTGCACTGTCTTCTGCCTTAGTATTTTCTTCTTGTTAGAGAACAAGGTATCCATCCCAGCCTGAGGTCACTTCTTCACCTGTGCTTGTGATTTTGTCACCACCTACCACTTCAGGGACCTTAATTCTAATGGTTTCAGATTCCAGCCAAGTCCTTATCAGTGCCACATATATGTCTCTAGTAGTTTTTTCTTTTTTTTACCTGTAGCCAAAACTCATGAACTCATACTTCCTATTGACATTTCTAATTGTAGACCCTGTAGTCACCTGAATTCTATTTCTCCTTTTGAGCAAGAATTCTTAATTGCAAACAAAAGAATCTGACTTTAGATCATTTAAGTGGAAAATGTGTTCAATAAAATTAATTTTGAAGGGGACAGAGATCTAGGATTGAGACGAAACAGATAGGAATTTCTAAAACTGTAGTGTAGAATGATTTCATTGAAGAAACACTTAACCATCAAAACTGAGAACTAAACACCAAGCAATATTTTGACACTGAGAAATTGATCTTGCAGCTACTTCCATTACTGTACCATTCTACTACTACTGTGTGAGAGAGAGACAGACAGAGACAGATAGCACCCCACTGCTGGTGGCAGTTACCAGCTCTTGAATCAAAGTCCATTGCAGGAAAATTATTGGAGCCATGATCACATGTCTGTGCCCTGCTTCATCTGAAGCTGGGAGAGTATCTTCCACAATATCCAAAACTGAATTCAGTGTATTTCCTTCTTTCCTTTTTTTCTAAATGGCACCACCTCCCAGGTACTCACTGAAGCTATACACTTGAAACTCAACTTTGACTCCTTATGCCTCCCCCCCACCATTTCCTGGTCACATATGTCAACCTTCTTAATATGTTAGATCTATTTCTTTTTTACATAACCACTGTTACTATCCTAATTCATGTTCTCATACTCTCTCATTTGGATCATTGCAAAAATTTATTAGCTGGTCTTCATGCTTCCTGTCATTCTTCAGCATTACGTTCCCTACAATGTGATCAGAATGCTCTTTCTAAGATATAACTCTTTCCAAGTGTCTTACATGTTATAATTCTCTTATGTGTCTACCAGCCTTCAGTACAGAGACAAAAGTAACATGGAATTCTTTATTAAAGCTCTTTGTTATCTGGTTGCTATTTGTCTTTCCTACCCTAATGGTCACTACTCTTACTTTATTCAAGTAACCACCACCAATATCATCACTACCATTGTAATCATTAGTAATGTTCAGCCACATATTAGTTTAAAGCATATTGAAATCCATACAGTTCTTTCACCAACATGATTTTGCACATGACCTTCCATTGTGCCTGGCTAATTTTCATTCATTTTTCAAATCCCATATTAGATATCCCTTCCTCCACAAGCCCTCACAAGACTGCTGTCGGCATCCATCCTATTTCCAGAATATTTAATACTTCACCTACATCAAAATTGCACATGTATCCACCTATCTGCTCCACTGGATTTTAGCCTTCTTGAAGGCTTAAACTGTGTTTCTCACCAATTTTATGACTTAAATCTAATGTTATTCCTTAATCATGGTATGCATATGTTAGGGAATACTTGACAATGGGCCAGAATTAAGTGAAACTGTGGAATACCTTGGAATGCCATAGTTTTGGGGAAAATGTCATGTATGTTAACTGGTACATAATATAAATATATTTTTCTTGTTAAACAAACTTGGTCATGTTGTGAAGTAGATGAGAAATGTATACCTGTCAAAATAAATGAAAGGACTTCTGGGAAGATGGCAGAATTAGGAGAGGCAGAGAAAATTTCTCCTCCATGGAATAACTTGAGAAAAGGCAGAAAACGACAAGAACAGTGGTTCCAGGATACAAACGGCCAGAGAAAAACCTCTACAATATACAGTGGGGACTTGGGTTGAAAGAGCAGAGAAATTATGTCTGAAAGATCGGGGTGAATTTATTCAACTGGGACCACTGCTGGGGCTGGCAGCTGTGAGCTGGTTGGCTGAGCAGAAGAGGGAGGAGCTCTCTACTGCTGCATACCCATCTCAGCAATTTGCTGGGGAGATAACCCTTCTCAGCCCCTATGCCTTTGAGCTCCTATGAGGAAATTTGGGAACTGTGTTGACTACACACAGAAAACTTTAGTGTGTTTACTCTTCCTCCACGGAAGCCTGCACTGTCCAAGAGTGAGAGGCAGGGATAAATGAGGGTGCCGCATGGAAGCACCAGGAACCCCTCCCCCATCCCAGAGGCTTGTGGGTGCATAGTGGGCAGGAGCCTTGAGGGCCAACTAAAAGTAGGGTGCTTTTGAGCGGTTGAGGGTTGGGAAGCCCCACAACCCAAGAGTGATCCGCTTGGAGGCCTAAGAATCACCAGACCCACTACGCCCTTAAGCAGACTCTGCCAAACAGCACAAGGATCACCCTCCACCCCAGGGCTGGCAGTCCCAAGTGGACAGGGAGAATGTTGTGCTGATTGGATTTCCACCTGGTTTGGACCCCACCCAGCATGCAGCAGCAGAGGTGGCTTAAGAGTGCTATCTGCTGGGAAGACGGAGAAGGTGCAGTTCAGCAAGTTGTGGTTCTGCCAAATTTTATATAAATGTCCAAACAACCCTGCATTTCCCAAAATAACCTTAAAAAGATAAGCAAGTGCCACAAAGTGAACAGAAAATTACAGAGCATATGAAGATCCAGGATGATATGGACAAGCCAAATGACAAAATTAAAAAGCTGGAGGAGGCACAGAACTTGGAGAAATTAATCAAAGAAGAACATACAAATATCCAAAACAACTTCAGTGGGTTGGCTAAAGACATAAAGGACATCAAGAAGACTCTGTAAAAGCATACAGAAGAATTTGAAAGAGTAAATAGAAAAATAGCAGACCTTATGGAAATTAAAGATATGGTAGATCAAATTAAAAATATACTAGAGACTCAAAACAGCAGATTTGAAGAGGCAGAATAAAGAATCAGTGAACTAGAGGACTGGACACACAAAAGAACAAATGGTGAAAAAAATTGAAAAATTTGAAATAAGTCTCAGGGAAATGATGGACAGCATGAAGTACATAAATATAAGAATCATTGGTGTCCCAGAATAAGAAAAGTGTAAAAGGTTGGAAAGTGTTTCAAGACATAGTTGGGGAAAATTTTCCAACCCTTTTACATGACATAAATATGCAAATCAAAGATGCCTAATGAAATCCAAATAGAATAAATCCAAATAAACCCACCCTGAGATATATACTGATCAGATTGCCAAATGCTGAAGAGAAGGAGAAAGCTCTGAAAGCAGCAAGAGAGAAGCAATTCACTACATACAAGAGAAATAGCATCAGACTAAGCACTGACTACTCAGGGGTCACCACAGAGGTGAGAAGGTAGTAATCAGACATATTTAAGATTCTGAAAGAGAAAAAAATTGCAAGCCAAGAATTTTTTATCCAGCAAAGCTCTTCTTCAAAGTTGAGGGAGAGTTTAAAATTTTCACAAACAAATGCTGAGAAAATTTGTTAACAAGAGACCTGCCCTGCAAGAAATACCAAAGGGAGTTCTACCAGCTAGGAAAAAAAGAAAGGAGAGAGAGGTCTGGAAAGGGCACAGAACTGAAGATTATTAATAAGGGTAATTTAAAGGGAAAAAAGAGAAGGGGTAAAAGTAGATCTGAGAATTAAAAACCAAAGGATAAGATGGCTGGTTCAAGAACTGACTTCACAGTAATAACTTTGAATATGAATGGATTAAACTCTCCAGTGAAAAGATAAAGACTAGCAGAATCAATTAAAAAGTATGATCCATCAATATGCTGTTTACAGGAGACTCATCTTAGACCAGGCAACACAAAGAGATTGAATGTGAAAGGATGGAAAAAAATATCTCATGCAGGCTGCAGCCAAAAGAAAGCAGGGTAGCTATACTAATGTCTGATAAACTAGACTTTAAGTGCAAAGATGTCATAAAAGACAAAGAAGAATACTATATATTAATAAAAGGGGCAATCCACAAAGAAGAAATAACAATCAAAAATGTTTATGCACCCAATCAAGGATCTCCAAAATAAATGAGTAAAACATTGGCAAAACTGAAGGGAGCAATAGATTTTTCGACAATAATGGGGGAGACTGCAACACGCGATCCTCTTCTATGGATAGAACAACTAGACAGCGGACCAATAAGGAAATTGAGTACCGAAACAACATGATAAATGAATTAGACTTAACAGACAGATATGGATCGTTACATCTCAAATTACCTGGATATGTATTCTTTTCTAACACACACATGGAATAGTCTCTAGGATAGAGAATATGCTAGGGCACAAAACAAGTCTCAACAAATTTCAACAAGATTGAAATTCAAAGCATGTTCTCTGACCACAATGGAATGCAGCTGGAAATCAATAACCACCAAAGAACCAGAACTTTCACAAATATATAGAGGCTAAACAACACACTCCTCGATAATCAGTAGGTCAAAGAAGAAATTGCAAGAGAAATCAGTAAATATCTACTGATGAATGAAAACGAGAACACAGCGTATCAAAACCTATGGGATGCAGCAAAGGAGGTGCTGAGAGGGAAATTTATAGCTCAAATGCATTATTAAAAAGGAAGAAAGAGCTAAGACCAAAGACCTAACTGAGCTGAAGATAGAGAATGAACAGCAAACTAACCCTAAAGCAAGGAGATGAAAGGAAATAACAAAGATTAAAGCAGAGATAAATAAAACCAAAAATTTGGTTCTTTGAGAAGATCAACAAGATTAACAAATACTTAGCTAGACTGACAAAGTCAAAAAGAGAGAAGACCCAAATAAACAAAATCAGAAATGAGAGGGTAGTCATTACTGTGAATCCCGAAGAAATTTAAAAAAATCATGAGTATACTATGAACAATCTTATGCCAACAAACTAAACAACTTAAAGGAAATGGACGATTTCTTGGAAACACATGTACAACCTAGATTGTCCCGAGAAGAAACAGAAGACCTCAACAAACCGATCACAGTAGAGAGATCCAATCAGTCATCAAAAATCTTCCTGCAAAGAAAAGCCCAGGGCCAGATGGCTTCACAGGGGAGTTTTACCATACATTCCGAAAAGAACTGACACCATTCCTGCTCAAACTCTTTCAAAAAATTGAAGAAAAAGGAACACTACCTAATTCAGTTTATGATCCTAACTTCACTCCAGTACCAAAACCAGATAAAGATACTACAAGAAAGGCAAACTACAGGCCGATCTCCCTAATGAATACGTATGCAAAAATCTCAACAAAGTATTTGTAAATCAAATCCAAAGGCACATTAAAAGAATTATACACCATGATGAAGTGGGGTTTGTTCCAGGCATGCAAGAAAGGTTTAAAATAAGAAAATCAATCAGTGTGATACAACACATTAACAGATTGAAAGGGAAAAATCAAGTGATCATCTCGATAGATGCTGTAAAAGGGTTCGACAAAATTCAGCATCTTTTTTTTCATTGAGATTTTTCACGTACCATATAATCATCCAAAGTGTACAACCAGTTGTTCATTGTACCATTATATAGTTGTGCATTCATCACCATAATAATTTTTTTTCAATTTTAAATCATGTTCATTACTCCAGAAAAGAAATAAAAAGAAAAAAGAAAACTCAAATCCTCCCATGCCCCTAATCCCCGCCCCCTCATTACTGACTCATAGCATTGGTATAGTACATTTGTTACCTTGATGAAAGAATGTTAAAATATAACTAACTGTAGTACATAGTTTGCAGTAGGTACATTTTCCCCTATATACCCATCTATTATTAACTTCTAGTTATAGTGTCATACATTTGTTGTAGTTCATGAAAGAGACTTCTAATATTTGTGCAGTTAATCATGGACATTTTCCACCACAAGATTCACTGTGTTACACATTCCCATATTTTAACCTCCAACTTTCCTTCTGGTGATGTACCACTACATTCACACACAATTCAGCACTGTTAGTTATTCTCACAATAACATGCTACTGTCACCTCTGTCCATTTCCCAGTGTTTAAGCTCAACCTAGTTAAACATTCTGTTGAAAATAAACAACCGCTGCCCATTCTTTAGCCTCATTCGATATCCTGGTGACCTATATTTCATGTCTATGAGTTTACATATTATAATTAGTTCCTATCAGTGGGATCATACAATATTTGTCCTTTTGTGTCTGACTTCACTTCACTCAATATAATGTCCTCAAGTTTCTTCCATAAACCCGTTTTTTTTTTTAAGATGGTTTTGTTCATGCACCATATAGTCCATCCCAAATAGACAATCAGTGGTTCCCTGTATAATCATGTAATTATGCATTCTCCACCACCACTGCTATCTATATAAGGACATTTACATTTCTTCCACAAAGAAAGAGGAAGAGTCAAAAAAGGTAGAGAGACAAAAGAATAAGAAAGAAAGAAAATGACAGCTAAAGAGCAACAAAAGAAAAGGATTAAAATAAAGTACAATGAAAGAGTCAGACAGTATCGCTAATGCCAAGAATCCCATACCCCTCCCTCCCTTATATCCCCCTCTTATAGGCGTTTAGCTTTGGTATATTGCTTTTGTTGCATTGAAGGAAGCATAATACACTGTTCCTGTTAACTTTAGACTCTAGTTTGATTAATTGTATTTTTTCCTCAATAACACCCCATTTTAACACCTTGCAAGGTTGACATTCATTTGTTCTCCCGCAAGTACATTTTATCACAATCATTGACCGGTTCAATAATTGTTAATTCCTACTTTCTCCCTGTGTCTAGTCAATAAAATGTAATGTGAGTATAATTATGTTAATAATAGTAATCAATGTTACTGGACAGTCCATGTGCTAGCCACTAGTCTTAGAGCATTACTCCCAACATTTTGAAGCAGTACTAATATTATCCCAATTTTATAAAAGAGGAGACAAGCATAGAGAAGTGATGTCACTCACAAGGTGACATAGTGAGTAAGTGATACAAATGCAGGCAGTCTGACTATGGAGCGTGTGTCACTGCTGAGAATAAGTAATTTCCTGGTGGGCTGGATCAAGGAAAGGGCTAATAATAAAGGGTATTTTAAAAGTATGTTGAAAGTTGCATTATTCTCTTGTATGTGGACAAAAAATTGTAAACTAATTTTGGAAGACTGATAATGCTCAGTAAAATCAATTCCCAGATCTTATATAAATCCACTTCCAACTGTAATACTGTGGAAATATCTATGCATTTTTAAAGTGTGGTTCTCAAATGATGTGATGTTTGAAGAACAAATGGTTTTAACATAAATGTTGTATGAACTCCTTTAGATTCTATTCAAATAGAGTATAATTGTTCTAACATGACATGAGAAAACAAAGCTGAGATAATATTTTCTATTATTTACATGACTTCTGGTGGTTTTCTTATTTATTCAATAAATATAGCTTCACTTATTTTGGATAAAATGATGAGGCAGTTCATCTCTGGATGAAGGGATATATTTTCATGACTAGAAGAGTGAATATTGTGTTATTTTATAGAAAATTTTAGTTTGGATAAAAAGACCATTAATACCTGTGGTGGATTAAATTATGTAGTCCAATTTAGATATGTTCATGGTCTTGATTTACATTCCTCTTGGTATGAACTGTTCAAACAGGATCTCTTAAAGATGTTTTAGTTAAGGTATGGCCCAAGTAAACAATGTTAGACTTAAATTCAGATTACTGAGTCCTTTATAAGCAGAAGAAAGACATAGAAACAGAAAGCCGTGGGAAGGAGCCAGAAGCCAAAGAAAGCTGGAAGAGAAACGAGAGGATATTGCCACGTTCCAGTCACAAGACTGCTGACTCTGGGAGAAAGCAAGCCTTCTAACCTCTGAAACCTTGAGCCGATAAATTCCTATTGTTTAAACCCAAACCACTTTGGGCAATTTTGTGATAACAGCCTAGCAAAACTAAGGCAATATCTTATATTGAATGAATTGGAGGAATGCATAAAACAAACTAAACATCAGATGTTATGTAGAAATCAGTACACTTCCCCTTATTTTGCCTTTAAAAACTTTTTATTAGGTCACATATTAAAGGATCTGCACAGATTCCTTTTATCAAGATATTACATGACAAACTGTCATCCCTGAAGTATTTTTTTTTTAACCTCTTTTGCATGGACATTTTTTTTTAACTTTAAAAATGCCTTCACCATGGGAAAATGGCCGCTCCTGCTCAACGTGGTGACACCAGTTACCCCTAGCCAGGGTTGTATCTGCCTGACAATCTCCATTGAACCTGCGGCCCGTGATCATCACATGCAGTTTATGTTGCTCTTTAGTTGTCAGGGAAAGCTTTGACTGCAGAAATGATGTATCTCACTGTCATAAAAGGAAAAGAAAAAGATCACAAGAGAACTTGTTCAAACTGTTTTAGCAAGTAAACGTAAAATGTGCAGCTTTCTTGAGTGGCAAGATCTGAAGGTTTGTTTACAATAGATATGCTAGTCTGTATTTTTGCTGTCCTATTGAGGATCAGGACAATGAACTAAATTACCCTGAAAATAATTCATCATTATGTGAATTACTGGACAAGTGTTTTAGCAGTGTGTGAGAACTTGATATCTTTAATTTTGAGTAGGCTTATTTTATTTTGGATGAGTTTCTCTTGGGAAGGGAAGCTTAGGAAACATCCAAGAAAAATGTTCTCAAAGCCATTGAGCAGGCAGATCTCCTGCAGGAGGGAGCGGAAACCCCATGTAGTGGTCTTGAAGAAACTGGACTGGCAT
This sequence comes from Choloepus didactylus, assembly GCF_015220235.1. Lineage (NCBI taxonomy): Eukaryota > Metazoa > Chordata > Mammalia > Pilosa > Megalonychidae > Choloepus > Choloepus didactylus. The sequence goes on along the minus strand of NC_051314.1, from coordinate 114,735,700 downwards.
AACTCTCCTCCCTTGTTTAGGACTTCTTGTGGCATTTCACACACTATAGCTGTTCACTGCCTTCTTGTTCATGTTAGCTAATGGTATCAGATGTTTGTCAGTATTACTGTGTGCTAAGCCATATCATTCAGACCTATAAAAATATTTTTTAAAGGGAACTTTGGTTATTCAAGTAAGAAATTATGGGACTTAAATATGAATTAGAATGCTGAAGGAAAGAAAGTTACCTTTTCTGGATAGTTGAAAGTTTGAACGTTGGTTTCTCTTAATCTGATTCTTCATGTGTATGTAAACGACACCAATAGGCAATGTGCATTAATTACCTTACTGTATATGATGGAGAAAACTGTTAAATTATGACATGAAACCTGGTTTTATGAAACCAAAGATCAGTGCAATATTTTAGTATATATAAGAATAAAGAGAATTGACATGTTACATAACGAATGAAAATTCTAAGTTGAGACTTAAATTTATACCAAAGACTTCTCTTGGACGCTACATACTTAAAACACAAAGGGAATTCAGATTTTAAATGACTTTATTAGAATGATGCTGTTTTACACAAAAGATTATTTCTTGAGCACTCTGAACCTGGGATGAGAAATAGAATCAACTGTTTCATAATAAAAAGTACATTCTTTTTAAGGTCAAGTCACATTTAACTGCTGAGATGAATTTTTTGTGGTCATAATCATTTAGTCACTTATCTGCATTGTTTTGATGGCCCAAATAAAGTGGAAATGTTGATTTATCAGGACTTCTTCATAATGGTATCTCAGAAAACGTGTGGGTCTCTTCACAAAGCATTGCATAAGTCATTGTTTAAAGCACGAATACTCCTTCTGAATTGCTTGTTAAAGCCATATTTATTTTGCTTCCCTCCACTTAGAAGTGCTGCAGAATTATTATCTTCCTTCTCGTCCGTGGTACTGCCTGGCTATCAGAAGTCTTAGAGAAATAAGAACGACAGCTTTCATAGGAAAGTGGCAGTTTAATGAAGTAAAATGGCATTAGTGGGTTCTGTATTTTTAAAAGCTGTATAATTCTTTTACTATCACTTTTATACATACTCATGCAATTTAAACATGTCTTCATGGCTTACACTTTCACTTGTATATTCCAGACTGAATTAAGCTTTGTTGTAATTGTGGCCAGTATTCAAGCCATGTGATCATTGGCTTATCACATCACCAACTAGTTGTAATAAATGTTCAATGTACACAACCATGGTATGTTTTTATGTATCTCTTTCCAAAATTATCAAACTATGAAGGGCTGCTTAAGGAAGAATTTTTTAATTTATTTTTCAGTAACATGTTGAAAATTCACCTCCACTTGAATGTGGTGGTGGTTATAACATGCACAAGATTAATGGCAGAAGATTTAAGGAGTCCTCGTATATTTCAAGAGCTTATCTCCATATTTATTTTCAGTCAATAAATGCCGCCTTAAAAACCTTGGGAAAAAAAATAGAACAAACAAAAATGCCTTGTTTTATCAGTGGTTAAAATCAACAAAAAATAATTATCAAAAGCCATATGAAATAGAACCCTTTCATGCAAATGTAAATAATAAAATGAAAAATTTTTATAAAGGATAATATATTTTATTCTAGCTTTAATTTATAGTTTTATAAATTCCCATGGCTTTTAGTTTATTAATATATATTCTTTCATTTAACTTGATATATGATAGAAATATTTAATTTGAAGTTGGCTATCAATGAGAAGAATAAAAATATTTGAACTGAAGTTTTTTCCATTAAATGAAGTTCTAGGACATAATAGAGTGATTAATATTAGCTAATTATTTTCTCTCAACATATGGAAAATATTATTTAACTGTTTTCAGATTTCCATTTTCAGATATAGGAGTTGTGATTGCCTCCTTGTAAACTGTCTTTTGTATCTGGCTGCCTTTCTTGGTGAGGGGGCTGGGGTATGACAGTTTCACTATCATATATGTAGTTGTAGATTTCTTTTTATTTATTCTTTATGGTATTTTTTTCCTTCTCAAACCTGATGATCCATGTGTTCTAGGAAAACTGGAAGTATCTGTCATTATTGCTTTAAAATTCTCTCTGCTATTCTCTATTCCCTTTGCTTCTGCTACTCCAAATACATGTAAATGAGGCAATAATTTGCAAGATTTTTTGTATATATGTGTAAATTTTTTACGTCTTTTTAGATCTAATTCAGTATTTTCTGACTACTTTTGCCCTGCATAATACCATTTTTGTGCATGCTTGATGTGACATTCATAAATTGTACCACTACGACTTTATTCATGTACAATAGCTCTTTATTGAATTTCCTTTTAAAATCTGGAAAAAAAAATAAAGGCTGCTAGTACACTAATGCCTCCCACATTTTTTTTTCATCTTGGAATACAGTGACTTCCTGTACCATTAGCCTATTTGCCAGAGTTCCACTTTGCCATTTGCTAGATTCTGTACCTGGATTTGCTTTAAAGCCATATTTGCTCTACCAAGTTTATAGCATTATTTCCAAAATGCTGGACATGTGATATAATATTAAGAATGGTAAACAACTTCCCAATTCATTGTTTCATTGCAGAGCAGAGAACCACATAAATGTTTAAACTGAATAGGATCACATTCCATGATTCTCCCCAACTCTATTCTGCTCCACTTTCTGCATTTTCAAATCACTCATAATGAATCACATTTTATTCTTCCATTCAAGCAAGGAAATCTCAAATCATGCTCATTTTTTGTTTCTCCTTGACTACCATAATCAGTCATATACCAAGATACTCAAATTTTTACTTCCTACATCCCTTTGAATACTTTCTTTTCAACCCCATTGTCATAGACTTTGTTCAGATCATTAGGATTTTTGGGTGAATATAGCCATATCCTTTCAACTTCTCTTTCTGTTCTTTTCTTCAAAATATTGTCAGTGCTGCACCAAATTTATCTTTCAAAGATCTAGCTAAAATAGTGTCACACTCCTATTTGAAAACCTCTTCCAGGTAAGCACTGCCTACAACATAAACAAAAAATTCCTTTATAATCTGGCCCTAATCTATTTTACTAACCACCGCCTCTATTGCTTTCCTCCCCATTCCCAAAAACTTAAACTCCTGCTGTACTGGACATTTCAGCACTGGTTTCCTTTTTTTTTTAAACTTTTTTTATTGTGAAATATAACATATATACAAACAGTGATAACTTTCAAAGTACGATTTAACAAGTAGTTAGAGAGCCAATTTCCAAGAATATTACGGGTTACAGTCCCACAATTTTGAATTATTTCCTTCTTGTGAAATATAACATATATACAGAAAGGTGACAACTTTCAAAGTATGATTTAACAAGTAGAGAGCAAATTTCAAAGAATGTTATGGGTTACATTCCACAGTTTCAGTTATTTTCTTACTGTGAAATATAGCATATATATGAAAGATAACTTTCAAAGTACGATTTGATGAGTAGCTATAGAGCAAATTTCAAAGAATGTTACAGTTTCACTGTTTCCAGTATTTTCTTCTAGCTATTCTAATATCCTAACATCTATGTAAAGATTCACTATTTGTAATCCTTTGTTAAATCCTGTTTTCTCTGTTGCTACTTCTTCCTCTCATTTAATCACTTCCTTGATCTTCAGGGGTATCTAGGCAGTGGCCACATAACTTGTTCATATTGAAAAGGGGTATCGATATTATGGGAGGGCTACATCTAGTTCATATTCTTGAAGAGGCTATTGCCTCTGTGTTTGGGGACTTATCTATCATAGGAACACCCTGGAGGATTTAGTTTCTGAAAAATAAACTTAGTGAGTGAAACTTTTGTAGAGTCTCAGATAGGGACCTAGGGATTTCAGGACTACTGTTGGTTAGGGCTTAGCATACTGTGGCCATTTGGGATATCTAGCTGGAGCTTGTTTAATAGTAACCTCCAGGATAGCCTCTCAACTCTATTTGAAATCTCTTAGCCACTGAAACTTTATTTTGTTACCTTTCTTTTCCCCCTTTTGGTCAAGAAGGCATTTTCAATCCCTTAAAGCCAGGGCCAGACTCGTTCCTGGGAGTCATGTCTCATGAAGGGGGGAGGTTAATGAATTCATTTGCAGAGTTGGACTTAGAGAGAGGAAGACCACATCTAAGCAACAAAAGAGGTTCCCTGGAGTTGCCACTTAGACATAATTATAGGTGGGCTTAGCCTCCCTTTTACAGCCATAAGTTTCACAAGAGTAAGCCTCAAGATCAAGGATTTGACTTATTAAGTAGCTGGTTCCTAATTTCACATAGCATATATTCTGTCCAAGATAGACAATCAGTGTCTCACATTAACTTCAGCTTGTCTCTTTTATACAGCTGTTCCTTGGCACATGCTCTTCTCTTTTCCTGGAATAGCTTCCTTTGTGTTCATTGTGAAATTCAGAATTTCAAATTGGTAGCTGTTGAGCAGATTTAGTCTGCAAATGTTACTTGTTTAGAACAAGTACAGAATTAAAACAAGGCACATTTTAATGACTTGAGATATACTTTTACCTTTTAATGTCCTCAGTTCTCACTACTCCCAAATATATTATTCTGTCCTGATTCAAACATATATTCTCGGACATGTTTCAATATGCTTCTAGCTCATATATCATAGAGTGGCCCTATAAATGGTTTTAGAATAGTGTCTGATATACAATAACACTAGTGACTGTTAGAAATAATCATGATAGCAACAATAATAGTTATTATTATTCAGTATTTGTCTTCAAATATTTCTTTGTACTGAATAATTTCCTGTGAGAAACAAGCACTATTCCTAAAAGGAATAAACGCTCACCCAATTGTGGAGAAGAAAAGAATTTATTCACGATCTTGCAAGAATGGGCGCCCAACCAAAATGTGGGGGTTGGCGCGCAGAACAATAGACCCAGCAGTATTTATTCCCTACACCTAACCGCAAGTCCCTCCCCTGTTTCTCCATCGGCTGGATACTCCAGAAGTTACATTCTATTCGACAAGCCTAACTAGCCCAGCAAATTTGAAACATGCAGCCCGCCCAAATTGGAAACATTTGAAATACGTCTCCGGCACAAATTTGCAACATTAGGAACTTGGAACAAATCTCCACCCCTGCCTATAATGGTTATGCCCAGGCCTCTTTAAAGCCAGTCTGGGCTAGTTTGGTAGTAAGTTATGAGGCTATTTTGGGAACCTCTACCCTGAGTCTCCATCTTGCAAGGATAGTAGATAGTGGGCGGATAAGCAGGGGGACTGACTGTGGATTACAGTTTGTCTTTTTAACCTTCTGCCAATTTCTTAACTGCCCCACCCTGCAAGGCACACCTATTCTGTGTGAAAGCTAAACTTAATTTCATTCTCACATTTCCCAATTTAGGTTGATCAACTGTCCCAGTTTGCCCAGTACTGTCCCAGTTTTTGAAAGTCTGGTGTTCAGGGAAATCCCTCCATCCCAGACAATAGGGACAATTGTTCATTTCTATCTCTAGATTGCTTTTGTATATATGCACGCTTCTTTTTATAGAAGTTCATATTTTCTGTTTTTTTAAATTCATTTTATTGAGATATATCATACCTTCTTTGTGTGTGTGTAACATTTTTCTGTTTCTCCAAGCTCCAAGTACTTACTGATTTTTTTGTGCCCTCAGTTCCCAAAGCAGCATCCTATTTTTAGGGAAAATAAAAATAAACTTTCAAGAAGAATTACAATGTCAAACTCTGAGCTGCTGGCCTGGAAAAATACTTATTTATTGAATGAATATTTACTTTTAATGGAAGGACTTTGGTAGATAATCTGTTGATAGAATAGAGAAAGTGGAAAATTATTCTGGCATATGTTTCTGCTGTTAATGTGGATGAGTAAACCTGGATGAATATATGACCAGTGTTCTTGCCTAGACTTTACACTCTATGCCCTCATGTAACTCTTCCTGGAAATAGGAGTCATAACTTCTCCTTTTTTCTGTATTATACATTTAATTTGTTTTTACTTTGAAGAAACTGTCCACCTTAACTCTTCAAATGATCTATCCAAATTGTTGATGCTTTGCCATTGCTGGTTACAGAAGTTAATTTGTTGTATGGTTGGTGGGATCACTTGGAGAAAATAATCATATATTTATAGCTCATGTATGTTGGGTATACAGTTTAGTAAATATTGTAAAACAAGCTATTTTTATTGTTTTGTAATGTTTATGAAATACAATTATATTGAATCTGAGAGTCAGATACAACAATTATCTATTTCTGACAAAATTAGTCTGAAGGTGGAACAAATGTCATACAAGCCATACATCATGCCTCCTCCTTCTGAAGGCAGGAAAATACGGTAATCAACACAGTGGGTTCTAGAGATTGATCATCCTAGCAATGAATCTGAATTCTAAGATTTACTAGCTATAGAACCTTAGAAAATGCCTATCATTTCTAATGTCCAGCTGTGAAACAGAAACAATATCTACCTACCTATATTTCTATGAATTGAATAAGATATTAATTAAGCATTTAGTAACATAAATATCATGTAGAATATCCTTGAAAAATTCCTGTAGTTTTCATTTTTATTTGAATTTGTGTTTCCAATGGCTGTATAAATGTATAAATTCTAAGTCACAAATTTTTCACAATATTCATTTCCCTATATGTTTCAAATATCCAATTTAGTAAATTTATTACTTACATATTTCCAGATCCAAACACATAACCAATTTAAATCCTGCCAACTGAATACTCATTAGTTGTTTCAAGTTTCAAATGGATTAGAATGAATAATAATAATAACAATGCTGGTAGTGATCACTTAATCATGCATCATTTTACAGTTTAAAAGGTGTTTTATATATTTTGTGTCTTTAGGGCACTGATAAATAACACCCTCACTTTCTTTCCCACATTTGCAACTGACTGAAAGATGTACACGAGTGAGATGGCTGAAGATCAAGATTCAGCTTTCTTAGTGACAAAAACTGGACTGCTAGACAGAGTGTCCATGTGCAGCTAAAATGTGCTCCCTACTATTTCATCGCAGAAGTCACCTACTCTCCCAAACTGCAAGGCTCACTCTCACAGAGACAAAGACGGCCTCAATATGATTATCATATGACAAGAAAAGCAGAACACGTTGTCTGCTCTCTCGGGTCAGTCAGATCCTGAGTAAGGAGTAGCCACAGGCACTGAGTTAATAACTCACTCCTAGTCCCTGGGCAGGAGTGAGGTAGAGAAAAGATGAAGGTGCCCCTCTGAGTTTTCCCCTCCCTTTTGTGGATACATGATTAGTGGGGAATGACTGTTTCTTCCTAATAATCTTATGGTATTTCTATACATCAGTTGAATGAGATTTGTCTCATTTTACTAATATCAATATTGTATGGTAAAGGCAGTTAACAGCCCAACAAATAGCAATATGATAACTAACTTCAGTTGTTATACAATCCTAATTATGGAACAAAGTGGGAAGAAGAGAAGTTTATAAATGATTTGACGCTTAGAATACGAATACTCTGTGCTTACCATATGACCTTAAGAAAGATTACTTATCTTTTAGATTGTCCAAAAAGTAATAGTAGTTCTGATAGTCAATAATTAGCCCCAGACCAATATGTATAAATCCAAAGCATGTTGTTTGGGGAATTTGAAGAAACAATCTGAAAGGTTCTCCTTCAAAGAAGAGAGAAGATCAGGGGAAATGAGTGAGAAGAGGAGAGGGTTGTTCTTAAAAAGGAATAATGAACATCTGCCCTACGTGCAGTATGTGGTTTTTGATAAGTGCTGACATAGGCAAACACTCCAGGGAGAGGGGAAATTGGTGATCTAGTAAAATATGGTCTTTAGCTAAAGGTCAAATGAAATTGTACTGGAAACCTTGGGGATACTTTAAAGTGGGAGCTGAAGATGGGGCTGCTCATTAGAGCTTGTGCTTAAGTACCAGTTTCACTTTATCAGGGAAATTGTTCATTTGTGTGAAAATTTGACCTCTGTCAATTTGCCAAGCAGGCTGGGCCTGGGGGTGATTTCAGGCTCACGTGTGCTTGCAGAAGTTAAAGCTACCTGGGGACTACTTTCAAAGGACACTGCCAAGGTTAGCAAACCCAAAATCTGACCTTCCCCTTCTTTCTCTCCATTTATATCTGTTTGTAAAGTTCAAAGAGTTCTCTTACTTCCCAAAAAAGAAAGCGCTTCAAATGCAATAAAATGATAAAAAATTCCAGAGGGATGCAGCTATAAAGAGAGATGGTGAAATAAAAACGTTTCTCCTAAGAAAGGCTGGTTATTTAGGGAAATGTAATTCAGATAGCTAGGTAACAATTACCGTATTTCTTAACTTAGATTAAGCCTTGAAATTTTATGATGCTACTTCTTTTAACCAGATCCAAATATTATTGCCAAAGGATTAATGAAGGAAAAGAGAGGTTTTTCACAGGCTGTTTGCTCTACAGAGAAGCTAATAAATAATTAGGAATTTTTTAGATTGTCCAAATGTATGGAACCTCTTATAATTTATTCACAGAAATAGAGCTCCAAAGGAAAGGAATGATGCTGTGATTAAATGGCATGCATGTACAGTGATGAAAGAAATAAAGTTGAATATTATAAATCTATGATAGCTACCTACTACATGCTGATAAGATTTTTTCATCTGTATCTGAAATTCTTGTACCTTTGTATTTATCAACCTTATTGTCAGTCTCCCTTTACTAATATCAGTGCTTCAAGAGGGAATGCACTTTGTCTTGTTACTGCTGTATTCTCAACATCTAGAAAGAACCTGACATGATAATTGTTTATACTGTTTCTACATGTACCTATTTGTACTATTTTACTATTTCTTTAATGAGTAAATAAATATAACTGACATGCCCATACACATGATCTCATTTAATCATTTTAACAATCGTATTAACTAGTTTTTAAGAAATTAAAATGTTTACTCTCATAGCTAATAAGTGTTAAAAATGTAACTGACTTCTAATTCCATGGACTTCTCCTTATATCCCAAGAGTGTATTTTTATTTATACTAGAGTATTTTTATTTGCACTGTTAGCATAAATGGGGCCCTAAGCAATTTTTTTACATTAATTCAAATTACTGTGAGTCAAGCACTATATTGGGAGCTTTATGTACATTATCTTTGCATGTGTGTGTGTGCACACAGAGCTATTATTAGGTTGAACCATAAGAAATTGTCAGTACTTCACCACTTTTACATAAATAGCAATTTCATATGGTTCAGTCTAATAGTAACTCTAATATTAACTACATTTTACAGGGAGTAACTGAGGTTTGGAGAAGTTACATAATGTGCACAAGGCTCAAGTACAGTAAGCAATAAACTCAGTATCTGAACCAGTATTTAATTTAAAATGTCTGCTCTTTCCCTTGCTTCTCAAATATGGCTTTGACAGTGGAAGTCTTGGCATACTGAAGCAAGTGATAAACATGACCTAATGTTTTGGATATTCTCTTTCTTTTGAAAAAAACATGGATAAATACGGATTAAAATACAAAATTACATGAATTCTTATGACTACAGGAGGCTTTGCAAGCACTTCACACTGTGTGAGGTCTCTTGGTTAGGAGCACTCTGCTAGGAAACTTGCACAAGCAGAACACACTCACTTCCAGAGCCCTTGACCCTATCACCGTCTTAATTAAATACCCATGCTGAGATCAACCATTAATTAACACAATTATATAATCTGCTGAGAACCAGTAAAAGATAATTTTCTTTCAAGGAAAAAAAAATCTACCTTACATAAATGTCATCAATATGCAATGGTTGGCTTTAGATAGATTAGTCAATGTAAAACTCAACATTGGTAAAATAGTTCAGAAATTATAATGGATGGGTGTGGGGTATACCTAGGAAATATGTACAAATTGGGAAAATTAAGAGATATCCCTTTTTCAGTTGTTTTCTATATTTATTACTTTCTCTTCTTCCCCTCTCAAACTACTTTTAAATATCACAAAATATAGTTGTTGCATTTCTATTATACTAACATCATTAAAATGAAAAAAATATTTCTGAAAATGTTTTTTTATTTTGAAGGTGATATTGTAATTTAGAAACTTGTAAAACCTGTAAAATCTCCTAACTCTTTGTAATTTTTCAGTAAAATTCAAAGTAAATTTTCAGCAAATTCAAAGACACAAAAAAGATACACTTATAAATACACATACAGTGACCCAGGTGTTATTTATGTAAGTAATTATCTCAATTGGCTTTCAAAGAAAAGCATTCCTTTTCAATTAGAATTCTGAGTGGGATCACATAAATTATTTAATGAACTGATTACCAAGGTTATAGTCATCCCATACAGCTTTCTCAACAGCCTCACTTTCCTAAAATAACATGTATTCTCTGAAGACATATGAAAATGTAAAACATCTTTGACCTCTGGTGTCATATTTTCTGCCTTGAATTCTCTCTCGTTTAGTGAGTAAAGGATTATGTTGAAGAGAATTAAGTTTGGATGTGATTTTATGTTCAGCTGATTTCTATTCCATAGTTAAATTCTGAAATTTTCCTATTATTAAAGCAATTTGGATCAAAATTGCTCACTGAGAAGTCACATTTTACACCAGCATCCCATTAGCTTTCCAGGGTGTTTTATCAAGAAGCAATGAGGGTAGAAATGGTGTTTGTTTTTAAATAGGGTATAATGTGACAGGGGATAACGTCTATAATCCTCAAAAGGGATAGACAGTTTATTTTCCCCCTAAGGAGATGGAAAAGTTAAAGTATTCATGCTGAATGCTAAGATTTGAAATGAGATAAGCAGCACTATAACAAAGAGGCAGTGCCTTTCACTCTCAGAGCCCTCTGGAGCTAAATGTTTTAGTTATGCTAATACTGCCCTCCAGAGGAATTTTGCGGGAATTTGAAAGGCTAAGAAAAAAAGGAACAGGGAAAATTGAAGGCTGTGAAAATAATGAATTTAAATATAGGCCCTAAAAAGTAAATTAACATTTTAATCTTACCTTATCTTGAAGAATAATTAACATTAACATATCTTTTAGTTTAAAATTGGTGAAGCCAATACTTTACCCATGACAATGAATTAGGTTATCTGAAAATTTTTACTTTTATTCTTGGTAAATCTAAAATATAATAATTTCATATACATTTTGAAAGTAGATTTAGATCAAGGAAACATGGTATTTCTTTTGGCAAGTCCTTAGAATTTAGTGTAAATAAAGCTATCATATTATATTAGTATCACTAAAATGAGACACAATAAGAAATTTTCATCATTGGAAATAATTTGAAATGGGGAAACCCAAAGAATTTGATTGTGGTTAGCAAGCCCAAAGTGGCACCACAAAATATCAGCAAGTTAAATAAGAAAATAAAAGTTAAAACAAAAAAAGTAAATGAAAATGGAAATACAATAGGCCTTCCTATGTGAAGATTTGTCATTTAAATATTTATATTTTCATAATATTACAGAATACATAATTGTTCCAGTTTTCTAATGCCGCCGTTATGCAAAATACCAGAAATGGATTGGCTTTTATAAAGGGGGTTTATTTGGTTACGAAGTTACCGTCTGAAGGCCATGAAAATATCCAAATTAAGGCAGTAACACGAGTATACCTTCACCAAAGGAAGGCCAATGGCGTCTGGAAAACCTGTTAGCTAAAGCATGTGGCTGGCATCTGCTGATCCTGGATTGTGTTCCAGCTCTTCTCTCAGCTTCCGTGCATCCTTTAAAATGCTGCTCTTGGGGTGTTTTGTCCTTTCTGGAGCAAACTCTGGGCTACCATCTCCAAAGCATCAGCAAAAGTCTGCTTTCAAGGTCTGTCTCCAAAATGTCTCTCTCAGCTGCTCTGAGCTCCTTCTATTGGTGAGCTGTTTTATAGGACTCCAGTGATTAAATTAAGACTCACCCTGAATGGGTAGGGTCCATATCTCCATGGAAATAATTTAATCAAATATTTCACCCACAGTTGATTGAGTCACATCTCTATAGAAATGAGATTGAAAAACATTTCAAACGAATCAACAATAATATGTCTGCCCCCACAGTAGTGCATTAAAGAATATGTCTTTTGGGGGAACATGATATATCCAAGCTGGCACAATAATTATTCCACAATTTATTTTCATTTTCATCAGTATTGCTTTTGCTATTTTATAATGGTAGGCATTGAGGCAAATGCTGAGGAAAGAGAATTCCTATTTAATGATTTGACTGCCTTTCACTTCACTCATCAGTAGACCACCAACATAATGCTTTTCTGCATTTGAATTCTTGGAAGGACAAAGCAAATCGTAAGAAAGCAAGTTTCTCAGTAATTTACTAAAATAACTGTAAAGAGTTTAAATCCTTATCATAAAATATTATACCAAAATTCCTCTTAGAGGGAGACTATCTCTGTGTTGAAAAATATTTCAATAAGCGGCTTGGTATAGACATGATGGCAGATACCAAAACCAATAATGGTTAAGAAGTTCCGAATTAAAAAAAAAGAGAACTTTAATCTTTTTTTCCCCCTGAGAAAAGGGGGAAACAGAAATGATGGGAAGCAAGAGGATCAGAGAACCAGATTGCTCTGCTACTTCATTTTAACTGGGATCGAAAAAAAATACCAAGGGAGAGGTGGCCAAGAGACCTCGGGTTGGGGGGGTGCTGTGGAGGGCTGCATAGGAATCCTTCCTCCGCTCTGACTACAATATTGTCAACGAAAGGAATTATGTATTTAATATTTCAAACATGCAGAAAATACAAAATAAATAAGCAGGTACCAGAGTGCACACTACCCTGGTATAACAGATATTACCATATTGTCCATATTTGTTTCTTAAATCTCTCATATTAAAAAGAAAAAAATGTAGTTAAAACCAAACGCATGCTCATCTCTTTCCCTCTTCTTTCTCCCCCAGAGGGCACCACTATCCTGAAATCAATGTGCATATTCTTCTAAATATTTTTTATACTTTGACTGTACATGGCTATAGCCATAATTCAATAAATACGGCTTTCGATAATTAGAATTTATACAACTGTTACACTTCAGGGATATTTTGCAACCTTCACATTTAAGATTATATTTTCTGATTTTTTACTTTCATATATAAGATCTAGTTCATTTGTTTGTAGCTGCTGTCTACTACCCCACCTAATAAATAAACTATACTATATTTATTCATTACTGATATACTATTAGCCATTTATATTTTATCGCTATTACAAGCACATTGCAATAAATATCCTGCCTCATTTCTCCTCAAACATCTTTAAAACTACCAGTCAGAGATACCTAAAAATGAGATTACTATGTCATAGGGTATGGCTGTCATAATGATACTTAATTAAAACAAATTGCTCTCTGATGTAATTTTAACAATTTGCACTTCCACCAGTAATGTTTGATTACTTGTTTCCTACCCTTGTCAACATTTCTTACCATAGATTTAAATGTTTGAAAATTTTATGGTTGTGGTATGGTATCTCATTATTTAAATTTGGATTTTTTCAGATTATGGATTATGTTGAGCAGAGCAGCTTTCATCAAAATCCTCTTATGTGACTTGCCTGATCATATATTTTGCCTATTTTTCATTTTAGTTATCTTCTTTTTATATTTTTAATACCAGCCCTTTGTCAGCTAAATGTAATGAAAAATTCCCTTCCTGTCTGTGGCAGATCATTTTATTTTATTTATGATGTCCTTTCTAATATAGTCATGTATAAATCTTTTCTTCTAAGAATTGTGCTTTTTTACCTTCTTTAAGAAATCATTCCCTACCCTGTTTTCATGAGACATTTTACCTAAAAGGTCTTCTTCTAAATGTTTTAAATAACTTTATGTATTTCAGTAATAATTATATAGATATTGCCTCACATATGTTGTGAAGAAAGGATGTAAGTTCATCAATTTCTGTAAATATAGCCAATTACCTTTAATTGAAGAGTCAATCCATTTTTCACCATCAGTGTAGATTTGTAATGCCACTACATTTTTCACAGTCACACACACAAATATGCATATATGCATATACAGTTATATATGTATGTATCTTTTAGCCTGTATGTCAAATTCTGCTCAAATCCATATCACCATATCATTTAAATTACAATAGCTTACCGTAAGTCTAGAGATCCGAAAGTTAAAGCTTTTCTTGCATTACTCTTATTTTCACATTTATCTAAGCCAAGCTTGTCCCTTTGTCCTTCAAAATGAATTTTAGAGAAGCTTATCAAATTTCACGAATGAACCTGTGGAGATTTTTAACAAGACTTGCATTCACTTAGTAGTTTAATTTGAGAAGCACTGATGTCTTTATGATATCAAGTGTTTACATCATGGCAATGATAACTCTAATAACGTGTCTCATTTTATGTTCTTTGGTAGTAATTGATTTCTCTGTAATGATTGCATATTTCCTTATAGTTGTTGCTAGGAATATTAATGTTTCTGTGTTGCAAATGGTATCTGCAATTTAAGTTACCTTTTCAGTTGTTCATTGCAAACACTTGGAACACTGTTATTTTTTATATTTATTCTGTAACCAGAAATTTTTGTTGAGTTTTCTTATTTGTTCTGATAGTTTGTCTGTAGAATCCCTTGGCCTTTCTATATATACTATCACATTGTAAGAATCTGACAGGTATTCTTTCCAATCATTATCTTTTATTTCTTTTCCTTATTTTGTTTTGAAAACTAGGACCTCCAATACAATGTTGAATGTTAGAAGTTTTCCTTATCATATTTTGCACAAAAATACAATTGTTTTAAATATTTCACCTTTGTTTAACATAGATGTATCTTTTTGTTAGATACACTTTAGTAGGGTGAGGATCATCCCATCCGCTTTAGTAGGATGAGGATGATCCCATCCATTCCTAGTTTGTGAAGAGTTTTTATAAAATCTGAGTTTGGATTAATATATAAAGGTATTCGGTTAAAATTTTAATTTAAGAAATGTCTGTCTCTATTATGAAGATCATATAGTTTTCCTCTATTTGACTGTTAAGATGTAACTCGACTTTAATAGATTTGTAAATGTAACAACATTCCTGGGTTAAAATTAAGTTGGAATGAGAAATAATTTCACTTTCAAACATTATCTGGTTTCTATTTTAAATATTTTATTTAGAATTTTTTCTCAATGCTAAAAAATAAAGTTAGGAACTATAATTTTTCTTTTCCTAATCTTTTGTTTATTTTTGTGTTGTGTTTTGCTATCCAGGTTATATTAAACCTCTTGATATTGTTAGGAAATTTTCTGTCTTTTTCCATTTTCTGGAAAAATTTATGCACAGTGGAATTATCCGTTCCCTCAAAGTTTTGTGTATTTATTCTGAATGCATTAAGAATATGAAATAAAATAAAATAAAATAAAATAAAATAAAATAAAACAAAACACTTGTACTATATGTTGGAGGCATATCCATTTGATCGAACTTATTTTCATGATTGTATTGTTCAAATAATAATCCTTCTAATCATCAATTGCTTTGCAATTTTTAAAGAGTCAAACTAAGATATCAAAAACTCAAAAGTTGTAATTGTCTCATTTTAAGTTTTACTCTGCAAATTTTGAAGTCATGTTACCAGGTACACTGAGTTGCAGGATTTTTATTCCTTCTAGTAAAATTTATCATACATGTAGAATATATTTATTTATTACGTAATGTTTCTCATATTCATTCAGATATATCAATTTTTTGGTAAGTACTTCACATGTTATTTTATATATTTTCTTTAAACCTTCTTTGTTTTAGATGTGCTCTGTAGTTCATATATTTTGACTTTTATGTAACATACTTATTTACAATTCATTGTTTCTCACACTTGAAATTTAGTTCCATGAGGGCAGGAATGTTTGTTCGATTCAGTGATGTACTGAAAGCATCTAAAACAATCGCTGGCACACAGGTTCTCAAGAAATAGTTTTTGAATGAATTTTCATGATGTATTTTAAAAATTTCATTTCTATATTAATCCAAACTCAGAGTTACTTTTTTTTAACTAGAAAGTTTCTTCCTCTGTTACTTATTATAATTATCAATATATTTGGATTTATTTCTGCATCTTATTTTGTGATTTCTATTTATCAAGATATTTTTTATTCTTATTTTTAAATCCTCTCCTTTTTAAAAAAATTCTTTTATTTTAACTCACTTGTCTTTATTCCATTTTTATTGGCTTGGAAATATACATATCATTTCTGTTTACTTAGGGGTTACAGTTAAAATTTTCTACATGTGTACTGTACTTAACAAAGTCTAAAATGAATCAATAGCTCTAACACAATACCAAGCTTTAACTCAAATCACCTTTATATCTCTCATTTAATTTTTATTTGGTATTCTATTTTACCTTGTTTGAACTTCCAAAATTGGTCATATTATTATTGATGTTGTATTGTTATTATTTACAGCCAGTACTAATTTGTGTACATATGTACACATATTTACTAATTACTTCTTTTCTATTGTTATTCAAATGCCACTTCTTCCTGAGTTTGGTTTACTTTTCTTGCAGTATGTATCTTAGAATTTCTCTTGCTGAGAGTATTTGGGTTGTATATTCTCTCATCCTTTGCTGAAAATGTCCTTGTTTTTTTCCTAGTTTGTGAAATCTAATTTAATTTGGTAAAATAAAAAAGTTTTCCTTAATTTTTTCAGCAACATGAAAATATTGCTCGTTATTGTATGGCTTTTTTGTTGCTTTTCAGAAGTCTTCTGGCAGACTAATTTTTATTTTATTTAATATTGCTTCTAAGATTATTTTTCTTCCCCTTCTGTATTCTAGAGTTTCACTATGATGTGTATAGATTTGAATTTATCTTTATTTATATTGCTTGGTACTTGATTTGGTTCTTCGAAATTAGGTTTCTCACCTTTCATCAAATCTGGAAGAGATTTGCCATTGTATTTTTGGAAATTTTCCTCTGTGAATTTTTCTGGTCTCTCTTCAGAATTCCTATATGATATATTCAATTTTTCATGTCTCTTAACTATATCTCAAATTTTTCATTCTTTTTTACTTCTGTGTGGCCATTCCAAATAGTACCCATAGAACTACCATCCAGATTACTAATTATTGCTTTAGCTGAGTCTAATGTGCTATTATTAATCCATTCACTGAATGTTTGTTTTATTTCAATTATGTTTTTAATTTTAATTTCAAATTTATTTTGTTCTTTTACAAATCTTCTTTTTCCAATTATCTATTTTAAAAACAATGTTCTATCCTTATAATTTTTATGCCTTCTTTTATTGGTTTAAACATACTAGATTTGTTTTATTGCTTTAATTTTAGTTCTATCATTCAAGACTTTGGGTTCTTTTATTATAACTGATGACGTATCATGGAACTTTGTTCATTCATCTATGCTGTGATTTATTTTCAAAATAGCAATCTCTTCTTTTTCAGCACTTGTGTAATTTTTTCCCCCTGTCATAATCCCTTTCAGCCTAGACTTCAAGAGGGCTACTATAGAGTGGTATTATATCTTTCCAAGAATATTTCTGGCCCAGGAACAACTTTTTTTCTCTCTAATATTTGATCTGGGAATATCTGCAGCACATAGACAGTTGTATTCATTTACCATAACAGGTCCTGATCTCTCACAGGAAAACATTTTTCTTTACCTAAAACCGTAGCAGGGAAAAATTTTGACCACTCTGATCAGCAGATTATATCTAATTCCTCTTTCATTTACTGGGAAGCACTTGTTAATTTAAATTTATTGCAGGGGTCTCAGATTCAATTTACTGCCCCAAATTAGCCACAGGGTCAACTTGTGTTCTTAATATTCCAGTTTGCTTCCCCCCTGTGGCACTGGAAGTTTTCTTTTCTCTCATGAGAACTCAGATGAGTAATCTACATTATTCAGTGCTTCTAATTATAGGAATAAGGGAGAGGTTTTTGCACTAGCTTAGATGTCAATTTTATGGAAATAGAAGTTTTGTTGCTGTAGGATACTATACTAACAATGCTAGCTATAAATGAATTTTAATGAACATTGAGAAAGTTGCTAAAACATATCTAGATTGAGATGATACAAAAGAGTCAACATGTGTAAGAGTAAGATTTCACAATGGAGTTGAACTAAAGTATCACAATATTTTCAGAAAATTATAGAGTTCTGAAATCCACAAGGTATATAATTGGGAATTCAAACCAGCCTCACCTACTAAGTAAGACTGAGTATAATTCTGTAGCTTGATAAAAATGGGTTCCAAATGATGGTACTAACTTGCTGTGTGTTTTGTACTCACCTACTGTGTCAGGGGTTCCCAAGTCCACACTAGGTTTGAGGATTCACTAGAATGACTCACAAAACTCAGAAAAGGTTATGGTCAGCAAAGGACCAAATCAGTAAAAGAAAAAGGTGCACTGAGAAAAAAATAAGCTTGAGCTTCCAGTTGTCCTCTGTCAGTAAGAGTTGCACAGACAGTGCTTAATTTTCCCAGCATCAGTGTGTAACAAGTATGAAGTATTGCCAACCATGGGAAGCTCACTTGAATCTCGAATCTTGGTGTCCAGCGTTTTTTTTGTTTGTTTGTTTTTTGTTTTGTTTTGTTTTGGGGGGGGGCAGATGTCAGTCCCATAGGCATAGAGTGCCTCAGGAGAATAAAACAGGCATTCACTTTAAGTCACATTGTTAGCATACACTATATAGATTGGCCCAAGGTCTTGGGTGTACAAAGACACACTTTTTAGGCAGCATATTCTGAGGTTCAAAGGTTATCTCTCAGGAGACATTAAGGCCCAGTCCTTCCTTTGGATTGTGCAGGATTGCATCCCCCAATCCACTGAGTTAACCCTTTCCTCTACACCTACAAATGGAAGAGTTAAGACTAATAATAGACCAAGAAGGGAGAAGGGCACTAGCACACTGTTAACCTAGACTGAAGTTTTAGATATACTTCTTAATAATAATCAATACCCAGCAATAGAATTCAATTGAAAATGCTATTACCACTTTTTCTAAGCAGTTTTGGGAAACAAGATTTAAATGATTTCAAGAATAGAGTACTTCAACTGAATTTTTAGTTAAATAAAGATGGAGTAGCAGCACTCTACTATGAAACTAATTCCATTTCTACTTAACTAATTTGAATTGATGTAAAGTTTCCATTTTAATATAACAAACACACTGTACTAACTTTCACGCAATTTGGTTGAATTTTCAGTAATTAATTTACTTTCATGCTTTAGCAGATAAAGGTGACCTTCATTAATTAAGCACATGAAATATTTATTTTTATCCCTCTGTGGACTCTGAAGTAAATCACTCATTTAGTTGGTTCTAGTGAGGCCCATGTAATTAATATATAATATTTATCACAATATTTTAATATTCTGAGGAAGCTAAATAACCATTAACTCTTTAACTTTGTAGATGAATTAACAGGTATGAGAGTTTAAGAAACTTATCTGAAATTACAACAATTCTGGCAAAGCTGGGTCTAACGTGGGCCTCCTAACTCTTGACTAAAGCTATTTTCAATAGACTGCTTCTCAAAGTGTGGACCACAAACCTGGGGTCCCAAAATGCTTTGAGTTGGTCCTTGAGGGCAAAACTGTCTTCATAAAAATGCAAAAAATTATTTGCCTTTTTCACTTTGTTAACTTTTGCACTGATGGTGCAAAGGCAGTGGATAAAGCTATTACCACAAATCAAAGCTGTGGCAACAAATTGCTCTAGTGTCATTGTGTTCTTCAGTGGCACAAAGTAGCAAAAAAAAAAAAAAATCAGTTTCATTAAGAATGAAAGCAGTAGAAATATTTTTAATAAAATCTGATGATTAAAAATATTACTTTTATAAAGTCTCAATTATTGAATACAAGTTGTTTTAATATTCTGTATAATTAAATGGGAATTACACATAAATCACTTTTGTTGCATATCAAAGTGCAAAGATTGTCTCAAGGAAAAGTAAATGTGAAGTTGTTTGAGTTGAAAACTGATCTGGTCCCTTTTCTAAGGAACATCATTTTTATTTGAAAGAATAACTGATTGACAAATTATGGCCATTCAGACTTGGGTATAGAGTATTTTAAAAATGAATCAAGTGAACTTGTAACTTCAAGTTATATTTGCTGGCAATAATAAAATTCAGTCTTTGAAGTATAAATTTGAATTTTGGAAAACCTTTAGCCACCACTGTGAGCTTGATATATCCCCAGTACTTAGGACTTAGATTGGTGATGTTATTAGCAAATGTGATTATTTTTTGGATATTATGTAATGAAATACATCAGCATTTGGAAGATATGAATAACTGGTCAAACCAATAGTTTCCAAATAACTGATATTACAAAATCATGCATAAGTATAAGTTAAATTGCAAGATAAGCCAATAAATTAATGTAATAGAATATGAAAAGTTTATTAGTATGGTTTCAGATTCCATGTTGCAACTAACATTTAGGAAAATACAATTTGATAAGTTTTGGTGTGGTATCTTAAAGACTATTCAGAATGATCTGAAAAAGCTATTAAAATACTTCTCCCTTTCCAATTATGTATCTGCATGAAGCCAGATCCAAAGAGATTGCACACAGAAACAGATGTCAAACTCCAACTGTCTTCTATAAAACCAGACATTATTGAGTTTTACAAAAATGTGGAACAATGCCAATCTTCTCTCTTTCCCCCCCCCCTCTGGAAAATATAGTGACTTTTTTTAAAATTAAAAAATGTACTATTTGTGTTGCCATGTAATGTTTTATTTTGGTTGTTTTAAATAAATTAATAAACCCGTATTAATTTTCTTCATTTTATTTTCTGATATGATAAATCTAATAAATATAGTCCATATGAACAAAAGCACTTTAGAGTCCTCGGTAAAATTCTTAAGAACATAAAAGATTCTTGAAACCTCAAGTTTTGTGAACTGCTGCATTTGATTTAATTGCATTCCTTAAGAGACAAACGAAGCTAGTAATCTCCTTATGGAGGGGAAGTGTATTGTCAAGTTACAAGATGCATCTTTAACTCCAGATCAGCTAAATCTTTGATAGAACTTTAAGAATTTAGGTGAGTGATAGCAAAAGAAGATAAGAATCTCAAAGAATAATAAAACTTCTAAGAGAAGTTTTGAAAGTCTTTTTTATAACCTTGGTTCCCCTGTCCCAGTCCTTGGGAAAGAGGAGAATTAAACTTTAGATTATTACTGCTTACTGTTTAGTTGTATCAGTTACATGTGTCAAAAGTAAGTGTTAACAGAAGAGATTAGGAAAATGATTTTGATAGTTGTCATGCCAGTCAGTGAAGTGCTCAAACAAAGCATGTGAACATGTAATTTTATTTGTGTAGTAACCGATAAGATAAAATGAAGGTGAACAAAACTCCTTTCATAGTGTTGTAGAGAATCATTAAACATGAAATAGGGTTCTAAGCTAGACCTGTTGGCATTTCTAATGGTGAACGAAGTAAAACTTAAGAAAATATAAGGTCAATAATAATAATCTACAATGTTTGGGGAAATATTCTTTGTAACTTGAGGCTTTAAATATCAAGACTATTTAGTTTATAATAATTATAGAAATGCCTAAATAATTATAGAAATTATTAATTCCGAATGAAGTTACAAAGTCTCACAAATAAAGTTTTTTCACTATGTACTTTGTATTTTTTTAGTTTCAGGGATAGCTTTTTTTGGTTGTAACCATGGAGAGAATAGGGTAAAGCAGGAATAGCTTGTATGATCATTTAAGTAAGGGTTTTAGATCAAAATTCTTCTTTTTAGAAAACCCAGAAAGGTTAAATGATATAATCAAGGCCAATATCTAACTTCCACCTGGTCCAAAGCACGATCCCCTAATTTAAAGAAAGAAAAGAGTAAAACAGTAACTTTAGAAACACAAATAGAGAACTAGGGACATTGTAGCCACTAGTATAATCTGCAGGTGAAGAACAGTGGTTTGTGAGAATGAGTCCTGTACACTCAAGAAACCAGTGGAAAGATGATAGGGTCCAGTTCTAGAGCCATCACTTTGAATTTTTCATCTTCTAGTTTATGGAACTGGCTTTATGGTTGGACAGCTAGATTGTTCACAAATTTTCATTATTACGAATCACTCTGAATTATTGTATTTTATTGTGTTTTCCCATTTCCTTAATTTATTTCATTATTATAAATTCCCAAGTTAGGTTTAGAGAGTTAAAGTACATAGATATTTTATGAAATAATTAGAGCTACTTTACTACCACCACTAGCCTAATACTGCACAATTTTCATCAAAGACTGATTAGTATTTATGATTTTATGATATAATATTTTGATAGCTTATTATGAATAAAATTTATTATCCTCTTCTAGCAGTTCGACTAACATCAGAAGTGACCATTTCCTCTATTCTAATGATTAATTGTATTTACCTTTGGGTGAATTTTCTGCTTATATTTTTTTTGTTTTTAAATATCAGGTATAATTTATTTTACCTATCTTAAGGTTATCTGTTTGCTTACCTTCCTCTCTCCTTTCTTTCGTTCCTTTATTTATTCTTTATCTTTTCTTTATTTTTCTCCTTTCCTTCACCCATTGTTCCTTCCTTCTTGCCCTCCTTCCCTGGGAAGAAAGGATCTAATCTGAAATGAAAAATAACAGATTAATAATTGAAATTCAAATTTTAGGATGTATGTGGTTTTTATTTGAAAGTATTCAATACGCATTCTTATACAATTTGTATTATGTATCTAGGTAGAGAAATGAATAGTTCCCTAACACAAATAATTAGAGTTAAAAATCTTAACAGAAAATAACTGATATAAAGAGAGGAGGGGAGGGAGAAAAGGGGGGGAAGGGAGGAAAAAAAGAAGGGAAAGGAGGCAGGGAAGACGGAAGGAATAGAAAGCAAGGGGGTGAGAGGGAGGGAGGAAGGAAGAGAGAAGGGCGAGATAAAATTTCAAGATGTAAAATATAATTCTTTGGAATTACGTGCTTCAATATTTACTTCTGATGAGGTAAAGACTTTTTAGAGGAATGGTTTCTAAGACGCAGTTAAAAATTAAAAGATAGTTTTTTAACTAAGAAATTTTATTTAGAAATCTTTAAAACATGACAGAAATATTCAAACCATAGGACTTACCAAGCTTATAGGAACAGAGCTGTAATCACCCCTTACCTAGTCAACCCACAGTGACATAACTGAAAACCAGAGTATGCTTCCCAAGGGACAACTGGGTGCCTCCAATGCAAAGTAGCTGACTACCTTCTAGGTGACTTCACAGTGAGGCATAACTGATTGAATATATCAAGGTTCGGAATCAAAATTTACTACTATTGCAGGCTTGATGTCTATAGCACACATCACAAGTGGATTTGTCTTTCATGAACAAGCACATAATACCCAAGATTGTAAAGATGATGTATAAAACCAGAGTCCAACCTAGAAATTTACTATTGGAAATGTGACTGTCATACAGACTGAAATTCTCTGATAGTCAGCTCTAGGACATTCTCTCTCCACAGGCAGACTTATATGGCAACTCAAACTATAATCATATGTTTGCTTGGCAGGCTCTGAAGCAGAAAAAGAGAACTTTATGATTTGAATATTTAATGACAGCAGGCAAAGATAAAGAGATTAATTTATTATTTTTAAAATTCTTTCATGGGTCCTTTATTTGATATTGTAGCTAAAATCTCATCACCAAGCCCACTGTCTTAGAAATTATTTCCTATTCATTTCATTGAAATTTTGTTGTTTTCGGTTTTACATTTAGGTCAATTGTTGCTTAATTTATTTATGTTGGAGATCGTCTACTCCAGCATTTCCCAAAACATATCATAATGTCCTGAAGAATGAAAATAATATGCTGTGTAAAACATGTTGTGTACTCGGTGAACTCTGGAAATTTATTGTCTCACTCGAGGGCTTCTCACAGCTTTTTCTATGCCAGTGTGCATTCTTAATATCTCTGAGAGAAATCTCTTAAGAACTGTTTACCAAACGTATTTAATTATAGATATTTTTGCTTTGGTAGAAAGAACATTGATATCTCCCAGAAGCAGAGAACCAGGAAACCTAGATTTAGGCTGTGAAATTATAATATTTGAAAGCTCCAATTTCTCCTCTTAGGATGTTATGAACATCTGTTTAGGCCATGCCCAGCATCTATTTCTTCTTTATACTATGATTGTCAAGTATACCTCCCCCCTCTGTCTCTCTGTCAACATAATTTGAGTAAAGATAATCCAATCCCAACTTCAGAAGTGCACAAACGACTCCGATCTGGCCAACCAACATATTGCAGCCCCCTCACTTCAGAGCTTACTTAGTTCAGGGAGAGGAGCCAGGACAATCAGAATCAGTAAGACTCAAATTAGGGACATTAGTTAGAATTGCCGGGAAGCAGAATCTAATTGCCTGGATTGTGAGCTATGAAAATGCTGCCTGAAAGCTGCCAAGGGAATCTGAGAATAGAGCAGACACAGAGGAAGGCAGAGGCCAGACAGGAAGAAAGACCAAATCCTGGTGACAGTATTGAATTCTTAGATCAAGCAGTGTCTGAGTCGGCTATACTCTTTAATTTTTAGTTTATATAAACTGTAAAACACTCTTTCCCACTCTCTCTCACTCTCCCTCTCTCTGTGTCTCTGTCTCTCTCCAAAACAGACTGCAGTTAAGTTTTTGTCACTTGCAACCAAAATAATCTTTACTGATAAACATGGGCAATGTTTGGATAGGTTCCTCCCATCTTTGCTTCTGGGCTGCTTTTTGTATGCTTCTGTTTCTGTCCAAGCTCCCTTAAGATCATCATACTGTTTATATATTACATGTAAAGACAATATTTTTATTATGTCTTTTCATTTATCTTTTTTAGGTGATCTTTTTAGATATCTGCTCTGAACCCTAGTATATTGGTTTTAAATATAACTCCCAATGTAATTGTGTTTTATGTGCATGTTTTCTTCAATTTTAAGCTTCTATACTACTTGCAGGCATATTGGTGAATTAAGTGAAATGTTTCTAATACTTCTATTTTTTGTACATCTCTCTGACATAGTGAGTGCTTTTTGTGATTGGGGTTTCAGTGTGTATTCTTCTGTATCCTAAACACCTCGAAGAGTATCTGTCATTTAATAGGCTTGAAGAATGTTAGATTTTTCCTAGATACTCTCTCTTCATATGGCATCTGTACTCTTTGGACTGCATACTACACTCAAAATGTCAGCCTGCTCTGCTCTCCCTTACACTCCCAGCCCCAAGAAGAGGTGTTCCTAATGTGACTGATCTATGATTTTAGAAAGAAATACGATAAAATCATTAATCATAGACATAGTATTATGTTTTGGCCTTTTGTGTTTATTTACATTTGAATGAGAATTGTTTTCAAAGGAATGAATGTCTAATGATGGAATTTAATTGAGGATAGTTTGAGACATTTGTCAACTTAAATTAATATTAGTTACGTGAGCACCTTTCTGCCTTTTCTTTAAGACTGATTTTAACCTTGCTTTTCTCTTTTCCCCTCTAACACTTCAAGTATTTTTTCTGTTTCATCCTTCTCGTGGTCCCTCTAGGCCCTAGATAATCAATAAGTTCCATCTCATAAATAAACTCTATTCTATTGAGAATATCTTTTTGGAACAAAGTATTGTAAAAATCATTTCCTAGCTTAGTGAGAAATAGAACCAAGATCTGTTGGTGTTATCTGCCATGGGCAGGAGGTCATTCATATACAACAAATTTGCTCCTCAATATTTAGACAAAAGTATGTATGATAGCATTAAGATTACATTTAACTGGCATGTATTTACATAATCTTCAAGAAACCAGAAGCAGGAATGAAAACAGGAATCAGAAACTGAAAAATCTTCAGCTGATTTTTTTCATTAAAAAAAGTGAAGCCTCAAAAACACCTCACATTTGACAAGGTTG
The DNA here is from genome assembly GCF_015220235.1 of Choloepus didactylus. Lineage (NCBI taxonomy): Eukaryota > Metazoa > Chordata > Mammalia > Pilosa > Megalonychidae > Choloepus > Choloepus didactylus. Next base: position 114,709,857 of record NC_051314.1, on the reverse strand, counting down.
AGTTTTCAGAATTAGAACTGTCATCTTTTTTAACTTTTCTTTGCATACTCATCTTAACCCCAATACATTTTCAGCAGAGAAATGCTAATAGTTCCTTTTAAAAACTTTTAATAATTTCTCAGTCAAAATATAAGTATCTTGAGAATAGAAAATGCAGGATGCCTTGAATTCAAATCTGAACTCTAATTGCAAACTTACCTAGCTCTCTACAATTAGAATTAGTCAGAAAAGTCTAACTGTCTTGTGTTTTATGGGAAACAAAATATATTTTCATTAATTAGCTTTAGAACATTTTCTAAATATTCTGGAACTGCTAATTTAGTTGATCCCTAATAAATATATATATATAGTGAAAAAAATAATAAATATTTATTATAAATAAATAATATAACAAATAATATGTATTTACTTATTTATTATAATAATGAATAAATAATATAATGAATAATAAGAAATTATAAATAATATACTAAATGATAAATGTCTATATTATGATAAATAATATATAGTTATTGTAAATAAATAATAATTAATATATTTAATTGAACCCTAATAAATATTCTGGAATTTCTAATTTAGTTGAACCCTAATGGTGTTAACAATAATGTTACATATTTCTATGTATTTTTACTGGTCATAAAAATGCCATATAATATAGAAGCAGATCAAATTTGCTGTTTAGTTCCAACAAGAAAAAAAGGTGAAATAGATGGAATTTTATTTCTAGTATAGCAGTCAAAAATATTTTCACTTATTCTTCCATTTGTCACACATCATTGTCTTTTGTTAAACTCTTAGGAGCATATATTTCTCATGAGACATGAGTTCTCTCAGTACCAAGTCATACTCCTATCCACAAACGTAATGGGCTGCTTAAGGACATGTAGAGAAGCATTTCGTTTCCAGAAGATGGCACTCCAGAATAGTCGGAAGCCCAGGTTTGCTTCCATCTGAAACAAAGTAGATACGTATTCATTAACATTTAAGTTAACTGAAACTCAAATAAATGCTCTGCTGCCCTTTCTTTGCTAACAATTAAAACTAAATATTCTCCTATGTCCTAATTTACTGTCTGAGAACACTAGCAGCACAACAGTTTAGATATTGCAGCATTAAAACAAAATAAGACAAAAAATATAAAGGAACATGTTGGAAAAGTAGGACACTTTTACATGACAAAGTACCAGCTTCTGTATTCATTTATAATGAAGTTCACTTATAAATGTATTTAGATAACATTTGATGGCATACAAGTATGAAAATCAGAGAATTACAGACAATTATAATCTTCCAGTGGTTATTAAAAATGTATCCGAGGCTAGAAAAACCTGCGGTTGTAAGAAGCATATGGAGAAGCTGAAAAAAAAAAAGAAAGAAAAAAACAGGAGAGACATAAAAAGAGAATTTCTTCAAGAAGGAAAGGAGAACTCTATTAATTTCTTCACTTTTCTATCCAGAGTTCTTAGAAACTTTGCCAAGCAGAAATATATGCGGCATTATGGAAGGTAATAAAGTTTGACTACAGTAAATTGATCCAGTTTCTATGCAGAAACAGATTAGGAGCCTTTATGATGTTGCCTGAGATTGTAAATATTTCCCATACATTTATTTATTTATGTCAGCAATAAGGATTTATTCACCAGTCAATGGAAAACTATTATATTCATAAGGTTAAAGTCTGCTTACAATGTCAAGTAATAATTTTCTGAAGGAACTGGATGCTTTAATCATATTCATTTATATCCTGAAAGCTATTTTGTCTATTTGAGTATTATTATTTACCAGTCTTTATATCTCACGAACCAAAGACACAGCTCTAATATAACTGTAATCTATGTGATGATATTAGAGGAAGGCAGGAAAGCGTATTTGAAATTCATGTAACGTTTACTTAGTGCAGCCGTTAGTATCACCAGTGCATCAATGAGTCCAGCTCCTACTTTTGCAGAATATCTTTAAGGTGCTAGATAGTTTAAACTACCAGTTGAGATTGAAAACATGTATCATCTACTTAAATTATTTGAAGATTCATGCTGTTACTTGAATCTATCTTTCTGGAAATATGTGGCAGAGAGGTTTGGATTAATCATAATTTGGTCTTGGTTATATTACAATTTCTCCGTAGTCCCAATTTACACTATATTAGAGGAATATGCCCTCCACACTCATTTGTAAGGATCTGAGAGAATATTTTCGAATGATACCAGTAATTTATCTTAAAGAAAAAGGACTGAGAGCACCAAAATGACATGTGGCACTTTTGGTAATATTCATAGCTCTATAAAGAATTCATCTCTGAATGTAATAAACTACTCAATTATTTAAATACATCTATAAATTACATTTATTCTTCTCTACATGTTTCTTAAATTAGTTATTCACAGAAAATTGATATAAGGACACTCAGCTAAAAAATAAACTACAAAACACAATGATTTTCAAATTTTGATGTTCGGAATTAAGTAAACCAAATATTCAGATTCAAATCAATGTTTTCAGGTCTCAGGTAAATAAAGATGTAGATTACAATTCTCTAAGAAGCATATAACTACCAATGTACAGGATACAACTGAAGCTATAGAACTAATTCAGTGATATTTTCTGACTCAATTTTGCTCAAAGATTGGAATGAGAAAAGAATATTATATTTTAATCAAGCTAAATATAATTATATATTGCATACACACAATTTTAAAATCAAATATAGCACTGTCAACAAATTTCATACTTGTATGGTCCAGCTGAGACTCCCCTGCCAATAGGGTAATTAACTGGAAAAGTTTGAGAAGTCGTAAAAGTATACGTTATCCTTACAAATAAATTATTTTCCAAAATTACACTCTTTCTTTAACTGAATTGTTTACCTACCATGTGTATGTTTAAAATGTTAGGATATTAATCATACTAAAGAGTTAGTGTCTTAATTACACTGAAATTCTGTCATTTGTGTAAAGAGCTATGTTTTTCAAAGATTATTTTATTTAAACCTAAAGCAACCATATAAGATAAGTTTGGAATGCATTATTCTATTTTTAAGGAGAGGCCGATCAACCAAGATGGAATGTCAAAAAATATATCAGTAAAATTTAACCTCATTATGGGACTTTTAGTTTTGGCCATGATAGAGTAATGTTTATCAGATTTACGATTCTGCTGTGAACAATATAATATATAACACCGGGAAAAACTGCAAACAGTAAGTGAGCTCTACATTCATCCTAGTTTTCTGCCAGGAAGCATTTTCCATCCAAAGGGAAGTGGAGCCCAAACAGAGAATAACAGTATTATTGAGTACAAGAGTCAAAGATTGGAGTTCAGGGTTTGCCAAGGTAGCTCTGATTTATGGGGAAAGATTCCAGAGAGAATATTGCTGGACACTGAGCTCCTCAAATGAGTAAGTATCCTCTAGAGTCTTTGTCTAAATTCTAAGCTGTGCATGCAGAGGGAGAGACAATGGGCCTGGCAGAGTAAAACAACTGTGGAGTTATGAACCCAACAAAGTTTCTGTATGGGGAAGTGCTGGAATACATTGTAGACCTTATCAGCCAGAGGGTAGAGACCTTGTTGAATGCCCTAGAAGTTCAGTTGAAACTCCAGAATCGCCACACCTTAGGAGCAGGGCTGATCTAGCCCTCTACTCTAGGCAAGCCCCGAATGATCAAGTGGAGATACCAGTAAATTTACTGATTGCTAGAGCAAAATAAAAGACTTTCACAGAAGACAGCATAATCCAGAAGATCTATAAAGGTGGAGCTATTCTATAGTGATAGAAACTAAAACAGTGATTCCCTGTGGGAGAAAAGGGGAGGAAGGACTGTTTGAGAAGAGCCATGAGGAAACTTTCCCTGGAATGATGGAACTATCTTGACAGGGGTGTAGGTTACACAGCTCTATGTGTTTTTTAAAACTCATCAAACTTGTACTTAACATCTATGCGTTTCATTGTATGTAAATTATACCTCAAGAAAAATTATTATATTCAAACAATACATAGATAAATGGAGCATTTTTAAAAGTTGTTCTAAAAATTTCCATTGCATAAGTTTTGGCTCCAGAGGGCAACATGAACAAAGAAATAAATCAATGAATGAAAAATAAAACCATTTTTTTGTAAATGCATGTAGTTAAGTAAAGATAATACAGTTAGTATATGGAAATGCACAAAGGCCAGAAGCAGGATCAAAATCAACTGACAATTAATAAAAAAGTTGGTGCTTATATTGTTCAAGAAGCAAGAAATTCTGAATAAAATTCAGATTCTTTAGTAAATCAGGACATGAAGAAAATATGCACATTATAATACAAGGCATATAGTAATACATGTCTCAAGTGTTGTCTAGATAAAGAGTAAAGCAATCTAAGAAGAAAAAGAAGGTACTAAGAAGGGTTTTATCTGGATGACTTTACTTAACCTTAGAAGTTGAGAATAGTATCAGACAGGAACCTTGCTATCCTGATATCCCTGACCACTGTGGCCCATAGCTGTAGCACAATGATATCCTTGAAGGCTTAGAAGTATTGATGTGTTTTCCAAACGTCCACAATATACTTCCAGTTTGATTATCAGTATCACATGTTCAATATTCTAATTATCTGGCAAATGTGGTAAAACATAACAATTAGTAAATAAAATTAGCCCATGCATAATGTGGTGGCTCTACTAATTTCCTTTATCTTTTAAGAGAACAGTTAGCCTAATTTTATCCTCTGCTATTCACTCCTCAGACTGCATATTTCAATTTTTCTCTCACCCTGGCAACTCTATTAGTGATCGGGCAATGAGAATTTTCTTGGGCTGCTTCTAAGAGCCAAATAGGAAGAGGAAAATGCATGTTAAAGTTCTTGGGTCTGAGAATCATAGGCAGTTTACTTTAATCAATAGGTTTAATAATAGAGGAATACATGTTCTGTTTTGTTTTTATTTGAAAAAAAAGTAGAGGACTTTTCTAGCTATGTCATTCTGAGAAAAAAAATTCTGAACTCCTTCTGCAATCAATTCTCTTTCTTTTTTTGCACTCTGTATTAATAATTAAACATGAATTTTATATTCAATTAACCTAAAACATTGTTTTTCAGGAGCTGTGTTTTTGTTTTTTTAGATTGGAACGCTGTACTTTATAAAATCACAATTCAGGCAGCCTATATATTATCATTATTTCTTATACTGTACCATGTGGAAAGTTGCAGTAATCTAAGATGTGAACATGTGATAAAATGTTTGTTACAAGTAATCTAAATTATTAGTGGCATCCATATTCACTGGATGAATTCCTTATCCCAAATATCCTATGGAATTAATTATTTGGATTCTAAATTTATGGAGTATCAGTCTTCTGTAATGTCTTATTTTGAACTTGTGCCTAGAAACAGTCAGTTTGAATCTATTCTTGTTCAATTTTCAAAAGTAATGTAAGAAAAATTTTAAGAAAAATAATTATTTGACTCTATGGCTACTGTGATAGTTAATGTAGTTTTAATCTAAGCTCTATAACAAAGATGCCAGAAATACAGTAGTGGTGAGCAAAACAGAATTCTCTCTCATATTTTCTCTCTCTTCCATATATATAAGATGACCATAAGAACCAGCAATTCAGCTATACCATCCTCAACATGGGATTTCCATTTCTTGGTCCAAGGTGGCCATTCCATGTCTCACCCTCTCCCAGCTGCAGGAAGGGGAAAAGTAGACAGAAGGGGGCATATGCAAACCTTTTAAGAGCACAACTGTTGTATAAGAGTCGCATAGCACTTCTTTTCCCATTTCCTCAACTAGAACTGGTAACTTGGCTACATCTAGCTGAAATGTGGCCTTTATTGCTGGGCCAGTACTATGGAAGAAGGGGAAAAAGGATACTGGGGAACAGCTTGCAGTTTGCCACCCAAATATACAGCTGGACACTTCTTCCCAGAAACCTTCTCCCCTCACACACAAAAACATTGGTATTTTACAGTCCCATACAGAAATTGTAAGGATAGGAAAATACATCTAGTTTTTCAAGGCAGTGGTCAAATTCTGCTGCATAGGAATTTCAAATATTCTCTGTCCTGGCAATGGAAATAATTTCTTTGATTAATCCCTGGTTGTAATATCTGGGAGGGTTTTTTTTGTCACTTGTTATTTATGGTTCCTGTTTCTAAACCCCCCACTCTGGAGTGGGCTCCTTTGTCCATTACATCTACAGTGACCATAGGTCTGGTTTGCCTGTGACAATCCTGATTTATACTCATTATTCTTGCGTAATATATATATATATATATATATATATATATATATATATATATATATATATAAACTGAGTCTTCATCGTAGATAGAAAGGTTCCTGCAGGGAGCCCCTCAGTGTCAGAACTACGGTTAGTTTGCTATGTAATTCTAATACCCATGGGTTTAGGATTTTCAGCCAGCATGGCTGCATGGGCCAGAACCAGAGCCAAGTGACCTTATTTTCCCCAATTTCTAGTGTTTGTGGCACAGGCAACAGAGAATTACTATCATTGCCCCATTGTGGCTTGAAGGCAGCCAGCCCCTTTATCTGGAGTTAATGCTGATACAGTCCTCAAGTCCATCATTTCTATCATCCTTTAAGTGTTTAGCCATATCCATGGTGGTGAAGGCATATTTTGTCCCTTTGGACAGAGGAAAGGGGCCAATATACTTTACTTGCCACCAGGTGACAGGAATCTGGTGTCCTCAGTGCCCAGTCTTCCAGCACAGCCATTCAGCCACTTCACACATCATTGATGTTAGGCTTTGGAATTTCACTAGGGTGTCCGCTTCTATGTTACCTGGTAATGAATTGGTGTTATGGGCAGACATGATAAACGGTTACCCTACATTTGTGGCAGGCAGTCAGATGTCTTCCCACCAGATGGTGTCAGTACTGGGCTGGACAGTCTTGGCTCTCCAGGTAGCAGATTACCCATATGCCTATCCATGCAGAGTCAGATGTATTTCCTTGTCCGTCACTGGTGGGCATGGGAGGAGCCACCTCGGGAGTATCCACAGGAAACAGGGCATGCTGCTCTTTTACATAGGAGGCCAATACTAAAATTTCATGCATCTCTGTACTTAAAGAGTCATTATTAAAAATGCCACATCGTAGGAGGTAGACTGCCCATTTTGTCAGTGTGCTCACCTGAGCACTCCCCAAGTGGGGCTTATTTATAGTGTCCCATATCCGCATACCTGTATGGGTATGGTCTTCTCTAAGGTCACTGAGCACCTGAATTAGACTTTCAACACTTGCAACAGAGGATTACAAACTGCACAACTGCTCTTTTAAAGGGCTATATCTGAGTCCTGTGCCCTTCCATAGTTGGGGCCAGAATCTAATAGGTACACATTTAGCTTGTTTGCTTTGCCACAAACCCCACCCAAAGCCAATATTGGCACTGGCCACATCCAAATCACAGGGTATATTGAGGTCCACCCCCCTTAAAGCCTCTGCTTGCAAAATAGTTCACTTAGTCTTTTTAATCACAGCCTGCTGTGGAAAATCCCATCCCACACTTTTCCTTTTCTAATTAGGGAATACCAAGGTTTTAAAATTCATACTAAATAGAGTATAAACACTTCCCAATAACTTAACAAACCAAGAAAAGACATTAACTGTTCAGAAGTAGGCAATGTGGGATAACTTTGCATTGTAACAACAGTTGAAGGAATAGCCTTAGTTTTACCCAACCAGAAAATACCCAAGAACTTGGTAGAGTAGTCAGGCACTGCTGGAGGTTTCCACATTTGAAGGTATCCTTGTGGAAGTGCAGCACATGTCTATTGTTGCTTTCCACATGTGAAGCCTAACACAGGTTGACTAGAAAAAATCTAAAAATATTCTAAATAACATATTAGCAAGGTTTAACACAAAATGAAACAGGAGCAACCAGTTTGCTAATAACTCTCTAGCTTTTGTTAGTATTGGTTACTAATATCTCTTAATTCCGCTGGGGAAAACTCCCAGGATGAAATGAGCACCCTCCGATCTGAAGCTGCTGCCACTGCCCCACCTTCCTCCCTCCTTGGGGGATGAGGGTGCTAAAATTCCTATGCTTTAACCCTTTGTTGGATCAGAGGTTGAGTATGCCTACTTTCCTTAGTATCAATTTCCCAGTCAGACAGGGGCTCATCATCCTTTGATGAGGAATCAACAGGGTCCCACACTTTACAGTCCCAGTCAGGGGAAGCCAGGATACACCTAACTTGCCCTTTGGGCAGCTTATGCCTTCTTACTTTAGTGTGCTGGTATGCCAATATTTTTAAACATTTATCCAGAGCCTCTTTCAATTCTGCTTGTGCTAGCCTCATTATCTTTTTTCTACCTTTAATTTACCTCCGAGGTGGGTTACGGCCACCTTGGCTGCTCAAGCTTCCTCAGTAGCGGTGCATACAGCCTCTAACAGTGGCCAGCCCACCGCAGCCACAATCTGGTGGCCCTTTGTTTCTTTCTGAATCCCTGGTGGTCCTGTGGCCTGATACAGGATGGCTATTTGTCCAGCCAGAGTTATAAACATTTCCATAATCCCTCGGCAGATAGCACTCATCTAGGAGGGTAGCTACCCCTCCCCACATAGACATCCGTTCCACTGGGAGGGTGGGCAGCCCTTCCCAAATAGATGTCACAGGCCTCCCTGGTATCCCGCCCGGGACCTTCTCCTTTCCCCTCCCCAAGTTCATGTCATCAGTGCCTGGGATCTTCTTAGTCTCCGGCTGGTGGCTATTTAATTCTCCAGGCTGGCTCTGCCAATTGTCGCAGCCCAAGAGGGCCATGCTAGTCCAAAGGCCAGAGAAGACAACAAGCATTTTCAGATACATGAACTTTTACTCAGGGCTTATTTAGAGGGTGAGAAGTCATGGAGAGATCATGACTGCTCTCTCAGGCCTGGCAGGCATCGCATTCACAAGGAAGATGACCAAGCAATGCAAAAAGGGCAGAAAGCCTTTTATAAGGGTTTAAGACAAAGGCCTTCCTAAGGGTGGGGGGAGCATAGATGTGGGAACAGGTCACTCTGACCTGAGAGATGGTGCAAGAAGGGCTAGAATAACACTTGAACAATTACATTTTGCTCTTTTTGTGAGACTAAGAGCTCTCACTTCCTGCCTCCTTCCCATAAAGTTACATTTTAAGGTCAGTTTGCCCTTTTTCTCTTTACTGGCTTAGAAAGACAATAGGTTAAACATTTAGCTGCCTAGGTCATGCAGACTGCTGTGCATCAAAGATCTACAGGCCTGTTTTGCTCAGGCCATGGGTTTGCCACACAGCATAATAAGGGTCACAAGCTTTCCAGGCTGCAATATCAGTGTTATTGCTGCCCACCATCCAACTGTTAAGCTAATATTTTTGTATTATGGTAGAGCCCTACTTTTTTTTTTAAATTCAATTTTATTGAGATATATTCACATACCATGCAGTTATACAAAGCATACATTCAGTTGTTCACAGTACCATTATATAGTTGTGCATTCATCAAAATTAATTTTTGAACATTTTCATTACCACACACACAAAAGTAATAAGAATAAAAATTAAAGTGAAAAAGAAGAATTAAAGTAAAAAAAGGATACTGGGTGCTTTTTTTTTTTTGCCCCCATTTTTCTACTTATCCATCCATACACTGGACAAAGGGGAGTGTGGTCCATATGGCTTTCCCAATCACATTGTCACCCCTCATAAGCTATATTTTTATACAATCATCTTCAAGATTCAAAGGTTCTGGGTTGTAGTTTGATAGTTTCAGGTATTTACTCCTAGCTATTCCAATTCATTAGAACCTAAAAAGGGTTGTGAAAATTAGATTAAGTTTAGCTTTCACACAGGGTGGGGGCAGCTCAGGGGAATGGCAGAGGCTCAAGAAGCCAAGCTGTAATCAGAGGCAGGTCCTCCTGTTTATCCGCCCACTATCCTTGCAAGGTGGAGACTGGGGGTAGAGATTCCTAAAATAGCTTCATAAGTTGTTACCAAACTAGCTCAGCTGGCTCTTAAGGTAAAGAACAAAGGAAAGAGGGGTGGAGACTTGTTTCAAATGTTCCCTGTTTCAAATGTTTCAAGTTTGCCTGGGAGACTTGTCAAGTGTTTCCAATTTGCGCAGGCTGTGTGTTTCAAATTTGCAAGGGCTAGTTAGGCCTATGGAATAGAATGCAACCTCTGAAGTATCCAGCCACTGGGGAAACAAGGGAGGAACTTGCCAGTTAGGTGTAGGGAATAAATAGTGCTGGGTGTATTGTTCTGCGCACCAACCCCCCCCCCCCCCACATTTTGGTTATGTGCCTGTTCTTGCAAGATCGTGAATCAATTCTTCTCCACAATCGGGTGAGCATTTATTCCTTTTTAGGAATAGTGCTTGTTTCTCACAGGGTTGTCTATATTGTGTGTAGGAATGCCCACCCGAGTGACCTCTTGGCTCCTTTTGGAATCTCTCAGCCACTGAAGCTTATTTCATTTCCTTTCACATCCCCCTTTTGGTCAAGAAGATGTTCTCCATCCCATGATACCGGGTCTGGATTCCTCCCCAGGAGTCATATTCCACATTGCCAGGGAGACTTACTCCCCTGGGTGTCAGATCCCAGGTAGGAGGGACACAGTGATTTCACCTGCCAAGTTGGCTTAGCTAGAGAGAGAGGGCCACATCTGAGCAACAAAGAGGCATTCAGAAGGAGACTCTTAGGTACAATTATAGGCAGGCCTAGCCTCTCCTTTGCAACAACAGTCTTCCCAAGGGCAAGTCCCATGGTAGAGGGCTCAGCCCATCAAACCACCAGTCCCCTATGTCTGTGGTCATGTTAGCAACCATCGAGGTGGGGCAGGCCAATTCTTATAGAGGTGCTATTTGTATATTCCTGTTTGCAACAAAGCAACTAGCACTTGATTTCCAAATAACTTGATCAAGACAGTTCCCTGTCTTTGTCAGTTTCCTCTATTTGAAACAGGAATATACAAATAGCTGCATCATATCTGTATTTGCATTCAATTGTTTTTAAAAAAGGTACTTACTAGGTTCAGATGATTCTATTTAGCAACGGGATAGGGGTAGGAAGTTGTAGTTGTAAGCTCCGTGATGGCAGGGACTATACCATACTATACTATATACTATATCCAGCACCAGGTAGGTACTAAGCACCTCTATAAGAATTTTTGACTTAATAGGTGAGGTCCTGCAAGAGTACAGACTTACCAGCAAGGACATTTATAAAATTTATCTCAGAATGTGTTCTAAAAATTAAGGCGTTTTGAACAAAGAAACTACAGAAAAAACAACATTGACATCTTAATGCAGTAAACAGGAAAGTTCTAGGAGGCCTTACCTCAAGACACTTCAAACTCTTGTTTCTAATACTTTTTCACTTTGCATCTTTCAAGAAAATTCATACACAAAATAACCCCAAAGGACTATTAATACAACACATGGGAAATTGAATAAACTGACTCAGTAATGATTGATTTTTTTTTTTTAATTTGCTATTTCAGTGTTCATTTTGTCTTTGATGATTTGCTTGAAAAATGATTAGACTACTACCAGGTAAAGCTTGTTTGTTTTCTTAAGTTGAATGTGTGGGAAAGTCATGAAAAAGTAAATTATAGAAATTATATGATTTTCCACCAGATTTTATTTTTTTATTTAAAGTTCTATTAATATAGGTAAGCATGCATATCGAGCAAGGTAATAGATGAAATTTAAGGGTATATTTTCAAAGAAAACAAAGAGCCAGGTACATTTTGGTACCTTTTCTTGGTAATGAATAACAATCATCGACTGTGCTAACCTTAATCTTTCATTCTTACTGAGATTAGAGTGTTACTTTTTAACCTGATTCAGCTCTCTTAGTTCCTTCTCCAAAATACACATGGGTCCGCTCTAAAATATGATAAGATATTTTGCAGCAAAAATTTCAAAATTTTCATGTTACTAATTTCTTAAAAGTAATTGACTCATTTTAGGAATTAATTTAAAGAGATTTTAAGTGTTTAGCACAAGTTTATTAAGGAAGAAGTCATTACGTGTGAAGTGATTTTTAAACCTATTTCTACCTCTCCAGAATCCCAAAATTAACTATTTTAATTCAGGTTATTACTAAAATATGAAGGGGCAATTGTTTTCCCATGTGGCATCACCTCCATGTCTGGGTCACGTTTCCGCTCTACCTTAACCTTTCACACCTTTCTAGCTCTAGAAGGTAAGGTGTAAAAAGGAGGTATGTGCAACATGGGAGGTTTTGTATTATAAATATTTTTCCATGAGCAGCACTGAAAAAAATGGAGTTCTCAATTTTCTTTTCTCTACCCTTCCATCTAAGAAACCAGTCTTTGAAAATTGATACAAAATTAAAAAGAAAAGGGGGGGGGAACCACACAGATTATATGAAATGTTTTTGGAACAAAAAAGCAATTTTTTTTTTGGTTCCTAAGTCTTTCCCTAATAAAGCAAGCATACTTCTGGCTCAACCTAGTTCCTAAACTCAATTATATAATTTCATGTAATTTATAATTCATGTTGTCTCAAAATCTCCACACATTGCTCATTTCAACATGAGTATATGACCAACAATATAACTACCCACATCTACTTTCTTGCTAGTTGTGTAAATAATCAAATTTTACTGTTTCTTTTCTAATATGATTAGATAATGAAAAGTTAGTTTTTAATTGAAATTTTCTATGTAGGTCCTGAGGCTGAACATACAAAATTAACATTTTCTTAAACCAGAAAACAAAATGGACATATTAAATCCTAATTAAATGAATAGTCCAAACCCCCAGAGGCCTCATCTTTGCTTTTCTGAGTTGAAATCACTAGTTTCATGACCTCTTCCAAACCCTACACTCTATGAGTAAAAGTAGTTTAAGGAGAAATATGCACACCTTACACATTTTTTCAAAAATATTTTTTGTTTGTAAATTGTGCTCAGTATCTTTGGGCATGAATTCATGCATGAATTTAGCATGCATCTTTTGGCATGAATTAGCACAGAGAAGTTAATTCATTGTTAGGTTTTTGGCTTCCTGTATCCATTATGTAAGTGCAAATGTTTTTCCACATAACCCTCCAGGGTTTGAAGAAAAATAGAATCATAAACACGCCAAACCTGCCTAACAGGAATAAAGCTTCCAATGGAAGCATCATATTCCCTTGAAATAGAAATGTTTTCGCCTGTATGAGCATATCTGACTCTTGAAAAGAACTGAGATCATCTTTCATTTCAAGATGATCAATGCTTCAGGTAAGAGTTTGAAACAATTGAGCTTCTTATTCTTAACTAAATGCAAAGGAGAATATTTCAATTCAAATGTATGACTGAGGCAAAGTAGATCTTAATTGTATTGTGAAACTTCATGGTGTACGAGCTTAAAATCTGACTAAGCTTGTGACAAATTTTGAAATAAGTATATCTGGTTGTAAATGTTTTCCAGAGTCTATAAGTCTACAACTAGAAAATCTTCCCTGAAGAACTGAATATTTTCCCTGCCTCTCTCCCCTCTCCCCTTCTGCCTTTCTTCTCCGTTCCTCTTCTCCTTTTCTCCCCTTCTCCCTTTTCCTCTCTCTCCCCCTCCCTCTCCTTCCCCCTCTCTTCCCCTCTTCCTCACCCCCTCTCCATCTCTGCCTAAGCCATCTCTGCACTGATATCATACCGTTTATATCACCTCCTAAATGCTTACTTTCGTTATTTGGTCAGAGTCTTGAGATGATTTCATAGTCATGTTGGCTGATAGATTTTTCTTTATGCACATTTTTTCAGGGTCTTGAGCTACAGCTAGTGTTCTACAAACTGCATTCCCATAATAACTCTAAAAGGAAATTTTTGTTGAACAAAAAATATCATTCTTAACATATGGGCCCCAAATTGGCAGCAGATCCTGTTGCTTCTGGAGAGAAGCAGCTGTTCTCTGTCTCTTCTCTCCCTCCATGCTGGGCTTGCTCACTGAAGCCCAATAGTATCCTGGTATGGGCCCCAGTTGCTCTCTTCCTTTCTTACCTGACAAACAAGTGTTATTTTTGGTACTGGGAAATGAAGGTAGAAATGAGATATACTCCTCTTTTTAAAAGTGGTGGTAATAGGTACCTTGTGTATAGGGTTAAACTTTTAAACATGTTATCTAATGTAATACTGTATATCCCGTAACAGAGAAAGGTTAAAGGACGTATGTCACCAACGTCATTAATCACGTTATTAAGAGTTCGATTGGACTCAAGGTTTTCTAATTCCAACTCCATGGCTCTTACTCCATACATGTCTGCCTGCCATTTGGGGCACGTACAAAGGAAATAGTAAGTACCATACTTGAGTGAGCACAAATGAGATAATTTCATCCAGTTTCCGAGTCATATTAATAGATGAAGTCTTAACTGACTCACTGAATGAACAAGCTCATATGTAGCCAGTGTGAGTCCCCAGGCCATGATTTCATTTGTCCTGGGTTGGAGCTGCGACTGTTTTGATCATGAGGAAGCCTTCTTCAAGTAAGCAAAAAAAAACAGTATAATTCTCTTAGAGCTTAGAAAGAGAAAGTGATGAAAGAGGTGTTTCCTATCTGGAAAAGTATTGTTCTGTATTTCTAACTAGATGATTACTGTTTTTCCTAATTAAACAGTGTATAGCTAATCATAGAAAAATTGTTATTGTTATTACTTGGGCATAAATATATTTTTGATTTGGTGCATTACTTTAATTGTTTTCAGCTCTACCAATAGTCCTTTTTACAATGTGTCCATTTTAAGTTATTAATTATAACTTATTTTGCTGTTGACTGGAATATTTTTAAGAATTATTTTCAGAAACAGAATAAAGGTAGTATGTATCTTTGAATTTCTTACAACAAAATGTTTCTTTTCTTAACAAGTTTATTTCTAAGTATTTTTCTAATTTTATTGTGATTTTCTTCTTTGTGTTATTTAGAAATGTTTTTGAAGTTTAAAACATGAGTTTGCTGATAAGTTGTCTTCTTTTTGCTGATTTTTAACTTAACTGCATTGAGATCAGAGAGAATAGTCTGGACAATAGTGACTCCTTGGAGTTTGTTAAAAGTAGCCAAATATGTGATCAATTTTCATAAGCTATATGTGTCCTTGAAAACACTCTGTAATTTCTAATTATCAGATAGTGATAGCTGTATTTTTCAGATTTTCTATATGTCTAATGATAGTTTTATCTGCTCGATCTATAAATGTTATGAGATTTCTATTAAAGTCTTCCATTCTGAAGGTGAATTTTAGAGTTTCTCGTTGTGGCGCCATAAAATGTTGCTGTCTACATTTTGAAGCAATTATTTTTAAGTATGTGTGGATCTAGATCTGAGATACCCATCTGCTGAAGTCCTCTTTTTCACCTCCAGACATGTTTTCGTTTGTTTGTTTTGTTTTTTTCTGATAGACCTGTTTTGTCAGTTTTTAATTTAACTGCATCAACCTTTTTTCTTTCTTTTCTTTCTTTCTTTTTTTTTTTTTTGGTGTGATTGCTAATTAATTGTCTTGGATTTCCTTTTCCATTGTTTTAATTTCAAGCAATTTTTGCCTTTATGTTTCTGGTATATCTCTAGTAAACAACATTTAGCTTTTTAAATTTTTTAATACAATGTAATAATCTATTTTATCTGATATAATCAGATCTCAGGCATTTATGTATTTCTCAGGTATACTTACTAATTTCTACCATCTTATAGAATGTTATATTTGTTCCATTTTCTATGATTCCCCCCCCACCTTTGAACCTACTCCTAACTTTGTGGAGGTTTTTTTTCCTTCTCATTTCTCTTTCTCTGTCTACTCACAGAAAGATATACCCTCTATTTTTCTTACTGATAACACCTAAAAATTTAATATGCATTCTTGAAAAATCCAAAGTTACCTGTACCTGTACTTCTTCCTGGACAATACAAGTAACTTTTGTTCCTTTAAATTCTTGTTCTGATAACACATATACAACATAAAATTTCCCATTTTAACCACTTTCAAGTATATAGTTCAGTGACATTAATTACATTCATGGTGTTGTACTACCATCATTACAAAAACTTTTCCATCACCCCAAACTGAAACTTTGTACAAATTAAGCATTGCAAATCTTGGATTGCCCAACCCTAATTTATATGGCCTTGTGGTCTAGTATTTAATTATATCCAATTTATTTGATCTCCAAATTAGAAATTTGTTTCATCATTTATAGAAGCAATGCCAGTTGAGATTCATCCACATATTTACTATAATACCATTTTTATTCACCATTCCTTATTGTATCTCATATTTGCCATCTGGGATCATTTTCCTTCTCCAAGTACATTCTTGAGAATTTTCTTTAATGATGGTTTTCTAGAGTATAAATTCAACTTCATGAGAATACATTTTTATTTTGTTCTACTTCTTGAAAGGCAATTTTGCCTTGTATTATTATGTTTTAATCTGATTTTTTCTACCATTATATTGTCTTCCTCTTTTTTTGTAATATTTTTGCAGAAGTACCATTCTAGCTACTTTCTGGTTGTTGTGCATCTTTGAATGGGAGTGATTCCTTCTGAGCCAGGGACATTTTGGAGAGAAACCAGAAAAATGAGCCCCATGAGCAGATCTGTTTTTTCCTGAACAGTTTCTCATCTACATTATACCTTTTGATTAAAATCTACATGGAATGGAAGGATATCTTCCTGGCTCAGAAGGACTGAGTGTCCTCGTCAGATAGGCCATGACTAGGCATTGGATTCTCTTCAGCTGACTGAGATCAGTGTCACTTACTATCTCTCCTTTGTCTTACCGTACTACAGCCTCTCTAAAAGCATTCATGGAGCATCTGCATACTTCCTCACTCAGCATCCTCTCCCCTCATCTATTTTTGAGAATTATCATTCTTATGTTCTTCAAGATGATGCTTTCTTCCCACAATATTGAAATAATTCCACATGCATTGGATTGGTTATGAATTTGTTGTGTGTGTGTGTGGGGGGTCTGTGCATGCAACTGTGTCTATCTATAGTTTGCACATAAACAGCATGATTCAGTCTCCAAGGAGTAGAGGTTTATCCAGAGGAATTGGTGATATGTGTACTTTCCTTTGATTGGTACTTTGTCCTCTTGGGCTCTAGGTCCCCAGCTTGGATGTGCTTGGCTCCCTGACTATTTTCTAGTTTCTATAAAGCTTTCAGCTTATACAAATCTACAGAACTAAAATTAAATATTTTCTAACACCCACACCTAGTGGAAGAGTCTCTGAATGTATTAACATACGATCATGCACACACACCTACACAGACACACACATACACACACACACACACACATCTTTATCATCATCACCAGTAAAAACTGCTCTCAGGGAGTCTTCAATTTTTTTCTCAAACTTATGATAATTTTATGGAAGAATACTGTATCTGATCTTTTCTGATGGTGAACACAGTATAGTAAATAGTCCTTTCACTATATATATTAATTTTCATTAATTTGTATCAATTTCCAATGGCTTTTCAACTAAATATTTTTACAGTTTTAAATTATTTTTAACCCTCTGCTAAAGGGTTACCAAAGGTTTTCTATTGCCAAATGTAATGAGTGAATAATTCTGTGGCAACCCGTGGCCTGAGCAAAACACGCCTGCAGATCTTTGGTGCACGGTGTTCTGTGTGACCTAGGCAGCTAAATGTTTAACCTGTTGTCTTTCTAAGCCAATAAGGAGAAAAAGGGTAAATTGACCTTCAAATGTAACTTTATGGGAAGCAGGCAGGAAGTGAGAGACTCTTAGTCTTACAAAAAGAACAAAATGTAATTGTTCAAATGTTATTCTAGTCCTTCCTGCACACACCCCTCAGGTCAGAGTGACTTGTTCCTGCATCTATTTCCCCCACCCTTAGGAATGCTTTTGTCTAAAACCCTTATAAAAGGGCTTGCTGTTCTCTTAATGGCATGGCCCATTTTCCCTGCGGAAGTGGTACCTGCCTGGCGAGAGAAAAGCTGTTTGAATTCTGCCTCCCTGTGAGTAAGCCCCAAATGAAGTTCATGTTTCAGCAAATGCTGGGCGTTCTGTTTGGTCTTTTGACTGGTAAAGCCCCCTTGGGCTGTGACAAATTCATATACTATTTCTTCAAAATCATTAAATTATAAAGTGTTCAAAATAAAAATCAAGGCTAGAAACACCTACCTAATATATACTTTGAAAGTACAGTATGTGCTAATCTTTTTAACAGTAAAATGCCTTATAATTAATTTCTTATCCTATGCTTTAAGTAAATATGTTACCACCAATCAAAAGTTTCTCTTACTACTGGCAAGCCACAAGTTTATATTATAAACTACTGTCATTAAGAGTCAGTTGTTGAGTTGATCCTTTAAAATATAACGACTATCATTTATCTGTTTATAAATACAGTAAGAGCTTAGGAAGAAATATTTAAAAGGAAAATACAGTATAAAGAAAATGAAATAAATCAACCTTAATCTCAACTCTTATTTGTTTAATCAATTCCCATTCCTTGGATTTGAGAGTATTCCCAATGATGTGATGTTACTGTGAAGAACATGGCAGTGATCCTCTGTAAAAACAAATATGCACACAACTCTGACTACTTTCTTAAAATAATCCTTGCATAACAAATTAATGGGTTCAAGAAAAAATATTTTAAAGACATGATATATTTGCCAAATTGCTGTCCAAAACAGTGATGACAATTAACACACTCATCAGCAAAAGATCAACGTATCCCTTTAAGTTGATTTTTAGAAATTTTTAACATTTTTATTAATTTTAGCAACTCTCTAAGATAAAGAAGGTAATTCAGTGTTATTTTAACTTTGATAAAAAATGAAGTTAAATATTCTCATATTTTAATTATCTATTTAAATTTATTCTGACTCCTGTGATTTATCCAATTTTCTGTTCAAATTTTTATTATTATGGCATTTCCATGTTTTATTATTTTATGAAAAAATTACATAAGGCTGTCAGTCATTTTCTCTAATGTCATAAATATTTTTTACAAATTTGTCACCTTTAAATATTATTTATGGTGTTTGGAGTGTGTTCTTGGACATCTGTCTTGCTTTCCCTATACTCAATGGAAACACATTTCAGTCTTTTATATGTACATTTTTTTACATTTACTTAGTGCAATGCCTGGAATATAATAAATGTTTATAAATTGCTAACTATTGCATCCATTATTATTCTCATCAGTAACAAAGAGATATCAAAGAACTGCCTGCATTTGTATCTCCACTCCTAGCTGTGTGAACTTGGGCATATACATGCATTCTCTGTACCTCAATTTCCTCTAAAGTGAGGATAATAATAATGCCCACTCATAGGACTGTCTTAAAGATTCAGTTTTTCAGGAGAATTGAATAGATTAAAAGTATAAAGCTCTTAGAATAAGTGCCTGGCCCCATTTAAAATTAACACTGAAGAAATGTGCAATTGTAATTGTTAAATGAGGTATTTTCTTTCTAGTCAGCTTATTCCAGATGACTTTATGTTGAACAATTTTCCAGAAAATATTAATAAACATGGCTGGAAAAAGGTTTGGGCATGTCTGGGTTAATAGGGCATAGGGTTAGGCACATGAGCCAGTCTTCTGACTCCTGTGATTTATCCAAGATATGTGCATATGATCCAAACCATTTCAGTCAGACTCCTTCCCTAAATTTTTAAACTGTCGTGATATACTATGTAGGAAGGACATAGCTTCCAGAAGACTCTCCCCACATTCCCCATCACAAGGGGAAAAAACTCCATTTTTTTCTTTAGAAAACAATGGCACCAGCATATTTAGAGAAGAGGAGATTAAAGGGAGAGAGAGAGAGAGAAGCTAAGTCCTGACTGTTCATGCCCTTATTCATATCATACTCTGTTTTGCATTTTCTGCCACTTGTAACCAAGACTCCTGACTGAAACAAAAATGCTCTGAAAAATACCCCGAGTAAATTAGTTTTAAAAGTACTGTTATACCCTTCTTTGAAATTGCACAATGCATATCATAGAAAAGCATCTATACTTCTACTGAAAAGAGCATGCATAGTTTAGCATAACAGCGTTTCTCAAACATATTTGGGCATTTTTATTCATAACTTGAGTAACAGCTGACAAACCTGTGTTTCAAAAAATGCCACTTTTACAAACTACTGCTGTAAGATTTTTAGATTTCACATTTTAGATCTTTATTCCTTGTAGAATTTGTTTTACAATTTTAATCCATATCGAGTGGCATTACATAAATTTGAGTTTTTAATCCCAGTGATTAGCCAAGTGTATCTGCCCCACTATTAAATAATCCAACATTTCCTCCATGTTTAACAAATCAAAAATCATCATATGCCAGGGTCTATTAGTGTATTTTCTCTTCTATTTCTTTGTTGTGTATTTATGACTATTCAGTAGGTATCTTGTTTTTTATTGAGTCTTTAAAAAGTGTATTATGTATCTGTGCAAATAGGTAATTATTTTTTATATCCTTTCACTTACTTTCCAGATATAATTTGGAATCAGATTGACAACTGCCAAGAAAATTCCATTCAACTTTGATTGGGCTTAAATTAAATTTATAAATTCCTCCAAAATTTATTTATATCTTTATAATTTTAAATCTTCTCAAGATGAAATACTATGTCACCACATATTTTGAGGATTTAAACACATTCTTCTCAGTTTTACATACATAATTTTATCATCCATAAATAATAATCTCCTCCTTTCCAAAGGTTAAGATTCTCATTTACTTTATTACGTGTTCAGTATTTGTTGGGTGAAAACAGAAAAACATAAAAGAGAAATGTAAAACAATATTAATTGAATTGATATAAAATCCTAGAATTTTCCATTAATTCACCTTAGTTCACACACACACACACATGCACACACTTTTGTTTGGTACACAAATGCTCGTCTATTATAACTTCTTCAGAAATTGCAATATCCTTCTGCCTGTTTCTGTTTCTGTCTTAATACATACTTTTAGTTTTATATTTTCCTGCTAATTACAACGAAAAACATCAATTTTGATTCTTCTAACATTTTTGAAATTATACATGCTATTTTTAAGTCTCTAATATTGAACAATTACATATACACACACACCACACAAATATATAGGATCTTGTTTTTTTCTAGTTATCAATGAAAAGAAACGTATTTATTCCCTTTCCTCTTGTAAGATGTAAAATGTTGCATGCCTTTCAGTTTCAATTGAAATAGTCTAGGATTTTTCACCTAGTTTATTAATACTGTGTAATTTTTGAAATTGTTATTTACATTTTAATTGTATTTGCAATAATTATTTAGACTTAGTGTTAACTGATTTTTGTATACTTATTCCACATTCTCTATTCTTAAGTTCTTACTCGATTAAAATTTTGTCAACTGATGCACATCTCCCAATAGAAGAGTGCGTAGATTTCTGAATGCTTACATACATGTAAATATGTTTTAGTTTCTCTCATATATAAAAAGCAAACTGAATATTTGTTATAAAACATCTTTACACCCAAAACTATGTAGACATTGTTCCATTATTCCCTTTTGGCAGCTAGTATTTAAAGGTAAAGAAGGCAGGCTGATTTTTCTTTTTCTTTTCTTTTCTTTTCTTCTGTTTTTTGATGGGTAAATGCTTTCTTTAATTTTGAAATAAAATTTTTTACAAAAAAGAATGTATCTTTTTCTTAGATTTTCCCAGTTGTGTATGTGTTTGCAATATATCTATACAGTTTGGATATGCATATTCAGAACTTTCTTCAGCTCCGATTTTCTTTTTTAGTATCTTTTTTTTGCCTCTATTTGTTCATATTTTTTTTAGGATTTCAATAATATAATCTTAGATCTTTTTTCTGTTACAGTTACAATATTATCTCTCATTTTTACCACTTGTTCTTTTTCCCTGCATTCATAATTTCTTTCAAGTTTTATCTGAAAATTTAGTCTTCAGCTATGCCAATTCTGCTTTCAATCAGTATTTTAAATATGTGACTTCATTTTTAGTTTCTTTTTATCTCAATATCCTAGTAAACTCCATTTTTAGTAATCTCTGCCTCTCATCCAATTTCCTCTATATTTTTCTGAATTTTATTATTACAATATTTTTGTATCTAATATTATAGAACACTAGCTGTCTCAATTTTATAGAGAACATATAGCTAATGTTTTTTAACATTTACTGAGGTATCCTTTAGGATATATTTTCAAAGGTAATTTGTTCTTTTATGTCTTGATTGTTAAACATTTTATTTCTTGCAGAGTATTTTCATATCTCCCATGTTGATTTTATTCCAATTATTCTTCCTTTGGGAATGATGATTCATTTCCTTATTTCTCATAAATGGTGTCTGTGGCAGCTTCTGGCTCCTCATTGTTTACCTGGTTGTGGTTAGAACACTTCTCTCGGGATTTCAGCCAGAGGGATGGTAAATGTGAACAGATTTAGTCTAATTACTGGTCACTAGCAGTAGCAATTTCACTAAATTCTGAGCTTCATCTTTCTTGCTTTTGTTGTACAGTTAAATGCTTCGAGAAGGTAAACATATTTCTAGGTAATACTGACCACTATATACTTGGTTTTGCCAGAAGTGATGCACTTCTTATGGCACTTTCTTATCTTCTGCTCCAGATGCTTATATCCCATTCTTAGCTGCAGTATAATAAATGGCTAGCCACTCTAGACTCTGGACATTTTGCATCAATGTGCATTTTAGTCTTAGAAAACATGTGGACAAAGTGGCCCTGGTTGCTACTGGTTGCTACTGAAAAGTGTTCTAGTGCAGCGGGACAACAGATAGCCATTTCTGGGTGGTGGGGAGAACTGATCCCACCCTAGGTCTCCCAGTCAGGTAATGGCAGTGAAATGAGCCATCTTCTTACCATTTTTCAGGTGAAGAGATTCATTCTTCTTAAAACCACTTTGGATTAATAACACAAGTGCCAGTTAGTGTTGTGTTTTGTTGTTGCTGTTGTTGTTGTTTTGGTTTTGCTCCTTCTCCTCCTCCTGTTTGTGTTGTATCTACTTTGACTTACATATGGTGAAAATTTCATCCAGGTAAAAGAATGGTTGTCAGTCCTTGTCATTGATAATGTTAGACCATCCGTGGATGTCTGTAGATTTTGGTTTCCTTTAATCTTTTTATATTGGCTAATTTTTAAGACATACTGCCAGCCAGAAGCCCTTTTATAGAGTCTGATGGACTTAACCTCTATTTTTTTTTTTTTTTTATTTCTAAGACTATGGAACTGAACTCGTTGCTAAGCTCACAGTCTTTCCATTCAACTTTTATTATTTATAAGATTTTTTAGGTTTTTGAAAGGTATTTTTGATTTCATCATTCAGTCTTTTTTCATTCAATCTTTCCATACTAATTCTTATATTATGTTGATTTTAAATGCATTCTTGTGTCTCCTATGTAGTGAATCACATGATTTATGCCTTCCAGATATATGTTTTTAAATAGTGAAAATGAAATGTGCATATTCAAGCGTACATTTTAGTCAAAGTTTTAAAAGAAATGTGCCATGGTATATCTTATTGTGTGGATTGGTAAAATAAATATATTCTTGGAAGTATTAAAATTATAGATATATTTGCATTATTATTTGTTCTTCCTTCATTTGGATTTTAAAAAAATAGGTACTATCTCCAAATCATATTCAAATAAATTCATCATATCAATAGCTGTCAAAGATTCATTAAAACCTTCAATTTCTTGAGAATATCTTGTGCTAATAATTATGCTCATATTTAATATCATGAAGTAGATATCTCTTCATATCTGTATGTTTTGAATACTTAATTTACCTATAATCTTAGATTTATTTAGAGAACAGCCACGAGAACAGTGAACCATGCCATTTGGCATACATGCCTCCTTCCCTCTCTCTTAAACAGACGGGAGTAACAGAGCATTAACTCCCACTGAATTTTTCTCACCCAAATTCTTTTCAGACTATGTAATGTGATTTCATTTATGGGATAAAACTTTCATTTCAGAGCCATATTAAAATTCCCCCAAAGAAGAAACTGTTATTGACTTGTTTCTGCTATTCACTACCACTCTCTGTCAAATATTTCCAAAAATAAGGGTAACCTTTTCCAAGCATGGAATATTGAGCTAAGATACGTTAGTATTTTGCAATGAGGCTTAAGCTAAATGTAAATGGAGATTCCAGTACATATTCTTTTATATTTATTTTTAAATATATAGAATCAGGAAAAAAGAAGGCACAATAGATAAAAATGTATGTATTGAGGATACAGTAGAAGAGTAATTATAAAATTCTGAGTATCTACTATTTGTCAGACACTGACAAGTTATAAGATTGTTTAATAACACTTATACAATGTGCTAATTAGTATCTCTACTCTTATTAATGGTGAATTTGAGATTTAGGAATGCTAATTAATTTACTCTAATTGAAAAGGCTAATAAGATAGACAAAAGATGAGAAGCTCCTGAACCCATCTCTTTTTTCCATTATCTCCTGTTAATTTGCACTAGATAGTGCTGAAATTTTGCCTTAGTTTGATAGAATTATGTCTAGCCTCAGGAGTGACATTAAATGTAGCCCAAGATACTATCATATTTAAAGAACTTGCCATAAAATATTATTGTTTTCCAGGAAAATATTTAAAAGTTTAATACTTGGGTCAGGTAAAACTTATCATTTAAAGCAGCCCAAATGATTTAGGACCAGAATTATATGATTTTGTCCTAGTTGTAACACTGTTTTGGTTTTACTCTAGTTCTAGACAGTTTGAAATGGCAGAAAACTATCTATTGCTTGTACTTTATAATGAAAATAAATGTTTTATAAATATAAATCCTTTTAAAAGATAATCTCATATTCTAAAACTATAAAATTTTGTATTGCTGATTTTCTTTACTTGAAGCACATCAACTTTTTCTATTACTTAAAAAATCATCTAGATAATTTTAAAAACTATAGCTGAATTGATAAATTAATGCTTTGCATTCTATATCCCTTAAAGCAAGAAAAGTTATAGAAATGCCCTCTTATAAAATATATAATGGGAGTCACTTTTTTTCAGTTGAGATTTAATCAATGCAAGGTGTTTTATTTATTTCTTTACCCTCTTTTACTCTCTTTTCCTACAGAGAAACCTGGCTCTCCCAAGGGACTCTATTCATTTGCAACTTCCAGGAAAAAGCTCTTCCTTCTTCCATGCCCCACATACCAAGGAACAGGAGACAAGGCCAACATTCTTGTAGATTCCCACTGTCTTGCATGTCCTTTTTCAACATAGCACAAAATGCCACACCTTAGAGTCCTGTAACATCTCACTCTAGTACCTTATGTCCCTTCTACTTACTGACATCCACTGAACTTGTAACTGCACATCCATTTGGGACTTTTGCTCCTCGTTGCACCTAGTTCAGCATCTTTGTTTCCCATTCCATCTGCTACCCTCCCAGACAACTTCAAAATCATCCCATTGTAAATATTCCAAATATGGTAATTTCTTCCTTCTGATAAGAGAGGACTCAAGATTTTTCTGGGCCCATGGCAACACAGTAAGAGACTACACTTCCCAGCTTTCCTTGCAGTCATATTTTGAGGTCAATGGGATGTGAGCAGAATGGTGCAAGTTCCCATTTAGGTCTTTAAAAGGAAACTGTTTGCCTTGCATTTCTTTGCCTTTTGTCAGGACCTGTAGTAGAGTGGCGTGGACAGTGGCTTATAGCTTTTTCTCTACCTTTAGACTATTTTGTGTTTTTCATTTCTATGGGAGTCAACCCATTAAATATTGGTTGTCTCCCCAAATGGGGTTCCATTCTCAGATTGATAATACCTCTTCTTACTCTCCAAATCTTCTTTGAGTAAGAATCGTGGGTTCGCTGTGTCCTGAGTTGAATAATTTGCACAACTACTTACACAGCATCTTCACTTAGATTTTGTATAAAACTTCAAGTTCCATGTAACCAACAAATCACATGACCTATCCCTTTTTGTTATTTCAAGTATTAGCAACTGCCTAAATTGAATGTTCCACTTAATGGTGCTATTGTAAGATGAACAATTTTGTAATCACCACCCTTACCAAGAGATAATATCTTTACTGCCACCTCAAAAGCTGTCCATGCACCATCCCCATCACAATACTTTCACTCTCCCAAATAATAAATGCTGTTGGGATTATTACTTCTTTATATTCATCAGCCAAGTGTGTAGTCCTAAAGACTATGGGATTGTTTTACCTTCTTTTATTTTTTTGAAGGGAAGGGTTGTCTTTTAAGTCTTTTTCAATTAATGGGTTCCATCTCCATTTCTTTTTTTTTTCCTTGCAATTTATTTGTTGAAGAAAGCATGATTATTTTCCCATATGGTTTCCTACTGTGGCTTAGTTTTACATGTTCCTCTGCCCTCCTTATTTACTGTGCATTCATAATTGGATCTAGAGGCTTAATCAAATTCAGGTTTGATTTTTTTGGTAAGACCTTTTTCATGATGGATTTGTGGTCTCTCTTTTTGTGATGTTAGCAGTCACTAATGCTTACTGCCTGGCTTTGATAATTCATTATCATAAAATATTATAATTATTGTAAAATATTGATAATCCAATTTTATCACTCTTCTTTTGTTAGAATACTTCTATGGAGAAAACTTTGTCTCATCTGTTACTTAGATACACAGTGATCGTTTTATATAGCAAAGACAAAATAAATCTTTGAATGTTTGCTTTATTAACTTTGCATCCTGCAATGGCAATTCGTTGTGTGTGTGTGTGCGTGTGTGTGCGTATTAGGAATTCAGGGATTAACCATAGTTGATATTATCTTTATTTTCCTTACAGATGCTCAATTATCCCAACTTTGGCTACTGGGAGCCTCTTCATTTGGCTCTTAAGTCATACTGATGCATCCTTATATTTTTCTATATCTTTCTCACTAACTAGAGTTAGAGTAACAGAATATCTCAGGCTCATCTTGTACATTATCTGTCCCAGACTTGAAATCAGCTAGTCCCCCACGCAGCCCTGTTTCTTATAGTGGGAGATGTACTTCAATACCACAATATGGATGTTATGGATACTTTTTGCTACTGGGCTGAGCATTATTTCCTGGCCTTTATAATGAACAAAAGCTATGGGAAATAGATATTGATAGATAGGCAGGTAGGTAGGTAGACAAATGATATAGATTTTTTTAATTTCATGAGTTTATGCTGATATTTCCAGTCCTAATTCAGGACTACAGAGAATCCTGGTTCTCAAAAACACTAGAGATTCTAGAATTAGAATACCACGTAATTACTCATTTGCTTTATCCTACATTATAAACAACATTTTCAGGGTGACAATTCTAACACTATTACCCATATGATGAAAAAAACAGTTTTCTAACAAACATTGTGTATGTTCTCATCATTTCCCTCACCTTTTATTAAATTCAACTGTATCTGCATGGGCATTGCAGATAGCCATATTAAACGACCTCTCATATATCCTTCATTTATCTTTAGTTCTCTAAACAAATATGTAGAGATGGATAAATGATAAATGGATAGATAGAAATGTAGATATATATGTAGATTTATATATAGATACATATGAATGCATAGATTGATGAAATGCTCATCAGCAGTCTTTAAGTTATATATCCCCAGTCTTTTTGATGGTCTGACATTTATTCTCTAATAGTATATAATCTAAGAGTCATAAGAAGAATATTTCCTCAGTTCTTGCTTGGCCATGACACTCTGAGGAATTTTTACTTGAAAGTCATTCTAGGCAAATATATACCTTTGGCTCCCATGTTCTTTCCTTGAATATCTTAAATTTATTTCTCTATTTTCTTCTGGTATAAGGTGTTGCTGTTGAAAAGTCTTATGACCGTTGTTTCCCATTAGATTATGAGGTCTTGTGGTCTTCACTGCTATCACTCTGTACCTGGTACTTTGTTTGAAACAGTGTCTTCTCATATCTTCTTCACCTTTTCTCTGTTCTCTACTTCATCTTTTTCCTCTACTCCACATCTTCATTTCCTTCTTTCTCCACTTCTGCTTTTCTTCTTTCTTATTTTTTTTCCCTGTCGGCACACAATTTCTTCTGTCTTGAGAGGAATTCAAGGGCCTCATCTTCTCTTCCCAAACCTTTCTGTAAAACTTCTACTCTTTGTTAGCTTAGGAATTTTCTATTCTTTGAAACCTTATCCAACTCACTTTGATAAATTGCAGTGTTCTTTACCTAAGCTATTGCTTAAAGGTTTAATGAAGAGGATTTCTCTGAGCCAAATAAATGACTAAAAGTAATCCACCCATTCATTATTAATAGAGCACTCTGTAACAGAGAATTAAATAGGGGAAGGGGATCTCTATATTGGTTACAACAGCCATGATTGCTTCTCACTTAAAAGTTCTCATTGTCCTGGTATTCTTTTCAGGATAGATATGTCTGACAATAGTTGTGACTTTATTGGTTCATCCCCAGATGACACTAGACTGCTTGTGGAGCACCAGCCAAGTG
This sequence comes from Choloepus didactylus, assembly GCF_015220235.1. Taxonomy (NCBI): domain Eukaryota; kingdom Metazoa; phylum Chordata; class Mammalia; order Pilosa; family Megalonychidae; genus Choloepus; species Choloepus didactylus. The sequence goes on along the minus strand of NC_051314.1, from coordinate 114,681,431 downwards.
TCCTATTTCAAGCACTATCAGAGTTGAAGGGTTGAGTCTATGGACCTCCTTCCTTGAGGGTTGATGTAAACTCGAGACAGAACAGCCTGGTGTTTCCCTTGTCCTCCCCTGAGGCAGGCTTCTTCCCCACTAGACTACTTTCCTAGAAGAAGTTACATCAGAACTGGAGGGTCACATTTCATTGACTTAGGCACCCTAAAAGGAATTGAAATAATTACTTATTCAATTGCTTCATCATGTTTGGGTGGGAAATATAACAATACTTCAGAATCAAGACATTCTTGAATCCATCTCACTAACTTGCACAAAATCATGTCTGATGTATTGCATATTCTAAACTAATAAAAACTCAGTATAGAACCATTAAATACATTCTTCATGATTTTTCGTTTGGCTTTCTCCAAGGCAAAATAAGCTCCACAGTACACTATATGAAATTCTTCAAATTAAATGGAGCCCATGTCTATTATAGTAGTTCTTATATGGTACTGTGTTATAAATTTGTATCTATGGACTACTTGAGTAAGTACATTTTTGTATTCCCAGTGGTCTGCACAGTGCTTGACACAATATACTTAAAAAGAGATGCTGAATAAATAAATTGCAATGAATAAATAGATGTATAAATAAATGAATGGATTTATTCAAGTCAGTATCTATCAAAATGAAAATAAGTGAAAGCTTCAAAATTTCCACATAGGAGAAGTTTCCTGCAGTCTAGTGGAAGTGAGGCTCTGTAGGATTATACTTGGTTAAGAAAATTGTCAATTGTTCATGTAAAATGGCAGTGAAAAAGATTGTTTGGAGAGTAATGTTTTCCCCCAGCAACTCATTTATCTTCACTTAGGTGAGAAGAATATAAGAGCTTATGAAAAGTATAAAATTTTTACCACATCATTCAATCCCAAATTAGACATGGAAAAAGCAAGGTAATATAAATAATATAAAGATATATATATATATGTACATATATATATATATAATTGTCTTCTGTGTATTTGTATGTCAAATTATCCTGAGAAAGGTCAGATTTAAGTCAAGTTGCAATTGAGTATGACTATGTGTGTCTGTATGATATATGCAAATGGCTTAGCAGAAGAGGAGAAACCTGGGAATTTCAGATTATTCTTTCAGTTCTGAGGCTTCTCAGTGGCTAGGTTAGCTGCCATGGCCATAGACTTTCCCTCCACTTTACTGAAGATACAGATGGTTAAGCTCCATTAGTGTTTGACGTGTCTTATGTCAGCACAATTTTTTTCTCCCATGACATAAAAAAAATATTTTTAATACCTAAAATTTAACTGTTAAAGAGATCATTTTTCTATAAACATATAATCTGTCCCTTTTACTCTCCTCTCATCTCACCCCAGTAGATGCACTTGGTCAGTAGTGTAGCCAGAAATTTTTGGATCAAGAACAGACACTTTCAGAAAGGCTTCTTTATTCTTTGTTCTTTTGTAAGATAAACATTTCTATTTCCAAGAACACTGGGGATCTTTGGGTGATAATTACACGTTTGTGGATTGACAAAATAGAATCAGGTGGCAGGGGCTACCCTTTCTCTGATAGGTGCCTGACTTGTGTCTGTACTTTCTCTTTAGTGTGGCAGGTGAATAATTAACCCTCAATAATAACTGATCTCTTGCAAGCTGAACTAAGTAGAAGGTTATAAGCAATTGCAATATAATATGAAGTTGCCGTTATTGATAACACCTTTTAATTATCCCTATTTGGATTTAGCTGAATTTTCCAACAAAGAATAGAGGACTCTTACTGAGTGGTCTCCTGTACCTCTTCTAGGCCCTGGTTTTCCAATTGATTTAGGAAGCAGTTTATGGTTCACATAGTACATTTGCATTTGCTTTTTAATACTTCCATAACAAATTGCCACTAACTTAGTGACTTAAAACAATACAAATTCAATATCCTATAGGTTTTTAGTTCAGAAGTCCCATGGGCTAAAATTGGGTGTCAGTAGGGCAGTGTTCCTCTATGGAGGCTATAGGGGAAAATCCATTCCCTTGTTCAGAGGCTTCCAGCATTCATTGGCTCATGTCCCCATTCCTCCAGCAACAGTAGATTGAGTCTTTCTCACATCTCATCACTTTGACCTTCTCTTCTGCTTCCCTCTTCCACTTTTAAGGATCCTTGTGATAACACTGGGCCCAAATGGATAATTCAGGATAATGTCCTTGTTTTAAGGTCAGCTGATCATAACCTTAATTCATTCTGCAACCTTAATTCTGCTTTGCCATGTAACCTAACATAGTCACAGATTCTAGGGAATAGGACATGGGCATATTTGGGAAGCCATTTTTCTACCTACCACACATATATTCTATAGTTCAGCAGAGTATCATTTAAATCAGGGGATGATATCCTTGCCTCCTCAATTATGTCATCATTGCTGCTAACTATATGTAATGTACAGTTATGCCTCAAAATCAAAATATATAACTTCTAATTATTTTATATATTACTTTATGTAAAAGTAATTTTTACCAGCAGGAACTAAATTTTTTTTAGTAAACTAAGAAATATTCTAGTGAAAGATTCTCTGTGGTAGTAAAAAGGAGATCTAAAATTATTAGAAGCTCCTTAAGTCACCAAATTTAATATGGAAGAAAGGGATCAGGAAGAAGCTTTGTTTTATTACATTTTCAGTATGAATAAGTATTTCTCTTTCTCTTTAATTTCATGATAATAAGATCTTTCAGATATGGCCTCCAATCCATGTCAAGTTTTAGTGGCTATGAGAAATGCTTGAAAAAAAACTATTACTAAAAATAAAATAGTCTTCAACCTGTTTCAGTAGAGATAGATGGAGTTGAGGTAATGCTGAGTTACATTGCTGAAACCCAGTTATGATCTGGATTTCATAAAAATAGGACGTTTACCCACATGCTCCCCTTCAATCCCTGTTTAAAGTAAAACTGTGAAACATAAACACTGGGACCTTGAGTAAATTGATTCAGCTTTCTGCTCTGGTCTAGTAAATGGAGGTAATAACATTATGTACCTCCTAGGCTGTGGTGAGAATTAAATATGTTAATTCATGTAAAGTGCATAGAGCAATAGCACAGAGCCAGTGCTCAAAACATAGTTAGATATCCTTACCATTATTATTACTAACAACAGCAAGGCAATATAGCCTAAAGGAAACTTTAACCTCAACATCAGACCACTGATACCTTATTTAAAGACTTCCTTTCCGACTCTACAAAATTAAAACTATAATTTTAATAACCTCAATAATCAAGGTCTTTTGAAATGACTACCAATCACAAAAGTCACTTTAATATAGATATATTTACTGTATTAAGTAAAGCAGAAGCAGGACAGGCTGAGGAAGCTCATAACAGGATATTAGTTCTGGTTGTCAGGGTTAAAGTCACACCTGCTGGCATATTCTGAGGTTGCATGGCAGAGACAGATAAAGAAGTGGGATCTGATTTAATGCAACATAGCTTTCACTACAAACCTAGAGATAAAAAAAAAAAGGCAATTCCTGAAAATATGATTCTGGGCCACATATTTTACCTGTGTGGTCCAGAATCATTAGGATAGTTTAGAAAAATATTGTATAGATTAATCTTCTGATTAACATTTGTTCTATGCAGCTTTTACTTACATCTCTTGAAAATCTTTCTCAAATCTATCATTTTCTTGACTGAGTCTGCAAAATATAATAAATCTAATTCATTGATTCCTTTGGTGATAAGGAATCTTAAAAAGTCTTTAGCACCAGTAAAATAAAAATCATTTTCCTGCTATTAAAAAGCAGGTTGATAAAGAATTTTATTTGCTGTTTAACCATTATCATAATTACCTTTTGAAGAATTCTTGTCTTTAATGCATACACACACAGAATTGTTGAGAATGGATAGATCCCTAAAAACAATGCAAATAGTTTCCATTTTCTCATAATTTAAGTATAGCTTTTTCTGTATTTATTAAATCATTTGTTAAACAAATACAGATGAACATCTACACTATGTGAAGCGAAGTACTAAATATTAAGTTATAAGTGAAAAAGACCAAAATGGTCTCATGATCTAATGGAAAAAAGAAAAGTTACATATGTTATTACAAATGCAGTGATTAGTACCAATGAGTAATATAAAGTGTAGAAAAACATTTTAGAGTAGTTTAACCTAGTTGGGCATTCAGGGGACATTTCTTTGAGGAAGTAATATTTCAGCTAAAACCTGCGGATTCTAAAGAAAGTAGCCAGGCAAAGGTGTGAGATGAGTATCAGGTAGGCTAACACCCTGGGAAAACGCTGTTAAGTGTAAAAGAGGAAGACCTTTTGTGAATTCAAGAGAAAAACAAGATGACAAAGCAAAGCATTAGATTAAGTGAAGCTAGAGTATGCAGGGCCAGATCATTCAGAAGTTTCCAAGTCCAGATTCCTATAATTAGGAATTATAGGCATTATCCTAAAGTAGTAGAAACCAATGAAAGGATATAACCAGAAAGTTACTTTTTTAGTGTCTTAAAAATATTATCTTATTAAAGTGTGAAAAATCAGTTACAAGGCCACAAAATGGATTGCAGAAAATGTAGAAGCAGTTTCAGAGGCAATTCAGAGCAGTTCCAGGTAGGAAAATGAAGGCTTTAGTATAACATTGTGGCAGAGAGAGAAAAATAGATTCCAGATATATTATGTGGTATCCTCTACAGGATCTAGGGGTTTATTGGATATAGAAGAATAAAGGAGAGGGAGAATTCAAAAATGAAATGCTGATTTTTGGTCTGAACAAATGAATGGACGATTGGGCCATTTTCTGGCACAGAGAACACTGTATAGGAGCAAGTTCTTTGGTGAATTATGAGTTAAGTTTTGGACTTTCAGTTGGTGTTTAAAAAAAAAAATTCTAGTGGAGACTTGAGTAGGTAATATATGGTTCTGGAACTTAGAAGAGTGGTCTGGATTGGAGTCATTGACATGTATATGGTAGTTGAAATAATAGGAGGTATGAAATAATTAAAGAATAAAGAATAATTGAGAAGAAATCAAACAGTGATGAGCACCAACATTTAAAGGTCACATGAAAAAAGGAGTAATAGGCAATAGTACCCTTGAGAAAAAGCAACCAAAGAAGGACTCAGAAAGTACAGGTCTGTAGAGAGCCAAAGGAAGAAATTTTAAAGTAAGGAGTATTGTGAAGGAATTAAATGCTGCAGAAGGATAAATTAGAGACTGAAAAATGTTATGAATTTACTGGGATGAAGATCATTGGTGAGCTTAATGGAAGTGGGTTTAGAGAAGTGGGGAAATGGGTGCTGAAAGAAGTTCACAGTTTAAGGAGTTTGGAGGAAGAGAAGAAAGGGTCTAGTCAACCATTTTAAGACGATTGGATGGAGAAGAGAGAAACGTTAAGTCTGTTTCTAAGAATGAGGAAATTACTGGTCAGGAAATGACTGGATAATAATAAAAGGCTTGAGCATATTTAAATGCTTATGGTTGACTGAATACAGAGAGCGATACTGATGCTATAGGAAAGTGGATATTCAGTAGGAAAATAAGGCCAAAGAGGAAGATTGATTTTGGATAGTATCATGAAACTCTTTTGATAGATGGGGTGGACTTATTTTTCTATCAAAAGAGTTTCATGAATCTCTCTGAAGTCAATACTCTTCCTTTGACTCAGTGTTGTAATATCTGATGGAATTTTACAGTATTCAAGGAGTAATTTTACTTGCTAAGGAGGAAGCTCAGTGAGATTGTGTATATTATATATTTTCTTGAAAATTTTTTGTTTCTAATTAATCAAAGAATTTTTTATTTCATTTTATTCTGTTTTTAGGATTCTCTTTTATAATATCCTGCATCCGTTTATGATATCATCAAGGAGATATTTGGAGCAGAGCAACCACTCAGTTACATAGGATTAAGAATGGCAGATTATTGGCAAACAGATCAAAATCCCAATGAATCACATGAAGAGCAGCATGAGCACCAAGTATTTCACTCTATAAAAAAACCACTTTCTCCTAGCCAAATCAGTCTGGGTTTTGATCCACTAGTAGATGAAATCAGTAATAAAATTCCACTCTGTAAGAGTGAAATTGAAGAAAACACCTATTTTGTGCCAAGTATACCAAATTGGGATTCAAAAAGGCATTCATTAGATGAAGCACACCAAATATCCCTGAATGAATTTACCTCTAAGAACCCTGAACTCCTCTGGCAGCAATTTAGGGAAACACCAGCAATTGGTTTTAGGCCTTCTGTGCTACCAAAGCCTCAAAACATTAATAAAGAAAGTTCCCAGGGAAATCCTATGGAAAAATATACATTCAATACAGATTACAGATTCAATCTTTTAGCTCCATCGTTTGCTAGTTTTGATAAAATTAACTCATGTAGAGAATTGAGAAATGAAAGTAGTAACTGCCATATAGGATTTGAAAGTAGCATCCTTCCTATAGATCCATCCTCAACTGACTTCATGCCGAAAGAAGACAATAAAAGGAGTGGAAATATGAACACAGTGGAAACTTCTCTGACGTTCTCAAAAGGTCCTTTGCCACCCAAGACTTGTATAAATACCTGGCCAAAGAACATGGAGGTATGTGTCAGATATGTCACCCTAAAAATATGACTCTGACAGAGTCATTCAATAACATGTTGGATTAGCATGGTAATGAGGATGACTAACTTTAACCAGGAAAATCTGTTAACATTATTTTTGAAAAAGTCATTTATTATTTTAAAAATCCTCATTCCTGAATTAGTATTTTCTCTGAATAAAAGGAACTAAGTTTTTCAAAATACCATTTTTAAAGCTCCAAGTTTTCATCAAAAATTGTTGAAGATCATTTTACTGGACAAAAATATCATATTTGGAGGTTTGGCTGATAGTATTGTCTCTGCTTATTTTGTTATGCATACACAAAAGCCTCTATGTTTCATTACATTTGCTTTTTTCAGAAATGCTGAAATGATATAAAACTTTATATCATCATTGGTAGAAAAAATTTTCCTTTACCCAGGGGCTCTTCAGTTACACAGTTGAAAGACAACTTCTATTAGGGATTATCCCCCTGGTTGGAAATAAAATAATCGTTGGACAATTCATCTTAATGATTCCATTAGTAGTTTTCTGATCATTGAAGTAACTATAGAGTTTCCTGTAGAGCATTTGAATCTTTATCTACTTACACTGAGTCTGGACACAAGTGAAACAGGAATTAAAGAAGAAACACATTATTGCAGCTGCAGTTTACAAGCCAAGGCCAAAAAGATTCTTCATTTATTCAACAACTATAAGTCCTTGAAATATGCATGTGATATGCTAGGCAAAATAGATAGAAAGAAAGCAAGACATGATGTTTGATTTCAGAAATAGCTTCCTGTTCAAATCAACTTGCAAACAAATGAAGTCAACACAGTTAAATAATAGATGCAGTAGTTGCATAAGAGAAGTAACACCTAATTTTGCCCTAGGCACTCAGAGGAGGTAGCACTTCAACTGATCTGAATTAAAAGCCAATGAATCTTGGAGACATCTGCTTCTGGTCACAAAAGTGTAAAAATTTCTTAACTTGCCCAACACTGAAAACAAGTATAAGATTGGAAAATATATACGAAGCAACTGATTTCAGACATTGAACCAAAGATAATATAGGATTTCAAATCTTGAGAGAAGGAAAACACTAAAGTGAACCCTGTAATCATTGTGGTTCTGCCTGAGAGAATCGGTGGGGTCCAATTTGAACAGCAGTAGCACTGCACTGAGGAGGCAGAAATTGGAGTTGCAGGTGGCAAAAGCAGCTCTAATTTGCAGGGCAGGTGCTGAAAAAAAGGCAGCTGTTCAATGTGTGGAATTAGAACACATTGCACATTTACTGCAAGTTCTTGGCCAAGTATTGGAATGTACTTGCAAAGCATATAGATACTACCTGCTTTAGCCTGAGAACTGAATGGTGACTGTTCACCACATACAAGTAGAAGTTGTACAGTACAGAATTTCCAGCCCAGCCAGAGAATGGTCTAAGCTGAACACTTAGGCATTCAGTTGAGACCCCACAAGTCCATCCTTTTAGAGTAAAAGCCATACTCTAAATTAAGTGCAACACCTGTCAATTTAGATCTGACCTAGAAAAAGTAAAATTGAAGCTGACAGGATCAAAAGGATCTTAACTGCCTGCTGGAGAAAAACTGTACACATTGTAAAAAAAAAAATAATTCACAGAGTGCCATCCACAATATCCTTCATGTAATTAAAAATGCATAGATGCAGGAATTTTGACCCAGAGTCACACACACACAAGACAGTCAATAGAAAGAGACTTTGAGGTAATCGAGACATTGGAATTAACAGATATGGACTTTAAAATGATTATTAAAAGTATGTCCTTCAAGGAAATTAAATAAAAGACTGTCATAATAAGTACACCAATAATGGAAATTATAATACTAGAAATAAAATATCTGCAATGAAAATGTCACCAGATATGCTCTTTAATAACAAAAAAAAAGGAATGGCAGAAAAAAAGGTATTGTCCTTGAAAGTAAAACAAAAGAAATTACCCAAAATGAGGAAGAGAAAATAAAAGGATTATATAAAAATGAACAAGGTCTTCAAGACTTGTGTGATAATATCAAGCAGACTCATTTTGGCAATTTGAACGCTAGAGGGAGAGGAGAGGGAGGTTAGTGAAGAAAATTAATTTGAAGAAATAATTAGAAAATTTCTCAAATTCCATGGAAAACATCAAATTCTAGATCTACAAAGCTTACGAAACCCCAATCAGAGTAAATACAAAGATAATGAGATATAAACAAATTATACTGAAACGTGAAAACTAAAGGTAAACAGAGAATCATAAAAGGAAGCAAAGAGGTGGAGAAAGAACTCATACTGTAGAAAAACAATCCGAATAAAAGCAGACTTCTCATCCGAAAAATGGAAGTCAGAAGTCGAGTAATGATTGAATTCTGCTTTAAAGTCTTTAAAAATAGAAAAGCCCCATCTGTATCCATTGAATATATACTACAAAACTGAAAATGAAGCAAAGACATTATCCTATAAACAGAAGTTGAGAGAAATGATCTAGCTCGTGCACACAAGAAATACCTAAAGGAAGTGATTTGGGTGCAAGAAAAATGACACCAGATGGAATTTTGTATCCATAGGAAGGAATGAAGAGCATTAGAAATGGCAAATATGCTAGTAAATAAGAAAGATTACTTTTATCTTATTTTTTTGAAAGACAGCTGTTTAAAGCAAAATAATAGCATTTTATTGGGAGGGATTTATTGTGTATGAAAATGAAAAATATATAACAACTATAGCTTAAAGGATAGGAGGAGTAAATGCTATTTTACTTTTGTAAATTATTACATTTTATATGTGGTAGTACAATATTAACTCGAGACTGATGTGATATATATGATGCATTTTGTAATTCCAAGAGTTAGAGCAACCACTAGAAAATAATATAAAGGAAAACTAGAAATTCAATACAGGAATTTAAAAGAAATAGGGAAAAATCAAATAAACTAAATAAGACAGGGAAGGAAAAATAGAAAAAAAAAACAAAATAGAAGGGACAAATAGAAACAAATATAAATATGGAAGTTTTAAATCCAACAATGTAATAAATAGATTAAATATAAATAAATTATACATTCCAAATAAAAGGCAGAAATTGACAGACTATAAAAAAGCAAAACCCAACTATCTACTGTCTACCAGTATAATTTTATTAAAAGTACAGATATATTGAAAGTAAAAGAAATAAGAGGTTTTACCATTCAGCTAGCAAAATAAAACTGGAATGGTTATTAATGTCAGAAAAATTACAATTTAGGACAGAATTATCAGAGATTAAAAAGGGTCATTTTATAATGGTAAAAAGGTCAATCAGGAGGACATAATATTCATAAATGTATAGGTACCTAATAAAGGAGCTTCAAAATACATAGAGCAAAAACTAACAGATTACAGAAACAATGGATAAATCTATAATCACAATTGGAGATTTAAGCAATGCATTATCAGTGATACAACAGACAAAGAATCATTAAGGACATAAGAGGTTTGAACACCCACTCTTAACTTAATCTAATTGATATTTATAGAATATTACGTATCATACCTGTGGAAAACACAGTTTTTTTCAAGAGCAGGTGAAATATTAATTGAAACAGAACATATTTTGCCCTGCTACAAGTCTCAATGAATTTTAACAGACTGAAATCTTACAGAATGTGTTCTCTGAAACAAATTAAAAAATCAAATTTAGAAATCAATAATAGATACCTGGAAAAATTACCAAGTTTCCTCTATAGAAATTGAGAAAAAGAAGAGCACAATAAACTCATGAAATAGAAGAGAATAAATAATAAAGATACAAGGTGAAATCAAGGAAATAAAAAGGGGACAAACAATTGAGATAAGTAACAAGGTCAAAATTTAATTATTTGGAAATAAGTATAGCATTGATACTTCATTAAAAAGAATGATCAAGAAAAAAAGGGGAAAACACAAATTACCAGTATCAAAAATAAAAGAGGAGCTATCACTGCAGATCTAACATACATTAACATGATGAGGCAGTTATGAACAACTATTTACAATTATATTCAGTAATTTAGAAGAAGTGAACACATTTCTTGAACTACCAAACTGAAAAATTAAGGTATAGAAAAGCTGAAAAGCCACATACCTATTGGAGAAATTGAATATGCATTCAAAACATTCCAACAAATAAAACTCCAAGCAGCCCAGATGCTTTCACTAATTGATTCTACCAAACATTTAAAGAAGAGATACTACCAATTCTAATGAAGTCTTTCAGAATTTAAAATTGCATAAGTCCAGTATAACTTGGATATCAAAACCTGAGAGAATATTACAAGAAATGAAAATTACTGATAACCCTTTTGAACAGAAAACAAAAATCCTTTACAAAGTATTGAAAATTTGAATCTAGCAGCATTTATGAAAGGCAAAATACTTATTTTTTTTAGGCTTCGTACTTATTTTATTATTTTTGAAATTAAGGAAACCACAAAACTTACATTGTTTTTTTTTTAAATTCAGTTTTATTGAGATATATTCACGTATCATACAGTCATCCATGGTGAATAATCAGCTGTTCACAGTACCATCATATAGTTGTGCATTCATCACCCCAATCTATTTTTTTAACATTTTCCTTATACCAGAAAAAGTAAAATAAAGAATAAAAAATAAAAGTGAAAAAGAACACCCAAACCTTCCCCCCCACTCTATTTTTCATTTAGTTTTTGTCCCCATTTTTCTACTCATCCATCCATACACTGGATAGAGGGAGTGTGATCCACAAGGCTTTCACAATCACACTGTCACCCCTTGTAAGCTATATTGTTACACAATCATCTTCAAGAGTCAAAGCTACTGGGTTGCAGTTTGAGTTTCAGGTATTTACTTCTAGTTATTCCAATACCTTAAAACCTAAAGCAAAATACATTTTGACCAGGGGATTTGGTTTTAGAAAACTCTGGCAGTTTTTTTTTAAAGCCAATTATATGCATAACCTGTGACTTAGCAATTTATAGATTTATACACAGGAAATGAAACGTGTCTACACAAAGAAGTGTACATGAATGTTAGTAGCAGTTTTCTTTATAATATGAAAAAGCTAATAATAACCCAACGTCTATCAACTGAAAAATGGATAAACAAATTGTGGGATATTCATACAAATGGAATACAACTACCCAGCAATACAAAATAATGCAACCACATGGATAATCAATATACATAAAATCGTGTCAGCTCAAGAAGTCTGAAACAAAAGAGCACATACTACTAATCCATCATGATAGAAGTCTGATAATAGTGATTGCAAAATAGGAATGGGGATTGACTGAAAGGGGATATGAGGTAATATTTTTAAATGATAGAAATATTCTATATTTTGATTAGGGTATTGATATCACAGTTTTATACTTTCCTCAAAAGCTCAATTTATATACTTAGGTTCTATATATTTCTCTATATGTAAGTATAACCAATTAAAAATCTAAAAAATCTTAAAAATAAAAGCTGAATGACTCTAATAAAACTGTAGAATTGTATTACTCTCCCCACACCAAAGTATATTAATTTGACAGTGTTATTATTTTTTAAGCTGAAAGATTGTTCCATTCATCTTGTTGAAGTACCTCAAGGCAGTAATAGGAGTTTGATTTCCTTCTGTGATAAGGTTAAAAAGTGAGTATTGCTATTTCATTAAACTTTGAAATTTCTGTGTCTGTTTAATTTGTTATTTTTACTTCACTGAACGGATTAATACTTGGATTTAAAATGTCAAATCCTTTAATTTTTGAATGCAAGTGAAGATATAAATTTTTGACAAATTAGCTTATTAATCAACTTCTGAGATTGTTTTTGTTGTTTATACTCAAATGACTCTTTTTTCTTGGAAATTTGTTAACATTGAAAATTTCACAAATTCAGACCTGCTCTTGCTGTTTGTTAGTAGTTTGGTTTGTAGGAAATTCCTGTCTTATTTAATGATATTAGCAACTCGGGCTCAGCCCCAAATTAATACAGATTTATTCCTCCTGCTTGGGATATTCTTTCTGGAATCAGGATGCCTGCCTTTTAATAGTTCTATCTTATCTTGAATGGGCTGTCAGAATAGTGAACAAATGCATGGTGCTTGCCACTGAGAAACAAATAGGGGATATTACAAAAAACATCACTGCCAGATAATACAAAAAACACCCTGCCAGAAAATTTGCTTTTTGCCAACATAAAAATGAATTTATGACATAAAGATAAGATGCCTTTTTCAATGATCAGTTTTTCATTAGCAATTACAATTTACTTAATGCCATGGCTTCTATTTTAATGGTTCCTGAAATTCTAGAAAAATACTGCATTTACATTTTAAATTGCATTAGCAATTTTTCCATTTATGGCTGTTGCTTTAAATAAAATAACTATACAAATAAAGATGCTTTTGTTTACTTATCATCTTTAGTTTTCTATTAAAGGATCGTTTAGGATGATAATTTTGAATCAATCATTCAATCATTAATTTGTACCTAGTGACTACTACATGCATGAGGGATACTTAAATTTAAAAAAAAACAAAAAAGCAAGATCCCTGCCCTCAAAAACTTGTAACCAGTTGGAAGGATTGAAAAACACACATACAAATTACAAACTATCTCAGATCAATGAAAATATTCATTCTTTAATTATTTATTTGCTCTGTTTCACAGAAGAAAATGTAAAATAGCACTTTGAATTCCTAAATTAGGATCTTTAAAGGTGTTGGTATTGATTTTTTCAGAACTAAGCTACTCACTGGAACAAACTGACAAGCACCTCCAGAAACTTGCCACTTTAAATTTAAGATGCAGTAATTCCTAACCCCCAAATGTAAGGAACAGCTATCTTAATATTACAGTATTTCACTCTATATAACTTCATTGATCAAACACGTGTTAGTAGCCCCTCTTGCCATGCTTTTATTTTTTTAACTTAACATTCTTAGGTGAAATCTTACTGTGACTGCAGTAGTAATAGGAAAATGTTTTATAAGTGATGGTTTGCCAGTCACTCAAAATATATTTTCCAAACTCTTAAATGTAATTTTCTCTATGGTTTCATTCAGAATAACCAAGAGAACTAAAGCAAACGATGATAAACTTTAGAATAGTAAAAGGAATAGACTCTATATACTTTTTTCTTGGTTTTCCATAATGGTTTCTATTAAATACTCATTTTTCCTTATAAAATTATTAAATGTGTATATATATAACTATTTTTGTACTTATACACAAACACACTGCTCACTCAACAACAAATATTTTTTGAGGACATACTGTGTGCTAGGAACTGACCAAAGCTCTTAATTCAAGAGAAGACCAAACTGAATTTGAAAGACAAGTTTCATAAGAGGCTCTCCCAAACTCTGGAAAGCTTATATACCCAATTATACATCCAATTGCATCAGGTTTTCTCCTAATATTTAAATAACCATATCTGAGTATATTAACTTTCCTTTTATACCCTCTTTGAAGACATTTCCTAATTCATTGTGTGTACTTTCTTGTGGCATACTTTTAAGCCATATCTTTTAAGAAATGTGTCATATTTAGTAAAAATATGATAAAATGCCATAGCCTATGGAAGTTCCTGACCTACAGTAGATGCTCAGCAAAAGTTTCAAGAAAGAATGAATTTACAATTTAAATGTAACTCCCTCAAACGGTTAAAGCTAAAATCATATATGCATTGAGTAAGGTCTTATCATATGGTGACTGCTAAATCGTAAGGGTCTTCAGCCTCAAATTTCAGCCCAGACCTTTGTTGTAGGGTATAACAATGGAAAGTTTTCAACTTGATGTTGATACCAGAGAGTGGCCACATCAGGGGCTACATATCTGGTTCTCAACCTGCACTCTGGAAGAGCAGCAGCAGATTAGTTGGGAATTTGTTCGGAAGTCTGGGGACCCCTTTGCATACCTACTGATTCAGAAACTATTGGGGTGGGACCCAGCAATCTGTATTTTAACAAGGTGATTCTGATGAGTGTTAGGCCCATTGGGCAAATATTCATTTGCTGGGCCCCTCAAGGTGGGGATATTTCCTTGAAATTTAAGGGAATAGAGACGGAGCTACTTCAATGGGCTGGCATTATTTTAGACTGCAGAAATAAGTAAGAATACAATAACTGGCAAAGATACAACAAATGTAGAATGTATAATTTTCTGTTTTAGGACAGGCATTCAGAAGTTTAGATGTCTGCATAATTAACGTTACAAAACACGATTTCATATTCACCATCAAAAGCATTTTAAATGTCTAGTTGCCAGTAGATTGATGTTATATTCTACATAAAGGCATAAAACATGGATCTGCAGAAATTCCTCTATAATAATATAAAATGATTATTATGTTATTTTGCATGGGTATACTGCTCTACACACAGAAAAGTATTTTATGTGCCAATTCTCTTTTAATTTTCACTATGAACCTACGAAGTAGATATTAATATTTCTTTTGTGCAAAAGAAACTGTCAAATAACTTGTCCCTGGCCATTATATGACTAAATGGAAGCTACAGGATTCAAATCCAAAGCTTCTAGCTCCAAAGGCATACATTGTTTTATAATTATTTGACTCATTAACGGAATATGTAATTGCTCAGGATATATAAATGACTAACAGGCTCAATTATCTGTTTAAGATCCAATAACTTCCAGTAAAAGAAAGTGAAGAGCCAAGAATGATATTTACCAATGTAATGAGTTCAAGAGAATTTATTTACCAAAATCTCTCAGTCAATATGAGTGACTTCTGATTTAAGAAAGTTAAGCAGGGAGAGGAACTCGAGTGTCAAAAGCAATGGAAATGAAGCAAGTCATCATTGTTCTGAGTGAATTTTCATGTTTCATGTAAGGACAATGTGCTGCTTCAAATGAGGTGTGCTTGGAAAAGCCTAAAGAACAGTCCTTTACACTTGTCCTTGGTATAATTGTAATCCCAGTTTCTCGGGCATAGCTAATGGCCCCATACCACAAACAGCTGTTAATTATTGTCATATTTTAAATCTTCTCTAGCAAAACACTGAATGAGTTTTCTTTTGGTTATATTGGGGGCAGTATTATTAAATTAAACCTTGCAGATCTTGTCCTAAATATTTTTCTTACATATATTTTTCAGAATAAAAGAAGCATACCATGCAGCTGACATGAATTCCAATTCTGGGAAGATCTGGAGCATAACAACAGTATTTCCATATCAGCTCTTTTCTAATACCAAATTTAATATAAATGTTTTTACTGATAGCTCAACACAACTACTTCATTTTATGCCATATGGTAAGCAACTTTGCAGATAAGTATAAAAATCTACATAAAGCTGTTATAGGCTATACAGCCTTGTGTCCACAGACTGAAATTATTAAAAGAAGCATCATTAACTGCTGTTTTGCCCTGAAGTGAAATAAGAAGGAAAATAGCAGGGAGCCTTTTGTTAACACTTGGGGGTGGGTGGGCGGCTATTGTCTTCAAGAATTCTCTTCCCCTAGCTCACCACAGGACAGTTTATTTTCTTGCTGTGAAATATTTAATAACAAGTATAGCAAGTTTTTAGCACATAAAAAACTGAATTTCAAAAAGATTCTGGATCATAATTATAAATATATGTACACACACGTGTATGCATACACACACAATGATTATTCCTATTTATTAGGAACAGCTATTTCATTCAAATGTAAATGAAATGTGAGTAGAACAGGCATTGATACCCAATGTCTTTGTTCCCACTAGTCTTGTGCCACTGGGGGCCAGCAGCCTTAGCACACCTATTGAATTTCAGTTTAGGAGTTGATTTCAGCCATCTGCATTTTATCAAACTCACCAGGTGATTCTTAGTTCTCTGAAGTCCACTGTTTTTCAAAGCGATATTAGTTCTTGAAACAATATGTAATTTCTACTGAGTTCCTAAATACCAAAGTCTTGGTTCCTCACACATAATGAGTCAATAAATATTTCCTTTTATTAAATCATCATCATTATTATTATTTGCTTTTCCTTACTTATTTGATTCAAGTCCTTGAATTTGTGCAAATGACTATAAATACAAGCAAGTGAAATGAATTGCTTGATATATTAGTTAGGACCTGGTTTGCAACTAATGAGACGAAACCTGCTGGCTTAAGGAGAAAATAACATTATAAGAATACAGCTATTTCTCATAGAATTCAAGAGTAGGAATTCAGGAAAGAGTTAAGACTGTACTAAAACTGCAGTTGAACAAGCAATCCAAAATTCCTTTATGCTTCTCCTCTGCTCTCTGTATAAGTGCTTCCTAATGCTTCTCTTACAATATGCTGACTCATTTCCTTTGCTTCTCCAGAGCACATGGAAAGTCTAGTTCTCAAGCTTATGCGTTTTGGCCAGCCACTAAAAACAGATTCAGTCTCTCTATTGGACCTAATTCCAATTTTTTAAAAGCAGGATTTGGATTGTTCAGCCCAGATCAAGGGCCCTGCATCTTGATCCAACCAAATTACTAGGAGTCTATGCCATGTTGCTTTAGTTGCTGGAGAAAAGTGAATAATTGAGCTAGGGACTCCACTTCTATTGTTCCAAGTTACAAACTTAAATTTCCAACCTTTCTATCTGGATGTCCCTTTGTTGAATTTGGAAAGCTAGAGGCCGTTTATTACTTCTGTAAGAATTTTCAGTAAAGTAATTGGTTCATTGTGTTGACAGTTAGTTTTGCAAAGTGGTATAGAGGAACTCCATATCATCAAAAGTGTTAAAAAGTGTTTGTTAAAAGGAGGAGGAGGATGAGAGAGAGGAAAGTTGAAGGGTCAGGAAGAAGAAGGGGAGGAGAAAAGGAAAGACACATTTAGGAAGACACAGAGTCACTTATGCCACCTTATATTAGTGTTTTACTAGTACTACAGATATATTTGAAAAAACAGAAGTCTGAAGTGGCTATTACAGAAGATTGTGGTAAAATTAGAAGCTGTTGCTGAAACCTTAATTAAAGGTACAGTGAAATTTAAATGAGTTAAGAGGAGACATGTGAGGGGCTTTCATCCATGGACAATGTTGTTTCCTCAAGGTGAGGAAGTAGATTCCTTAGAGTGGAACAGGTGTTTTGAACGAGGAATTCTTTGTCCCATTGTCTTAAGCTACCACTTCCGTGAAGATGATTCCCAAGTCCTATTTCCATCTCCAAACTTGCTCTAAGAGTGAGGATCTTTACTTTCAACTCTCTTCTGATCTTAGACGATCAGTGATTGGAACTGGTAGTTAGGAGGCTGTTTATAAATTTTTGAGCACAGTATTGAAAATGCAAGTCAGTTTGTGAGGGGTTAAAGAATAATCGAGAACTGGGTGCAGAAAGTATCTCCTCTTTAAAGAACTTTGATAGTAAAGGGAAAGTAAAAGGAAGGGTAATAGCTTGAAGGGATGGAAAGGATGAGGGGAGAATATATTGGGAGGTTAAATGGAAACAATATATTTTGGAAAATGGAAAACCAACTTTAGAGTTGGGGATATTGGATATATAAAAGAGAAGGCAGGGTTATAATTGATGAAACTGAACCCCAGTACAGGAAGAAGGATCACAGTTAAAGATGTAAGATTTTGTAAACAGTAGTGAACTACTTGTCTCTCAAGTGAGGTATAAAGGAATAAAGAGATAGAGAAGGATGAATGAAAAATTAGAATTTGAGGTGAAGAACATAATTAAGGAATTTCAAATGGACCTCTGCCTTTTCAATAAGAAAAGCAGTATGTTCACCAGAATGAGAAGGGTCAGGTTGAAGTTGGAAACTAAAGAAATAGGGAAAAGGATTAGATTAGCTGCCAAAATAAAGGCACAAGTATAAAATTTATTTTAAAGAAACCACAGTACTTTGTTTGCTTGTAATACGGACAAGAAGTTTAACTCACAGATTCAGGTGTTGGCTTCAAGGGGAAAGATAATGCTTTCAGGTTTAGACATGCTGAGTTTGAAGTAATGATGAAACATCTGAAGAGAAGCAGGTATGAGGAAATACCAAACCAACACGAGAGGACTCATGGCTAGAAATTAGGTTATGAAGTTTTCCATGTAAAGTGGAAAAATAATTGTAGCAAAGAAATTGTTTCATGCATGCCCATTAAGCACAGGGGTTAAGTCCCGGAAATGGGAGGGCCAAATTAATTAAGGAAATTGGTATCCTTGGAGATATTTTCCTGCCATCACAAAATGGCAATGTTCTCCTCTCGTCAAAGCTCTTAACAGTCACGTTTTGCATTTGGCCATAATTTTTTCTGACTTCAATTTATGCCATATGGGTTAATCCTCTCAAGCTGCAGTATGTTTAAGATAATCTCTACAATGTTAAAACACTTCCATCAATCTCCAATTCTCTAATGATCTTTACCATTTTTCCTCACCCATTTCTTTGATGGCCTGTTGATCTACGATAAAACCTATATTGCTAAATCCAGCATTATACTCTTCCTTTATTGCTTTGTGGCAGCTCCAGCAATACCACTTGCACTACTTTTACTTAGCCAGTTTTGTTCAAAAACCTTTCCCTCAGAACTCAAAATGTGTGTTGGTAGACACACATTTGTCTACAATACACAATGGAGACAACATTCAACCATGCAAAGGCAATCAAACATTCCCAGTGTGCTGTATAGATTCTCATTTGCTAAGAGTTCTCCATACAGTTTGCTGCACTTGCTTTCATTGAGACCAAAAGATCATATTCAGAGCGTGGGCACATATATATAGTACAAGAATTCTGTAATATTCGTAATGTTAAATTAGGAAATTATTTCATAGACGAATACTATTGAAACAAGTCAGCATGCTTCTGGCCAATATTTAATGGCATATCGTAAGAATTTAGGAGGGGAGATTATGAAATGGGAATATCAAAAGACCAATGACTTTACCCTGCAGTATGCTTACATTTTGGCTTCCAGAGAAGGAGGTGGAGAAAGCAAGCAAGCACATGTCTATTAAGATTTCTGTTGCGCTGTTCAAGACAAAAATTTGGATGATTCTGACATGGGAGAGGAAGAAAAACCAGTTGTGGAGATTTAGAGCCATTAACAGCACATATTTTGGAATCTGACAGAGCTGGGTTAGACTCCTGGCTTGCTCTTTAACACTCACTGTGTAACCTCTACTAATTTGTGTAGCCTCTCTGAAAATCAGCCAATTCATCTGCATAGTTTGGGATATAATACTTACATTGCAGATACTATAACCAAGATAAAGTATGGAAAGTACTTAGGAAAGGAAGGGCTTAGTAAAATAGTACTCTAGCTGCTTTTATTGATATTAGGATGGATATAGCTCAGTAATGATTTTCATTTGGCATATTTGTGCATATTTCTTTGTTAGCCTCACTGCAGATTTCTGAAAGAAGTAAGCTAGGCTATTACAAACCCTTTTAACAGATGAGAAAACTGTGTCAAAGAGATGAATAATTCATTCAAGTAAATCAACTGAAAAGCAGTGAAGCGTATACTTTCTAGGTCTTAGCTGCAGAGCTTTAATAAGCATGTCAGTTGTAGCAGTGTCTTGATATCATAGCATGAATTAAAACTTTCATATAAATTCTCTGAAAATATTTATTCCAATTAATTCATAATTCTTTTCTTTATTTTTGATGGAGCTCCTATAACATAGCAATTTTGTTATATGAGAACAGAAATCAGAAAGGAAATGCAAACATTTTTTTAAGAACATCTCCAACAAAATAAATGAGATGCATCGCATTTTAATTCCTCTTGATGGAGCTGGACAGTTACTGTAGTTCATAATGTGCTTGTCATTTTTTGTAGTCAAAAACTTTTTTCCAGCCAGCATATATTAACTTTTATTATTCACCTTTGTTTTAGCTAATTATCTTGTCAGAGACCTAATTGAAGAAATTCTACATTTTTGTACAAATGACCAGTTATTCCCCAAAGATCATCTTCTAAGTGTATGTGGTTCTGAAGAATATTTACAGAAGTAAGTAACTTATTAAAGTAAAGTTTTATCATTGTTATAACCTTTATATGTTAAGCAGCACTGTTTTTTTTCTTTTAAACAGACTTTGAACAAACATTATCCTCTTAAAATCAGCATAATTAAATCAATTTTTCCCACTTTAAGAATTCAGAGTTTTATGAATCATATTCAGAGTCTTATTATGGGGTTTTATTTTTGTATTGTGGGTATTTATGGCAACAAGTATTTAGGTGATCTGTGACTAGAATGACCAACCTTCTCTGTTTGTCTGGGACTGAGGAGATTTCCAGGACATGGGGCTTTCAGTTTTGAAATTGAGAAAGGTCTGGGCAAAGAAGGATGAGCTGATCATCCTACCCGTAACAAATTCTAAGACTGATCACCATTAAGAAAAGAAATGCTTTGTAATGAGTAAGTTTATTAGATGTTGAATAAATACTAATTTTAGAACTTACAAAGGGCATTACAACATTTTCATAAAAGAGTAAGCTATAAAACACCTTCTTACTTTATTAGACAAGTTAGGCAGATCATTAAAACAATTTGAAAAATCCTTTCTCGTATCTGTCAATTGCAAATAATTATTTGATTGAAAACACACCTGTCTTAGTGTACAAGTATAACCATTGTCCTTAAATACTCTAGAGATCACATAGATATTATAACATAGCTTTAAGAAAGGAAATATTTCTTGCCTATATTGCATAGAGATTCTAAACAGTAAAGAATACGAGACTAAAATGTTCAATAAAGGACCTTGGCCTTTCTACAAGTATATAAAGATTTGACGACGGATTCATGGAAATAAAAATGTATTTCTTTTGAGATTCCCATCATCACTGTTATTTTTGCACCATTAAGTGTGCTTGAAGATATCTTGTGGGTAATTTGGTGAATTTGGCTGTGTTCTTATCAGAAAATCCAACCTTCTATCAGACAGTGTTAACTGTGAGTGACTTTTAAGACTGATTTTTTTTCCTTTTTGTGTTCTAAGTTATAATAACATCATAATATTTATATGAAATTTCAGATGTTTTGTTATATAAACCTACAAATATTCCCCTTTTGTTCTTGTCTATTCGAACCCATTAATGCACAGAATGTCTAGGCTGCTACCTATTCCCAACATACAGTTTGACAGTATATCCAATGAGGAAAAATACTTTAATAGATGTAATCTTATAGCGACTTCTCATTAAAACTCATCTTTCGATGCAAGTCTTCAAATGTGCATGTGGACTTTGATGCCAAAACACTAGATCCAATGTATGAGAAACACTATCAAATATTTACATTTAGTTTTAGTACTAGGAAATATCATCCAGAAAACAGTTGTGTTGAAGAGATAGAAATTTGGAAAATTCTAATATGAAGAAAGTTCATAATGGACCTTGATTTAAGTGCTGTTACAAATAAATAACTCTTCCATAATTAGATAGCTTAATTATTGACTGCTAAAAATGTTACACAGATTGTTTTATTTTTTTTTCTGATTAATATGATTTCCATTAAGTAGAACATAATTGAGTTCTAAAATGCTTTCATTGCCATTTATTTCTATTTAAAAATCATTTAACTGGGTTTTATTAAAATAAGAAACTTGCCAAGTGTTAGTATATGTGAAATAAAGCCACTTATTCCCTATGGGAAATTGAAGGATATATATATATATATATTTCATGGCTTTGTGTTCTATTTAAGAGTAATAGCTTACATGTGTTGATATGATCCATTTTAATAAGCAGAATATTCATTGCTGTTCTTTCTAATATCTAAAGGAATATATACTAATCATCAGATTTTTTAGTTTATTTGTTTTAAAATGTGTTGTTATCTAATTATTATTCTTGTTATTTTTGTGTGTGTGCTAATGAAGGTGTCAGGGATTGATTTAGGTGATGAATGTACAACTATGTAATGGTACTGTAAACAATAGAAAGTAAAATTTGTTTTGTATGACTGCGTGGTATGTGAATATATCTCAATAAAATGATAAAAAATAAATAAATAAAATGTGTTGTTAAAGACTTGGAAATCTATTCATAATTTTTTATAGAAGGGATACAAGAAACAGGTAACAATAATGTACTATATAATAATTTAGAGTCTAAGTTATATTACTATACTTCATCTGGAGTATTAAACTAGCTTAGGTTGCAATGATAATAATAATCACCATTTATTAAGTGCTAATTTTTACTTACCTCATATTGGGTAGACATCTAAGTTTATAACATTTCCATGAGGTAGATAATAAAATAATCCCTATTTACCAATGAGAAATCTGAGGTTATATTCAAGATCACACACTACAAAGCTAATAGAATGAAGCCTGAATTCAAACCTAGGTTTGATTGCCTCCATAGCTCTGACTCTTCAACAAAACAGTACTATAAAAGTACTTGAGACAGAATACAGGAAATGGCCAAGAGTTCTTCATGCTGAAGTATAGGGTGAAAAACTTACGCAGGTTTGAAGGTGTTTGCAAGAGTAGGAGTGTAGAAACCCTAATAGTCCAATTCAAAACCTATTGAGCACTTTGTATGCTCAAGGATGTGGTTAGACACTGAAAATACATAGATAATTTATATATAATCACTGCTCTCTTCCTTGCCCAATGAATCCATATAGTCAAGTAATCTATTATTATAATGCACTATGGTAAAGACAGTATTAGTGTTTATCAGCTGTGTTTAGATCACAGAGGAAAGAGGGATTAATGTAAAAAATTAAGAAAAGTCCTCAACAAGTTAAACATGGAATTACCATATTACCAGCTATTCCACTCCTAGTATATACCCCGAAGAATTGAAAACAGGTGTTCAAATAAAAACATGTACATAAATGTTCATAGCAGCATTATTCAGAGTAGACAAAGGGTAGAAAAAAACCTAAATGTCCATCAAGTGAATGTATAAACAAAATGTGGTGTGTTTATATAATGGAACATTTTTCAGCCATAAAAAGTAGCAAGGCACGTCTTACAAGATGGATGAAACTTGAAAACATGGTAAATGAAAGAAGCCAATCACAAAAGGCCACATATTGATTGATTCTATTTATATGAAATCTCCAAAATAGGCAAATCCAGAGACATAGAAAGCATGTTGTTGATTGTCAGGGACTGGGATGACTGGGTTATGGGGAATGACTGCTTAAAAGGCACAGAGTTACTATTTGGGGTGATGAAAGTTGGAATTAGAGAGGGGTGGTGACTGCACAACCTTGTGAATGCGCTTCATGATCCTGAATTGTGTACTTTAAAATAGTTCATATGGTAAATTTTGTGTTATGTGTATTTTAACACAAGTAAAAGCAAAAAAATCAGGAGATGGTTCATAGAAAACTCAATAACCAACTAGCCTGTAAAGGATAAATACTGAGGAAAGAAATATGTAATATGTGATAAAATATTAATAGGCCTTAAAATAGACAGGATATATGTAAAATTTCACTTTTTAAAGCAATTATCAACAGAAAAGCAGGCTAAGAATGTGGATAGCACTTCAAAGGGACAAAAATATTTGAGGAATTTAACCTAATTAATAATAAAAATGTAATTAAAACAATGAGATGCCATTTTTGCTTATTGAATTGTCAAAATATTAATGATGAAATTCAGTGGAAAAATGGACACTCTCCAAACAGCTGCTGCGAGTATGAATTGAAATATTACTAGCTGAAAGTAAGTTTGTCAAAATGTAACAAACACTTTTATAATGTCCATGTTCTGTTTTGACAATATTGCTTCTACAAATATTTCTAAGGAAAACATCATAACCGCATAAAAAGATTTAGATATAAAGATATTCTCTATAGCATGATTTCTTATATAGTTATAAAGGAATAAAAAACCAAACACCCAATAATAGCCCAAAATAGTGGTAAATAGATTAAGGAACATAATTTAATTAAAATATGGCATAGATTTTATAAATTATTTAAAATAATATAGGATCTCTTGATTTCAAAACATGCATCATAGTTTTAAGAGTGAAAAGATGTATTTTCAAACCACATATCAGTATAGTCATACCTCATTTTACTGCACGTTGCTTTACTGTGCTTTGCAAATAGTGCATTTTTTACAAACTGAAGGTTTGTAGCAGCCCTGTGTCAAGCAAATATATTGGCAATAGTTTTCCAACAGCATGTTCTCACTGTGTCTCTGTGTAACATTTTAATTAAGGTATGCACATTATTTTTTTTTTAGAATAATACTATTGCACACTTAATAAACTATAGTATAGTGTGAACATAACTTTTATATGCACTGGGAAATCAAAAAAAATTTCTGACTTGCTTTATTGTGGTATTTGCTTTATTGAGATGATCTGTAACCAAACCCACAGTATCTCCAAGGTATGTCTGTATTTTAATTTTTGTTAAAATGCATATATTTCCATTTGGAAAAAAAGTGAAATCCTGTATGCTAAAATGTTAGAGTAGTTTATACCTCGATAAAGAGCTTTGATACGGGTCACATTTATTCATATCTTTATTATTTATAAAATTTCTGCAATAAACATATTTTCAGGAAATTAAGAAAACAAATTATCTCTTTTGGAAAAGAATCTAAATCTTAGTGTGAATAAAAATCTCTGCTTAGAGACAGAGAGTAGAGTTAGATGATTAATGAATGTAAAAAATTGACAGGGTCTGACCTGAATTAGCAGCAGTGGGCTAAATAGTAATTTAGTATCTTTTAAAGTGTTGGAATTAACAGAATTTGGTGACTAAATATGTGGGATTGCATGGGAGGGAGAGTTAGAAGATGATGACTTTTGATGTTGAGGTCAATAAAAGTGATACAGATCTCAAAGAAACAGAAATTTTGGTGGGGGGTGGGGTGGCAAAATAAGCCAGTTTGAGACATGTTGAGTACTTGAGTGCCTAGGAGCCTGTGAGAGAGAGAGAGAGAGAGAAAGTGAGAAAGAGAGGAGATCAGATATTACGAAAACTGGTAGAGATTGGGGAATCAGTAGTTTTAAGAGGAAATGAAACCCTTAGAAATAGGTAAGATCACATAGGGAAAGAAAAAATAAAGAATCCTGAAAACACCATCATTTAAAGATTAGAAGGAGGAGGAGGAGCAGGAAAGGGAGGTTAAGAAACAGCAATTAAAAATGTAGGACACCTTGGATAAATGTATCTTTCATAATAAGGAAACAGAAGGTTTCAAATACTGAGTGACCATAACATCAAATGCAGTAAATAAGTGATCTTAGATGAGGATTGAAAAGTCACCATTAAATTTATCAATTAGGAGGCTATTTGGTGACCCAAGGAAAAGTAATTGTAGTAAACTGATAGAGGAAAAAAAAGCAAGATTGCAATGAGCGAAGAAGAATGGAAAGTGAATAAATAGAAACACAAATGAACATGAATACAAATGTATATTTTTTAATAACTAGAAAATTAATTGTACTTTTGGAAAACTGGACTTCTGATGAAAGCAGGAGAGCTTAAGGAAATGGCAGAGAGATAGGAAAAAATAATAATAATCAAATCTAGTTCACATATTAAAGGCCTCTATGGGCTTAATTTTTCATATGCAATGCCATTCATTCTTTTTTTTTTTTAATTTTATTTTGAAATAAATTCAAACTTACAGGAACAGTTGCAAAAACAATACAAAACCCATACACAGAACTCCAGCATACCCTGACCCCCCTCCCCCGATACCCCAATCCACCAACTTTAATACCTGTCACACCACCATTTCTTTCTTTCCCTCCCTTCCTATCATCCATCATCTATTGCTCTGTCTTCTGAACATATGAGAGCAAGCTGCACACCTTCTTGAATAAACAGTGTAATTCACATATACAATTCCCATGAACAAGAACATCCTTTTGTGCAATCCCATTAAGCGCAGCTAAGAAGTTCAAGAAATGCAACATTGATATAAAGCTTATATTCTATATTTCCCTTTTTTTTTCTTATGTCCTCATTGTATCCCTTTGAGTCTCCTCTCCTCCATCCTCAGATCCCATCCAGGATCATCCTTGGCATTTAATTGTCATTGCCTATCTGAAGTAGGGCAAGGTCTTTTATTAGCAAGATCTCTCAGCATTTGTTTGTGAAAAATTTAAGCTCTCCCTCAAATTTGAAGGAGAGTTTTGCTGGATAAAGTATTCTTGGTTGGCAATTTTTCTCTCTCAGAATTTTAAATATGTCATGCCACTGCTTTCTC
The DNA here is from genome assembly GCF_015220235.1 of Choloepus didactylus. Taxonomy (NCBI): domain Eukaryota; kingdom Metazoa; phylum Chordata; class Mammalia; order Pilosa; family Megalonychidae; genus Choloepus; species Choloepus didactylus. The sequence goes on along the minus strand of NC_051314.1, from coordinate 114,654,734 downwards.
ACCTCCATGGTAGCTGCTGAGTAGTCGCTACTTAGTCTTATGTTGTTTCCTTTGTATGTGGTGAATTGCTTTTCTCTTGCTGCTTTCAGAACTTGCTCGTTCTCTTCAGTATTTGACAGTCTGATCAGAATGTATCTTGGAGTGAGTTTCTTTGGATTTATTCTATTTGGAGTTCGCTGGGCATTTATGCTTTGTGTATTTATGTTGAGAAGGTTGGGGAAGTTTTCCCCAACAATTTCTTTGAATACTCTTTCTAGACCTTTATCCTTCTCTTCCCCTTCGGGACACCAATGAGTCTTAAGTTTGGACTTTTTATTTTATCTATTGTATCCCTGAGATCCATTTCGATTTTTTCAATTTTTCCCCATTCTTTCTTTTGTTCTTTTGTATTCCGTTCTGTGGTTGTCGAGGATGCTGAGTCATTGTTCAACTTCCTCTAATCTTGTATTATGAGTATCCAGAGTCTTTTTAATTTGGCCAACAGTTTCTTTTATTTCCATAAGATCTTCTATTTTTTTTATTTACTCTTGAAATTTCTTCTTTATGCTCTTCTAGGGTCTTCTTTATGTCCTTTATATCTTGTGCCATGCTCTTCTTCATGTCCTTTATGTCTTGTTCCATGCTCTCATTGTGTGATTTCATGTCTTTGATTAATTGTGCCAAGTACTGTCTCTTCTGATCTTTTGATTTGGGTGTTTGGGTTTGGGTTCTCCATATCATCTGGTTTTATCATATGCTTTAAGATTTTCTGTTGTTTTTGGCCTCTAGGCATTTGCTTTACTTAATATGGTTCTTTCTGGATATAAAAAATACCAATCTCTAAACTTTCTCTAACTAGCCAGCAGACGGTGTCCGTGAGTCACCTATTCCCCTCAAGTCAGTTCTCCCCAACTTTTTCTTTGTGGTGTGTGGGGATCTGATTCTTGTGGGATTCAGTTGATGCACTAAGTTTGGGTGTTTTGTTGGTGCTGTCCGCCTTGAATGTGGGGCATGTGTCTGGGTGGTTAGGGAGGCAGCACAGCTTTAATAATCAAACCTCCCAGGTGTTCCTGGAGATTTAAGGCTGTTACACGAGTCTAAGCCTTCATTTCAGCCTTGCCACAGATTGTCTCTGCCGCTGACCCACAAGTCCTTGGTAGTGGTGTAGGGACTCTGGGTTTTCTGAGCAGGTCCCCTATCCCTGCTGTGCTCTTCCAGGACCTCTGCTGAGTGAAGGCTGTGCCACGTCACAAATGTGTGCCGGCTACCAGGGAAGCCCTTGGCCACCGGGCCGTGCAAGGGCATTCCCAGCCTGTCATTTCAAAATGCAGACTCCCAGTTTCACCAAATGCATGCTCCTTGTGTATTTAGCAGACCTTGTCTGGCTGGTGCATCGCTGGAACTGGTGTTCTGGGTCACTTTCTGGCTTTTATCTAGTATTTTTAACCGAGGTGTTTTTTTTGCCCTGTCTCACCTAGCTGCCATCTTAGGTTCTCCGAATGCCATTCGTTCTTGAGGAAGAAAAGCATGATTGTTCCCATTTTACAGGTGGGAATATTGAGGCTGAGAGAAATTTTGTGGTTTGCTGACAGTCATAAAATATGGAAGTGGTAGATTCTGGATAATATGATTTATACATCTCCAAAGCCCGTAGTTTCTCCATTCTGCAACAAAGCCTCCTACAGGATGAAGGGCCACTTGAAAACAAAAAATTTTAAGGATAATGTTTATTAGACATAAGAGCCATGTATTTGTATAGTAAACATGGGTTTATTATTCAACATATAGCATTTAGGTTAAAGATAAGGAAGAGAAAAACATAACTTACAGAAACTCATTTTTGATATAATTAAAATTTTAAAAACTAATCTTTAATCAGGAAATGCTTTGTTATGATTTAGCTAGAGGTAAATCATAATCACTGAACATGGCCTTTAAATGACATTTCTGAATTTCTGGCCAGACAAAAATTAATTTTCCTTTAGGGATTTTGAGACTGTTTCAAATAAGCACATAAATAATATTAAAACAAAGCCTGTACACTATTGGTGGCACTACTCTCTATCACTGTTGGTGCATTAAACTCCTTTGACTTCAATGTCTTTTAAAGTTTGAATTTTTAATATATTTTTTCTACTTTAAAAATGTGCTGCTAGGATTATCTTGTAGTCATCTTTAATTCCCAACATAAAATTTTCATGAAACCTCCACAAGTCTTTTCATGATGTATGGATTGCTTTAAGCTCTTATAAAGCATAGATCTAAATAAATTCAAAATATCATGTACTTTTTAGAAGTGAAGAATTTTCCCCCAAATCACTATTTACTTTTGTAGAATGCACTAGAATAATTTTCATTTTTAAGCTCTCTTTATGTTATTAGAACTGTGTTTCTTAATCTGTTCTAAGAAAATAAAGACAAAATAATATTTAGTTGCTGTTTTTGAACTTTCTCATTGACTTTGGTTTCTTCCAGATAGTCTGTCTGTTGAAATAGTCACAATAAGTAACTACTTAATGAAACAAGTTTTGAAGATGTATTTGAAACCCTCTGCCATCACAATTAAAATGTCAATGTCCAGGGGACTTTGTTTCACAGTTTTGCCAGTGACAAATGTGTGATTCTCTATTTTTTGTTTCCTCCTTAAATTATGTTTTGTTATTTTAATAAACTTTCATATCTTTACCAGTGGTAGTAAAGTAATACATAAAATTCTGTAAATGTGGGAAATGTAAACAAATATAACTATGTATGTATTTGTATGCATATAGTTACACGTATATTTACATTTATATTTATGTTAGAGCAGTGCGCTTAAACTTTAATGTGTATAAAATCACCTGAGGAACTTCCTTCATAAGCTAGAGATTCTGATTCAGTTGATCTGGGGTAGGGCCTGGGACTCTGCATTTCTAAGAAGTTCCTGAGTCATGTCTATACTGCTGGCTCTACATTTCAAATAGCAAGATATTAAAGGCCAGAGATATTAATGGCCTAGGAATCTATACTCCCATAAAGAAAAGAAAATTACACTCTTTTTCAGAACAGTAGTACATTGTATAGAAGTTGAGTCTGATCTGCAAAGCAATTTGTAAAATTAAAAAAGATAACTTTCCCAGCAAACCAAAATATTCTTTTTCATAATTCAGTTATATTATTCTTGCAACTCATTTACCATGCATCCTTATTTAGTGTAACAAACTTTTTCTCTCAATTAAAATATTTTATGACTTGCTTATTCTCCCCATCCCCCTCTTACATCTCACTTTCTCTGGCACTCTTGCTGTTGCTTTCCCTCTCCGTGTTAAATGTTTATGAATACCAAGCACTCACTGTAATATCTCTATAACTCTTTTAAAGAATGAGAGGGATCTTGACCGATTCCACCTGGATATCATACTATACAGTCCAGGTGCTTCAATTATATCAAATACTTTTCATTAACTCTCAGTATTCTCTTCAGAAACTGCTTTTAAAACAAGATTTTAAATAATAAAATATATTATAAACAGAGTAAAGAGTTAGAACAGAAGAAACGTTATCAATTTTAACATACATAGTAGCTTAATACAAAACTGTCAGCAATATGAAGTATGGAATAGTGAACCAGAAAATTAGAGTCAGAATGAATTAGAGTATAGAACTAATAGAAGAATCAGAACAATTGTGTTCATTCAAAGCATGAACATCTTTTGTCATGTTCAGTGTTCTCTAGCCCCCAAATTGTATTACTGTGTGGGAATGGTGTCCTCAGCAAGCCCATTTTCCATTATCTTCCCAGCAAAAGGATTCCTCTGTACTTATCCAGTAGCAGGTTGAGGACAAGACCCACAACCTTTCTTTCTCATTGGGTGCAGCACAGTTAAAAAGATGTGGAGAATAGAAAGGCTGTTTCCTAGAGTGTTTCTGCATCACCTTCATTCCTGGGAATAGCAGTGGTTGTGCCTTCACCCAGAATTGTAACCATCTCACATGAGTTTTTTTCTTCTTCAATATCTTTATAATATATGAATGTAATGATACTTCACAATTCTGCCCCCTTTCCCTAGCCCAATGTCTACAAAGAGTGCAGGTTTCTTTCTCCTAACCTCTGTGATTTGAGCAATTTCTTCTCTTAAAAATTTTGCTATAAATCTTACTTTCTAATTCAGTTTAAAACCAGTTATCTTTATCAGCTGCTGTGTTAAACATTAAAATGTCCTGCATTTAAAATCATTTGTTGAGTAAATCCTGACTGTATTTGCTGGTAGCAAACCACAAGTGTCTCCTAAGGAGAAACGGAATAGTCTTTCTTGAAAATTCTGTTTGGGTCCATTGCTTACAGCTATTGCCAGATTCTATATCCTTGATTTAACCAAAACAAAACTTCCCTTTATTACTTAATTGCCAGTTATAAAGGAATGCTAGTGCATAGCATGCTGGAAAAAAATGGAGAAAAATAATCATGCAGTAATTAAAAAGTAGTTTACTTTGAAATAGTCATAAATATTTTTAAATTTAGAAAAGCAAAGCAGTGTCAGTCTCTTTATTCACTATCAGAATTGAGTAGACTGATCTGGCTATCTACTTGGAGTCCTCTTTCTTGCTCCTAACCTTCCTTAGGCAAGGAGAGAGATTCTACGAAGGTGCATGTTGAAAGACTTTTGTTGGCATGAGAAAGTCCTCTCCAGATATTATGTCCCTTTAATTAGCATTTTAGAATAATCCTTAAAAAACCTCTACTTAAAGAAAAAATTTAGCTATTTCATGACAGTATGTAATTATTAATTTATAGTTTAAACATTTGATTATAAATTGGAATTGACTTTTACCCAAAATAAATTCAAACTATTAATTATCAGAAAAGATTAAGTTATATACTGTTTGAAGTTAATAGATTATATTCATTTACAGTAGAAACAGGGTTGTATGTCTTCCTGGAAAAAAATTGAGTCTTCTTTTCTCCTCAGTCTAATTAAGGATTTCATTTAAGAAAACTTGAACAAATTGATTATTTTCAGCATACTCAAAACAGTCAGAGGATTCCAATGTCATACCTTTTTAGACTTACTTTCAGCAATGAAATAGATTATGTGTTTCTCTTTTGCATAAATTTGCTTTTCCACTTACAGAATCACAGAACCATGTGGGAGCATAGGAAGGAACTTTGAAAGCTCTTACATGATAATAAGAATGAGTTCTGTTAATAAAACATTCATTAAAATTATTGTGGGTAATTTTAATTTAGTTTTTAGATCTTTTTCAAAATGTGTTCCCTAACATTTTAGAATTAATTTTGTTTTCTGTCTTTAATAAGTGGCTAACTTAAATATATCACACCATACAAATTTGCATTTAATCCCATAACTCTGTGGTAGAACACATATCATAATATATGGATACTCTGTTTATATCATCATTTGAGAGCAGTTCTCCAAAGAACCTGTACTGAATGAAGGTTGTTTATTATGAAAAGCTAAAGGTAAGAATTATGGCATATTTCAGCTCCAAGTTTTCTAAAGAGGTGAATTGTGCAAGCATCATTAACAACAGACATGATAAAAAGAATCACAAAGCTGTTACATGATTTTTCCAAGAGGAAGCAAGCCAGAACTGAATGTAGGTACATAATTTAATTTAACCATATCTGGAACTATAATAGACAATATGCAGCTATCAGATTATTTTTATTGCTCAAGTGTCATTTGTTTTTAAAAGCTAATTATTAAATCTACCTAAAAATTTGAATTAATTGAGATTTAAAAAACCTAGTGCCCTGTTTTTATTAAAGAAAATGAAGAGATCAACTTGAGAATTTGTCAATTGCGTATTATTTCAAATTAGTCAGTAACACCTTAATAAGGCTTAAATGTGATGATTTAATCTTAGTTCTTGAAGTTTTGTATTATCAAAGCCTCATTTAATGTTTCCCCTCTGGAAGTTTATTAAAAAAATAATGAAACATTGAGATGGATGAAATTTTGATCTTCTGGAATGGTGACTTTCTTACAAGTTTGGACACTACACTCCAGAAAGATCAACCTCTCTGGAGCTCAGTCCATATTTTTTGCAAAGTTCCAGCTTCACTGTTATTTTTCCTCCATATTGACTCTCTGTCTCAGGTAACTTCATTTATATAGATTGCTGTGCTATTACTTGTTCTTTGTGACTGCAGAGCTTAATAGAGAAGACATTACAAATTTGGGAGTTGTTATAAAATATTTTATCTAGGTAAAAACTTCCTTGCAGTACATTCAATTTCATTTTATTTTTGTATTAAAAACAGAGAATATGTACTATATGTGTAAAGGAATACAGCCATGTTCAAGTGATGAGGGATTATGCTGGAGGAAGTGTTATGCATAAACGAAGTGCTTAGATGGAAAGCTTTAGATCTCTTAGGTCTAGTTCTCCATTGAGTAGAAGCCATTGGTATCTATGTCCCATAGAGGGTCTTTGTTCAAAAGCATGACCTTCCTCTACTAACCACTGTAAGCCTTAGTTTTAGAATTTAACTTGTTCTCATCCCTCTAGGTCATGAAATTAAATTTTTTCTATTCTTGGATTCCCTGAAAGGAAAATAATAAATTTGAGGAGCACTTGCTGAGAGAAACAACATATTATTGATCTTTATCTGTTGCTAAGTCAGCTCCAAATACCATTTTGAGCTAAAAATCCAGAACCGTTTTATAGTTACAAAAAGCAGTTCTCTAGAATTAAAGACATGGTAGTTGTAAGATCATAGGAATTTTTAAGTGGCAAAAGCCAAATGAATGTTTGTGCATGCACATTATTTGAGCGCTCTCTGTAGAATATGATACCCTTACTAATATTTTAATACCTTGTTATGTTTACCTTACATTTCTTACTTAACCATCCTAAATTTTAAAATCTCAGCTTAATGATTACTGAGTTTTCTTAAAGAAATATATTCACGAGTTGTCAACAATCCTCCTAGCTTTCCTATATATAAAATCAAGTTGAATTATTTTCTATATATGACCTTAATAATTCATAAGACACCTTTCTGATTACTTCTTACACATAAGAATGAAGATCACTTATACCTTGTTCTACAAAACAAGGAATGTATTTATTCAGATGAAAGAGTAATACTCATAAATGTGGGTTTACAAGGAGTGCCTAGAGCAATGGGAAATTTATAGGTTGTTTTTTTTAAGATGTCTCTTTTTGCCCATAAAAAATCTTAAGTATTTGCACATAATTCTTTGGTGTTCTGGTCATTAATCTCTTTTTACATAAAAGTATTGTCATAGGCACACTGTAAAATAACATGAGCTATTTATGAATAGGAAATGGGTAATTATGGCAAGGATTCAGCCTTTTGGTGTTCATCTTAAATGACAGGTAAACTCAAAACAGTTCCTTAGATAGTAACTAGCATATAGGTGGAACTGACTATTTGTTGACAGAATAAATAAAGTAAAGGTACAGAAACTTTGATTTACCAGTATGTATGAAGGTTATATCATGGAATTCAGTTCATTTAACAGTTGAAGTTTTATACGTAATTACTAAATCATCCATATGAAGCACCCACATTTGACATGTTACTTGCTTGAGAATAACATGTTACAATCTGAGAGAGATAATTCCAGTGTTCACATTATACTGTAGTAATACCTACTGTGCCAGTTTGAATGTATTATGTCCCCCAGAAAAAGCCATATTCTTTGATGCAATCTTGTGGGGCAGATATAATAGTGGGGATTAAGTTGGAATGTTTGGATTCGGAGATACGCCCCACCCAACTGTAGATGATAACTGATGGGATATTTCCATGGAGGTGTGGCCCCGCCCATTTGGGGTGGGCCTTGATCAGTGGAGCCATATAAATGTGCTGACTCAAAGAGACTGAAGGGAGTGCAGCTATGAGTGACGTTTTTAAGAGGAGCAAGCTTGCTAGAGAGGAACATCCCGGGAGAAAGCCATTTTGAAACCACAACTTTGGAGCAGACGCCAGCCACGTGCCTTCCCAGCTAACAGAGGTTTCCCAGACGCCATTTGCCATCCTCCAGTGAAGGTACCTGATTACTGATGTGTTACCTTGGACACTTTATGGCCTTAAGACTGTAACTGTGTAGCAAAATAAACCCCTGTTTTTATAAAAGCCTATCCATCTCTGGTGTTTTGCATTCCGCAGCATTAGCAAACTAAAACACCTACTGTGGCCTCTTCTCCTACTGCTCAAACCCTTCTCTGCACATCATGCATCTTAGTTGCCCTGTCATTCACTTGCTTTCTCTCACTGTGGTGTACTTTCTTCCTATGATTTCTGATATGTAGTGTCCTCAAATGCAAATTTATTTTTCCTCATTCTATTTACTCATTAAGTTTTACATACCACCCTTATTCCTAGTCTTTAATGCTTTATTTTCTTTTTCTCTCTTCTTTTTCATTTTCTCAAGACCACATTGTCCAGGAAAAGTATAATGTGGACCACATAGTATTTTTAAATTTTCTAGTAGCCACTTTAAAAAATATAAAAGGAAACAGGTGGAAATACATTTTAATAATAAATTTTCCTTAATCCAATATGATCAAAATATTATCATTTCAATTCATAGTCAAAATGTAAAAAAAACTGAAATGTTTTACATTCTTTTGGTGCTGAGTCTGCAAAATCCAGTGTATTTTACAACCACAATGCACCTTAATTTTGACAAGGCACATTTCAAGTTCTCAGTAGTCACATGTGTCTGTTGAACAGTGTAGTTCTAAATCATCAAAGACAAATTGATAAAAACGATGGTCTTGCCGAAAATGATTATGGCAATGTGTTAAAGAGTAGTGCACCACTCTTAGAAAGTTTGATGGTTATTGGAGGCTCTATAGTCCTTTAAATAACAGTAGAAATATAATCTTAGCTGACAATTATACCATAATAACAGCTTTCGTTATTGCTAACCCAAATAAAAAGACAGTTTAGTAACTGAAACATAATATGTACAAAACTGTTGTACCAAATAACTCTTCTGCAATATAACTCATCTACGTAACATAGATTAGCTTGTTCACAGGATTTGATTGGTTCATGTAATTTTTTTCTGGCATGTTAATATTTTGTTCCACCAAGTAACAGTGTCTGAAGTAGGCAGGAAGCTGCTGAGGGTGACAATGTTGTACACAGTGACCATTCACACAACATTCTTTTTTTTTTCACTCCGCTTGATCACAGGTTCTGACTTTGAAATGCTTCTTGCAGAGTTCCCCATGGTTTTTTTGTTTGTTTTTGTTTTTGTATATTTTGTACTTGTCTCTATATTCAGCAGTATCAATCCTTTCTTTTACCCCTCCCCCACAAAGCTAAAGATGCTGTAAAAAAAAGAAGGGTGAAGTCTTTTACTTGCTATAATATTTATTTAAATTTTGGGGACTGAATGTGTCTTTTAAACGGTGGTAATGTTTCCAGTAAGACTTGTGATGAGAACGCGCCTGGCGGAAAGGGCTGCTGAGGCCGTTCGCGCGACGCCTCGCGGTCTTGGCGGCGTAGGATGGCTCCAGCCCGCGCGGGAGCTGGAGCCCCACCCAGGGCGGAGCACGCCGTGGGCCGTGGTGAGCGCTGAGCGCCGCCGCCCGCCTACCGCGCCGGCGCCGCGCAATGTGCTCCGGAAACCGGAGCGGCGGCAGAGACTACTGGGAGGGCGGCGGGGGCGCAGGCGCCGAGGGACCGGGGCCGACGGGGACGCTCAGCCCCGCGCCCCTCTTCAGCCCCGGCACCTACGAGCGCCTAGCGGGCCTGATCGGCTCCATCGGACTGCTGGGTGCTGGCAACAACGTGCTCGTGCTCATCCTGTACTACAGGTTCCAGCGGCTCCGCACTCCCACCCACCTCTTCCTGGTCAGCATCAGCTTCAGCGACCTTCTGGTGTCCCTCTTCGGAGTCACCTTTACCTTCATATCCTGCCTGAGGAATGGCTGGGCCTGGGACACCGTAGGCTGCGTGTGGGACGGGTTCAGCAGCAGCCTCTTCGAGAAGAGTTCTAGTCACAAATGCATATGTGATGCATTTTGACATTTACTGCTCAGATGAAATGCAGAAATGAAAACCGCACGTCAGTTTGGTATTCTCAAATGTGATTAGATGTACTTTGTCATGTTTTTATGCTACTGACCTATAAGAAAAAGTACAAAAAAAAAGAGTAATAGTTAAACAGCTAGGACCTGCAACCTCTGCTTCTGCGATACACTGAATCATCACAAGGAGAGATTTTATTTTGACATGCTTGCACCTCAGCTTAGCCCTCAGCCTGGATTCATAAACGTTTCCTTCATTGGCAGTTGTCACCAGGTGCTTTACCTCCCAGGATGGCGAACAATCTCCCCACAGAGTTTGATGTGGTTATACTAGGGACAGGTTTGCCTGAATTCATCCTTGAAGCTGCATGTTCAAGGAGTGGTCAGAGAGTTCTGCACGTTGATTCAAGAGGTTACTATGGAGGAAACTGGGCTAGTTTCAGCTTTTCAGGATTGCTGTCCTGGTTGAAGGACTATTAGGAAAACAGTGATGATGGAGAAGAAAGAACAGCTGCATGGCGAGACCTAATCCATGAAACTGAAGAAGCCGTTACGCTTCACAAGAAGGATGCAACCATTCAACACATAGAAGTTTTTTGTTATGCCAGTCAGGATTTGGATGACAATGTCGAGGAGATTGGTGCTCTGCAGAAAAATCCTTCCTCTGTGGCATCTAATACCCTCCATGAACCTCTGGATTCTGCATGTTTGCCCAAAGAAAGACACTCTTGGAATACTAACAATGAAATGCCTGCCAAAGACACTCCAGAAAGTGATGAAGAGACTTCACTAGAAGTAAATAATGTAGAGGAAACTCTGGAGAAGGAAAATGATTGTGGAGATAAAACTTTTTCTCACACAGTTGTACATGGAGATAAAGATGAAAGGAAACCTATAGTGGAAGACAACACTGATCAACTAAAGAGAAATAGGATTACTTACTCTCAAATAGTTAAAGAAGGCCGAAGGTTTAACATTGATTTGGTTTCAAAGCTGCTGTATTCTCAAGGATTGCTAATTGATCTTTTAATCAAATCAAATGTTAGTCAATATGCAGAATTTAAAAATGTTACTAGGATTCTTGCATTTCGGGAAGGAAAAGTAGAACAGGTGCCTTGTTCCAGAGCAGATGTCTTTAACAGCAAAGAACTCACAATGGTTGAAAAGAGGATGCTAATGAAATTTCAATAAGATGTGTGTGTGTGTGTGTGTGTGTGTGTGTACATGATCGTTAGAGAGTAGCATTAGCAGTGAGCTGTATTTCCCAACCATATTTTTCCCCAAAGCCCTATTAATTTTAGTCCTTGATTTTACAGGATGCCTCACCGCCATCCCACCTTCTTGAAGAAAGGAACACATATATCACATTAGAGCAGAAATACTTTAATCTATGAATAAATTTCAAGTGTTATATTTGTTCCAAATATTGATGTCCTAAAAGATAGTCTTATTTTGTTGGCCCTAGTGTTCTTATTAACCAAATGAATGAGTTGAATCAGAACAGTGCTTCCTTTTCTGTTTCTGAGCCCTCTCTTCCTGCCAATTTAAATATTCTGATAGTATTCTGATAATTACATAACTTCAGGACTAGATTAATATGTTAGATTTAAAACATACATCTACCCAGCTGCCCATTGAAATTCTCATGAAATGACAGGAGAGATATTAATAAATAACTTCCTGTTAAAACAAAGAGTGGTGGCTGGTATATAGTATAGGGGGATAGAATTACTGAATGGGTATTTGGAGAGCTCCAAAGTATATGACAAAATATGCTTAACATAGGAAGGGTCTTCATTTGTAAACTTTATAAAAAATGAACAATTTTTGAAGGAAATATAAATTTACAAAATCAGCTCAAGAAAATGTAAAAAGGGGGAATATCATAATAAGCAGTAGAGGAGTGGCAAATGTAGTTTTAATCAAATTGCACCAAACCTTCAAGAAAGATAATTCCCAATTATATAAACTGTTCCCGGACAGATTTTAAAAGGTTTATTATATGCTTTGCAAGGCATAAGTTTGATACCTAAAACAAGGATAGCACAAAACATTAAAATTATAACTCTTATCTAATGTTTGATGTATACAAAAAAACTTTTAAAAATGGCACATTAACTGTATCAGTGGAGTTTATCCCAGGAGTGTAAAGACAACTGTGCATTAGAAAAATATATCAATGTAATTAATAAATTAACACATTTGAGGAGAAAAATGTATGGTCTTCTCACTATGATACACCCAATAGATGCAGAAAACCTATTTAATAAAATTTGATACTTATTCATGATTTTAAAACAAATCATTAACAAAATAGAACTAGAAAGGTATATACCTGAAATCCACAGCAAATACCATGTTTAATTATTTGAAGCGTTCTTCACAAAGTCAAGAATAAGAGAAGACTATCTACTATCATTACTGGTACTTAATACTATGCCAGGTATTCTAGACATCACAATTAGAAAAGAAAAGCAAATGAGGCAAAAAATACTAGATAACAAGACGTAAAACTGTCATTATTTAAAAATAATATAATTTTTCAATTCTAAAATCCAATATAATAAAAAGAAAACTGTTAGACCTTACAATAGGATTCAGTATGCAAAATTAACACCAAACCCATTATTAAATTTCTGGAAAATATTTTATTTATAATAGAAGAAAATCTATAAAATATCTTGCAATAGGCCTAATACAGAATATTGAAGAAGGGCCTGAAGAAAAGCTAACACTTTATTCAAGGGCATAAAACATGATTAAAGTATATGCCAAAATATACTTTTTAGTTGAAGACAGAATTGAATATTATAAAAATGTCCACTTTTCCCATTGAATAACATAAACAAACATAAATCAACCCTATATTAGTATTTTCTCCTTAATATTGGTGCAGTAATGAAAAATTGGTCTGGAAGAGAAATTGCAAAGAAATAGGTAATATAATTTTTGGAAATGAAGAAGTTTTACTTTCATTCATTTCCTCATTTCAGATTATGCTAGAATTTAAATAATTGAAACAAATTATGCTAGAAGTTAAATAATTGAAACAATTTGATACTGACACAGGAATAGATGTATGAATGAATAGGATATTGTAGAGTCCAGAAGCAAACTAGGCATTTATGAAAGTTGGTCATATTTTAAATGTAAGTTAGAGATGAAAGGATGTCCTGTTTAAATAGGAGTGCGTGGGGAAAATGCCATCATGTTGGAAAAAATTCTAAAATTGGAGCTGTAAATCACCCCTTACTCAACAAATGCATACCAAATAGTTTGAGGAACTGAATATAAAAGCAGAATGCCCTAAGTATAGGTTAAAAATTGCAGAATATGTTTATAACCTTGGGATACAAAGGTCTTTGTAAGACACAAAACCAAAGACTAATGAATTTTACTACATAAAAAATGGATGTTTTCAATTAAAAGATCCTAGAAACCAAGTTAAATGCTTAGCAATAGACAAGGAGAGAATATCTGTAGTTATTTAACCAATTACAGATTGATATCTGGAATATTAAATACTCCTACAAGGCAATAAGAATAAGATGAACCAAGAGAAAAGTGGACAAATGATATGAAAATTATTTACAGATAAAATGTAAATAGCCAAAAAATGTTAGAAAAATTATCCAATTCAATATGGAAATTGGACACTTCATAAACTTTGTTGGGATTTTTAGCAGGAACTGTTTCAGTTGCCTTTTATTTTGTATCAAACTACCCCAGAATTCAATGGTGCTTAAAACCACCATACCATATATTATGGCTTATGGTTCTCTGGGTTGACTGGGTTCAGCTGAATGGTTCTTAACTTGGTGCCTATCAGCTTGACTGGACTGAATATCCATGATAGTGTCTTCAGAATTAAGCCTAGCGCCTTAGCTGAGATGGGTGAAATAATGGGAAAATGGTCAGCCATCTCTGTCTCTCTCCATGTGACCTCTCCATGTGCTAAATTGGACTGCCTTACAGTTTGGAGGTCCAAGGACAGTCAGAGTTCCTACATGGTAGCTGGCTTTCCCCAGCATAAGTGTTCCAAGAGATCCAGGCAGAAGCTAAAAGACATCTTTAGACCTAGCCCCAGAAGTCAGACAACATCATTTTCACCACCTTCTGGTGGTCACAAGTGAGTAAAAGGATAAGTCATGATTGTAGGGAAGGTGAGAAGACACAAAGACAAATGCTGTGAGGTGTGGTTAGTTGGAAGGTCATCTTTTAAGACTAGCTGTCATATAATTAAAACATTAAAACTTTTCAAGGCTGATTTCAACTAGTTATCTAACTTAGAAAAATACTGACAGATTTCCAGCTTTCTAAAATTGAAAGTAACTCGTAAGTCCATCAACAGAAGGCTGGTTAAATAATAAATAAATACCTACGCATATTATGGAAACTGTTCAGCATTTTAAAAGAACTGAGAAATCCAGTTTTATTTTGGTGGCAAAATAGGAAGTTGCACCAAGGTATAAAAACCAGATGCAAGTCATCTATCTATCTAATTAAGGAAGAATACAGAGCAAATTTATGATGATTACAGCTGGGCAGGGAAGTAGGATTGCAATAGGAGAGAATGAAGTCTTTAACCTTCCCTGTATTGCTTAAAATTGGTACAGTAGGAATATATTCATATATTAATTACATAATGAAAAGTAACCAAATATAAAAAGACTGAATAAAAGCTTCCAGAAGATTTTCAGAGACAGAAACATTTAATGTCCATAACTATCTTTCTGAAAGAATTACTTCAAGGTGTGTTATATAAATGAGCCTAAGATGGCCTCTGTGTAGTGATCCTGGATGTTGTTTATTTATTCCCAGCAGCCTGAGTCCATCACAAAAGCCCCTGGCACCAAACTGATATTCTCACACTGGCAACTGTTTTAAAAATAGCCCCAAATAAGTCATTTTTTAGCCATTTAGAGTTAATCTGCTTTGCATACTTGGCAAAACTTCCTCCAGCACCTGCTCTCAGTTGATAAGACCTTGCACCTACAAAGCCCCAAGCTATTCAGCCCCTTGGGGTTCTCAGGATCGGAGGCTAATAATGCAAAGATAAAATTAAAAAAAAAAAAGAAGTAATCAGTAGAGGCTTCTTCAATTTATCTCTGTTGAAGTGACTTGCTGAATTAACACCCTTAATTTTCTCTACAAAACACAGTGATTAGGGCCTATTAGAATCAGTGCATGTTCTAGAACAGTAATTCACAAACATTTTGGTCTCAAGACACTTTAAACTCTTAAAAATTGTTGAAGACCCCAAAGAGCACTCTTTTGTTGGTTATGTCTATAATCTTTATGATGTTGGAAATTAAAACTGAGAAATTTTGGAAATATGCATTCTTATTTTAATTAAAAATAAATAAACCTATTACATGTAAACACAAATAACATTTTTATGGAAAATAACTACACTTACAAAATAAAAAACATCTCTGAGAAGTGTGGCATTTTTACATGTTTAGAAATCTTTGTAATGTCTGGCTTAATAGAAAACAGTTGAATACTCGTATCTATTTCTGCATTCAATCTGTTGCACTAAATTGATTTGGTTGAAGTACATTAAGAATATATAGCCTTACATGGATATGGAGTTGCAAAATAAAAAAGTATTTTAATATCCGCTTCAGATAATTCTGTCTTCTTTGATACTACCCCAAACTCAATAAATCTTAAAAGTTAGTTGCAACGTGGAATCTGAAGTCATATCAATGAAATTTTCACCTTAGGATGCTTAGAATTCATTGATTTATCTTGCACCATAGATGATCTTTTGCCCATGCAAAATTTTGAAACATCATGCATTGGTTTTTGGACAGCATTATTCACTGGTTTATGCAGGTATTCCAGATATTGACAGATTTCCTTATAAAATCTCAGAAAATCTCACTCTTTAATATTACCTTTGATCCCATCAGAACAGTCATTAAAGTTGCTTTGTTTTCCTTTAAAGTGACAGGCTCACCTTATTCATTTTTGAGCAAATGACTCTCAAATACCCTACTCTGAATAACTATCATTTGTCCATCAATCATTCTTTCATGTAAAATAATTGTTTCATGAGAAAAGTGACTTCTTTATCTTGCCACTCAAGCAGTTATAAAAGTGCTTATCCTTAAGACAGTTTCTGTATTTCAGTACACAAAAGTGCTTTATGTGTACTTTCCCTTTTGTAAATACAGAAAATTACAGAGGCATGTATCCAAGGACTGAGATTTAACAAAATGAATAATTTTTATGCTATGTCAAGGACATTTTTAAGTGAAACTGTTTTGTTTTGTATGTTTCCTGCAAGTGCATAGAAGTGCTGAATGCAGTGACTACTAGAATGGTTTGGTGCCACTGACTTGATTTGAGCTAAGGGGCCGGGAGGATACCCCTTATTGGTTTTGCACCATTCATGAAAGTGTCAGCAGTATAAAAAGCAAATAATGAGAGGCGGGGCAAGATGGCAGAGTGGTGAGGAGCAGAATTTCGTCTCTCCCCTAGAGCAGCTGGCAGTTACCCAAGAACTATATGAAACAGCGTTTTCGGGGTCTCCAGTAACCAGTCACACATTGGACTCAAGTTTGGAATTGGAGGAAAAGCTGAGATCGCAGCGAACATTGTAAGTTCCCCGAACCAGGGGTCTGGCGCCCCTCCCCACCCAGACCTCACAGACTGTCTTGCTGCCGGCTTCCTGGAAGGGGGGGGGGAAAGAACCAAAAAACAGCAATCTGCTGAGGGCAAGAAGGGAGGCTCAACCCAGCCTCAACTGCAGAATTAATTAACAAATTAATTAACTAACTTTGGGAGCTGGGGTGCTAAAGAAGGGCTGGGCTCCAAGAAGTGGGGGCATGTAAAAGCGGGCACCCATTCCCAGACTCCAAAAAAGCCATTTTTTTTTCCCTTACATTTTGTCCCTTCTGGCTTCTCACTGATCCCTTATCTCTTTGCATTTCAATAGCCCCTGGCAGGGGTGGAACTGAAGCGGTTGGAGAGTAATTATCAGACAATAGCCCAAAGCGTATCTTTAAATGCTCTATTCTGACACTGACAAAACTTCCAGGCTGGGGAAAGACATTTAAAAGAGACTCTTTTTTTTTTCCCTTTTTTCTTTTTCTTGATTTCTTTTCTACTTTTTTTTTTTTATCTAAAAGTAATATATGTGGTTATTTTCTATCGGAAAGCCCAGGTTGAGAGACTAGGCTGGGCTTGAGGGGAGACAAGAGTACCCACAGTGTCTTTGAATTCTGTAATCACTACTGAAGGCCTCCAGCCCCATCTTTAATTGGTAACTCAGGCTGACCAAGGAATCTACCTTGAGAGGCCCCAAAGAGGGAGAGAGGAGAAGGGAATAGTGTCCCTGAGAGACAACTGGAGGTCTGAGGATTGGGAGAGTGGAGGGAGGCCCAGCTCAACTGGCAGTCCTCCTTCTGGGAATTCAGACCCCAGGGGCTGGAATTCAGATTCCAGCTTCAGTCAGCCACGCCCCTGACAGGCTCAGAGTCACCAGGAGAACTAAAGGCTCCATACCTCCTTACACTGGTGGGGGAGCTGCGGGCTGGCCAGCGCCACCTGCTGGACAGGAGAGGAAAAGCACCAATTCTAAAGGCCTCATAGGAGGGTCTCATTCTCAGGAAAACTCCATACCCTCCCAATGAGACCTGGGCCTCACTAGACTGGGAAAATCTGACTAGGGTCGACCATATCCAAGGAGACCCACTCACAAAAAGGTTACATAGAGGCAGAGCAAGAAACAGAAAAAACAAGAGGGGAAAAATTGTGATCAACTAAATAGAACCTAAGTTAGAGGTCTAGAATAAGTTGAACTGAATAACAGAGGCCAGAGAACAAAGCCAACCAACAAGAAAACCACTAGGTAAAAGACAGAAAACAAGCTCCAAAATAAACTAATCAAGAGAATCAGATGCCTAGACAACTTAAGATAACAAGCCATACCAGGAAACACGAAAACATGGACCAGCCAAAGGAACAAACAAATAGCTCAGCTGAGACACAGGAGTGGAGGCAACTAATGCTAAATAAATTTGATGAAATGAAGGAAGATATAGCAAAAGAGCTGAAGGATATAAAGAAGACACTGGCTGACCATAAAGAAGAATTCATAAACTTAAAAAAACAGATGGCAGAACTCATGGGAATGAAGGCCACAATGGAGGAGATGAAAAACACAATGGAGGGACACAACAGTAGATTTGAACAGGCAGAAGAAAGGATCAGTGAACTGGAAGACAGGTCATTCGAATTCATACACACAAAAGAACAGCTGGTGAAAAAAATGGAAAAATATGAGCAGGGTCTTAGGGAGCTGAGTGACAACATGAAACGCACAAATATACGTGTTATGGGTATGCCAGAAGGAGAAGAGAAGGGAAAAGGGGCAGAAAGAGTAATAGAAGATATATTCACTGAAAATTTCCCAACTCTTATAAAAGACAGAAAATTAGAGATTCAAGAAGTACAACGTACCCCAAATAGAATAGATCCCAATAGACCTACTCCAAGACACTTACTGGTCAGATTGTCCAATGTCAAAGACAAAGAGAGGATTCTGAAAGCAGCAAGAGAAAAGCGATCCATCACATACAAGGGAAAGTCAATAAGACTATGTACAGATTTCTCTGCAGAAACCATGGAGGCAAGAAGACAGTGGCATGATATATTTAAGATACTGAAAGAGAAAAACTGCCAACCAAGAATTCTATATCCAGCAAAACTTTCCTTCAAAAATGAGGGAGAGATTAAAACATTTTCAGACAAACAGACACTGAGAGAGTTTGTGAATAAGAGACCAGCACTACAAGAAATACTAAAGGGAGTGCTACAGGCTGATAGGAAAAGACAGGAGACAGAGAGTTGGAGAAGAGTGCAAAAATGAAGATTATCAGGAAAGGTAAAAAGAGAGGAAAAAATAAGATATGACATATAAATTCCAAAAAACAAAATGGTAGTAGAAAGTACTGCCCTTACAGTAATAACACTAAATGTAAATGGATTAAACTCCCCAATAAAAAGACACAGACTGGCAGAATGGATTAAAAAACAGGACCCATCTATATGCTGTCTACAAGAAACTCACTTTAGACACAAGGACAAACATAGACTGAAAGTGAAAGGTTGGAAAAAGATATTTCATGCAAACAACAACCAGAAAAAAGCGGGAGTAGCTATATTAATATCAGACAAGTTAGACTTCAAAAGTGAAACAATTAAAAGAGACAAAGAAGGACACTATATATTAATAAAAGGGTCAATTCATCAAGAAAACATAACAGTCATAAATATTTATGCACCAAACCAGAATGCCCCAAAATTCATGAGGCAAACACTGCGATCACTGAAAGGAGAAATAGATACCTCTACAATAATAGTTGGAGACTTCAATACACCACTCTCATCAATGGATAGAACATCTAGACAGAGGATCACTAAAGAAACAGAGATGTTGAATTGTATGATAAATGAACTAGACTTGACAGACATTTATAGAACACTACACCCAACAACAGCAGGATACACTTTTTTCTCAAGTGCTCATGGAACATTCTCTAGGATAGACCACATGTTGGGTCACAAAGCAAGTCTCAACAAATTTAAAAATATTGATATTATACAAAACACTTTCTCAGACCACAATGGAATGAAGTTGGAAATAAATAAAAGGCAGAAGGTCATAAAATTCACAAACATATGGAGGCTAAACAACACCCTCTTAGAAAACCAGTGGGTAAAGGAAGAAATTACAAGAGAAATTAGTAAATACCTCGAGGCAAATGACAATGAAAACACAACTTATCAAAACTTATGGGATGCAGCAAAGGCAGTGCTGAGAGGGAAATTTATTGCCCTAAATGCCTATATTAAAAGAGAAGAGAGAGCAAAAATTGAAGAGTTAACTGCTCACCTGGAGGAATTAGAGAAAGAACAGCAAACTAAACCCAAAGCAAGCAGAAGGGAAGAAATAACAAAGATTAGAGCAAAAATAAATGCAATTGAGAACAGGAAAACAATAGAGAGAATCAACAAAACCAGAAGTTGGTTCTTTGAGAAAATCAATAAAATCGATGGACCACTGGCTAGGCTAACAAAAAAAAAGAGAGAGCAGATGCAAATAAATGCAATCAGAAATGGTAAAGGAAATATAACTACCGACCCTGCAGAAATTAAGGAGATAATGAGAAGATACTATGAGCAACTATATGCTAATAAACTAGACAACTTAGATGTAATGGACAACTTCCTAGAAAAGCATAAACAACCAACATTAACTCAAGAAGAAATAGATGACCTCAACAAACCAATCACAAGTAAAGAGATTGAGTCAGTCATCAAAAAGCTCCCAAAAAGGAAAAGCCCAGGACCAGATGGTTTCACATGTGAATTCTACCAAGCATTCAAGAACGAATTAGTACCAATCCTGCTCAAACTCTTCAAAAAAATTGAAGAAGAGGGAAAGCTACCTAACTCTTTCTATGAAGCCAACATCAAACTAATACCAAAACCAGGCAAAGATACTACAAAAAAAGAAAATTATAGACCAATTTCTTTAATGAATATAGATGCAAAAATCCTCAACAAAATACTCGCAAATCGAATCCAGCAGCACATTAAAAGAATTATACACCACGACCAGGTGGGATTTATTCCAGGTATGCAAGGCTGGTTCAACACAAGAAAATCAATTAATGTAATACACCACATCAATAAATCAAAGCAGAAGAACCACATGATCATCTCGATTGATGCAGAAAAGGCATTTGACAAAATTCAACATCCTTTCCTGATGAAAACACTTCAAAGCATAGGAATAGAAGGGAACTTTTTCAACATGATAAAGGCAATATATGAAAAACCCACAGCTAACATCACACTCAATGGGGAGAGACTGAAAGCTTTTCCTCTAAGAACAGGAACAAGACAGGGATGCCCACTATCACCATTGCTATTCAACATTGTGCTGGAAGTTCTAGCTAGAGCAATTAGGCAAGAAAAAGAAATAAAAGGCATCCAAATTGGAGAGGAAGAAGTAAAACTTTCACTATTTGCAGATGACATGATTCTATATGTAGGAAATCCGGAAAAATCTACAGCAAAGCTACTACAACTAGTCAATGAATACAGCAAAGTAGCAGGCTACAAGATCAACACGCAAAAATCTGTAGTGTTCCTATACACAAGTAATGTGCAACAAGAGGAGGAAATCAAGAAAAAAATCCCATTTACAATAGCAACCAAAAGAATCAAGTATTTAGGAGTAAACTTAACCAAGGACACAAAAGACCTTTACATCGAAAACTATAAGAAACTGCTAAAAGAAATTGAACAAGACCTGAAAAAATGGAAGAACATACCATGTTCATGGATTGGAAGACTAAATATAGTTAAGATGGCAATTTTACCTAAACTGATTTACAGATTCAATACAATACCAATTCAAATCCCAACAACTTACTTTACAGAAATAGAAAAACCAATAACTAAATTTATTTGGAAGGGTAAGGTGCCCCGAATAGCCAAAAATGTCTTGAGAAAGAGGAATGAAGTGGGAGGTCTCACACTACCTGACTTTGAAGCATATTACAAAGCTACAGTGCTCAAAACAGCATGGTACTGGCATAAGGACAGATATACTGATCAATGGAATCGAATTGAGTGTTCAGAAGTAGACCCTCACATCTATGGACAACTGATCTTTGATAAGGCGGTGAAGCCAAAGCAACTGGGAAAGAGCAGCCTGTTCAATAAATGGTGTTTGGAGAACTGGATATCCATTTCCAAAAGAATGAAAGAGGATGTCCATCTCACACCTTATTCGAAAATTAACTCAAAGTGGATCAAAGACCTAAACATTAGCACCAAGACCATAAAACTCTTAGAAGAAAATGTAGGGCAGTATCTTAGAGATCTTGTGAAAGGAGGTGGTTTCTTAGACCTCACACCCAAGGCACGAGCAACCAAAGAACAAATAGACAAATGGGATCTCCTCAAAATTAAACACTTTTGTACATCAAAGGACTTTGTCAGAAAAGTCAAAAGGCAACCTACACAATGGGAGATGATATTTGGAAACCACATATCAGATAAGGGTTTAATATCCCGAATATATAAAGCAATCCTGCATCTCAATAACAGAAAGACAAACAATCCAATTTAAAAATGGGCAAAAGACATGAACAGACATTTTTCTGAAGAGGAAATACAAATGGCTCAAAAGCATATGAAAAAATGCTCAACTTCACTGGCTATTAAGGAAATGCAAATCAAAACCACAATGAGATATCATCTCACACCTACCAGAATGGCCATTATCCAAAAAACAGAAAATGACAAGTGCTGGAGAGGATGTGGAGAAAGAGGCACACTTATTCATTGTTGGTGGGAATGTAGAATGGTGCAACCACTCTGGAAGACAGTATGGAGGTTCCTCAGGAAGCTAAATATAGATTTGCCATATGACCCAGCTATTCCATTGCTGGGTATATACTCAGAGGAACTGAAACTTAAGACACAGACAGACATTTGTAGACCAATGTTTATTGCATCATTATTCACAATTGCCAAGAGTTGGAAACAGCCCAAATGTCCATCAAAGGACGAGTGGATAAACAAACTGTGGTATATACACATGATGGAATATTATGCAGCTGTAAGACAAAACAAAGACATGGATCATGTAATAATGTGGCTGAACCTTGAGGACATTATGTTGAGTGAAGTTAGCCAGAAACAAAAGGACAGATTCTGTATGGTCTCACTAATATGAACAGATATTAATGAACAAACTTTGGGAGTTAAAAGCTGACAAACAGGCGACCAGGAGATAGAAAGAGGGCAGAGATCAGCCATTTGATGCTGAAGGACTACAGAATGTTTAGGATTGATCGCATAGATCCAGAAATAGATAGCATAATGCTGTGTGATGGTAGCATGGTATTGTAAGTACACTGAACAAAGATGTCTGTGAGTAAAGCTGAAAGAGGTGGGATAGGAGAATGTATGACACCAGAGGTAACGATAGATGATAAAGACTGGGACTGTATAACGTGGCAAAAACTGGAGTGGCCAATGACTGTTACTAAATATACAAATATAAAAATGTTTTTGCATGTGGGAAAGCAAATGAATGTCAACCATGTAGAAATTTGAAAAAGGGATGGTATTCAGGAAAAAACATAATCAAAGCAAACTGGAGTCTATGGTCAACAGTAACATTGTAATATACCTCCATTAAATGTAACAAAGGCAATATGCCATTGCTAAATGTATATGAGAAAGGGATATAGGGGAGTAATATGGGATTCTTGGTAGTGGTGTTATTTGCTGTCCTTAGTAGTATATTGTATTGTATGACATGTTATTTTTCTTTTTAACATTTTTTCTTATTGCTAAAAAAAAAAAAAAAAAAAAAAAAACAATTTTTCTTGTAGTAATCAATATGTTCAAATGCTGATTGTAGTGATAAATGTACAACTTTATGATGATACCATGAACAACTGATTGTACACTGTGGATAAATGTATGGTATGTGAATGTAAGTCTATAAAATTGTAGGAAAATATATATATAGGAGTAAAAGTGTTGGAGAAAACATGGTGAGAGCAATGATGCCTCACCAATATGGACTAACTACAATGTGTAAACTCAGAATTGAATCTTAGAACATAGCCTAACGTGGACACAATAATTGTAATAGTACCTAGATTGTAAGCTCTTACAGCAGTTAACTCTATCCCTGAATTGTAAGGCCTATCTCTAAACTTTGAGATGCTGATCCCCTAGCGTATGTTGTCACAAACATTGAGACTGGTGGTTTGATGTGCTGAGCCCTTGGGCATGGGACCTTGCCCTTATGAAGCTCATTACCACAAAGGAGAGTCTAAAGTTGTATGTAATGGTGCCTAAGAGTCTCCCCCTGAGTACCTCTTTGTTGCTCAGATGTGGCCCTCTCTCTCTCTAACTGAGCCATCTCAACAGGTGAACTCGCTGCCCTCCCCCCTACGTGGGACCCAACTCCCAGGGGTGTAAATCTCCCTGGCAACGCAGAGTATGACTCCCGGGGATGAATGTAGACCCAGCATCGTGGGACTGAGAGTATCTTCTTGACCAAAAGGGGGATGCAAAATGAGACAAAATGGTTTCAGTGGCTGAGAGATTCCAAATGGAGTCGAGAGGTCACTCTGGTGGACATTCTTATGCACTATATAGATAACACCTCTTAGGCTTTAATGTATTGGAATAGCTAGAAGTAAATACCTGACACTACCAAACTCCAACCCAGCAGCCTGGACTCCTGAAGACAATTATATAATAATGTAGATTACAAGGGGTGACAGTGTGATTGTGAAGACCTTGTGGATCACACCCCCTTTATCTAGTGTATGGATGAGTGGAGGAATGGGGATAAAAACTAAAGGACAAATGGGGTGGGATGGGGGGATGATTTGGGTGTTTTTTTTTTTTTTTTTTTTTAAATTTTATTTTTTATTCTTGTTCTGGTTCTTTCTGATGTAAGGAAAATGTTCAGAGATAGATTGTGGTGATGAACGCATAACTATGTTATCATACTGTGGACAGTGGATTGCATATCATGGATGATTGTATGATGTGTGAATGTATTTCAATAAAACTGAATTTAAAAAAAAAAAAAAAAAAAAAAAGCAAATAATATCTTAGTGTTATTTTGAAAGTAATTTTGACCTCATGCACCCCCTGAAAGTAAGTGTCTTGAGGAGCCCCAGCATTCTGCAGACCACATTTTGAGGACCACTGCTCTAGAATAATAGGTTGCTATCAAGTACAGTATGTCTGTGCACTTTTGTTCCATTTGGTAGTATTAAATGCACCTAGAATTGGTTGTTTTTAGTGTCAAAGCTAAGAAAGCACTGCCAAACTCAAGATCATGAAGATTTCCTCCTATGTTACCTACATGACTTTTATGGTTTTAGTACTTATTATTAGTTCATTGATTAGTTCATTTTCAGTTAATTTTGTTTATGCTATGAGGTAGGGGTCCACTTTCATTCTTTTGAATGTGGGAATCCAGTTTTCGTTGTACCATTTATTGAAGATAGTATTATTTTCCTATTCGTTGGACTTGATAGCGTATATATGTGCAGTTATTTTTGGACTTTCAATTCTATTCCATTGGTCTATGTGCTGATACCTTAATGTTTTGTTATTGTAGCTTTGTACTAATTTTTGAAATCAGAATGTGTAGGTCCTCCAACTTTGCTCTTCCAAATTTTAATGTATTTTTCTCCTGAAATTCTACATATATTTAACCAAGGTCCTTACATAAAATAAGTTAACATAATTTATCCTTTAATAACTCAGAGTCAGCAGAATTATCAATATTTAAATCTGTGAAAAGGACCATATATCCCTAAACTTTTTTATGCTAGTTCAATGATTATCTTAATATTTAAGTTAATGAAGTGTTACATAGTGAAGAAATATGAGAACAAAGAAAATTGGTGTTTCTATGAAAATTAATTTTGAATTCTTTAGAAGGAATTGATGAAGAGATGAAGAAGTCATTAAAAACTATTAATGCTGATTGATATGTGGGTGAGACAATTTTAAAAGATTAGAACAATAATTGTAAAAATCTAAAAACATTCTCCATTCAGGTTGTTCTTCCAATCTAAGTTCTTGCTCTACATCAATGAAGCTAAACAAAAAAATGAAGATCATTACTTACAGATGTGGTTTATATCAGAAAGGTGATGAAATTATAATCAACATTTTATCCAATATCAAAGGCTTTGTTCTAATATCAAAAAACTTTGGCTGCTGAGAGGATATTTAGATATTTTTAGTTAAAAATAAGATATCTATTTGTCTTTTTATAATCTTTATCTTTAACTTACTTTTTGATTAACTGACTTAACACTTTTTCTTATTTTATCAGGTAAGCACAAAATAATCTGGAAGTAAAATTTGAAATAATCTCTATATGGGCAGCTGCAGGACAATGGGAGAGAACTGAACTGAAATCATATTAAGTTCTAAGCTTTATTCAAAAGTGCAATATAAACAATGATTAAATTGAGACTCAATTTGAAAAGCTTTAAGAAAAAGCTAAACTTTAGGAAATTGATGTCATCAAAGATCAAGAATTATTAAGGGATAGGATTGCCAAATTTAACATATAAAAATACAGGACCACCAGTTAAATTTAAATTTCAAATAAACAATAATCTTTTTAGTGTAAGTATATCACAAAGTTACATGAGACATACTAATACTAAAAAAAATTTTCATTGTTTATCTGAAATTCAAATTTAACCAAGTGTCCTGTATTTTATCTGACTATCTTAGTAAGGGATATCTATAGACAGGTAGGTGAAATAAAGAAAGCCAACTCAAGAAAGTAGGCAGTAGAAATATATGAGGCTGATTCCCCCGGACTGGGGTCCAGGGTCCAGACTTCAACATACTTAGGAAAGAATCTTTGAGAGCAAGGTAGTTTCTTAAATTGGCTCCACAGAGAGGAGAAGGAAAACAAAACTTCAAGAAAAAGCATAGTTATGAAAGTGTAGTTGGGGTAAGGGGAGGAGAAGAGAGAGGAACTTGAGTATATGTGATAGATTATCAAAATGGTCCTTAAAGCAGAAATTTGGGGAGGAGAAAGGCAGGAATCAGGGACTCCAGGAATAATTCATTGAATGCACTGTGCATGCCTTATGTCCAGACCAGCAGTGCAGACAACTCGGCTAGCAATATAAGAACCCTATAAAAGCCTTATGGACAGCACCAGGACATGCATCTAGGCAAGACTAAAAGGAGGGATGGGGTAGGGGATGGAGCACATACTGGGAATACTAATTGTTCTAGTTTGCTAATGCTGCCGGAAAGCAGAACACAAAAATGGATTGGCTTTTATAAAAGGGGGTTTATTTGGTTACACAGTTACAGTCTTAAGGCCATAAAATGTCCAAGGTAACACATCAACAATTGGGTACCTTCACTGGAGGATGGCTGATGGCATCTGGAAAACCTCTGTTAGCTGGGAAGGCTTGTGGCTGGTGTCTGCTCCAAGTTCTGGTTTCAAAATGGCTTTCTCCCAGGACATTCCTCTCTAGGTTTCAGCTCCTCAAAAATGTCACTCTTAGTTGCTCTCGGGGTGTTTGTCCTCTCTTAGCTTCTCTGCAGCAAAAGTCTGCTTTCAAAGGCCGTCTCCAAAATGTCTTTGTAAGCTGAAGCTCCTCTCTCAGTTCCAGTGCATTCTTCAAAGTGCCCCTCTTAGCTGTAGCAAGCTTGCTTCTTCTGTCTGAGTTTATATACTGCTCCAGTAATCAAGGCCCACCCTGAATGGGTGGGGCCGTGCCTCCATGGAAATTATCTCATCAGAGTTACCACCTACAGTTGGGTGGGTCACATCTCCATGGAAACACTCAAAGGATTCCAGTCTAATCAGCGCTAAAACTTCTGCCCCACAAGATTGCATCAAAGAACATGGCTTTGTCTGGGGGACATAATAGATTCAAACCGGCACACTAATGTTCACCATTTTGGTGAGTGAATTAGTGCTGAGTTCTCCAAAATATTAAGAAAAATAACAACTGTTCAAATTAAAAACATTTACAGAGAACTTAATAAATATCCATGGAATAATGTTCCATTTGTCTGTCATTGATGGAAATAGGAGGTCTCAAATATTTATTGACTTTTCCAGATAGTGAAATTATTACTTTAAAGGCCCCCAATTAAAAGCAAAATTATTGTGATAACATATATATAGCGTAACATTTGACATTTTAACCATTTTAAGTGCATAATTCGGTGCAATTAACTGCATTTAAACTCTTATGATATCATCACCACCATCCATTACCAAAACTTTTTCATTGCCCCAAAAAGGAAATCTTTACCCAGCTAATCTACTTTCTGACTCTGAATTTGTGTATTCTAAATAGTTTATGTAAGTAGAATCATACCACATTTGCCCTTTTGTATTTGGCTTATTTCACTTAGCATAATGTTTCCAAGGTTCATCCATGTTGTAGCCTGTAATGGTACTTCATTACGTTTCATGGTTGAATAATATCCTATTTTATGGATATGCCGTATTGTATTTATCCATTCATCTGTTAATGGACACCTGGGTGGTTTCCACCTTCTGGCTATTTTGTGAATAAAGCTGCTATGAACACTGGTTGTGCAAGTATCTATTTCAGTCCCTGTTTTCAATTCTTTTGTGTATATACCTAGGAGTAGAATTGCTGGATCCCAGGGTAACACTAAGTTTAACTTTCTGAGGAACTTCCAATCTGTTATCCACAATGGCTGCACCATTTTACATCCCTACCAATAATGAATGAGTATTTCTGTTTCTCCACATCCTCTCTAACATTTGTTATTTTCTGTTTTCAAATAATGGTCATCAAAGTGGGTGCAAAGTGTTGTCTCATTGTGGTTTTGATTTGCATTTTCCTAATGACTGATGATGTTGAGCACCCTATCATGTGCTTATTGGCCATTTGTATATATTCAAATCCTTTGACCATTTTTAATTGGGTTCTTTATCTTTTTGTTGTAGAATTATAGCATTTTAAAAATATATTCTACGTATTAAATCCTTACCAGATGTATGATTTGAGACTGTATTTCCCATTCTGTAGTTTCCCATTCTGTAGACAGGGAGGGAAGGAGGGAGGGAGGGAGGAAGAAATGTCTGAATTATATAGGAGTATTTATTTTGTTCAATCTGTTTGCCAACCTTCTGATGTACACCTCAATAACTCAACTCTAAAGATGGAAATGTTGAATTTCAGATAGTTTAATTGGCCTGTCTAAGGTTATGGAGCTAGTAAATCTCTCTTCAAAGCTCATGATATTTCCACTACACCATTTTGCTTCCTTCATACAATGGTCCCCATATACACTCTGTGGCATCAATTAGACCTCCCAGAAGCATGTTGTTCTCAGCTTTAAGTTGGCTGGGTAAAGCTAACTCTGAACATGTAAAGTATCCCTTGATCGTAACTTAGATAACCATTCTAAAGTTATCTAATCATTTTCTAACATTAATGCATTGGAAAATAATTGCAACATGTCATTTTAAAAATCAATATAATGGGGGCAGTTCTAGAAGATATGTATTGTATATGCGTGTATATACTATATGTAATATAGCGTTCCTACATAGTTTTCATACACACACACACACACACACACACACACACAGGAAAAAAAACTCATTGTTCACTTTTTCCAGACAAAATTTCAAAAATGAAAAGAAATAAGTCAGACAGAAAAACACGCACTTAGGGTATTATAGAAAGAAATGACTATGTTCATATTTTCCCTTCAGTGATCACTGTTTGGGGAGTCACAGGGTGTTTCAGAAAGATAAAACTGCTATCCTACTTCATCTGCAGAAGAATAGGGAAGTTCCAGGAAAGTTATCACGAAAGGTAAGACTTTCTTAGCCTTGGTTTCAATTAGCACATTGATCCTATCTTTATGGATTGTTGCCAGTTTGGAATTATGTAGATTTATGAATACATGTTCATTTGAAATGAAGTATTTATCTGAATGCCTGTTAAAAATTTGGGCTGAAGCAATTAATGAACACATTGGTGCAACCTCAGAATAATAACAAATCAGTTGGTCTTTTTGAAAAATAGTGTATGAGAAACTTATTCAGGTCATCATATTCATCCTATTCATGTATCCATTTGCAAGTAAATAAAATAGAAAATGTGAAGGCAAAATCATTGTCGGGAGAAAAATAACATAGCTCTTATTCTATTTGAAGACTGACTTTGTGTCAATACAGATTAAATCAGGGCAGATTAACATTCAGAATATATATAATAAAACTACACAGTATGGATTACTGTGTTTTAATGACATTTTTCATGTGGTTAGATTCCAATTTCATTCCCTGTGTGATGTCTTGAGTTGCTTCCAACCCAAATTGCACAGTATGCAGTGAACTTTGATATTTTGGCAGTTTTTATATGTAGAATCTTCCAATTACCTGCCTTAAGCAAAAAATCCCATTGCTCTGTCATTTACATCAGATAGCAGATTTCCAGGGCATGAGTCTCTCTGTTTTTCTAGTCTGAGATGTTTTATCACAAAAAGTGTCAGTTGGTGCATTAGGATGCAATATATCTCTGTGGAAAAGAACATAATGAGACCAAAAGAAAGTTGTTTGGAAATGTCATTTGGATCTGGTACCCAACTCAGCTGATTCTGTCAGCTCTAAGACTGTACATCTGAAATCTCCAGAAGAAAAAACAAAACATAAAGTACAGCTAATACCCTTAATATTAATAAACCTAAGATACTTAGGATTGCCCTCAATGTTGAAAAATAAGCTAAAAATCATCATGTTTCATTGCAACGTGGGGGAAGAAGAGAGAATGTATGAGTCTAAATTCTATTCTGGTTTAGAAGACACTTGTTGCTTAGGGAAAAATAAACTTGCCTCATTGGCAGTAATTCACAAATCACTAACATTTGGTCTCATGTAAATTAAGGTTTACTTTTAAATCCATGTAATTTCATTACTCTGAGATAATATTTGTTGAGCATATACTTTATGTCTGGGACTTTAACATTTTTATAACATTTAATCTTGGCAGCAATTCTATGGGATAAATACTATTAAAATTAAGGAAACTTGAGAAATTCCATGACTTGTCCAAGATGATAATCTTAGAACTACTAAGCAGAGAAGCTTGGATTTGAGCCCGGTCAGTGCTCTAGAACCCACACCTTATGCTAACAAATTATATGACAAATATGCAAAGAATTTATGGGCTACTCTCAAAGATTTTGTATGTGAATTTTAGGTTAATTGGTCAAAATTCTAGCTCTATATACTTTTTGTTTGTTTT
The DNA here is from genome assembly GCF_015220235.1 of Choloepus didactylus. Taxonomy (NCBI): domain Eukaryota; kingdom Metazoa; phylum Chordata; class Mammalia; order Pilosa; family Megalonychidae; genus Choloepus; species Choloepus didactylus. The sequence goes on along the minus strand of NC_051314.1, from coordinate 114,623,883 downwards.
GTTCTGTTTTCCACAGGTATATTACACACACCTTGCCCAAAGTCTGGCACAATAGATGTTTAATGAAACCAACCATATTAAGCATATATTAGGTCCCAGGTAGTGTTCTCTTAGTGCTTTACATGTATTACAATATCTCTGATAAGAAAAGTGATAATTACTATTATTTTCCTATTTCATATTAATAAAGGTACTTAAAAGTCAAGAGCTTAATTAAATGGCCTAAGGTCTCACAGCTGGTGAGGGAGATGGGATCTGAGCAAAGCTAGTGTGATCGTACAGCTCACTATGTTATAATGCCAGCAAATGTGGTATCTCTGGGTATTTGCTGTCTTCGCTTTTCTCATCATGTCCAGGGACAAGCATTGTATTAGTCAGTGTTCTCCAGAGAAACAGAATCAGCTAGGTATATATAAATCAATATGAAGAGATTTCATATAGTAATTGACTCATACAACCATAGGAATTGGTAAATCATAGGGCAGACCTCAGATTGAAAACTCCAGTGAATTTGAAGTTGAATTTCTCAGGAGAAGCCATAAGTTGGAAACTTGGATGAAGATGAAGTTGTATTCCCCAGTAAAAGCTCATTGGCTAAAATAGAGAGAAATTATTCTTATTGACTTCTGAAATCCTCAGCTCTGGCTTTAAGACCTCAAACTGATTGGATGAGGAGAATCCCTTCATTGCTGAGGGCAGTCACCTTTGTTGATTGTAGAAGCAATCAGCCATGGATGCCATCAACTGACTGTAAATGCAAATCTATCTATGAAATATCCCCATGGTAACAATCAGACCAGAGCTTGCTTGACCAAACAACTAGGCACCATAGCTTAGCCAACTTGACACATGAACTTAGGCATTACAAGCATATCATCATCCCTGGATTTATATAGTTGTCACCAAAATTGCCTGTTTTTTAATATGTCATTTGGACTTTACAAGCAATTAAGTTACATGATTTATTTTTTATGCTTCATGGTTTAACTCATGAACTTTTACCTTCTTCAACAAATATCTCCAGCTTTTGATCAGTTCAACAAGCGGTTGAGTATAAACACATTTTCTCATCCACAGCTTTCTCTAGCACTGACATGGTTATTTAAAAATTGATAATATGCCAATGGTATAGGTTTTTGTATATCCTCCATTCACTCAATCAATACTTACTATGCAATTGCTGTGTACTAAGTCCTGTACTGGAGTAGTTATAGAATAGTGAACAAAATCAACAAGATCTCAGTCCTCATGGGACTTAGTGTCCAGGGAATTCAACTGTCACTGGTGCCTGATTAAAGAGCAGTGGTGGCCTCCACCTAGGATATAAGAAAGGAATTCTCTATCTCCATCTCCCTAAACATTGACTCTTTCAGGAATTTTTATATAATATTGCAAAGGAGAAGATATTACATTTTATTAATATCTTTATGGATTTACTTCCAGGTATATGCTAAGTATCATATGTATATCATCTAATAATAATTCATTAATTCAACAAATATCTATTGGATAATTTTTACATGCCATATATAATATTTGCCTTCAAGGATCTCGTAGCAGAGGAACAGTTTAGTGAACCTAATTAGAATTCAGAATTATATTTTGGAAAGTATAAGCACAGATTGATACTCATTTGTTAGTCAAACAAATAACAATTGAGCACCTACCCAGTGCCCTAGCACCAGTCTGGATGGTGGAGATAGAGACAAACAAGACATCTCAGAACCTTTTCTATAATGTAGAGTTCAAATTGTAGTAGAGGAGACAGGCAATAAACTATTATATATAGTAATGTCTGATAGAGACATATGTTTTGAAAGAAAATATAGCAATACTTTGAGAGTCCAGAATAGGTGCACTCAATGCAGATGAATATGAGAGACCTGTGGTGGTGCTTACTTTGGTGCATAAATCCTGGAGAACGAAATGAGAAATGTTAAATTTGACTAATTCAGCATCTGGTTTAAAAGCAGAGATTCTGTCTAACTCAAATATTCACCCTTGAACAAATTTGCTGCATCTTAGTTTCCTCATCTGAAAAAATGTGAATAATAATAGTATTCACCTAATATGGTTACTATGAGAATTCAAGTAAGTATAAGTGAAGCACTTATAAGTTAGTGTTTGTGTCTATTCAGTACTAAGTATTAGCCAATGATGTCATAAAATTAGGGTGTTAGACTGTATGATATTTTAGTCCTTTACTATTCAAGTTTTTAAACTTTATTAAGATTAGTTGAGGCTTTAAATATTTCAAAAATTTACTTATGATGTTAATAATATAGACAGATATAGACATCAACATGTTACATCAAAATAAAATGTGTTGCATTCTCATATATCACAGACTACTTTCAATAACCATAAAAAGGATGAATTATGCTCTTAATTCCAAATCTTTTATTTGACAAGAAAATAAAGAATTAAATATATTTGCCTTGTTTTTTTTAAATAAGTTTAATAAAATTTTCTTTCTGGATATATGTGGTGTACAGATTAATTTAATATAACAAGGACAGTTTATCAACTTGAGATTCCTCTTCATTATTTGAATTACTATATTTAAAATAATTGACCCTTGATTTTGTTTCCTTTTTTTTCTTTTATTTATGTATGCTTCCTAAGACAGTGACTTTTCTCCTCAATTTTGATTTTGAAAGTGGTGTCAGAACTCTTAGTGATTTTCAGAATTTCAGCTGTGAGCTAAACATTTATGAACATCTCTGTTTTTTTCTAGTGAAACAGCATAAATTGGCTTGATAGTATTCCTTTTCACGTAATTCTAGCAATGCAGTGATTATCATTTTATTAAATGTATTGATACCAAAGTTTTTCAGTAGATAGTTCAGAATTTCCAAGTTGTAAAAAGGCATTGCAAAGCTCAATTAATCTTAGATGTCTTTCCCATATTACACTGACTTGTATTATATTGAAATATGATCAATTAATTCTTGTTTCAAAGATTCTTCATAAAACAGGTTGGTGGTCTTTAGAGATCATCCTAGATTTCAAAATTTTAAAACTTTTACCTTGATTGGATGTGATGCGAATGATTGAGTCTCTTTTTTATGTTCTCTTTTTCACTCTCAAATTTGATTAAAAGTATTGGCAACATGGTAGACAGCCATTATAAAATCAGGATTTCCTTCTAACTCAAGTGAGATTCAAGAACAATTACAGTAGTAGAATTTTGTGTGAAAACAGAAGAAAACACGTTAACAACAACTTTTCTCTTAAGACCAAGGTATGACCTTTTTTCTTTGGAGAAAAGTAAGGTACACAGTATATTCCAAAGACAACAGCTGAAACTTCCCTTCAACCCTTTAAGATACTTTAAATAAAAAATTTTCTAGTAAACGATAATATGAAAAATGCAGTGGTTAAAAAAATGAATATGATAATGCTAAGCACAAAGATGCAAATTATTCATAATATTTATATGCTTGCTATGTTTTTAGCTTCTGGAGGAAGGCAAATGCCAAATATTGCAGTTCGAATCTTACTACCTCTTCTTTTGACACTGTTTATCAGTTTCTATTTTCCTTTCCCTTTTATCTTCCTTCTCATGCCTAACGTTTAACTATCTCTGTCACAGAAAGAAATTTTATCTTACCATTATCATGCTTTCTTCCAGGAATTAATGAGTAAAAATAGTTTTAGCCATCCCAGTGACTCTAGATGTAAATACCTAGAAAGCAAGCCTCACATCTTCAAATTCCTTAGCATTTCTACAAAGTGTTTCTATTTAACATCATGCACTCCAAGAATATTGTTTTATGGTGACCTTACTCTTTCTGTATAGCTTAGCTTCCTTTGTCCTCCTCACAAAACAACCTACTATAAAAATTAATTTACCTTTGACCTTAAGCCATATGAAAGTTTTCCTTCTGATGGTTTCTGTCAGAAACTCTAATAGGCAGTTTTAAAAATAGATTGTGTGTGCACTGTCACACAAGATTGCATACATGCTAGGCAATACTGGTCTCTTAGCTCTCCAACTTCACGCCACCATGTGATGAAACAGGGAAATTCTGATGGAGTGTATTACACTCTGCACACATTTAAAGGGTTTTCATGAATGCCTGTTCCAGAAAAGCTGGTCAAGGACTTAAAAGCATGTGTGTGTATGTTTGCCTGTGTGTGTGAGTATTCATGTGGACCATAGGACTCATATTTTAAGATGAGTAGTTCCTGCTCATCTCTGGAGAAGCCAGAACACTGTCTTGTAACTCCTAGAATTTATACCTGTCAGTAATTAGTTGTCATTCATTAACACAATTTAATACATGAAATGGAAAGCTCTCTTCCACTGATGTCTTGTTAGCCAGATATGCTGAAGCTGAAAAATGGAGAAGTTCATTATGTGTCGGCCTACAAATCTGGCAAGCTGTTCAGTCTTACACTGCTATGACATCTGTGGCCTAAATGTTAAAAAATAAAAAAAGTACACGGTTGTAGTTAGAACTGATGTCTGAAATACTGCCTTCCTACTAGGAAAAATTAATGTTTGACCTTGGTGATGCCAGGATGGTTTTGTCCTTTATTTACATTTGTCCTCAACCAAATTCAGCTTTCTGTTTTATTATTGAAACAAATGCTTATACATTTAAAGATAGTCTTCTAAGGTCTTTAAGACAAAGTATAAAACTGATGAATGAGGATTATCAAAAGAGGTGAAAAAAATGACTGCAGCAAGTTACAGAACTATTTTTATCTGGTACTCATTCCTATTCACTCTATAAATATTAATGTATTTTGCTGTCTATAGCATGAAGATGACCAGAGTCAGTTTTATCTGAACCAACTTCTAGAATATATGCATATCTGGAAAGTATCCAGGTAAGACATTTTATTTCTGTTCCAAGACTACCTTCTGACTGAGTTCTCAAGACCAAATCACAATATTTTTCAGCTGATTGTAAAAACTGTCCTTTCACGAGTACCATGGAAGCTATTGTACTTTTAATAGATATCTCCTTTTGGCAAATTCTGTTAATAATTATCTATTCTTCACAGCTATTCAGATACATTTGAAGCGCTGCTAACACCTTCCAGAACAATCCAACATTCATTTTAAAATTACTCTGCTGCTGGTTATTACATTTTCAATGATTTTTTTTTTCTTTTTCACACTAAGCTCTTTGTATAACTGAATTTCCATACTTTGAAAATCACTATCTCCTGTTTTATATTCCTTTATGGAATGCCCTGAGAATAATTGGCATGTCATAAACAGAGGAGTATAAATTCGAATTGGAAAAATCAAGTGACAGCAAATGAACATACCCTAATTGATTCTGAAATTTAAATGCATGCGTATATGCATTAAATGGAAGGATAGACCTATCAGGAAGCTAAACCAGGAGAAGATATCATTGCTACAGTTTGGATTCATCTGGAATTAGTTATCCTAAGCTGAGCCTACAAAAAAAAGGAGGATTATATTTCCAAAACCTCTAAAGCAAAGTTTGACATAAAAAATATGAGTTAAAATTTTTAATGAATATTAATAATAGTCATCACTTCTTAGAGCTTATTATACATTTTTGCATGTATTATCTCTTCTAATTCTTAAATATTATCCTTCTTAAGAATCAAGGAAACTTGCCCAATAACACTCAGACCATAAGTGACAGGACTGAAATCCATGTCTGGCTGACATTTGCAACAGCTGTATTCTTTTCAGTAAACTATTGTGCCTTCCCATGTGCACTTCTCTTTTCTTGTCCCCCAAATATTCAGTCTTGCACCATAAAAGACCAAAAAGAACTTTGGACATAATCTAATCCAAATTTTCATTTTATAGCTAATTACATGATTCATATATCCATGTATAGATTCTTACCAAGATAGTGTTTCTGGATAGGCTGGTGTGTCCTTTATCTAAAATAAATCTATCCAAGAAAAATAATAGAAAGGAACATCAAAATTGACAAATTCTATAAAAAGTGAGAAATCCCTAGGGAGACAGAACACTGTTTTGAACTGGCTCGGTAGAGGGCTGTGATGTGAAAGTGGTTGTGACTTGGGGCACAGAGTGACAAGTAGATGCTGGTCGATGCTGGCCATGAAAAGATGGTGTGCTGGTTTGAATCTACTATGTCACCCATAAAAGCCATGTTCTTTAAAGCAATCTTGTGGGGGCAGACTTATTAGTATTTTGATTAGGGTGGAAACTCTTGATTAAATGTTTCCATGGAGATGTGACTCACCCAATTGTGGGTGAGACCTTTTGATTAGATCATTTACATGAGGTATGACCCCACCCATCCAGTTATTAGTTCACTGGAGTACTTTAGAGAGCTCATGGAGAGGAGAATCTCAGAGAAGCTTTGAGAGACATTTTGGAGAGAAGCTAAGATATGCAATCCAGAGTTTGCCCCTGAGAGAAGCTAAGAGCCAACACAGACCCACATGCTTGTAGACTCTAGGAGATGCAGATAGAAGGACGATTTGGAGATGCTAAGCTAAGAAATGAAGCCCAGAGAAACTGAGAGAGGACTCCCAGATGCTTAGAGAGAAACACCCCAGGAGAACCAAGCAGAGAACTTAGAGAAATTTAAGAAAGACAGAAGACCAGAGACATTTTGGAGAAAGCCATTTTGAAACACAACCTGGGAGCAAAGGACCAGCAGATGCTGGCCACATGCTTTCCCATCTGACAGAGGTGATCTGGATACCATTGGCCTTCCTTCAGTGGTGGTATCCTATTGTTGATGCCTTTGTTCAGAAACTTTTGTGGCCTTAGAACTGTCCCAATAAATGCCCTTTATAAAAGCCAGTCCATTTATGGTATGTTGCATAACAGCGGCATTAGCAGATCGGAACAGATGGTTAGAGCAAAGTAGTTTTCATTCTGTTCCTACCTTAGACCTGCCATTGACTGCCATCTTACGGAAGTCTGCAGTGGCCCTGACCACCATGCAGGTGTCCAAAGGGTTAGATCAGGGCAGAGCAAAAATTTTGTTGCCCTGAGAAGTAGAGGAATCTAGCCAGGACAGACTAGCCTCAGGGTTTACTCCTCCATCCCAAGGGAGGAGGTCTGCAATGTGGGGGCACTTCTCTCAGTGCTGCTTCTCCTCTGGCAAGAAAACTAAAACACAGAGAAGTTTGAAATTTTGTCAACCCCCATAGAGCTCTTTAATGACACAGACATGAGTAAAACCAAGTCCCAACTCTCAGTCAGTGCCTTTTCCATTCCAATTTACCACTGCCTCCTCACCACTTTATCTTTTCTCAAATGTTGTCTAGCAGGGGTCCATCCTCTGCCTTACAAAGATCACTGTGGGCCTTTACTTTCTGGGCATACAATGCCAATCCGCCTGCCCTCTTCAGATCTCTTTATGGTGTCATTTAAAGGTCAAGCAGTAGATGGCAGGGAGCTTAGATTTCAGCCTCCCTCTTCCCCAACTCAGCTACCTTACAGAAGTTGGACAAATCATATAACTTCACTAGTTCCTAGGAATTTTGCTATATAATAGATTCAGTGCCTGCTAACAAGGTACTGAAGCAGATTTGCTGTTAAGGATCTTTTTAGTTTTAGGATCAGATTTTATATTAAAACACTCCCACTGACCAAATCTTGTGCCATTATTTTCCTACCCCCCAATTGAGTTTTTCATTTGGTATCTAAACTGAGAGGTGGACTCAAACTAAAGTGATGTTGAAATAAAGGGTGAGAAGGCATCAACTATAAAACATAATGGTATGTTTTTAATACTGCATTTTGGAGTGCATGACTAATTATTCAATTCAATACAAGAGTTTTCAGGACAAAAAGGAAGGTAAATACAGTAATGGTTGCAAAAATAGTTTGAGCCAACCAAGAAGAATCTCTGCTCAAATCACATCTATGCCATATAATCATAAATAAAACTCAAGAAATAAGAAAAACTTGGAAAGAAAAGCTCAGAGGTTTTGTGTTGGAGAAAAGCCCATCTATTATAAATATATGCCATTAATTCTGAACAAAATCCTCTATAGGATTTTGCATATTTAATATTTCTTGATGTTAAACTTTGTGATTATCTGCTTATGAATCTCTTTGGAACTTTACATTTTGACTTAAAAGTAGTTTGATATAATGATCAGTTTTTTGAGCCTTGGTTAATCTGTCCTATGAGAAATTTCTTTCAAGTTCTAAATTTTTCAAATACGTTTGTAGTCAATCAAGTTTTACAAACTTTATAAGGCAGCTCTCTGAAAAAGTTTTTTAAAACAGTAATTGTTTTTATACCTTGCCTACTGTATAATCATGAGCAAACAGAACTTGCGATAAATGTTTGTGCTAAAGACAATGATAGCAAAGTTTTCCCACCCAATTTTAAATGAAGTTTTTTTTTTTTCTTTCCAGACAGTGCCTTTCAACAGTAATAAAAAAATACAATTTCCATCTGAAAAACTTATTGAAAACTGAGGTAATAACTTTTGCTACATTACCCATCAATTGAATAAATACGTATTAAGCATCTACTATTGTTCTAAAATTTTACTAGTTCCTGAAGTTACAAAGATAAATAAAACAGAGTCTTCAATTGAGGGGCTTTGTTTCCATCATGTCAAGACAGACAGAGTTCTGGGCAATTAAGTGTTACAGGTGCTGTGGAAGACCTGTGTGTATACAGGATACAAACAATTTTATCCATTTGTGCTGAATGTTGAAAAATGAGTATGTGTTTGCCAGACAGAGAAGGAGCCAGTGGTATAGAGAAGAGGTAACTTTCATGCAGAGAACAACAAGAAAAGAAGCAAAGAGTCTGTCTGGTGTGATTAGGAAATTATGAAATTTGGAATGGCTACAATTAAGGTTCAGGGTGAGAGACTGGAAAGACAGCAGTGAAAGGAGCAGATGAAGAACAGATTATGTAGGATCTTATGGACCTTTTAGAGACCATTTTATTCATTTTCTAATTTATCAGCTGACGGCTTGGAGCCAAAATGCAGGGCAGTAGAATGATTGATGATTACTGGAGCATTTTATTAGCCTATAGATATGATAAGGTCATTAGCTAAAGCTTCAGTGAAGGGATAGATATGAAGGGACAGAGATTTGGCATGTGAAAATATGTAGTTAACAGGATTTGATGAAAGGCTATGGACAACAAAGGAAAGGAGTATCTAGAATACTACCAGATGACTGGCTGCTGACTGTATAGGTGCATCAGTTCACTAATAGGGAAAAGATGATAAGCCAGGGAAAATGATGAATTTGGTCCAAGGCTACTGAGATTTGGGCACCTATTGGACATCCAAGTTGTGACCTCCAATAGGCTGGTCATTTCTTACAGCTTGTTCTTTCAAGACAGGGTTATCCTTCCTCAGATAAAATCAGTTTATTGCAGCAAACTGCATAAGTCAGAGAATATTTTTTAAACAAGTGATGACTTCTTTTTTCACTAAAAATTTGACAGCTAGCATATATAAAAAGATGCAACTCTCAAGTAACTATTCCTACTACTAATCAACATTAAAGGGATCTGAAAATAACAAATTATATTTCATGATGTAGATAGCAAATTCACATGTGATTTTCACATAAGTATCCAAACACATGGGAATGACAAATACACTATTCATATTCCTTCCCAAAGTGTAATTCTCTCACTCTAATTCTACTTTTCTTTCCTAGAATCTAGCTTGATCTGGCTGTTTAAAATGTGGAATGTGCAAAGAATCCACATTAGATAGACTTAAGTTTCATAAATGTGTCATAATCAGTACCACTTCTCAGCTTGATTTTCCACCCTGATAATAGTTATTCTTTGTAGTGTAGAATTTGAAATTTACAGGTACCCAGGACACATTAAATTTCATTCCTAAATAATTTATGCCTCTTCACTATGGGCAGTATCTCAGTGCTGCTTATTTATCATACACATCTTTTTTTCACATACACATGAAAAAATGTGAATTCATAACAGTTCTTAATTTCCAAATACAGAAAGTTGGTCATGTTTCTACTTTGAAAGAAACCATTGTCTATTATGAATTTTCTAGTATGATTTAGAAGTGGGCAGAACACCAAAGAAATACACCTTTGCATTATCACTGGCAAATAGTGACAATCACTCACATCTAAATTATTGAATAAATCGGATATAGTATGTGCAGTTTTCCAGATCAACTCCATCCCAAACAATGAGCTTTTTAAATGGCATTTTTCCTACGAAGCATCAATAGCAGCTATCTGAGAAGTGAGGACAGACTGTGATAATATCAATTCACAATTCTGTACTTTCTATTTATTTGGCTAGTGCATTAAGTAGCATTTCAACAAAATCAATTTGAAAAGTGATTTTTTTTTAAAATGTGGAGTACACAATTTTATAAAATAAAAAAATTCAAGGTAAATAAATATGACATGGATCTTATTAAATAATATGGATAATTTAAATTTCCAGATTTTTTTTTTAATCTCAGCATGATTTATTTTAGACTTGACTTATTTTAGATCAGGCATCCTGACTTTTAAAATGCTAGTTTGTAGGTAATTTACTTAGAACTTGTCCATTGGAAATTTTTTCCCCTCTTCTTGCATTCCACTAATTCCCTAAAATGTTTCTGTATACATTATCTCTAATATTTAAGGGAACTAAATAATAGAAGAAAGAAAAAGATTTCTTTCTAAAAGTGTTAATGAATGCTTATGCAAATTACTTAGTTATTTACTCACTGGAACCAAAAGAGATGGAAGTCAGAGCCATGCTCTGAAGTTGCTGATAAGCTAGTTGGAGAAAGAGCATTTTATTTGTTGTTTTTTTTTTTAATTTTTTGATAAATAAAGTTAAAAAAATAATATATATGAAGTATACATACAGAGAAAAGTAATATAAAGCCAGATATCAGCATAGGTGAAAAATTGGAACTTTTGATTCAAAATTGTTTCTTTCTAGTAGCCTCTAATACTGTCCTCAAAGTTATTATTAAATGCCATTGAAGACTTTACAGAAAGTTAACAATCCCTGCCACTGATGATGAACTTATACCAGAATCTGGTAACTTTTGAACTAATTGTAAAGCAGATGGATCTGGATTGAGAAAAATCTATTCATCCTTAAAATGTGGTCTTGCTTCATGAAACATCTGGTCTGAAAAAAGTTAAGCCCATCAAACCATGACTCAGAAGCTGTACCAATTGTATAACCAGAAGAATATGGCATATCTACTCGTCAGGTTTAAGTAACTCAGTTGAGAAGGCAGGATAATATTTTTCTAACACTGGTCCCTCTCTAAGGCCAAAATCCAACTGTATTCATTCAGGCGAAGACTAAAAATTCCATCTATGAGTAGAAAGAAAAGAGAGCCTAGGGATTTAACAATATATATTTAGTTATTTGAGAACTGAAGCTCTCGGTAAGAATCAAATCTCTTGTTGGATATTCAGAAGTTCCAGTTTCAAACATAATTTAAGAAGGGTGGCAGTACAGAACAGAGTTTAGGAGCATGGAGTCAAAAGTCAGAGATGTGTATGCCAGTCCTCCACCACTGTGGAAGTTTTTTATTCTACCTCCCTAGAATTCATGTTATTCATCACTAGAGTGTAAAATATAATACAGTGATATTTTTAAAAATTAATGAAAGAGTGAAAGTAATGTGCTCAATATAGTGACTTGAAGATAGAAAGTTTTCAAGAAAATGTAAGTATAGGTGTTATTTTATTTCTATTACTGGCTGCTAATTTTATCATTATTACTGAAGTAGAATATTATATAGGATCCAGAAGAAAGTGTCACAAAACTGCTTTGCATTCGGAATAGAATATAAGAAGATGTGAGGAAGGCGCAAAAAAGGAAAATCATAAGAATAAAATAATACATAATAATAGGCTACAAGGGGGTCACAAAAGGAGAAATCAAGGAGCTGGATGAGATAAGGTCAAGTCACAAGGAAAACAGAACACAACTGCAGAACTGAAACCTACCTTAGCAGAAATACAGGGCAGAACTGAAACTACTAAAAGTCAAACCTGCTGTATATAGAACACTTCCTGACTTAAAGAATAATAAAAAATGAAAGTAGATCCTAGATACAAAGGGTAACCACTAGCCATCATAATTTATGTTCCTAATAAGATGGAAAGCATTGGAGGTTTTTGTGCAAAGAAATGACATGATCTGACATATTACTTTGAATTTGTGTGGGAAATTATATAATACATGAAGAACATAAAAATGTACATATAAATTAAGAAATGTTAATAGAGCACAGACTCTTATAAGTTAAGGAACAAAATACTGCTGGTGGTATAGGATCTGCCTATGTGCCACTTGATATCTCCATACCTCTTCATGAGAAGTACCATTTGGTGAAAAGTGTTTTCACCAATGAGTCCATGTCCCTTAGAAATATATTGTTTAGGTTTCCTTATTTTTAACTTTATGTAAATTGAATCACACTATTATCTATTTTTGAGGCTTGTATCTTTCACCCAATATTATTTGTGAGATTCATCCATCTTGTTCCATGCAGTTGTGATTTGTTCATTTTCATTACTGTATAGTACTCTACTGAATGAATGCATCCAAATTTACTTATGTATCCTACTGTTGAGGTATGTTTGTCTTATATCAGGGGTTTCTCTAGGGCATATATCTGGGGTGATAGACTTAAAAGGTAATACCAAACAGTTTTCTAATAAAGTTGTACAAATTTCACAGAAATGAGAGTTCTTCTTGCTCCGTTTTCTAACCAACATGTGATATAGTCCAACTTTTAAATTTTGCTATTGTCAGGTAAATGTAACACTTTTTTTGGTTTGAATTTACATTTCCCTATTAATGAATTTATGTTAATTATGATTCTTTAGTTTTTTAACGGAATATTCCACTGTCCTTTTTTTGCAACTTACATAAGGCAAATTTTATCCATTTTTGTGAATTGCCCTGATGGCTAATGATATCAAGTTACTTTTCATGTGATTATTAGCCATTCGTTTATGTTCTTTTTGCAAATGTCTGTTCAAATTTTTTTGTCTACTGTTTTTTCAATTTTTTATTTATATTCACATACCATACTGTCATCCAAAGTATACAGTTAGTTGTTAATAAAATCACCACAATCAATGTTTGAAAATTTTCATTACTCCAAAAAAATAAAAATAAGAATAAAAATTAAAGTAAAAGGACATCCAAAATATCCCATCCCCCCGTCCTCCCTATTATTCATTTAATTTTTGTCCCCATTTTTCTATTCATCTGTCTATACACTGAATAAAGGGATGGGAGCCACAAGATTTCCACAATAACACAGTCACACTGTGTAAGCTATACAGTTATACAATTATCTTCAAGACTCAAGGCTACTGGGTGGCAGTTCAACAGTTTCAGGTATTTCCTTCTAGCTATTCTAATATACTGAAAACTACAAAGGGCTCTCTATGTAATGCATAAGAATAACCTTCAGAATGCCCTCTTGACTCCATTTGAAATCTGTCAGCCACTGAAATTTTATTTTGTTTCATTTATCTTCCCCCTTTTGGTCAAGAAGGCTTTCTCAATCCTACAATGCCATTTGCTCACTTTTTTTTTTTTATATTCATTTTATTAAGATATATTCACATACCATGCAGTGATACAAAACAAAGCATACATTCAGTTGTTTACTGTACCATTATATAGTTGTGCATTCATCACCAAAATTAATTTTTGACATTTTCATTAACACACATACACAAATAATAATAATAAAAATTAAAGTGAAAAAGAACAGTTAAAGTAAAAAAGAACACTAGGTGCCTGTTTTTTTTCTTCCCCTATTTTTCTACTCATCCATCCATAAACTAGACAAAGTGGAGTGTGGTCCATATGGCTTTCCCAGTCACATTGTCACCCCTCATAAGCTACATTTTTATGCAATCGTCTTCAAGATTCATGGGTTCTGGGTTGTAGTTTGATAGTTTCAGGTATTTACTGCCAGCTATTCCAATTCATTAGAACCTAAAAAGGGTTGTCTATATTGTGCACAAGAGTGCCCACCAGGGTGAGCTCTTGGCTCTTTTTGGAATCTCGCTGCCACTGAAGCTCATTTCATTTCCTTTCACATCCCCCTTTTGGTCAAGAAGATGTTCTCCATCCCATGATGCTGGGTCTAGATTCCTCCCCGGGAGTCATATTCCACATTGCCAGGGAGATTTACTTCCCTGGGTGTCAGATCCCATGTAGGGAGGAGGGCAGTGATTTCACCTGCCAAGTTGGCTTAGCTAGAGAGAGAGGGCCACATCTGAGCAACAAAGAGGCATTCGGGAAGAGGCTCTTAGGCACAATTATAGGGAGGCCTGGCCTCTCCTTTGCAGCAACAGTCTTCCCAAGGAAGAGTCCTGTGGTAGAGGGCTCAGCCCATCAAACCACCAGTCCCCTATGTCTGTGAGCACATCAGCCACCATCATGGTGGGGAAGCCCAACACCCCTGCATTCTCCACCAGCTCCTCAAGGTGGCTCTGCATATTTACTTCATTTTTTTTTTAATTAGCTCTTTTTTTTTAAATCAACTATATCAAAAAAAAAAAAATAAAAAATAAAAAAAAACTATACAATAAAAAAAAAAACATTTCAAACAAACCATAACAAGGAAGTAATAAAAAGACAACTAATCTAAGATAACTACTTTACTTCCAACATGTTCCTACTCTACCCCAAGAAAATGACCTAATATAGCAACATTTCTGTCAACTTGTTCGAACCATACCCATCAGAAATTAACAGACCATAGTCATTCCTGGGCATTCCAAGAAAGTTAAATGTACCCACGATAGCTTATCTGTTCTTATTGGGTTATCATTCCCTCTTCATTAATTGCTCTCTGTCACTAGTTCCCCTACATTCTACATTATAAACCATTTGTTTTACATTTTTCAATGTTTGCATTAGTGGTAGCATATAATATTTCTCTTTTTTGTGCCTGGCTTATTTCACTCAGTATTATGTCTTCAAGGTTCATCCATGTTGTCGTATGTTTCACGACATTGTTCTTTCTTACAGCCACATAGTATTGCATCATGTGTATATACCACATTTTATCTATCCACTCATCTGTTGAAGGACATTTGGGTTGTTTCCATCTCTTGGCAATTGTGAATAATGCTGCTATGAACATTGGCGTGCAGATATCTGTTCGTGTCACTGCTTTCCGATCTTCCGGGTATATACTGAGAAGTACAATCACTGGATCGAAGGGTAACTCTATATCTAGTTTTCTAAGGAAGTGCCAGACTGACTTCCAGAGTGCTGAATCATTATACAGTCCCACCAACAATGAATAAGAGCTCCAATTTCTCCACATCCTCTCCAGCATTTGTAGTTTCCTATTTGTTCAACGGCAGCCATTCTAATCGGTGTTAGATGGTATCTCATTGTGGTTTTAATTTGCATCTCTCTAATAGCTAGTGAAGCTGAACATTTTTTCATGTGTTTCTTGGCCATTTGTATTTCCTCTTCAGAGAACTGTCTTTTCATATCTTTTGCCCATTTTATAATTGGGCCGTCTGTACTATTGTCATTGAGTTGTAGGATTTCTTTATATATGCAAGATATCAGTCTTTTGTCAGATACATGGTTTCCAAAATTTTTCTCCATTGAGTTGGCTGCCTCTTCACCTTTTTGACAAATTCCTTTGAGGTACAGAAACTTCTAAGCTTGAGGAGTTCCCATTTATCTATTTTTTCTTTTGTTGCTTGTGCTTTGGGTGTAAAGTCTAGGAAGTGGCCGCCTAATACAAGGTCTTGAAGATGTTTTCCTACATTATCTTCCAGGAGTTTTATGGTGCTTTTATATTGAGATCTTTGATCCTCTTTCAGTTAATTTTTGTGTAGGGTTTGAGGTAGGGGTCCTCTTTCATTCTTTTGGATATGGATATCCAACTCTCCCAGCCCCAATTGTTGAAAAGACTGTTATGTCCCAGTTCAGTGGCTTTGGGAGCCTTATCAAAGATCAGTTGGCTGTAGATCCAGGGGTCTATCTCCAAATTCTCCATTCAATTCCATTGATCAATATGTCTATCTTTGTGCCAGAACCATGCTGTTTTGACTACTGTGGCTTTATAATAAGCTTCAAAGTCAGGGAGTGTAAGTCCTCCCACTTCATTTTTCTTTTTAAAAAAGAGTGTCTTTAGGAATTTGAGACATCTTCGCTTTCCAAATAAATTTGATTACTAGCTTTTCCAAGTCTGCAAAGTAGGTTGTTGGAATTTTGATTGGGATTGCATTGAATCTGTAGATGAGTTTGGGTAGAATTGACATCTTGATGACATTTAGCCTTCCTATCCATGAACATGGAATATTTTTCAATCTTTTAAGGTCCCCTTCAGTTTCTTTTAGTAGAGTTATGTAGTTTTCTTTGTATAGCTCTTTTACATCTTCGGTTAAGTTTATTCCTAGGCACTTGACTTTTTTAGTTGCTATTGAAAATGGTATCTTTATCTTGAGTGTCTCTTCAATTCATTTCTAGCATATAGAAACATTACGGACTTATGTGCATTAATCTTGTATCCCACTGCATTGGTAAATTTGTTTATTAGCTCTAGTAGCTGTATCGTTGATTTCTCAGGGTTTTCCAGATATAAGATCATATCATCTGCAAACAATGACAGTTTTACTTCTTCCTTTCTAATTTGGATGCCTTTTATTTCTTTGTCTTGCCGGATTGCCCTGGCTAGCACTTCCAGCACAATGTTGAATAACAGTGGTCACAGTGGGCATCCTTGTCTTGTTCCTGATCTTAGAGGGAAGGCTTTCAGTCTCTCACCATTGAGTAGTATGCTGGCTGTGGGTTTTTCATATATGCTCTTTATCATATTGAGGAAGTTTCCTTCAATTCCTACCTTTTGAAGTGTTTTTATCAAAAAGGGTTGTTGGATTTTGTCAAATGCTTTTTCAGCATCTATTGAGATGATCATTTGGTTTTCTCTTTTGATTTTTTAATGTGTTGTAATACATTGGTTGATTTTCTTATGTTGAACCATCCTTGCATGCTTGTAATGAACCCCACTTGATCATGGTGTATGATTTTTTTAATGTGTCTTTGGATTCGATTTGCAAGTATTTTGTTTAGAATTTTTGCATCTATATTCACTGGGGAGATAGGCCTGTAGTTTTCCTTTTTTGTAGCATCTTTGCCTGTTTTTGGTATTAGATTGATGTTAGCTTCATAAAATGAGTTAGATAGTGTAACATTATCTTCGATGTTTTGAAAGAGTTTAATTAAGATTGATGTCAGTACTTTTTGGAAAGTTTGGTAGAATTCCCCTGTGAAGCCATCTGGCCCTGGGCATTTATTTGTGGGAAGCTTTTTGATGACTGATTAGATATCTTTGCTTGTGCTTGGTTGGTTGAGGTCTTCTGTTTCTTCTCTGGTCAGTCTGTTCTTCATAGGTTTCCAGGAAATTGTCCATTTCCTCTACATTATCCAGTTTGTTGGCATACACTTGTTCATAGTATCCTCTTATCATTTTTTAAATTTCTTCAGGGTCTGCAGTATTGTCACCTTTCTCATTCATTATTTTGTTTATATGGGTCTTCTCTCTTTTTGATTTTGTCATTCTAGCTAGGGGCTTGTCAATCTTGTTGATCTTCTCAAAGAACCAACTTTTGGTGTTATTTATTCTCTTTATTGTTTTTTGTTCTCTATGTCATTTATTTCTGCTTTAATCCTTGTTATTTCTTTTCTTCTACTTGATTTAGGATTGGTTTGCTGTTCATTTTCCAGCTTCTTCAGTTGATTCATTAGTACTTTGATTTTGGCTCCTTCTTCCTTTTTAATATATGCATTTAGTGCTATAAATTTCACCCCCAGTACCGCTTTTGCTGCATCCCATAAGTTTTGGTATTTTGTGTTCTCATTTTCATTTGTCTCTATATATTTAGCAATTTCTCTTGCTATCTCTCCTTTAAACCACTGATTTAGGAGCATGTTGTTTAACCTTCAGGTATTTGTGAATTTTCTAAGTCTCTGATGGTTATTGACTTCTAATTGTATTCCATTGTGGTCAGAGAATGTGCTTTGAATAATTTCAATTTTTTTTTAAATTTATTGAGTCTTGTTTCACCCCACCATATTATCTATTCTGGAGAAATTTCCGTGAGCACTAGAGAAGAATGTATATCCTGGTGATTTGGGATGTAATGTTCAATATATGTCTGTTAAATCCAATTCATTTATCAGACTGTTTAGGTTTTCAATTTCCTTATTGGTCTTGTATCTGGTTGATCTATCTAAAGGAGAGAGTGATGTGTTGAAGTCTCCCACAATTATTGTGGAAACATCAATTGCTTCCTCTAGTTTTTCCAGTGTTTGTCCCATGTATTTTGTGGCACCTTTATTGGGTGCATAGACATTTATGATTGTTATTTCTTCTTGTTGAATTGCCCCTTTTATTAGTATGTAGTGGTCTTCTTTGTCTCTCATACATCCTTGCATTTAAAGTCTATTTTATCTGAGATTAATATTGCTACTCCTGCTTTCTTTTGGCTTTAACTTGCATGAAATTTTTTTTCCATCCTTTCACTTTCAATTTCTTTGTGTCCCTGTGTCTAAGATGAGTCTCTTGTATGCAACATATTGGTGGTTCATTTTTTTTTTAATCCCTTCTGCCAATCTATATCTTTTAATTGGGGAGTTTAAACCATTTACATTCAGCATTATTACTGTGAAGGCATTTCTTGAATCAGCCATCTTATCCTTTGGTTTATGTTTGTCAGATATATTTTTTCCCTCTCTCTCTCAATGTCCTTTAATGTACCCATACTGAATCTCTTTAGTACTGAACCTTTCTCCATCTCTCTGTCTCCTTTCTTTGTTTCTCTGTTGGTAGGGCTCCCTTTAATATCTCAAATAGGGCAGGTCTCTTGTTAGCAAATTCCCTCAGCATTTGTTTGTCTCTGAAAAATTTAAGCTCTCCGTCAAATTTGAAGGAGAGCTTTGCTGGATAAAGAATTCTTGGTTGACAATTTCTCTCTCTCAGAATTTTAAATATGTCATGCCAGTGCCTTTTTGCCTCTATGGTGGCTGCTGAGTAGTCACTACTTAGTCTTATGCTGTTTCCTTTGCATGTGGTGAATTGCTTTTCTCTTTTTGCTTTCAGAACTTGCTCCTTTTCTTCTGTATTTGACAGTATGATCAGAATATGTTTCGGAGTGCATTTATTTGGATTTATTCTATTTGTATTTCTCTGGGCATTTATGATTGTATATTTATGGTTTTTAGAAGATTTGGGAAGTTTTCCCCAACATATTCTTTGAATACTCTTCCTAGACCTTTACCCCTCTCTTCCCCTTCTGGGAACCAATGAGTCTTATATTTGGACATTTTATATTATCTATCATATCCTTGAGGTCCATTTTGATTTTTTTGATTTTTTTCCCCATTCTTTCTTTTGTTCTTTCATTTTCCGTTCTGTCATCCTCAAGGTCACTGATTCGCTGTTCAGCTTCCTCTAGTCTTGTACTGTGAGTATCCATAATCTTTTTAATTTGGTCAACAGTTACTTTTATTTCCATAAGGTCATCTATTTTTTTTATTTACTCTTGCAATTTCTTCTTTATGCTCTTCTAGGTCTTCTTCATGTCCTTTATATCCTGTGCCATGGTCTCTTTCTTGTCCTTTATATCCTGTGCCATGCTCTTGTCATTCGTCTTTAGTTCTTTGATTAATTGCTCCAAGTACTGTGTCTCTTCTTATCTTTTGATTTGGGTGTTTGGGCTTGGGTTATCTATATCATCTGTTTTTTTCACATGCTTTAAAATTTTCTGTTGTTTTTCTCCTCTTGGCATTTGCTTAACTTGATAGGATTCTTTTAGGATATGTAGACCTATTCAATCCATTATTTCTAATTTGTCAGATCTATAGCTTCGTGGAATACACATTCTCTAATTAACCAGCAGGTGGCATCTGCAAGCCACCTATTCCCCTCAAGCCAGTTCTCTCTCACTTTGTCTTTGTGGTGAGTGGAGGTGTGAGTCTTGTGGGGTCTAATTGGTGCACCAAGCTTGCGTGTGCAGTTGGTGTTGCCAGCCCTGCATATGGGGTGTATGTCTGAGTGGTGAGGGATGGGGGCATCTTTGATAATCAAATCTCCCAGGTGTTCCTGGAGATTTAAAGCTGTTGCAATAGTCTAATCCTTCAGTTCAGTCTTGCCACAGTTTGTCTCTGCCACTGACTGACAAGTCCTTGGTATTGGCGTATGGTCCCTGGGACTTACGAATGGGTCCCTCTTCCAAGCCATGCACTCCCAGGTCCTCTGCTGAGGGACTACTGTGCTACGTCATAGGTGAACGCCGTTCCCCTAGGGAGGTTCTGGGCTGCAGGGCTGTGTAGGGGCGTTCACAGTCTGCTGAAGGGATGGCTGAATGGGGTGTGTTAATTTCCCTTTTCACAATCTCCGCCTTCCTAGCTCCTGGACAATTAGCTGAAGGTGCAGGAAAGGCTATTGTCCATGCCTGATATTGTGGTGTGTGTGTGTGTTGTTGGAAACACTTCCCATCACACTGGGTTGTTTGGGGCAGCTCTGGGCTGTGGTGCTGGTGCCAGGCAAGAGTGTACCCAGCACACTGGGAAGATGGGTGTAAGGAGATGCCCTCCTTTTCTTGGGAAGTTGTGTTGTTTAGTGAATTTTCTCAGCCACTGGACTTACTGCCTTGTGTCTCAGAGCTCTCTTGGCTCTGCTCTTGTCTGGGCCCAAATTGCAAGTCTTTGAGGCTTTCTGTAATGGGCTTCTTAGAGAAATTGTTTTAGAAAAAGAGAAAAAGATGAAAAAATAAAAAAAAGAAGGGACCTCCTTGTAGATCTAATGGGCTGTTGAAATGCTAAGAGACAAGGATGATTAGGGCCATTAAGGAGCAATCAAGAAAGCAGAGAAACCAGCTCTTCAGACAAGGACACTGGCCCTCTGAGCTTGACTCTGTTTGAGCCCTGCCCTTCTCCGTTTTATGTTCACCAGAACTCAAAAAAGTCTCTGTTTTTATTTTTGGGTTTTTTTTTTTGCTATTTTTGCTACCCCAGCAGACTGACTGCTCCTGGACTCTCCGGTGTCTGGTCTCAGTCTGTCTATTTGGAGTTTGGATCAGTAGCCTGAGTTACAACAAGAGCCGCAACTGCAGTTCTCCCTCCTCGTTCCAGCACCGACAGCCCCTTCTCCCACAGGAATGAGCCTTGCAGGGAGGGGCACAGGTCCCTTTGCTGCAAGAACTTACAAATTCGCTGATCTCAGCTGTTCCATGCATTCATGAGTGTTGTATGAAGTATGCCCCAAGTCAAATTGCTCTCCCGTGTCTGGTCCATGCAGTTCCTGGCTTTCTACCTACTGCCCTGGAGGAGTAACTAAAACCTACACCTCAGCACCCCACCATCTTGCCCCACCCTCCCATTTGCCCACTTTTAAAATTGGGTTGTTTCTCTCTTTGTTAATGAGTTGTAAGACTTCTGTTTATATTCTGGATTAGTATCTTCTGTGAGATTTATATATTGCACTTACTTTCTCCCAGTCTGTAGCTTGTTTGTTTTTGTTTCATTTACTTATATATCTTTCTAAGAGCAGAAGTTTTTCATTTTTATGAAGTCCATTGAAATTTTTAAAATTTTATAGTTCATGTTTTTTTATCTTGTTTAGTAAAGATTTGCCTACCCAAGTTTGTATAGATGTTCTCTAGTGCTCTAAAATGAATAGTTAAAATATTTTTTTGTTGTAAATTCATATGTTTGTGTGAACAAAGGAAAAATTTTTTTCCAGCTCTTCCTGAAATTAACTTTTCTAATCCTCCATTGGAATGACTGTGGCAGTGGCAACAGAGCTGACATGTTTTGAAAAGCCACCATCATTATGATATATTAAAGGTACATAAAAATATTGTTGATTGAAAGGGGATTAGTAAGGAATAGATTAAGAAGGAAATATTTCTCACCATAGTTAATGGCAATATGTGGAAAAGAAATAATAGATATTAAAATTAAGGGCAAATATATATATATATTTTAATGAAAGCTTCTTTGAGAATGTGTAAAGCTGAGATATAGAAAGAGTAATAAAAATCTTAGAACTATGACCATAAAATCTGTATATAACTATCATAAGTGGAGTCACAAATTTTGATTTTAAGTACATTTAGTCATTACTGTAGAATATACTTATCACCAGTGATTATTAGGAAACATCAGTTGATTCAAGGATAGTGTAATCACATGATTACCAAAGACTCCAACACCATCTTCATGGTTGTCCCACATTTGTTCCACATGCCAGGAATCTGATTTTTAATGTTATCTCCTTTATACTGATTTCAAAAAGTATGCATTCTAAGCCAGAAGTAAATACCTGAAGTTGTTGAACCGTAATCCAGTGGCCCTGATCTTTGATAATGACTGTATAACTATAAAGTTAAAAAAATAGTCAATTGCCCATGTTTGTATGGATCTACTTCTGGATGTTTTGTTCTGTTCCACTGATCTATATATCTATATCTGACAATTCCACACTGTCTTAGTAAACCTACCTCTATTGAAAGTCTTAAAATTGCATAGAGTGCAATACTGTGGTCAATAAGAGAGAAGGGTAAGGGGTATGGGATATTTGGGTTCTTCTTTATTCTCATTTCTTTTCCTGGAGTAATGCAAATGTTCTAAAAATGATCGTGGTGAAGAATGCACAAATATGTGATGATACTGTGAACCACTGATTGTGTACTTTGGATGGATTATATGGTATGTGAATATATATCAATAAAATTACATTTAAAAAAGGTTGGGGAAAAAAAGCATTTGCAAAGCCCCTTTGAGATACAGGCAAAAAATGTGGAAATATTAAACTTCCCCACCTGGAGAATTCCTGATATTCTTACAAGTATTGGGACTACCATTTTAACAGACCAAGCCCTTGATCTTGGGGCTTGCCTTTATGAAACTTATTCCTGCAAAACAGAAGGTAAGCTTACTTATCATTATGCATAAGAGTCATCCCCAGAGAGCCTCTTTTGTTGCTCAGATGTGGCCTCTCTAAGTCCACCCAGCTGATAAACCCACTGCCCTCTCACTCCTGTGGGACATGACTCCTAGGAATGTAAATCTCTCCAGCAACATGGGCCATGACTCCTGGAGATGAGCCTGGCCCTGGTATTGTGGGATTGAGAAAGACTTCTTGGGCCAAAAGGGGAAGAGAATTGAAACAAAATGAAGTTTCAGTGGCTGTGAGATTTCAAATAGAGTGGAGAGGTCATTCCAGAGGTTATTCTTATGCACTATATAGATATCCCTATTTAGTTTTTAGTGTATTAGAATAGCTAGAAGGAAATAACTGGATCTGTTGAACTGTAGTCCTGTAGCCTTGATTCTTGAAGATGATTGTTTAAGTATATAGCCTTTATGGTGTGACTGTGTAATTATAAAAACTTTACAGCTGACACTCCCTTTATCCAGTGTGTGGACAGGTGAGTAAGAAAATAAAGACAAAAAATAAATAAATAATCAGGGGTGTGGATAAGGGGTATGGGATGTTTTGAGTGTTCTTTTTTATTTTTATTCTTACTTTTCTATCTTTGGGAATAATGGAAATGTTCAAAAATTGATAGTGGTGATGAATGCACAACTATATGATGATACTGTGAACCATTGATTGTTCAGTTTGGATGATTATATTCAGTTTGGTGAATATATCTCAATAAATTTGCATTAAAAATAAGTTGGGCTTTGATATGTGATCCAATATGAGAGGGTAGGGTTATGATTTATGGTTTAATTCTTTATTCATATTAAAGCTATTTTGTTTTATGCCATGAAAAAAAAAGATGCATTCAGAAACTATCCATGTGTCTGCCACTAATTGCCTCACTTCCAAAATATTTTGCAGAAACCACAGACTTGGTCTAGGCTAAGTCTCTCTCTCTCTCTCTCTCTCTGTCTCTCGCTCTCTCACTCCCCCCCCACCTCTGCCTCTCTCTCTGTCTGTCCCTTTCTGTCATCTCCTTCTCAGTCTTTAGCTCTCACTCATTTTATTTTAGGAATGTTAAATCAAGATTGTTATTTATAATCTTAATCATTCCTAGTTTTGACCATTTACAATGCAAATTGTGGCTAGGGCCTCACAGGATAACCAGTCTTCAAAGCTATATTTCATTCCATTTTCTTTTCATGGAAAGAGGGATAATTTGAAGAAAAAATTATGTCATCCTGATTTCAATAAACATAAGTTGTGATTCTTGTCATCTACAGCAAAACGTGGATAATATTATTGAAGAAGTTAAGAAAATATGCAGTGTTCTGGGGTGTGTGGAAACCAAACAAATTACAGATGCAGTAAATGAACTAAGTTTTATTCTTCAGAGAAAATCAGAGGTAAATATGCTCATTTATTACACAGTATTTAATTCAAATATAAGTTCAATAAGTAATTAATGAGAGTGAAAGACTTTTGTCTAGGGATTTTATGTGTGTGTGTGTGAGAGAGAGAGAGAGAACACTGGCATGCAAGCATGCTACAGTGTATATTTCATCATTTGGGGGGTAATGGCAATTTCATTCTATTATGCCAAATGAATTAAATTAAGTTACAAGAAAATTTCTTACTCGTTTGAACTTTGCAATTACAATATAACTTCCAAGTGAAACTGAAGTCAGTCCTGCAATCCTACACAGATGGATGTGCATGCACAATAATGTTTATATGCAAGTGTTTGTAAAGGCTATTAATGGCTCTCACATGTACCAGTGTGTGCAGGTAGGTGTAGGCATCCGTGCATTTGTGCACAAGGACAGCTATAGGAAAGCAAAGAAGAGATCAGATTCTATGGTATCTTGCTGAATAAACCATGCACACTACCGCTATGATTTCTGCGTCAGGATAGCAAGGTGGTGATAAAAAATAACTTTCAACATTTCTGATTTCTCTGGATCCCACATCTGTAATGATTTCCTGAGTTTTTGGGTTTAAAAATGGGTATTACATGATTTTCTTAATATCAGATATCTGAGTTGGAGTTACAGGTGTGATTAAAGCCCAAGAAAAAGATTAGAAAAGCAAGTCACTATGATCCATTCAATCATATTATTAATTTAGAAGGTGATAAAGCAGAAAGATATATAATAATAAAATAGTATGTATGTATTAACTCATTTAATTTTTATTTCATTTTATTTAATCTTCACAGCAATGCCATGAAATTGATGGTTTAATGCTCATTTTACATATTAATATTTGATGCTTAGAGAACATGTGTAGAGGATTACTAAGTGGTAAGATAGAAATTTGAACCCAGGCCCCTATACACTAACTAAGCAGTATATGCGATTACATGCATTCCTTACCTGCATGGAAAGGAATGGAGGTTACATTACCTGGAAGATACCAGACCCAAAATGTCAAAAAGATCAATTTAATAAGTACACAATCATATAACTATACATAAAATCATCGTGCTTACTGCGTATTGCTTTAAATGAGTGGCTATGGAAAAAGCAATAATTTAATGTCAGAATTTCTGTGTCTTATTTTAATCAAAACTTGTTTTGCATGGACTATTAGTAATAATGAATATAGAAAATTAAATCACTTATTTACATTACCTGAAGAGTAACAATTGAAAATTTTGCGGAGCAATGGAGGAACATCACCAAAAGTTTTTAAATGTAAACATTGACTAAAAATTGAATATAACCAATAATTCCCAAAATTCAGTGTCTGACACAGATTTCTGTTTATTTCTCTAAATTGTCTTTAATGGAGAAATACCTGCTCTCATGCCTTCTGATTATAGAAGACAGAGTTTGAAAAGGAAATAATTGCATAATCTCTAAAACTATTCTTGTATGTGGATGTTACAGTCCATGCTGTTCACAAATGATAACAAAGTAAGAAATTTGATGTGGTCACATTTAATCTGACATTTTTTAAAATTTTGCATCAGAATGGAAAGATTATACCATTCTGAAAAGTTTCCACCAATATGGTTTAAAACAAATACTTGGGTAAACTGAAAAACTTGGAAATTATGTGATGCTAAAAAAGAGCCCTCTAATAGTTGAAGTTTAGTGTGGATAACAGGGTAGTAAGAATTAACTTTCAACAAATTTCTCTTAGATTATGAACCAAGGGCATATAATAAAATACAAAGAACTTGAGCCATAGATTCATACAAATATGGTTTGAAATCAAAATCTGCTTTCTATATGAATAGCCTTTAGAAAATCAATTCACTTCACTTAGTTCAGTTTCCCTTGTCTCTCAAATAGGGATAATAAAGCAGAATTTTCAGGGTTCTTGTGAGTATTAGATAATAATGTCAAAAAAAAGGGCCCCAGTTGATAGGGTAGCTTGAATGACAGTCATTATTCTAACTGAAAAGTAATGGGGATGGTGCTAGTGGTAGATTTTGAGAATCTTCCCCATGAGGACAAAATGAAGGATTAATTCACACAAATGTTAGTTTGACCTCCATTTTACCAGGGGCGTTAGTAACAGTCAGCCCCAGCTCAAAGGTGAGCCGTTGCCAGAGAGAAAATCAGGTGTGTGAATGTGGACACATCTCCCCACCTGTTAAGATCACTTTGTTGTTTCTCAACTTTTGCTGATCCAGGTTTTGGGGGATTAGTATGAACAACTGATCCAGGAATGAGGAAAATCTAATTCTAGGATCATGCTCTTCAAATGATATTAAGTTATTGTTATATATAAAGAGATTTAACTTCATAACACTCCCTAAAGGAATGTACATAAATGACAATTTTCTCAAAAAATATCAAACTTCTAATGTATGTGAAGTCAAATGGTCCCTTCATGGTGTAATTGTATATTTCCTAAGAAAGCAATGAACAATTATAATGCTCATGAAAAGCTCATTCATATTTCACATTTCTTCTGAACTCAGAAGCACTAAATTGTGGGTGATTTTTCTTTGCAGTGTATTAACTCATATCTAAATATTCATTTATCTTGTATTTCAGTAAAACTGAGATGATTTTCATGCATGGAAATGAACAAGAGTTGGCAATTATTGGTTTTATTTAATATGTGTCAGTGGCCAAAATAATTAGTTTTCCCCAAGAAACAGATCCTATTTACTTTGGGCAGAATTTCAAAGTTTGTTTTTCTCTATCATCTGCATTCATACTGTTTCGTTCATCTCTTTTTCCCCTCCTATCTTAACTGTGAGCCCATGTGTATAAGAATACTGGCACAAATAGTAAGTAATCTTTACAGAATTTGTGCAATAACCAAGTGCATTTAACCATGCCAAAGCAATCCAATCCATCTGCCCACTGCAGACTTAAGATTAAAGAAATATTGACAAGTAAGGATCTTCTGCCAACAAACTCTGAAATTTGAGCAGCTTTCCTTTTTCTTGGCTGCAGTTTTGGTCAACTTGCAAGAGACCATTTCCTGCCTTACAGAGAAGTAACTGGATATTTATTAAATGCAAGTTTGGGCAAGGTAAAGAATTATATCCCAAATGCAGTTGTACTCTAGTTCATGTTCCCACCTAGCAGTGGAAACAATTTTCCATCTTCAAATTATATTTCAGAAGCTCACATAAGGTATTCCCATTAAATGTGTGCACAATAAAAGGACCACAAGATGAAAAATATGGTTGTTCACATTGTGTGTAGGTGGATGTCACAGTGATTTTATAATGCAACCCTATATTTCTGGATAAATTGAATTCTAGTTAATTCAGTCTAGTGTCTTTAATAATCTCGCCCTCATAGATGGGGTAAAGATATTATGTGTAGTTATTAATCCTAGCAGTTGAAACTATGTTTAGATGCAATATTTCACCAAATAGAACTGAATAGAATGCAATAAATTCAGGTGTATGACACTTAAGTGAAACGTTGTATATAAATTTAATTATATTTTACTATATTAGAAATGTTTCATCTCTAAAGGAATACTGCAGCAAATTCTTTGTTATAGGGAAACACCCATTCCTAACTTATTTGCTTGAGAAATCTGGCCTTTATTTAATCAGGTTTACTTAAAAGCAAACTTGTTAGAGCAAAATTTTTAATGAATTTAGTATCAATTAAAATGGATCTTATTAGAAATTGGATTTTCTTTTGTACTGAAAGCTTATTTTTAGTGATTTTTAGATCACTTGTTAGTGTTTATTAAGTTTTATTTTACATGAGTGCTGCTTTTATTTTCTTTACTGAAGAGGTTGAAGGTTTACAGAACAACCATGTGTAAAATACAGTATTCCCATACACTACCCCACCACTAACAGCATTCATTGTTGTGTAACATTTGCTACAATTGATAATAGTACTTTTTAATAGTGGTACTATTAATTAAAGTCCATAGTTTAACTTGGGGTTCACTGTTTGTATCATGTAGCTTCATGTATTTTTTTTTAATTTTTATTCTGTTACCATATGTACAATATAACATTTCACCCTTTAATCATATTCAGATATATATTTCATTAATGTTAATTGCATTCACAATATTGTGCTAGCATCACTATCATCCATCACCAAAACATTCTAAACGGGAACCCTTTAAATTTTAAGCCTTAGTTTCCCATTCCCTATTCCCATCCTGTACCCTGGTAACCCATATTCTCGATTCTGACTCTTAGAGTTTGCTTATTCTAATTGTTTCAAATCAATGAGATCATATACTATTTGTCCTATTATGCCTGTCATATTTAACTCAACAACTTTTTGCATGTATCAGGACTTCATTCTTTTTCATGGCTGAATTGTATTATACACCAACATTTTACCTATCCATTAATTGGATAATGGAAACTTGGGTTGCTTCTGTCTTTTGCCACTTGAGAATAATGCTGCTGTGGGCATTGGTGTATAAATATCCATTCAAGTCCCTGATTTCAGTTCTTTTGGGTAGATACCTAGCAGTTGGATTGCCAAGTCATCTGGTAGTTCTATACTTAGCTTTCTGAGGAACTGCCAAACTGTCTTCCACAGCAGCTGCACCATTTTACATTGCCACCAACAATGACTGAGTGTTTCTGTTTGTCTGCGTCATCTCTAACACTTGTTATTTTCCATTTTTTTAAATAGCAACCATTCTAATGCATGTGATATGGTATCTCATTGTAGTTTGGATTTGTATTTCCCAGATGACTAATGAAGTTGAAAATCTTTTCATGTGCTTTCGGGCCATTTGTTTATCTGCTTTTGAGAGAAGTCTATTCAAGTCTTTTGCCCATTTTTAAATTGGGTTGTTTGTCTTTTGTTCTTAAGTTGAAGTATTTATTTATATATTCTGGATATTAAACCTTTATCTAACATATGGTTTCCTAATATTTTCTTCTATTGTGTATGTTGGTATTTAACTTTCATGATAAACTCCTTTGGGGTGCAAAAGTTTTTAATTTTGATGAGGTCCATTTATCTGTTTTTTCTCTTGTTGCTTGTTCTTTGGGTGTAAAGTCAAAGAAACCATCACCTAACACAAGGTTCTGAAATGCTCCCCTATGTTTTCTTGTAGGAGTTTGATAGTTTTGCCACTTACATTTAGGTCTTTGATCCATTTTGAGTTGATTTTTATGCATGATGTGAATGAAATAGGGGTCCCTCTTCTTTATTTTACAAATGGGGATCCAGTTTCCCAGCACCATTTGTTGAAGAGACTATTCTTTCCCAATTGAGTGGTCTTTACCCCCTTATCAAAAATCAGTTGGCCATAAATGTGAGAGTTTATTTCTCAGCCCTCAGTTCTATTT
The DNA here is from genome assembly GCF_015220235.1 of Choloepus didactylus. Classification (NCBI taxonomy): domain Eukaryota; kingdom Metazoa; phylum Chordata; class Mammalia; order Pilosa; family Megalonychidae; genus Choloepus; species Choloepus didactylus. Next base: position 114,594,224 of record NC_051314.1, on the reverse strand, counting down.
CATTAGTCTATACATCTGTCCTTGTCCAAGTACCATGCTGTTTTGATTACTGTTGCTTTGTAATAAGTGTTAAGATCAAGAATTGTGAGTCCTCCAAGTTCATTCTTCTTTTTTAAGATGATTTTAGGTATTTGGGGCCAGTTACCCTTCCATATAAAATTGATAATTGACTTTTCAGTTTCTGCAAGGAATGTTGTTGGAATTTTGAATTGGATTGTGTTGAATGTATAAATTGCTCTGGGTAGTATTGACATCTTAACAAGAGTTGGTATTCTAACCCATGAACACAGAATGGACTTCCAGTTATTTAGGTCTTCTTTGATTTCTTTTAGCAATATTTTACAGTTCTTGGTATACAAATCTTTACATCCTGGATTTGATTTATTCCTAGATATTTGACTCTTCTCATTGTTATTGTAAATAGATTTCTTTTCTGGATTTCTTTTTCCAGTTGTTCATTGTGTGTGGATAAATACTACTGACTTTGAGGTATTGATCTTGTACCCCACTACTTTGCTAAATTCATTTATTAACTTTGCTCTGGAGTTTTCAGGATTTTCTTTATGTAGGATCATGTCATCTGCAAATAGGGAAAGTTTTACTTCTTCCTTTCCAACTTGGATGCCTTTCATTTCTTTTTCTTGCCTAATTGCTCTGGCAAGAACTTCCCGTATAATGTTGAATTATACTGGTGACAGTGTGTTTTAGTTTGCTAATGCTGCCAGAATGCAAAACACCAGAAATGGATTAGCTTTTATAAAGGGGGTTTATTTGGTTACAAAATTACTCTTAAGGCCATAAAATGTCCAAGGTAAGTCGTCAACAATTGGGTACCTACTCTGGAGGATGATCAATGGCGTCTGGAAAACCTCTGTTAGCTGGGAAGACATGTGGCTGGCGTCTGCTCCAGAGTTCTTGTTTCAAAATAGCTTTTTCCCAGTATTTTCCTCTCTAGGCTGCAGTTCTTCAAAAATGTCACTCTTAGTCACTCTTGGGGTGTTTGTCCTCTCAGCTTCTCCAGAGCAAGAGTCTGCTTTCAACAGCCATCTTCAAACTGTCTCGCATCTGCAGCTATTCTCTCAGAGCTTATGTACATTCTTCAAAGTGTCCCTCTTGGCTGTAGCAAGCTTGCTTCTTCAGTCTAAGCTTATATAGTGCTCCAGTAAACTAATAAAGGCCCATGCTGAATGGGTGGGGCCACGACTCCATGGAAACTATCCAGTCAGAGTTATCACCCACAGTTGGGTGGGGTGCATTTCCATGGAAACAACCTAATCCAAATGTTCCAACGTAATCCCCACTAATATGTCTGCCCCCGCAAGATTGCATCAAAGAACATGGCTTTTTCTGGGGGACATAATATATACAAACCGGTACACAGTGGGCATCCTGTCTTCCTTATTTTGGAGGGAAAGATTTCATTCTTTCACTGTTGAGTATGATGTTAGCTGTGGGCTTTTCATATATGGCCTTTATCATTTTGTGGAAGTTTCCTTTATTTCTGTTGTTCTAAGTGCTTTTATCATGAAGGGATGCTGGATTTTTGCATTAATTGAGGTGATCATGTGGTTTGTTTCCTTCATTTTGTTTATGTGGTGTATTACGTTAATTGATTTTCTTATGTTGAACCAACCTTGTACACAAGGGATAAATCCCACTTGATTATGGTGTGTAATTCTTTTAATACGCTGTTAGAGTCAGTTTGCTAGTATTTTGTTGAGAATTTTTGCATCTGTATTAATAAGAGGTATTGATCTGTAGTTTTATTGTCTTGTGGTATCTTTTTCTGGCTCTGGTATCTCTCCCTCATAGAATGAATTAGGGAGTGTTCCTTCCTCTTCAATTCTTTTGAAGAGTGAGCAGAATTGGAAATACGTCTTTTTGGAATGATTTGTAGAAGTATCCTGTAAAGTCATCTGGTTCTGGGTTTTTCTTTATTGGGAGGTTTTTGATTACTGATTCTATCTCTTCACTAATAATTGATCCTTTGAGATCTTTTTGAGTCAATGTAGGTAGTTTATTTTGAAAAATTTGTCCATTTCATCTGGATTATCTAATTTATGGGCATACAGTTGTTCATAGTATCCTCTTATAGTCCTTTTTATTTAAGTGGAATTGGTAGTAATGTCCCATGTTTCATATCTGATTTTAATAATTTGTATCCTCTTTTTTTCTTTGTCAGTCTAGCGAAAAATTTGTCAATTTTATTGATCTTTGCAAAGAACAATCTTTTGGTTTTGTTGATTCTCTCTGTTGTTTTCTTTTTTTATTTAATTTATCCGTGCTTTAATCTTTGTTATTGCCTTCCTTCTGCTCAGGTTGGGTTTAGTTTGTTCTTATTATTCTAGTTCTTTCTGTTTTGAGGTTAGGTCTCCAATTTGAAGTCTTTCTTTTTTAATGTAAGTATTTAGAGCTATACTAAATACTTAATTTTATGCATTGCCTTCAGTGCATCTCAGAAATTTTGGTATATTGTATTTTCATTTTTGTTTGCCTCAAGATATTTCCTATTTTCACTTGTGATATCATATGTAATCCATCAGTTTTTAAAAAGCATGTTGTTTAATTTCTACATATTTGTGAATTTTCCATTTCTCCCTCTGTTGTTGATTTCTAGCTTCATTCCGTTGTGTTTGGAGAATATACGTTGTATAATTTCTATATTTTTGAGTTTATTGGGACTTGATTTGTAAGTTACCATATGATCTATCCTGGAGAATGATCCATGTGTACTTGAGATGAGTGTGTATTCTGTTTTTGTTAGGTGAATTTTTCTATATATGTGTTAGATGTAGATGGTTTAGAGGATCATTCACATCTTGTACTTCTTTATTGATCTTCTGACTAGATATTCTATTCATTATTGAATTGTTATATTACAGTCTCCTATTAATGTAGAACCTTCAGTTTCTCCCTTCAAATCTGTCAGTATATGCTTCATATATTTTGGGACTCTGCAATTAGGTGCATATATTTTAATAATTCTTACATCTTCCTGTTAAATTGTCCCCTTTTTCAGTATGCAATGACCATTTCTATCCCTTGCAACTGCTTTTGACTTATAATATATTTCATCTGATAGTATAGCCACCCACTATGTTTTGGTTACTACTTGCATGCTACATTTTTTTCATTATTTTAACCTTTCACTTATTTGCATTTTTGAATTTAAAGTGAGTCTCTTACAGGCAGCATGTAGTTGGGTCATGTTTTTTGTTTTTTTGTTTGTTTTTAAATTTAATTTTATTGAGATTTTTCACATACCATACAATTATCCAAAGATCCAAAGTGCAGTCTAATGTACCATCATACAGCTGTGCATCCATCACCAAAATTATTTTTTTTCAGTTTTTAGAACATTTTCATTACTCCAGAAAAGAAATAAGGACAAAAAAAGAAACCTCTAAACCTCCCATACCACTAACCACCCCCCTCCATTATTGACTCATAGTATTGGTATAGTACATGTGTTACTGTTGATGAAAGAATATTAAAATACTGTTAACTGTAGTATAGTTTGCAATAGGTATATATTTTCCCTATATAACCCTCTATTATATTCTAGTTATAGTGTCATACATTTGTCCTAGTTCATGAAAGAGATTTCTAATATTTGTGCAGTTAATCATGGAGATTGTCAACTACAAGATTCACTGTTTTATACATCCCATCTTTTAACCTCCAACTTTCCTTCTGGTGACATACATGACTCTAAGCTTCCGCCTTCCACCACATTCCCATACCATTCAGCACTGTTAGTTATTCTCCCAACATGCTACCATCACCTCTGTCCATTTCCAAACACTTAAGTTTGACCTAGTTAAACATTCTGCTCATAATAAGCAACCACTTTCCATTCTTTAGCCTCTTTCTATATTCTGGTAACTTACATTTCGTGTCTATGAGTTTACATATTATAATTAGTTCATATCGGTGAGACAATGCAATATTTGTCCTTATATGTTTGACTTATATCACTCAACCTAGTGCCCTCAAGGTTTCTTCATCAGTCCTTTTTTTTTTAAAGACAGTTTTGTTTACCCACCATACTTTCCATCCTAAGAAAATGATTGATGGTTCCCTGTATAGTCATATATTTATGTATTTACTACTATCACCACTATCTATATAAGGACATTTCCATTCCTTTCACGAAGAAAAAGGAAGAGTCAAAGAAAGTAGAGAGACAAAAGAGAGGGAGAAAGAAAGAGAAAAAAAAAACATGACAGCTAAAAAGCAACAAAAGGAAGGATAGAGTTAACCTAAAGTAGAATTAAAGAGTCAGACAACTTCATGAATGCCAAGAGTCCCATACCCCTCCCTTATGTACCCCTCTTATAGGCATTTAGCTTTGGTGTATTGCCTTTCTTACATTAAAGGAAGCATAACACAATGTTTCTGTTAACTGTAATCTATAGTTTGCATTGACTGATTTTTTTCCCCAATACCACCCAATTTTTAACATTTTGCAAGGTTGACATTCATTTGTTCTCCCTCATGTAAAAACACATTTGTACATTTTATCACAATTGTTGACCACTCTAGGTTGCACTGAGTTATACAGTCCTAGTCTTTATCTTTCCTCTTTCCTTCTGGTGTCCCACATGCTCCTAACTGTCCTCTTTCAACCATACTCACAGTCATCGTTGTTCAGTGTACTTACGTTGCTGTTCTACCATCACCCAGAATTGTGTTCCAAACCTCTCACTCCTATCTGTCTGTAGTGCTCCCTTTAGTATTTCCTGTAGAGCAGGTATCTTGTTAACAAACTCTCTCATTGTCTGTTTGTCAGAGAATATTTTAACCTCTCCCTCATATTTGAAGGAGAGTTTTGCCAGATATAGGATTCTTGGTTGATGGTTTTTCTCTTTCAGCATCTTAAATATATCACACCACTTCCTTCTTGCCTCCATGGTTTCTACTGAGAAATCTGCACATAGTCTTATCAAGCTTCCTTTTTATCTGATGGATCGCTTTTCCCTTGCTGCTTTCAGGATTCTCTCTTTGTCTTTGACATTTGATAATCTGATTATTAAGGGTCTTGGCATAGGGCTATTCATATCTATTTTGTTGGGGTATGCTACGCTTCTTGGATCTGTAATTTTGTCTTTCATAAGAGATGTGAAATTTTCATTGATTATTTCCTCTGTTATTGCTTCTGCCCCTTTTCCCTTCTCTTCTCCTTCTGGGACACCCATGACACATACATTCATGCATTTCATGTTGTCATTCAATTCTCTGAGACATTGTTCATATTTTTCCATTCTTTTCCCCATCTGTTCTTTTGTGCGTAGGATTTCAGGTGTCTTGTTCTCCAGTTCCTGAGTGTTTTCTTCTACCTCTTGAGATCTGCTGTTGCATGTCTCCATTGTGTTTTTCATCTCTTCTGCTGTGCCTTTCATTTCCATAGATTCTGCCAGTATTTTTTTCAAACTTTCTATTCTACCTAATGTGTGCCCAGTGTTTTCTTTGTAGCCTTCATCTCTTTTGTTACATCTTCCCTGAACTGACTGATTTTGTTTTTTATTTGATTTAGCATATTTCTTTGAAAATCTTTAGTAGATTGTTTCATTAAAGTCAAACAATATCTTAACTGTATCTTGATTGAGGTGTAGGTTTGTTCCTTTGACTGGGCCATATCTTCATTTTTCCTATATAGATTGTAGTTTTCTGTTATCTAGGCATCTGGTTTCCTTGATTACCCCAGCCAAATTTTCGCAGACCAGAATGGGTTCATGTCTCAGACTGCGGTTATATTCAGGGTGTATCTTAGAAGAATGACAGACTTTCCTGTGAAGTTTCTAGCTGCTGTGCTTTTCCTAACCTGCCCAGCAGGTGGCACCTGTCAGCCTGTCACTCCCAACTGGTGTAAGGAGATGTGGCCCCTTCAGTTTCTGTTTTGTCTGTTTTCCCCCAGCCTCTGGGGTCTGATTCTGAAAGGAAAGCTGGGCCCCACCTCCTTACTCTTGGGGAATATACATCCCCTAGGGAGTTATCATTTGCATTTGAATTGCTCTCTGATTCTTGTCATCTCCACCCCGTCTGAGTCAGAGCACTGTGAACTGAAAATGGCTGAGGCTCTCTCCACTGAAAATGGCTGTGGCTTTTTTCTCTGAGCCCCTCAGGTTGAGAGAGAGAGAAAGGGACAGAAAGCCCCCTTTTTAGAGCCAGTTTCACTTATCAGCCAGGGTAACACCTGGTCTTCTGTTCTCCCCCTTGTGGGACCGATGCATCTTCTGGTTCTTTAAGGTTAGTCGTCACTAAAAGTCTCCATCTGCTTGTTGGTGCTTGGTAGCTTGTATTCAGCAGTCCACATTTTTATAATTGAAACCCCAGTCGGAGCTCGGTTGAGCTATATTCGCTTGCTGGGAGAGTGCTGCTCTCTACCACTGGGAGGTTTTGCAGCTCAGCCTGCCATGTGGAGAGGGGGCTCCTGGCACTGTTACACAGCTTTTACTTACAGATTTTATGCTGTGATCTTGGGCATTCCTCCCAATCCAGGTTCGTGTACGAAGTGTGGGCAGTCATGGTTGTCCCCCAGCAGTTATTCCAAATTATTTACTAGTTGTTCCTGTTTGTTCATTAGTTGTTCCAGGGGACTAACTAAATTCCACTCCTCTCTATGCTGCCATCTTGCCATCCTCTCCTGGGTCATGTTTTTTATCCACTCTGCCAGTCTCTGCCTGTTGAATGGAGAGTCTAATCCATTTATGTTAAACATTACTACTGATAAAATAGTTTCTTATGTTATCTTTACTTAGTTGTACATCAGCATCACTCTCAACTTTAAGCAATTATCATAACATAATATATCCTAGAACTCATATCAGTTGCTAATCATTCATCCCTAGTATTATTGTAGAGTTGGTAAGATATTCCTATTAAATATAGTATTTAATATTTAACATGTAGTTTTTCAATACCACTCTTGTTGACCTTCTGCACCAGTGTCATACCTTATAAATAATCATGCTAACACTTATTTACGTTTGTGGTGCTACTCTGTGGGTTACATGCTTTTGAACAACCATTTATGAACTCATTCATCTTCAGTGTGTCACTGATACTTATAATCCCATTAGCATACCAGAGTCACACCTGACCATTCCCATACCATTAAGATCACCTTCATTATCATACCTGTACACATTAGGTTACCATTCCCTTTTCACTAGCTTCTATTGCTAGATCCCCTATACTCTACATTATAAGACACTTATTTTACATTTTTCACAGAGTACACAATAGTAGTAACATACAATATCTCTCCTTTTATGTCTGACTAATTTCTGTCAGCATTGTATCTTCAAGGTTCATCCGTGTAGTACTATGTTTCATGACCTCATTCCTTCTTAACTGCTGGATAGTATTCCATTGTGTGTATATATAACACAATTTTTTATCCATTCATCTGTTGAAGGATGTTTGGGTTGTTTCCATCTTTTGGCAATTGTGAACAATGCCACTATGAACATTGGTGCACAAATATCTGTTTGGGTCATTGCTTTCAGATCTTCTCGGTATATACCGAGAAGTGGAATTTCTGGATCATAGGGTAACTCAATATCTGGTTTGCTGAGAAATTGCCAAACTGTCTTCCAGAGTGTCTGTACCATTAAACAGTCCCACCAACAATGATTAAGAGTTCCAATTTCTCCACATCCTTTCCAGCATTTGTAGCTTCCTGTTTGTTTAACGGCAGCCATTCTTATTGGTGTGAGATGATATCTCATCGTGGTCTTGATTTGCGTCTTCCTAATAGTTGGTGAAGAGGAACATTTTTTCATGTGTTTTTTTTTTTTTTTCTTTTGTATTTCCTCTTCAGAGAAATGTCTTTTCCTATATTTTGCCCATTTCATAATTGGACTGTTTGTACTATTGTCATTGAGTTGTAGGATTTTTTTATGTATGCAAGATACCAATGTCTTATCAGATACATGGTTTCCAAATATTTTTTTTCCATTAAATGGCTGCCTCTCCACCTTTTTGACAAATTCCTTTGAGGTACAGAAGATTTTCATTTTTGGGGAGTTCCCATTTATCTATTTTTTCTTTTGTTGCCTGTGCTTTGGGTGTAAGGTCTAAGAAGTGACCTCCTAATACTAGGTTTCCCTACATTATCTTCCCAGAGTTTTATGGTACTGTCTCTTATATTGAGGTCTTTGATCCACTTTGAGTTAATTTTTATGTAGGATGTGAGGTAGAGGTCCTTTTTTATTCTTTTAAGTATTGATACCCAGTTCTCCCAGCCCCATGTGTAGAACAGACTGTTATGTCCCATTTCAGTGGATTTGGGGACCTTATCAAAAATCAGTCAACCATAGATCTAGGGGTCTATTTCCAAATTCTTAATTCAATTCCATTGATCAATGTATCTATCTTTGTGCCAATACCATGCTGTTTTGACTACTGTGGCTTTATAGTAAGCCTCAGAGTCAGGAAGTAGAAGTCCTCCCACTTCATGTTTCTTTTTTAGAATGTTTTTGGCAATTCAAGGCATCTTTCCCTTCCAAATAAACTTGATAACTAGCTTTTCCAAGTCTGCAAAATAGGTTATTGGAATTTTGATTGGAATTGCATTGAATCTGTAAATCAGTTTGGGTAGGACTGGCATCTTAAGGATGTTTAGCCTTCCTATCCATGAACACAGAATATCTTTCCATCTCTTTAGGTCCACTTTTATTTCTTTTCATAAAATTATGTAATTTTCTGTGTAGAGGTCTTTTACATCCTTGGTTAAGTTTATTCCTAGGTACTTGATTTTTTAGTAGCTATTGAGAATGAAATCTTTTTCTTGAGTGTTATCTTCAGTTAGGCCATTTCCAGTGTATAAGAACATTACTGAGTTATGTGAATTGATGTTGCATTCCACCACTTTGTTGAATTTGTTTATTAGCTCAAGTAGCTGTGTCATCAATTCTTTAGGGTTTTCCAGATATAAGGTCATATCATCTGCAAATAATGACAGTTTACTTCTTCCTTTCCAATCTGGATGTCTTTTATTTTTTGTCTTGCCAGATTACTCTGGCTAGAAATTCTAGCACAGTGTTGAATAATGGTGGTGATAGCAGTCAGCCTAGTCTTGTTCCTGGTCTCAGTGGGAAGACTTTCAGTCTCTCACCATTTAGTACTATGCTGGCAGTGGGTTTTTCATATATGCTTTTTATCATATTGAGGAAGTTTCCTTCAATTCCTACCTTTGAAGTGTTTTTATCAAAAAAGGATGCTGGATTTTGTCAGATGCTTTTTCAGCATCTATTGAGATGATCATTTGATTTTTCCTTTTTGATTTGTTGATGTGTTGCATTACATTGACTGATTTTCTTATGGTGAACCATCCTTGCATGCCTGGAGTGAACCTCATTTGGTCATGGTGTATGATTTTTTTCTTGTGTCTTTGAATTTAATTTGCAAGTATTTTCTTGAGAAATTTTGCATCTATATTCATTAGGGAGATTGGCTTGTAGATTTCCTTTCTTGTAGCATCTTTATCTGGTTTTGGTATTAGAATGATATTGGCTTCATAAAATGAGTTAGGTTATGTTCCATTTTCTCCAGTTTTTTAAAAGAGTTTGAGTAGGAATGGTGTCAGTTCTTTTTGGAAAGTTTGATAGAATTCCCACGTCATGCCATCTGGCCCTGGGCTTTTATTTGTAGGAAACTTTTAGATGACTGATTGGATTTCTTTGCTTGTGATTGGTTTGTTGAGGTCTTCTACTTCTTCTCTGGTCAGTCTGGGTTGTTCATGTGTTTCCAGGAAATTATCCACATCCTTTAAATTATCTTGTTTGTTAGTGTACAGTTGTTCATAGTTTTCTCTTATGATTTTTTTAAAAATTTCTTCTAGATCTGCAGTAATGTCCCACCTCTCATTTATTATTTTATTTGGATCTTCTCTCTTTTTGACTTTGTCAGTCTAGTTGATCTCAAAGAATCAACTTTTGATTTTATTTATTATCTCTATTTTTTTTGTTCTCCATATCATTTATTTCTTCTTTAATTCTTATTTCTTTTCTTCTACTTGCTTTATGATTAGTTTGCTGATTAGTTGTCCCATTGGTTCTTTGATTTTAGGTCTTTCTTGCTTTTTAGTATATGCATTTAGAGCCATAAATTTCCTCCTCAGTACTGCCTTTGCTGCATCCTGTACGTTTTGATATGTTGTATTCTCATTTTCATTCTGTCTCTAGGTATTTAGCAATTTCTCTTGCAATTTCTTCTTTGACTCACTGATTGTTGAGAAGTGTGTTGTTTAACATCCAGATACCTGTGAATGAATTTTCTTGATCTTTGATGATTATTGACTTCTAGTTGCATTCCGTTGTGGTCAGAGAATATGCTTTGGATAATTTTAATCTTTTTAAACTTATTGAGACTTGTTTTATGCCCCAGTATATGATCTATCCTGGAGAACATTTCATGAGCACTAGAGAAGAATGTATATCCTGGTAATTTGGGATGTAATGTTCTATTTATGTCCGTTAAGTGTAAATCATTTATCACATTTAGGTACTCAGTTTCGTTATTAGTCCTTTGTCTGATTGATTTATCTATAGGAGAAAGTGATGTATTGAAGTCTCCCACAGTTATTGTGGAAACATCTATTGCTTTATTCTCATGTATTTTGGATCTCCTCAATTGGGTGCATAAACATTTATGATTGTTATTTCTTCTTGTTGAATTGTCTGTTTTATTAGTATATAGTGTCCTTCTTTGTCTCTTATGACATCTGAAATTGTTTTATCTGAAATTAGTATTGCTACCTCTGCTTTCTTTTGGCTGTAGTTTGCATGGAATATTTTTTTTCTGTCCTTTTACTTTCAGTGTCTTTATGTCGCTGGGTCTAAGATGAGTCTCTTGTAAACAACATTTTGATGGTTCATATTTTTAAATCCATTTTGCCAATCTATATCTTTTAATTGGGGAGTTTAGTCCATTCACATACAATGTTATTACTTTGAAGGCATTTCTTGAATCAGCCATCTTATCCTTTGGTTTTTATTTGTCAGAAGTATTTTTTTCCCCTCACTCTTTTTATTTGCTTTAAAGTACCCTTGCTAAAACTCTTCAGTTCTGTATCCTTCTCCTTATCACTCCTTCTTTTTTTTCTCAGCTGGTAGAGCTCCCTTTAGTATTTCTTGTTGGGCCAGTCTCTTGTTAACAAATTCTTTTAGCATTTGTTTGTCTGAAAATTTTAAGCACTCCCACAATTTTAAAGGAGAGCTTTGCTGGATAAAGAATTCTTGGCTGGCAATTTTTCTCTGTCAGCATTTTAAATGTGTCATACTACTGTCTTCTTGCCTCCACGGTTCCTGCTGAGTAGTACTTAGTTTTATGTTGTTTCTCTCGCATGTGGTGAGTCGTTTCTTTCTCTTTTGCTGCTTTCAAAACTTTCTCCTTTCTTCAGCATTTGACAATGTTATCCAAATGTGTCTCAGAGTAGGTTTATTTGGATTTATTGTATTTGTAGTTCATTGGGCATCTTTTATTTCCATATTTATGTCATTTAGAAGATTTGGGAAATTTCCTCCAACAGTGTCTTCTAATACTCTTCCTAGTCTTTCCTCTTCTCTTCCCCTTCTGGAACACCAATGATTCATATATATTTGTGTGCTTCATGTTGTCCATCATTTCCTAGAGATCCATTTCAAATTTTTCAGTTTTTTTCACCATTCATTCTTTTGTGCTTTCACTTTCTATCCACCATTCTTTGAGTTGGCTAATTCATTCCTCTACCTCTTCAGTTCTGGTGTGATTTGTCTCAAGGATATTTTTTATTTGTTCAACAGTATCTTTTATTTCCATAAGATCCTCTGTTTTTTATTTACTCTTGCAAATTCTTCTTTATGTTCTTCTGCGGTCTTCTTCATGTCCTTTATATCTTGAGCCATGATATTGATGTTTGTGTGTACTTCTTTGATTAATTGCTCGAAGTTCTGTGTCTCCTCTGGCTTTTTAATTTGGACATTTAGGTTGTTCATATATTCTAGTTTCTCTATATGCTTTATAATTTTCTGTTGTTTTTGGCCTCTTGGCATTTGCTTATCTTGATAGGGTTTTTTAGGATATGCAGGATTATTTTAACACATATCTATAATTTGACAGAGCTACAGCTTGGTGGAGTGCACTTACCGTGACCTACCAGCAATGGCACTCCTGAGCTACCTCTTTCCCTCAAGACAGTTCTCCCCAACTTTGTCTGTGCACTGAGTGAGGGTCCAAATCATGTGGCGTTGCACTCAGTGCACCAGTTTTCTGTGTGCACTGGGGACTGACAGCCCTGTGGGTGGGGAGCATGCCCTATGCAGTTTGGCAGGGAGTCTGCTCCAGGACAGTGGTCCTGGCCATTCCTGGGGCTGTGGGTTGAGTACTCTTGGGCTACAGAGCTACACATGTCACCTTCCAGAGTAGATGGCCTACATTCCCTCTCTGCTGTGCACCCACGAATTCCTGGGATTGGGGGAGGGTTCCTGGCACTTCCATGCACCACCCCTGATTCTAGGCTGTGCACACCGTGGGCTTCCATGGAGGAAGAGTAGACGCCATCACAAGCCCGTTGAATCCTGAAGTCCCACAAGGAAGCTCTCAGCCATGGGGCTCTGCAGGGTTTTCTCCCAGCCAGCTGCAAAGATGGCTGCATGGTGCATAGAAAGCTACCCCCTTCTGTAATTATCTGCCTGCTCCAATGGCCAGTCCCTGGGATGGGGGCTCTTGACTGTGAGTCTGTGAAAAGTTATCACCCACCCCAGGTACTAAGGACAGTGCTTGGAGCATGGAAAGCTACTCCCCTCCCCACCATCAGCTAGCTCCAGATGCCCATTCCCCAGCATCTTTCTGGGACACTCACCCATCTTAAACACAGCCTCTTGGTTTCTCCAAGTAGATGCTTGCAATGGGTGTAGAAGTCCCTGCCCAGCCAGTGGAACCCTGGAACTACTGTTTTGGAGCCCTTTCTGTCCTTTATCTAGTGTTTTTCATGGAAGAGAATTTTTCTGTCTCTCTCCTAATCCACCATCTTGGATCCCCCCCCCCCACTTGGTTTTATACCAACTTAACTTCAATAGCATGCATATATGCTTTCCCTATACCTCTCTCCCCCACCACCATTTTTTTTTTGTGCTTGTTACTACTTGTACATTTGTCCAAAAGCATAGATTATCATTGCTTTTTTATGTGCTTGCATTTTAGTACCTCAAGGAAGTAAGAAATGGAGATACATACCAAACAACACAGTACAATAAAACTGGAGTTTATAATCTCCCAAATGGTTACCTTTATCTCAGGGCTTTATTTCTTTATGCAGTTTTGAACCATGTTCTAGTGTCCTTTTCCTTCAATTTGAAGAATTTTGTCTAGCATTGCTTGTAGGGCAGGTCTAATGGTAATGAACTCCCTCAGGTTATGTTTACCTAACAACGTCTTACTCTCTCCCTCATTTTTGAAAGAAAGTCTACCTGGATATAAAATCTTGGTTGGTAGTTGTTTTCTTTCAAGACTTTAAGAATTTCACTACAGTGCCTTCTTGCTTCCATGGTGTCTTATGAGAAATTGGCACTAAATCTAATTGGGGCTCCCTTATAGATAATGTGTTGCCTTTCTCTTGCAGCTTTCAGTACCCTCTCCTGGTCCTTTTCATTCAGTAATGCAATCAGTATATGATGGGATGTGTGTTTTGTTTTGTTTTCATTTTTATCCTATTTGGGGTTCTCTGGGCTCTTAGATGTACATGTTCATATCTTTTGCTAAGCTTGGGAAGTTCTCTGCCATTATTTCTTTGAATATTCCTTTTACCCTTTGTCTCCTTCTTCTCCTTTTGGGAGTCCCATGATTCATATATTGGTGTACTTGATGGTATTGCAAAGCTGTCACCGGCTATTTTCACTTTTAATTTTTTTTTTTCCTACTCCTCAGTGAGACTCATTTCAAGCGTCTTGTCTCCAAGTTCATTGATTCTTTCTTCTGCTAGCTCCAGTCTACTCTTGAAACCCTCCTGGACATTTTTCATTTTATTTATTATGGTATGCAACTCTAGTAGTTCTGTTTCGTTCCTTTTTAAAATTTCTGTCTCTTGAGTAAAACTCTCATATTGCTCATTCATTGTGTACTGGATATCCTTTAGTTCTTTCTCTGTATTTTCCTTCATGTTCTTGAGCATTTTTAAGATCATTTTTTATATGCTTTTTTTTTTTTTTGGTATGTCTATATTTTTCTCTTTTTTGCTGGTGTTTTCTGGATTTTTATTCTCTTCCTTTGGATGGTCCATTGTTTCCTGTTTCTTTGTTCAACTTGTACTCTTTTGTTGTTGACTGTACATTCTTATATTTTAAACTGTTAGCTCTGGGATTTATTCCCTGGGATGTCTGTTTCTTGGTTTTGTAACCAGCTGTTGATAAGACTGAGATTTTAGAGCTGCAGCCCTACTATCAGCAAGGTCTGCCAAAGATGAATGCAGTGGGAAGGGTTTTCCATGTTTTTCTTGGCCTCTGTCTTGTCCTGGGATTTTGCTTCTTAGTTGTTTTCAAATTCCCCTGTTTATAGGAGTTTGTTTGCCCCAGTGTTTTCCAGGAGACAGATCTCTCTCTCCCACGTTTGAACAGAAGGCCTTTGTCCCGACTGTACACCTGTATAGTTTTCTTATACTCCTTTCATTGTCTCAAGTTGCTTTCACCTGGAGGGCAAGGTCTGGGAGGAGGGCACACTGGAGAAGACTTTCCCAAGTCAGTCTTTCCCATCTAAAACAGGGCCAGGGATCCATGAAAGGGGCTCAGACTGGCTTAAAGTGCTCTGGGGAAGGGATCAGCAAGGCTGCCAAGAGCTTCTCCAATGGGTATAATGCAAATTAAATTTTTTCTCAAGTGTTTGACTGTCAGTGTTTTTTAAATCCCCTGTAAAGGAAAAGGAAATTGAAAAGTAGTGAATCTGTATAATTTTCCTGGTTCCATCCAGCTTTCCTTCCCTTGCTGCCCAAAGCTTGCATCTAAATGACTTCTGATGCTAAGAACTGGACATACTGAGTAGAGATAATTAGAAATGTTTGTATAGTAAAAGTTTAGTGACTCTCATGGAATGGGAATTGAACTGAAGTAAAATCAATAGAACTGCTTTGTTAATACTAGAGAGACTGGGCCTGTTCTAGCAATATCATTTTTTAAAAAAATCAAATAACCTAGATTGTTCATCACAACATTGAGAAAGCTTTACTTTCATTTTACAATTAAAATTTTTCTGTTAATCAAGAACATTGATAAAAGACTTGAAAAATACTGTCTTTTCATCATGCCAGAAAATTTTCAATAGTTAAGATTGTTGATATTGCAGTTTTGATGGTTTTATGAATTTGTTTTCTTAATAACAAGTGTGTTTGCACCCTTTTTTTTCAGAATTTGCATCAAAATTTAGAGACTTCAGCAAAAGGTAAAAACACATGTACTCAAGTGCTAAAAAAAAATAATAGAAAAAATAAGTTTTAGTTCTAAAACTGTTTTGTTTCAATTTTTCATCCAAATATTTTGGCTATATATGCCACACACACACACACACACACACACACAAACTCACATGTGAAGTATTTTGTGAGGGAAAAAAATTGATTTGCTAATACCCTTTCTACCAATAAAAGTGATTATTTTGAAATTAAATAAAAATCCTCCCTCCATTCTAAACTTTTAGCCTTGAATAGAAAAAAATAAGTCAAGATCTATAAAAATTAAAGTCATGCCTGAATATGTGTTTATAAACATTCCAAGCCAACTGCTGAATTTTATTATTTAGCTAATTATATTTTGATATAAGAGAAGTCAGAAAAGTAGCATATGTCTGTGTCCAAAGTCACCGATTACAAATTTGAATTCAAGGTCTATTTGAAAGACTAATCTAACATAAAAGGTATGATTAGGTTCTGTAATAATTAGTATTCACGGAGGATATGAGTCTACAAACTGCATGTCCCCAGGAGGATTTTGCTTCAAGAGAACATGAGGACAGCTTGGTATAGAGCAAAGAGCCTGGCCTTTGAAATTAGGCAGAACTTGCTTTGAATCCCAGCTCTTTTTAACTCTATGATCATTGACTGTTAAATTCCTTGAGCCTCTTTTTCCTAATCTGTGTAAATGATATATAATTTAACGTGCAGGGTGTGGTCAGAGTCCTTGTTAGCAGAGGTTGATGGTATTTAGCATACGAATACTCTCCAAGTACCTGCAAGGAAATTGTTTGACTCATGGATTTTGAAGTGGCTTCTGGATTCAGAAGTGGTAGTGGGCTGCAAATGACCCTGAACTGCCCTTGACACCTTTCATCACTTCAACAGAGAGTTATGTACCGACAGATAGCCTCTTAATCCTATTCTCACTGTTCAAAAGACTTGTTCAGTTATATTTGAGGAACTCCCCCACCTCATATCACAAAGGAAAATGCAGTGGCAGAGGGTATGGAGAAAAACAGCAAAACCTGTACTGGACAAAACCCCCTATTCCAGGAATTCGTGAAACTCCAGTACACCATAGAGGAAGGGAAGGTATGGGCACCTGCCCCCCCTAATAATTTTATTAACACGGAGTCTGAGTGGTGGTATGTCACATTCACAAGTTGGAGGTATGCCTAGATACCTCTCTTCCTTTCCCTTTGGAATGTTGGAATGTAGCTTTCCTCCCCATATTCCTCAGGGTTGGCATATGACATCCCACAAGACAGCAAAAGAATATTCCCTGAGACTTATATTTTGTGTTTAATCTATGCAGATTCTAATCAATAAATTTTAATTGTATACATTGTCATTACTTCTTTATTTCATGGTATTATACCTTTTTTTCAGAGTAAACTGAGATGTGATAAATATTATTTCTGAATATTTCACCATGAAGACCAGTGTCTTCATTCCTTAATACATTTTTGATAATACTACTCAAAATGAATTCTTCATTCAGAGTTCTGGAGGGAAAGCATAATGTAGAAAGAACCTCAAAGAAGCAAACTATAACCAAGAATTCTTTTTCTGCACAAAAAAGTAAAGTATAGAGTTTGAGTAATTATTGAAACAATTAAGATTCCCCAAAATATGTGCTGGGGTTTGAATTATCAAGATCTTTAACCCAACTTCATGATTTATTTTACATGTGTGTATCTAGTTGCACATCTCAAGATTGGGGATTATTAACAGGAAGCTTGAGCCTCAGCTTCAGTGTACCAACAGTGCAATTTGGGGGCCTGAAACAAGATGTTTCCATAAATTTATAATTCCCAACCTACTGCCATTCTGGAGAATCCCTTTTGGTTGGCCTCCAGAGCTGATGAGGCCTCTGTTAAGACTATTTTTATACTATTTTACTGTTCTTCTTCACTAATTGCTACTGCTGATTTCTCAGGGAATTTTAACTAGGGCTCTTCTCACTCTGCTTGTCCCCTCAGGCTGTTTTAAAGAAGGGCACAATTTGAGAAAGATAGCAAATAAACAAGATTTGGCTTTCATATAAATTTTGTTTGAACTTATGAATAACTAAGTTAATAACAGCATGTGTTGAGCAGCAACAAAAAATGTTTAGCTATGGACAGATGTATTGAAGAACGAGTTGTAGGTAGGAGCTCCAGGCTGAAGCTGGCCTCTTTTCTGAGGTATCCAAATGGCTGCACGTTGGAATAATGCAAACTATTAAAGGAAAAAGCTAGATCTTGTACTGTTTCCTTTTCAAAACAGCCAGAAACAAAAAGCAATTTACGTTTCAAAAACAATTTATGAGGAAGTGCATGTGTTTGAAATAAACTATGGAACCAAGTGACTTGACTCTGCACGTGTTGGAATCAAATCAGAGCAGCAGATCTTAAGAATAGAATTTCTAATAATGTGTTTAATATTCTCTCAACTTCTATTCCACTTTCAGGGGAAAACTATCAGCCCCTATACCTAGTTATTTTCTTCATCTTTCCTCCTTCATGACTAGTCAATTTAGTAATAATCAGTAGACTTCCTTTAAAATAACTAATGGAAGCACTCATGGACACCTTTGATATTGAAGTGATTTAATAAACATCACATTCCTTTCATTCTTTTTCAAACATGTTTCAGATCCCAACCATGTACTATCATTCTGCCTTTATATCAGCATAATGTATATGATTAATGTTCAGTTACTAGTAAACAAGATAGCATGATCACATTTATTCCGATTAACTCTTTAAACTGGGATTTGTTTGAAGTACTAATAAGCCATGTAGATTTCATTTTAGTGTGAAAATGAAATCTAAACAATCATAAATTGGAACAAAAATTACTGCAAATTACAGTTGATCCGAATGCCAAATTAATAATCTGAAAAACTGTGGTCTATGATTAAAAGGCTATGCTTTGAATATTTCTAAGGCTGAAGAAATAAAAGGCTACTGATACCTACTCTACTAGCAGCTAATGCATTCAGAGGCACAGATGGCTAATTGGTTTTAGTTTGTAGAAGGTCATTTTAATTAAATTTTATTTAAATTGTATTATAAGAAATTTCAAAGCCACAATTGATGGCTTATGATAAATATGGCCCTTCACATAGACCTGATTTTTACCCTTTCTTCCTCCAGGCTTGATAGAGAAAGTGACGACTGAGCTATCCACATCTATCTACCATTTAATTGACATCTATAGTAGCAGCTTTTATACAGATTTTCTGCCTGAGAATGCACCTGGAAGCATTTCCTGTGTAAATCCTGGCCTGGATTCTCACCTTAGCTTCACAGTATATGCAGCTCACAACATTCCAGAAACTTGGATGCACAGGTTGGTGGTGGTGTTTTTGACAAAACGATTAATTAATTTTTCCATGGTTCCTAATTAGAGTATAATTTATCTTGTTCTTATTTGCAGTAGCAAGTATTTCATAAAATTTTGGAAATTAATCATCTTAGAGTAACTTTTTCTTAAAATCAATTTTTTGGAAGTTCACATTCTCAGTGCATATAGCTTTCCCCTCCAAAATCCTTCTTCTAGTCCTTTATCAAAAATGAGTGGTTATTATTAATATATCATTATGAAATACAAAATTCTCATCCTATTTAGTGGTTGCCCTAAAATTTTCTTTGTCATGTTTAGGTTTAAATGACTACTGCCAATTAACAGAATAGAAACTGAGAGGAAAAGAGAGGGAAGGAGGAATTAAGAGGGGGAAAAGAGGGAGAGAAATATTACAGAGAGACAGAAACTAAATAAAAATAGAAAAAAGTCATTCTGATTCCCATCAAATCATGAGTGGTAGAATTTTTTGATTAGTATCTTCATAAAGTGGTAATCAACAAAGAATCTTTTGAATTATAATATAAATAAACCACAATCATACATGGATATTTTTGGATTTTAGGTTAACCCTATCATGTAAAACTTTCTTGAATAACATAATTTTAGAGTGGTATATAATAATTTTTAATTCTTTTATGACTAAAATCTATGAGAATATTAATTAAATCAAAGTTGATAGGAGCACAAAAATATATTAATGGATTTCTTTGAGCATTCAAAAGAACTTACAGTTTTTAATCATCAATATATATTCATTAATTTTTGTTCACACAGAAAGCTGTGTAGCCAGATACAGCTACATATAGAGTATTCATTTATATACATATAAATGTAATATCCTAAATTTTTATTTTAAATGTATGAATTTACAAGTATGTGTTTGTGTATATCATCTATGTATCCAACTCTCTTCCTCCTTACTCTGCAGAGTGAAAAATAGTAAAAGCATTTTTGAGCATTGATAGATAGTGGTAGATAGATACATGTATATTTGTAATCATAAATAGAAAATTATGCTTTTGTGCAAAACCCCTTATAATCAATAATTAAATGAGAAATCTGACATAAGAAACAAATTTATCCCATCCATTCTTCAAAGGAAAAACTATAAGCCAGAGCTGGAGACAGAGGAAAAGGAGCAGCCATTCCTCTTATGGAATCTATGGTCCAGTCAGCCTTCCAAATTTTGTGGGAAGAGGCTCCAGCAGGGGTCTTGCCTGATGTCAAATTGTATCCCATAGTGAGTTTTCCTAGGAACCTAGTCTATAAGTAATCTATTGCTACATTAAAGACTACCCTGAAACCTAGAAGTTTAGTACCACAAACATTTATTCTCTTACGTTCTGAGGGTCAAGAACCTGGGAGCAGCTTAGCTGGAGTGGTTTGGCTCAGGGTTTCTCATGAGCTGCAGTCACCTCAAGGCTCACTGGGCTTGAAGGATCCACTTCCCAGATCATTTGTGTGTTTAAAAGGCCACGTTCGTCAGGGGCTGTTGGACTGAGGCCCTTGATTCCTCCCCAAAGGCTTCTCTGTGTGCATCCACAAGACACAGCAGTTGGCTTTCCCTAAAGCGAGTGATGGGGCAAGAAAGCACCAAGAGGAAGTCTTTTATAAACTAATGTCAGAAGCATTATAGGCCAGGGTTACCTCCAGAAACATTAGTGATGGAAAATGGGGGAAAAAAGAATTTAACAAAGTGGCACGTTTGTACCTGGCCTTAATTATTAGGACCAGTTTGTGTGGCTGTGAAAGAAATTAATTTATTAAGGTACAGATTTAAGATACAGAACTCAACAATAGATGGTGAAACTTCCACATTCCTATCAGAGGAATGGAAATTGAATTATTATAAACTCAGGTACTCTGCATACAGGGAAGACCCCACTCAAGCTATCAAAGACAAATGAGAATTATCTCACTTAGGATAAGCTGATAATACAAATCCTTGCTGTGACTCATTGCAGTGGTCAGCAAGCCTTCATATTTAACCTAATCTATGATGATACAGAATGCAAAGTATTTTATAAAATGTTATCATCTCTACTGACAGAAAGTACCATTATATCCTTCAAAGACAAGGTAATGTTAATATTACCTTTTTATGTATATATTGTGTGATGCTCATGATCTTAATAATTGCTTATTATTATTTTCCCCTGAATCACCTTTTACAATGCCCACAGGACTATGAACATTTGAGTGTAGATACTGTATCTTTTTATTTTTTTAACCTCTAGTCCCCAAAATATTTCCTAGCCTTTGGTTGGTGCTTAACAAAGGTTTATTTAATGTGTATGAATAAATTCCCTAGAGTAGAGGAGTGTCAGACTTGGTTTGTGAGATGTTACATGGGGCCTGGAGGACACAAATATTTAGTCCATGGCATGGTTATTACTGAGGACAAATATATGAGCAGAGCTGGGAGCTGTGAAGAAGTGATCATGGTAAAGGAGGATATAATAGAGAATATTTAAGGGAGTCAAAGAGGATATCGCAATGGAGAGGATATTTCAGTGGCAGGGGGGTGGGGGGTTAGTTGAGGCAAATCAGTGAAAATGAGTCCCAAGCAATCAGAGGCAGTGGCAGAATGGTTGACTAGAGCAATTGTTAAAATAATTATTAGAAATAATTGATAAGAGAACAGAAGAATCACAACTTAAAAGGAGGATATATTAAAAAGTCAGTAAAAATTATTTTTGAAAATCCCGTAAATCACCCATAAAGTACAGTGCCATGTTCTGAGAAATTTGAATCCTGTGAAATAATAGTTATGTTTAAATACATAATGTATATAGTTATGCATATTACAATATGCACTTAGATGCATACTATGCAATAAAGTGTACTATGCAAAAATATTTTATAATGTTTTAAATTATGAGAGCCTTTAAGTGCATATGATTAAGCTAAAAACCTTTCTCATCAAGAGGATGCCCTCTTCGTGGGGAAGAGTTGAATGGCACAGAAACGATCCTTTCTCACAACCTTTGCCATTAAAAAGCACATGTGTACAGTCCATGTCTAACATTCATTTCACTGAAGTCTCATTTTCAAACCCAACTCATCACATTAGCAGGTTCTGGAATATGTGAGAAATGCACATTCTTTCCTGTGCATACACAAATGAAAAATTAGTATATAGACTGGCATAATTAACCCTAAATCAAAAAATATTATTAAATATCAAAGTCCTTACATGGTATTAAATATTCAATTCAACTCACCAAGAAGATATATCACAATAAAAACTTGACAGAAATGCTGACAGAAATGCAAGGAGAAGTTGATGAGGCCACTATAATCTGGATGATATCAATGTTCTCTCTCAGGAAGTGTGATGGTTTGAAGCTGTATGGACCCCAGAAAAGTACATGTTGTTAAAGCTAATCCATTCCTGTGGGTAGGATCCTAAATTGAGATGTGACCCACCTTATTCAGGGTGGGTCTTAATCCCCTTACTGGAATCCTTTTTAAGACGATAAAAGACAGAGAAAAGATAAAGAAAAAAGCCCAGAGAAGCTGAGAGAGTAAAGCAAGAAGCTGAAGGCAGTTAAAATTTGGGAGAGGACCAGCCACATCATGTTGCAGAGGAGCTGAGGACTTCCAGTAATCAATCTTACAGGAGAGAGCACTGCTTTGGATGTCTTGATTTGGGCATTTTCATGGCCTCAGAACTCTAAGCTTGTAAGTTAATAAATCTCCATTGTCAAAGCCAACACATTTCTAGTATATTGAATTTCATCAGCTTTAGCAGACAAAAACAAGAATTAATAGATGAGAGAGAAATGGGAAGGACTGTAAGAATGGGCCAGTATATTTAGCAAGCTTAATCCAATGAATTTACATTATACCTGAAAGGAAATAATTTATAAATATAAATTCTTCTCAAGAATACATGAAACATCTATTTTAATAAGTTACCAAACACTAAACCATAAAGTAAGCTTAAAAAAATTTCTAATAATCTATAGATTATAGATACCACCCATTTTCTTCAATGAAATTATAATACAAATATATTTGGAAATTCAAAAGGGTACTTTTAAACAGTTCATGGATCAAAAAAATGATTACAATAAAACTTAGAAAGTATGATTTGTAAGTAATAAAATATAGGAAAATTGTGAGAAGATGGCAGAGTAGAGAACTCGAGGGTTGAGTCTTTCTACCAGAACAGTTATTAAACAGGCAGGAAATGTCTGAAGCAACTATTTTGAAACTGACAGCAATAAAACACTATACAGTGTCCACAGAATAGTGGGAGGAAAAAGCTAGAAAATTATGGTAAAGATCAATAAATTGCTTTCTCTGTGAGGTAGTTAACCAGCACCCATTCTCCAATCTAATAGCAGGCTGCTGTGGGGTGCAGCCCCTGGCTAGCTTATGGTGACAGATAGGGACACAAAAATCATCTTCCCTATGACAAGGGGTGGGCACAACCGATCACTGAACATGGATTTGATTTGTGACTTTGGATCGCTGGATGCCTGTCCCTGAGGGTGGCCATGGTTCCATCCCACCAAGGACAGATGTGGCAGTGGAGGAGAGTTAAAGATGTTACACTTCCTCAGGACTACTGGGAGCAGTTAGTTGAAGGGCTGCATTTGCTGGGCAGACCGAGAAGGCTCAGCTTGGGGAAGCCATGGAAGAAGCTCCTGGCGCCCTTCCTGACCCTTTCCCCAGGGTCAAAAAGCCAATCTGTGCCCCTTTTGTGGGTCTGTGGCCCTGGTTTGAATGAGAAAGACTGACTTGGGAAACTCCTCTCAGGTTGGCCCCCCTCCCAGAATTTGCTCTCCAGGCAAAAGCAGATTGAGACAATGAAAGGGTTCTAAGAATCTATAGAGAGGTGGACAGTCTGGGAAAAAGGCTTGCCTGCTTTAAACACCCAGAAGAGGGAAATCTATCTCCTGGGAAATAAAGAGGGGATTCCAGGTGACTCTGAAACAACTAACAAGCACAAGCCCAGGACAAAACACAGGCACAGGAAAAAAAGGAAGGTCTCTACACAAAACACTTACATTGGGCAGACCTGCCTGACAGAAGAGCTGAAGCTCAAAAAATCCCTGTCTTATGACTAGTTGGTTGCAAAATCAAGAAACAGACATCTTGGGGAATAAATCCCAGAGCTAATATTTTAAAATATTAAAATGTGCAATGAGCAACAGGAGTACAAGTTGACCAAAGAAACTAGAAATGATGGCCCATCCAAAGAAAGATGATAAAAATCCAGAAAATGCCAATGAAGAAGACAAGAATGTGGACATACCAAACAAAGCTTGTAAAAAAAATGATCTTAAAAATGTTCAAAGAGATGAAGGAAAATACGAAGAAAGAACTAAAGGATATCAGGAAAACAACAAATGAACAATATGAGAATCTTAGTAAGGAGGTAGAAATTTTTGAAAGGAACCTAAAAGAACTACTAGAGTTGAAGACCACAATAATTGAAATGAAAAATGCTGAGGAGGGATTCAAAAGCAGATTGGAGCTGGCAGAAAAAAGAATCAGCAAACTTGAAGCCAAGAGACCTTAAAATGAATTGAGTTGTGGAGTAGAAAGAAAAAAGAATTATAAAAAGCAACAATAATCCTTTGATCCAGCATTCACACTTCTTGGTATATACCTGGAAGATATGAAAGCAGGGACACAAACAGATATCGGCACACCAGTGTTCATAGCAGCAATATTCACAATTGCAAAGAGATGGAAACAACTGAAATGTCCTTCAATAGATGAGTGGATAAATAAAATGTGATATATTCACATGATGGAATACTACACGGCTGTAAGGAGTGATGTCGTGAAACACATGACAACATGGATGAACCCTGAAGACATAATGCTGAGTGAAATAAGCCAGGCACAAAAAGAGAACTACTGTATGTTACTACTAATGTGAACACTTACAAAAGTAAAATAAATGGTTTATAGTGTAGAATGTAGGGGACCTAGCTATAGACAGCAATTAGTGAAGGGGGAATGATAATCTAATAAGAACAGATAAGTTATTGTGGGTTAATTTAACATTCTGGGGATGCTCAGGAATGACTATGGTTTGTTAATTTCTGCTGGATATGGTAGGAACAAGTTAACAGAAATGCAGTTATCTTAGGTTATCTGTTTTTCTTATTCCTTTCCTGGGTTATAGTCTGTATATTTTATTGGGATAGAATAGCAACATGTTGGAAGTAATTTTAGGATATTTGTTATTCTAGGGTATTTGTTTTTTCTTATTCCTTTGTTTTGGTTTTGTTTGAAATGGTTTTTTATTGTCTGCTTTTTTTAATTTTTTGAGGAAGTTAATTTAAAAAAAGAAACAATGAAAAAGTATACGCAGAGCCCCCCTGAGGAGCTGGGGGAAAATGCAGAAGTGTTGAGCTTCCTCACCTGGCTGGTTGCTGATGTGCTCACAAACATTGAGGACTGGCGGGTTGATATGCCGAACCTTCTATCACAGGACTTGCCTTTGGGAAGCCTGTTACTGCAAAGGAGAAGCTAGGCCTGCTTATAATTGTGCCTAAGAGTCTCCCCCTGAGTCCCTCTTTGTTGCTCAGATGTGGCCCTCTCTCTAACTAAGCCACCTTGGCAGGTGATCTCACTGCCCTCCCCCCTACATGGCACCAGACTCCCAGGGATGTAAATCTCCCTGGTAACGCAGGATATGACTTCCAGGGATGAGTATGGACCCAGCATTGTGGATGGAGAACATCTTCTTGACCAAAAGGGGGATGCAAAATGAAATGAAATAAAGTCTCAGTGGATGAGAGAATTCAAATGGAGTTGAGAGGTCACTCTGGTGGACATTCTTACGCATTATATAGATAACACTTTTTAGGTTTTAATGTATTGGAATAGCTGTAAGTAGATACCTGAAACTATCAAACCCCAACCCAGTGGCCTTGGTTCTTGAAGACAATTGTATGACAATGCAGCTTACAAGAGGTGAGAGGGTGATTTTGAAAACCTTGTGGATCGCACTCGTTTTATCCAGTGTACGGATGGATGAGTAGAAAAATGGGGGCAAAAAACTAAAGGAAAAATAGGGCAGGGGGCAATTTGGGTGTTCTTTTTTCACTATTTTTTTCTTTTATTCTTATTGTCACTTTTTCTGGTACAAGGCAAATGTTAAAAAAATAGATTGAGGTGATCAATGAACTATATGATGGTAATGTGATCAGTTGATTGTATATTTTACATGATTGTATGGTGTGTGAATAAATCTTAATTAAAAAAATAAAAAAGCACAAATAGCTGAAGAGAACCTCTGGGACACCAGCAAGCATAACAATATATGCATCATGGAAGTCCCAGAAGGAGGAGAAAAAGATAAAGGGGCAGAAGGAATATTCAAAATAATAATAATACTAATACTAATACTACTAATATGTCAAAGAACTTCCCAAACTTAGTAAAAGACATAAATATGCACATCCAAGTAGCCCAGAGAACACGAAACAGAATAAGCATGAAGAAAATACACCCCATCATATGTTGATCACATTGGCAGATGCAAAGGATGAGGAGAGATTTCTGAAAGCTGCAAGAGAAAAGCAATGTTATGTACAAGGGAGTCCATTAAGCTCAGTGCCAATTTCTCATCAGAAACCATAGAAGTAAGAGGGCAGTGGGTTGAAATATTTAAAGTGCTGAAAGAAAACAACTGCCAAGCAAGAATTTTATATCCAGCAAGTTGTTTTTCTTTTTCCTTCCAAAAATGAGGGGGAGATTAAGATATTCTGAGATAAACTTAAGCTAAGGGAGTTCGTCAACCCTAGACCTGTCCTACAAGCAATGCTAAAGCAAGTGATTCAGATGGCAGTAAAGGACACTAGACTGTGGTTCAATGCAGCATAAAGAAATAAAGACCTGAGGTAAAGGTAACTTCCAGTTTCTTAAAGCTGCCAGAATGCAATATACCAGAAATGGATTGGCTTTTTCAATGGGGATTTATTAGGTTGAAAATTTATAGTTCTAAGGCCATAAAAATGCCTAAACTAAGGCATCATCAAGAGGATACCTTCACTGAAGAAAGGCTGATGGCTTCCAGAACACCTCTGTCAGCTGGAAAGGCATGTGGCTGGTGTCTCCTTGTCCTTAGCTCCTGGGTTGCATTGCTTTCAGCTTCTGATTCCAGTGGCTTTCCCTTTAAGCAACTTTAAGTTCTCACTTCGTGTCTCTGTGGCAAACTGGGCTTCATCTCTTAGCTTAGCATCTTCAAACATCTTTCTTCTGCATCTCCAAGCATCTGGGTCTGTATTGGCTCTGAGCTCTCTCTCTCTCGCCCTGAGCTCTCTTAATGACTCCAGTAAACTAATCAAGACCGCCCTTGAGTGGATGGGGTTCACATCTCCATGGAAACAATCTAATCAAAGTGTCCCACCCACTATAGGTCTGTCCCCACAAGATTGGATTAAAAGAACATGGTTTTTCTGGGATACATAATAAATTCAAACCAGCACAGTAACCATTTGGGTAATTATATATGCCATTATAATTGTATTGTATTGTTTGGTATGTAACTCCACTTCTTACTTCCTATAGATGCCAAAATATAAATGCATAAAATTTAATTATAAATCTATGGTTTAGACATACAATGGGCAAAGACATAAATAATAACAAGTACAAAAAAATGTGGGGAGTCAGAGGAGTATAGTAAAAGTGTATAGGTATGTCACTGAAGTTAAGTTGGTGTCAAACCAAATGTGATTGTTATATATTTAGGCTGTTAAATTTTAACCTCATGGTAACCACAAGGAAAACATGAAAAATATATCCAGATAGAAAAGAGAAAGCACTCAGTATGGTACAAAAAAAAATCAAATAAATATAAAAGTAGGCATTAATGAAAGAATTGAGGTTCACAAAAGTTATAAGACTTTCAACAACCAAATAGAAAGATGGCAGAAGAAAGTCTTGCATTGTGAGTAGTGACTTAAAATGTAAATGGATTAAACTCTCCAGTTATAAAGAAAATGACAGAGTGGATAAAAAGCATGTCCCTACTATATGTTGTCTGCAAGAGACCCTAAATTCAAACACCCAAGTAGGTTGAAAGTGAAAGGATGGAAAAAATATACCTAGTAAGTTGTGCTAGTTTGGATATATTATGTCCTGCCCAAAGCCATATTCTTTAATGCAGTTTTTTAGGGGCAGATGTATTAGTGTTGATTAGGTTGGAATCCTTTGATGGAGTGTTTCCATGGAGATGTGACTCAATCAACTGTGGGTGTCCCATTTGATGAAATTATTTACATGGAGATAGGGACCCGACCCCTTCAGAGTGGGTCTTGATTTACTGACTGGAGTCATGTAAAAGAGCTCACAAACCTCAGAGCAGCTCAGAGAGACATTTGGGAGATGCCCACTGAACGCAGACTTTTGCTGACACTTTGGGGATGCTAGCACAGTTTTTGCTCCAAGGAAGCTAAGAGAGGACAAAATACCCCAAGAGCAACATTTTGAAGAATGCACAGGAGCTGAGAGAGAAGCTAGAACACAACCTAGAAACAGCAGATGCCAGCCACGAGCCTTCCCAGCTGTGCCGGTTTGTATATTTATGTCCCCCAGAAAAAGCCATATTCTTTTATGCATTCTTGTTGGGGCAGACGTATTAGTGTGGATTGGGTTGGAACCTATTGGTTCAGTATCCGTGGAGATGTGACCCACCCAACTGTAGGTGATAACTCTGGATAATTTCCATGGAGGCATGGCCCCACCAACTGAGCGTGGGCCTTGTTTAGTTTACTGGAGCACTATATAAGCTCAGACAGAAGGAGCTCATAGCAAGCTGCAGCTGAGACAGACATTTTGAAGACAGCTGTTGGAAGCTGATAGACATTTTGGAGCGTGCCATTTTGAAACAACCTGGGGGAAAGCAGATACCAGCCACGTGCCTTCCCAGCTAACAGAGGTTTTCTGGATGCCAATGGCCTTTCTCCATTGAAGGTACTCGATTGCCGGTGTGTTACTTTGGACACTTTATGGCCTTAAGACTGTAACTGTGTAACCAAATAAACCCCCTTTTATAAAAGCCAGTCCATTTCTGGTGTTTTGCATTCCAGCAGCATTAGCAAACTAGAACACCAGCTAACAGAGATTTTCTGGATGCTGTTGGCCTTCCTTTGGTGAAGGTATACTCCTGTTGGTGCCTTAATTTGGACATTTTCATGGCCTTCAGATTGTAAATTTGTAACCAAATAAACCCCCTTTATAAAAGCCAATCCGTTTCTGCTATTTTGCGTAATGGCAGCATTAGCAAACCAGAACACAACTAGTAACCAAAAGAGAGCTGGTGTAGTAATGCTAATATCAGATGAAGTAGACATTAAGACAAGGGTGGTTATTATACACTGATAAAAGGGTCAATTCCACAAGAAGATGTAATCATTATAAATCCATGTGCACTGTTCTAGTTTGCTAATGCTGCTGGAAGGCAAAACACCAGAAATGGACTGGCTTTTATAAAAGGGGGTTTATTTGGTTACACAGTTACAGTCTTAAGGCCATAAAGTGTCCAAGGTAACTCATCAACAGTCGGGTCTCTTCACTGGAGGATGGCCAATGGTGTCCGGAAAACCTCTGTTAGCTGGGAAGGCATGTGGCTGGCATCTGCTCCAAAGTTCTGGTTTCAAAATGGCTTTCTCCCAGGATGTTCCTCTCTAGGCTTCAGTTCCTCAAAAATGTCACTCTTAATTGCACTTGGGTTATTTGTCCTCTCTTAGCTTCTCCAGAGCAAGAGTCTGCTTTCAATGGCTGTCTTCAAACTGTCTCTCATCTGCAGCTCCTGTGCTTTCTTCAAAGTGTCCCTCTTGGCTGTAGCGCCTCTTCAGAATGTCACTCACAGCTGCACTGAGTTTGTTCTGTTTGTCAGCTCATTTATATGGCTCCAGTGACTCAACTTAGACCCACCCCGAATGGGTGGGGCAACACCTCCATGGAGATTATTCAATCAGAGTCATCACCCGCAGTTGTGTGGGGTGCATCTCCACAGAAACACTCAAAGAATTACAATCTAATCAACATTGATAACGTTTGCCAACACAAGATTATATCAAAGATAAGGGTGTTTGGGGGACATAATACATTCAAACCAGCACAACACTTAACAGCATAGCCCCAAAATATATGAAGCAAATACTGAAAGATTTAAAGGTAGAAATTGACAGTTCTGCATTAATAGAAGGAGACTTTGATACACCACTTTCAAATAATGGTTGGAAAATCTAGTCAGAAGATCAGTAAGGAAATACGAGACTTGAACAATAATAAGCCATCTACACCTGACAGATTCAGAAAATTTTACCCATTCTTCTTTCTTAATGCAATTTTATTGAA
Organism: Choloepus didactylus; assembly: GCF_015220235.1. Lineage (NCBI taxonomy): Eukaryota > Metazoa > Chordata > Mammalia > Pilosa > Megalonychidae > Choloepus > Choloepus didactylus. Next base: position 114,564,112 of record NC_051314.1, on the reverse strand, counting down.
ATATACTCACACACCATACAGTCATCCAAAGTGTACAATAATTGTTCACAGCACCATCTCATAGATGTGCACCCACCACCACAATCAATTTTGAACATTTTCATTACTTCAAAAAATAAAAATAAGTATAAAAATAAAAGTAAAAAAGAACACCCAAAACATTCCACACTCCTCCTCCCCACCCACAATCATCTACACCCTGTCTCCATTTTTCCAGTCATCTGTCTATACACTGGGTAAAGGGAGTGTGAGCTACAAGGCCCTTGAATCACATGGTTACACCATATAAGCTTTTTTGCAATAACAAGCTTCATAAGGGCAAGCCTCCAGAGTAAGGGCTTAGCCTACTAAACTGGTAGTCCCCAGTGCTTGCAAGAATGTCAGGAATTCCCCAGCTGGGGAAGTTTAATATTTCCATGTTTTTCACCAGTCCCTCAAGGAGGCTTTGCAAATACTTCTTATTCTCTTCTCAAATTACTCTGGGATGTATCGGAGCTTCACGCTAACCTGTACAAACCAACCAGATCTCACTTCCTATTCAAGGTTCCATATAAGTATGGTGTTTTGAGTAAACTGACCATACAAGTTAAATTGTATAGCGTGCTACAGAAAATATAGATTTTGCACCAAATAGACATCTCTTCCTTTGGTCCCACACAGAAACTGATGCTTTAAAACACAGAAACTGATGTTTTAAAACACAGTTAATATCATCCTCTACCTATAGTCTAATCTACCCCAGTCTCAATGTAGTCCATTTTGTTCATATCTCCAGTTGAAGTCTGATCTCCTTTTCAGCCTCTTTAACAGTTGCTGCATGCGGTAATGCTGACACTCACGGCTGCCAAACTCTGGCTCCAAGGCCCAGGTGCCACATAGATGCTTGAAGCTCCAGGGACTGACAAGGACACACACTAACAGCCTAGTATCTCAGAATTTAGAAATAACTGTTACAACTCATGAATAGATGTGACTGCTGTAAGAACTTACAATGTAGAAACCTTTACATCAGCCTCCCCTTGATAACTCATGCTCCCAATTCAGTGCTCAGAGTTTGCACATTATTGTTAATCCGTATTAGTGAGGTGTTATAATGTTTGTCTTTTCATTTCTGGCTTATTTCACTCAACCTACTGTCCTCAAGGTCCATTCACCTATTTGCATACCTCACCACTTCATTCCTCCTTGCCACTGCTCAATATTCCATTGTATAGATACACCATGGTTCACCATTGTATTTGTCTGTCGATGTACCGTTAGTCCATCTCCATCCATTGCAAATCGTGAATACTGCCACCACAAACACTGGTGTGCAAATGTCCACTCATGTACCCGCTCTCAGTTCCTCCAAGTATACAACCAATAAAACAAGGTTGCAGGACCATATGGCATACTTAGCATCCTGTGGAACCACCACACTGCCCTCCAGATGGGCTGCACCATTCTACTTCCACACCAACAGTGGATCGGTACATCCTCTCTCCACATTTTCTCCATCACTTGTATCCCTCTGTTTATTTTTTAAACAGTTTTATTCACACACCATGCAGTCCATCCGAAGGAAACAATTAATGATTCCTGGTATAATCACATAGTTATGTATTTACCACCACAATCTGTATGAGGTCATTTTCCGTTTCTTCTGCAGTGAAAGAGGAAGAGGAGAAAAAAAAATGAAGAAAAAAGATAGAAGAAAAAAATAAAATACAATGAAAAGATCATACAAAACAACTTTAACTTTCAAGGTTTGCTCATTAATGTTAGTTCATATTAGTGAGACCCTACCATACCAGTCCCTTATATCCCCCTCTTGTAGACATTTACATTTCATATAGTACCTTTGTTACAATTAATGGAAGAATATTACAGTGTTACTGTTAACTATAGACTCTAGTTTGCACTGATTGTATTTTTTCTCCTATACCATCCAGCTTTCAACACCTTCCAATGCTGACATTGATTTGTTCTCCCTCGTGTAAAAATATTCTTATATTAGTACACTTAATCACCACCATTGACCCTCTGGTCTTCACTAAGTTATACAATCCCAGTCTTTATCCTCTATCTTTGTTTCTAGTACCATATATGCCCCTAGCCTTCTTTTTTCACCCATACTCACATTCATCTTTGTTCAGAGTACTTACAATATTGTACTACCATCATGCAGTTTTGTGCTATTTCTGGATCTATACAATCAGTCCTGTTGAACATTCTTTATTCCTTCAGCATCAGATGCCTGATATCTACCTTCTTTCTATCTACTGATAAACTGTGTTCTCAACTTTAACTTTCAAGGTTTGCTCATTAATGTTAGTTCATATTAGTGAGACCCTACATTTTTCCTTTTGTTTCTGGCTAATTTCCCTCAATGTACTATCTGCTGTCTACCATTTTGTCTTTTGGATTTTATATGTCATATCTTATTATATTTTTATTTTTCTCTCTCTCTCCCTTTTACCCTTACTGATAGTCTTCATTTCTACACTCTTCTCCAAACCTCTTTCTCATGTATTTTCTTATCTGCCTGTAGTGCTCCCTTTAGTATTTCTTGTAGAGCAGGTATCTTGATCACAGACTCTCTCAGTGTCTGTTCATCTGAAAATATTTTAAACTCTACCTCATTTTTGAAGGATAGTTTTGCCAGATATAAAACTCTTGGTTGGCAGTCTTTCTCTTTCAGTATCTTAAATATATCACTCCACTGCCTTCTCACCTCTGTGGTTTCTACTGAGAATTCCATACATGGTCTTTTTGAGCTTCCCTTGTATGTGATGGATCATTTTCTCTTGCTGCTCTCAGAATTCTCTCTTTGTCTTTGACTTTTGATAATCTGATTATTAAGTGTCTTGGCATAGGTCTTTTCTGATCTATTCTGTTTGAGGAATGCTGCATTTGTTGGATCTGAAATGTGAAGTCTTTAGTAAGAAATGGGAAATTTTCGGTGATTATTTCCTCCATTATTGTTTCTGACCCCCTTTCCCTTCTATTGTCCTTCTGGAATACCCATGGCACATATATTCATGCACTTCATGTTGTCTTTCAGTTCTCTGAGATGCTGCTCATATTTTTGCATTCTTTTCCCTATCTGTTCTTTTGTGTGTAAAATTTCAGATGTCCCTTCCTCCAGTTAATGAATACTTTCTTCTGTGTCTTCAAATCTGCTATTGTATGTCTCCATTGTATTTTTTCATCTCTTCTATTGTGCCTTTCATTCCCATAAGTTCTCTCATTTGTTTTTTCAAGTTTATGAATTCTTCTTTATGGTCATACAGTGTCTTCTTTATATCCTTCATCTCTTTTGCCACATTTTCCTTCAGCTAATTGATTTGATTTAGATTTGTTTGAACATCTTTAATCAGTTGTTTCAACTCCTGTATCTTATTTGAAGCATAAGTTTGTTCCTTTGACTAGGGCATATCTGCATTTTTCCTAGTGTAAATCCTAATTTTTTGTTGTCTAGGCATCTGGTTTCTTTGATTACCCCAGTCAGATTTTCCCAGACCAGACAGGCCCAGATCTCAGGAGAAGGGTGTAATCAGAATCAAGTTTCCCTGAGGATGAGACCCAGAAGGTTGTCAGACTTTCCTGTAAGGCCTCTAGACTAGGTACTTTTCCCATCCTGCCCAGCAGGTGATGCTCGTCAGCCCACAGCTCCCCCCTGGTGTAAAGAGTTGCAGTGCCTTTAATTCTCAGCGGACCTTGTCCTGGCCAGGAGCCAATAGTGTCTGAAGCCAAGCTTAAGTTTTTCTGATGTTTTTTACCCCAGGCCCTGGGATCTGAATTCTCTGAGGGAGGATCACCACTTGAGCTTGGCCCTACCTCTCCATTTACTTCGAGAAGTATGCCCTTTAGGGGATTATCTCCTTCACTTGACTTTTTCCTTTGTCTCTCTAACTATCTTAACTCCACCCTTGCCTGGGTCAGCTTTGACAATTGAAAATGCCTGAGGTTTTCTCTAAGGAGCTACTTAGAATGAGAGAAAGAAAAAAGAAAAAAAGAAAGAATTCCCCTTTTCAGAGCCAGTCCCCAACCCCCCTAGTTTCTCCAGTCGAGAGGAGTTGTTACCCGGTTCTATGTGCCACTTTCCTTGGGACACAGCAATTTTCTAGTATTCTGAGATCAGCTGTCTACAAAAGCCTCTGTTTTTATTTATTTATTTTTCATCAGTCTTGCTTCCTCTCTGCCAGGAGAGGGAGACCTCAAGTTTCCTTTCCTGCTTGCTCTGGGTTGATCTATGTTCATAGCTGGTATTCAGTAGTCCACATTTGTTAATTAAAACTGCAGTTGGAGCTTGGTTGCATTACTTTCCCTTTCTCCTAGTAGACTACTTCTTTTTCCCACAGGGAAGACTTCCAACTCAGTCTGCTATGTTGGTGGGGAAGGGGCACCAGCTTCACAGTTTGGAGAGCTTTACTTACGGTTCTATGCTGTGATCTCAGCCCTTCCACCCATTCCAGACTGGTGTACGAGTGTATGATGTGTGCCCATTTATGGATGTCCCCTAACAGTTGTTCTGGAGTATTTACTAGTTGTTCCTGGCTATTTACTAGTTGCTTTTGAGGACTACTAAATTCCACACCTCCTTATGCTGCTCTCTTGCCCCCCCTTCACCCATTCTTCTTGAATTCACTCAAGAATAGACCATATGTTAGATCACAAAACAAATTTCGATAAATGTATCTTCTCTCTATTTGCAGTTGACATGATCCTATATACAGAAAATTCTGAAAATCCACAATAAACCTCCTAGAACTAATAATTGAGTTTTGCAAAGTGGTAGATACATGATCAACACCCAAAAATCAGTATTGTTTTCATACACAACCAATGAACAATCAGAAAAAGAAATCAAGAAAAAATTTCCATTTACCATAGCACCTAGAAGAATCAAATATCTAGGAATAAATCTAACCAAGGATGTAAAGGATTTGTACAGAAAACTGTAAAACATTGCTAAAAGAAATCAAAGAATACCTAAAAAAATAGAAGGACATGCATGTTCTTTGATTGGAGGACTAAATATCATTAAGATGTCAATAGTACCCAGAAGAATTTATAGATTCAACACAATCCCTATCAAAATTCCAACAACATTCTTTGCAGAAATGGAAAAGTCAGTCATCAAATTTATATGGAAGGGTAAGGTGTCCCAAATGGTCAAAGCCAACTTGAGAAAGAAGAATGAAGTTGGAGGACTCACAATTTCCAATATTAACTCTTATTGCAAAGCAACAGTAATCAAAATGTCATGAGGTTCTGTCACCTGGACAGATATAAATAATAGTAGAATTGAAGTGAGAGCTCAGAAATCAACCCCCGCTTTTATGGCCAACTGATTTTAGATAAAGGGAAAAGACCACTTATTTGGGAAAGAATAGACTCTTCAAAAAAATGGTGCTGGGAAACCTGGCTCTCCATTTGAAAAAAAAAAAGAAAAAAAGAGGACCTTTACCTCACACCTTAAATGAAAATCAACTCAACATGGATCAAAGATCCAAATATAAGAGTCAGAAGTATCATACTCCTGGAGGAAAACATAGGGGAGCATCTTCAGGACCTTGTGTATGCAGTAGTTTCTTAGACTTTATACCCAAAGCACAAACAACAAAAGAAAAAAATAGATAAATGGGAGGGACCTCATCAAAATTAAAACTGTTGTGCCTCAAAGGACTTTACTTTTGTTTTACTTTAAAGAAAGTAAAACAACAACCCACACAGTGGAAGAAAATATTTGGAAACCAAGTATCCAATAAATGTTTAATATCCGGAATATATACAGAAATCCTTCAACTTAACATGTAAGAGACAAACAACCCAATTTTAAAAGTGTGCAAAGGTCTTGAATAGACCTCTCTCTAAAGACGATATACAAATGGGAAAAAAGCACCTGAAAAGATGGTCATCATAATTAGCCATCATGGAGATACAAATCAAAACTGCAAAGACATACCATGTCACCCCCATTAGAATGACTGCTATTGAAAAAAAAAAAATTATAAGTGTTGGAGAAGATGCAAAAAGATAGAAGCATTTGTTTGTTGCTGGTGGCAATGTAAAATAGTGTAGCTGCTGTGGCAAACAATTTGTCTAGTCCTCAGAAGTTTAAGTATAGAATTACCAGACAACCTGACAATCTCACCGCTAGGTCTATACCCCAAAGAATTGAAAGCAGGGACTTGAACAGATATTTGCACACCAATGTTCATAGTGGCTTTATTCACAATTGCCAAAAGATGATAGCAAACCAAGTGTCCACCAACCGATGAATGCATAAACAAAATGTGGTATATACGTAAGAGGGGATATTATTCAGCCATGAAAAGGAATGAAATCCTGGTACATGCAGCAAAATAAATGAAACTTGAAGACATTGTGTTGAGTGAAAAAAGCCAGACATAAAACCATACATAAAAGGACACATGTTGTATAAACTCATTGCTATGAAAAAATTAGAGTAAGCAAACTCATGAGTCAGAATCTAGAATATAGGTTACCAGGGTATAGGATGGGGATAAGAAATGGGAAGTTAAGGTTTACAATGTACAGGAGTTCCAAAAGTGTATCTGGAATGATGGAAATGGATGGTGGTGGTTGTAGCACAGCATTGTAAACATAATTAATATTACTAAAAATAGATCTGAATTTGGTTAAAAGGGGAAATGTTAGGTTGTATGTATGGTAACAGAATAAAAAATTTTTAAAATTCCATGGAACTCTCCTACACAACCAGTGAACCCAAAGTAAAACCATGGGCTATAGTTAACAGTACAATTATAAAAGTGTGCTTTCCTCAAGTGTAACACATGTTCCATACCAGTGCAAGTAATAATAGGGTAGTGTATGGAATCCCATATTTTATGCATAATTGTTCTCTAAACCCACAATTTCCATAATAAAGAAAGAAAACTGCAATTGAAAAGAAAAAAATATATAGAGAGAGAAATACTATAAAATATATGAAATACAACCAAAGCAAATATTTAGGCAAATATTTAGACTCAAGCACCTATTAGAAGACAAGAAAGGCCTAAAATTATTGCAATAAGTATGTTACCATTTCCTTTATGGCCCTTTGTTTAATTTTTCCCAACTGAAGGAAGAACAAAATTCAAGAGCATTTTGGAAGAGTAACAAATTCTAGATACTCTATGGCCCATTCTCATCTTAATAGCTACTGTTAATTGAGCATGTTCTATGAGTTACATACTGGGCTAAATGATTAACCGGCATGCTTTTATTCAATCCTCACATCAGCACCATATCAGAGTAGTTTCCTAGCTATTTTGTAGATGAGGAAACAAATGCATAGAGAGGTTAAATAACTTGCCCATGGTTTTAAAACTAGTAAATCTAGGAGTACAACTGCACATGTAGTCTTTGTAACTCTGAAGCCCCTTCAGTTTCTCACAATTTTATACCTTTTTCTCAAAAAGTTGATATCAATTTATTTTGCTCTATTTATCAAATTAGTAGGCAAGGGAACCTCTAAAAATCAAGAGATACAGTATGTAAGGATTAAAGAAGCAAAGATACCAAAAGTTGTTAAGTTTATTTTATTTTAAATGGCCTTTTTACTTGCCTGGAGATTGTGTTGAAAAATTTGTTACCTGCAAATAATTTCTATTATCGTTTAAACAAATATCTCTATTTGCTGATTAAGTTTCTTTATAAAATTTCTTAGTAGTAAGTGATATAATAATACACAACTGACTAGTCTAGCAGAAAGTTTTTAGGGGTGTGTGTGTATGTGTGCATTTAATGTTGTAATGCTCTTCAGTTTCCATCTGCAAACATGGTTTACATTAAAAATAAAAATCTTCAATCATGATATGTACTTTCTAGAACTTCCTAGAAATATCAGAACTATTATTATTTTCTCCTTTTAGAACTCATTAATTCTTTGAAAATCTAGAACCCAATAATTTTTATTCAACTTAAAATTGTAAAGTGAATAAATATTGCATGAAATTTTGGCTCTACTACTGAGTTTCACATTATAGATTTATTCCAAAAATTTAGTTCTAAATTATTTTACTCACAAATCCTTAAAGTAATTTTAAAACACACTTTCTTCAACAAACTTTCTTTTATCATTTAACTTTTAACCATAGAATGAATTGACCTGTATAAAAAGCTGTTCCTTTGGAGTGTATAGCTTATTGAATCAGTGTTGTTTCTTTTTAGCTATAAAGCATTTTCTTTTTCCTGTTGGCTTACATATGCTGGAAAGAAGTTGTGTCAAGTGAGAAACTACAGAAATATTCCAGTCAAAAAATTATTTTTTTTCTTGGTCAACTGGAATGAAACGTAAGTTTAATCTTTATTCTGGATCATTTATCTAATAAAGGTCGGCTTTTTTTTTTTTTTTTTTTTCCTTAAGCAAAAGGTGTTTTTTTTTTTTTTAATGTTGCCAGATGATTTGATTCAGTGATGTGAAAAATATGCCAGTGCTAATACATAAATGACTGTTCAGTTCAACAGATTAAGAGTCCATTAAAAACCTAGGCAAGTGTCCAGTTCACATTCTTGAGCCAAGAGAAGAAGGAAGTTGGAAAATGGAGAAGAGTTATTATTCACACATGGTGGATATGAGGAATACCCTTTATAAAGGGTGAGGGGGTGGGTAGGAAAAGCCTAATATGACAAAAAAGGGAGAAATAACTCAAGACATATATAATCTCCATTTTCCAATACAAGTCACACTACAAACTGTTTTTAAAAATCAAGTTTTGTTTACTATAGACATTTATGTATTGTACGAACTTCCACCTAATTTGGGGCTACTGGCTCCTACTTTTTCCATTTGTAGAGAGAGATTAAATCAAGAAGGAGAGGTTTCTTCTTGACACTGTCCCTACTCCTGCTCTCACCACCCTGACACTCAAGCCATCTCTGTTCAGAATCTCGGGGGCTTATAGGGTCTTTCATGTCTACTGCTGCCTTCCTCGCTGCTCCTAGGAGAATGCTCCCCAGTGCTTAGTCATTTCTCTGGGGTCTCTACTGCTCCACTGACAGCCTGTATTCTTCCTGCCCCCAGTAAACTCCCCAGCTCATTTTCTACCAAGTCTCTCAGAAGGTCTAGCTTTCTTGGAAGATAATTCAACTCCCAGCCTTGTGCTTTCCCATCAATTAATATGTGCCCCCAAATGTTAGCTACCCAAGAACCGTGCATTAGATTGCAATATCTCCCTCTCAGTATTACCACAGTCAGTGTGGAGACTGTGTCTTGAGACATGGCATGTGGCCTTCAATGCTCACGAACCTCATGGTGCCTCTCATATCAAAACAATTATTTCTTCCCCTGGGGCTAAGACAGTCTTCATCTCCCCTTCTTTGGTAAAGGTTCTTAATTCCTTTGACTAAGGACTTGACCTTCAATGACAAAAATCCCCTTTCCTTGCATAGAACCAGTTCTGCTTGTAAAATTGTAATGGCTCCCGGATTCTTATAAGTTAAAGTACAAATCCTTTAGTCTAGCACATGAAGCCCTCTGTGGTCTGGCCCCTGCCTGCCTCTGTATCATCATCTCTGGTGTTAGCCCTACTCCCTGCCCTGTGCCTGAAGACTCTGCACCAGAGCTATTTAAAGCAAACCTGTGGTTAAAAAGTGAGGTTTGTGCCCATTGTTTGGATAAAAAGAAGCAATCTGATTCCATTTATGGAAATGTATCTTAAAATTCTTTCTTCCATTTATGGAATTGTATCTTAAAATTCTTTTATTTTTTCCCTTTATCCTTTTTTTTGTCCAAAATTGCATTCCTTTGATTTTTAAGTTGTCATGTAGAAGTTGAAAAAAAAAGATATTCCAGTGAATGTGTAATTATGTTAGCTTTAGAATCCATACTTATCCAAAGAATCAAATAAATAACTCTTTAGAAAGCCTGTATTCTTGTTCTAGAAAATTTATTTTTATTAATAAAAATGATAGAATGGAAATTGACAGTAACTATCTACTCATTCTTACCTAATTTTTGTCATTCTTAAAATGAAAAGCTCACTAACAAGTGAAGTTTCACATGGAGAAGCGAGACCCAATGGGTAAAAGAATATTTTAGATTATTTGAAGAATAAATTGAAATTGCATCTTACATCCTAGCGCAGAAATATGAAAACTGAATAGAAAGTCAATTATAGGTGAAAGAAAGAACACTCCAGAAATTATTATGCATTCCTCAAGATAATAAACATTTTATCTTGAGTTTCAGAGCTTCCTTTAAGCCAAGAAATATGTCTGCCTTGTCTGGAATATTATGAGTATGAAAGAATGTAGAAGGAAAAGAAAGAAAAGACTTTAAGTTTAGATACCTGAACATATAACAATATTTAAAATAATCTAAATTTTATGTTTTTGAAAAATATGTTTTCCCCACTCAAGTCTTTTCTTCCTTTCTCTCCCATACTCCTAATTTGAATTATACTTGGTCTACAAAGGAATAGGTTTATAAATCTGGGTCTTCAAAGTACAATGACTAATATAAACTACTACATGATTGTCACATTGAATGGATGAATGTAATACTGTTATGTTCTCTATTATTTGCCAGAAATTGTGTTAATATTAGGTCCATTTTATGGGTAAAGAAAAATGAGGCTTAAAAGGTACAATTAATTGCTCAAGTTAAAATATCTTATTAGTAACAGCCAATTTTTGAATGCAGATATATCCATATCTAAAATTCTTGTTGTCTTCACACACAGCTTATAAAGTGACATCTCACATTTATTAACTCAATTACATCACACTCCAAACTACACACATTGCTGCCTCCATTACCTCTTTCTTTCACATTTCTAGACAGTTAATGGCATCCACTGTGTGACAATTTAGAAACAATTCTTCATTGTCCTGTTCTACTAATGTACTGTCAGTCAACTATCAGTTATCCATTTTACATCTAAACTGGCTCTTATGTCCTCTTCTTAGAAATCTGATCCCTCCTAGCTTTGATCTCTTCATCTCAGGAACCACCATGTTGAGAAGGGGCATGCTCCTTCCTTGAAATCAGTTATGGTCATTGAGCTGAATTAACTCCCCCTTACCCCTTGAAACTGGATGCTTCACATGCACTGGGAAAAAAAGTTCCCAGTGTTTTTTTTTGAAACCACGAATAAGGACTGCTCTCTAGCATCCAGAATGAACAGCAAACTCCAGTGGGAGAAGACCAGTATTTTACCTGAAGTCTCAGTTGGGCCAACCTTGGTCAGCACCTTCCAACTGAACAACAGGCTTCAGTCCTCATTAGTCCTCTTATTGTTTAACAGTCTGACATCCAAGTTCAACTGAGAGTTAAGTCCAGTGAATTCTGTTTATACTCCTTGTAGTTAACACTATCAGGCATCATCTAATACCAGCTGCCCCAGTCATTTTCCTCTTTCATCTTCCCATCACTTGGGGATCAAGTTTTTATGACCTGTCCTCCATCCACAAACCTCTGTCCCAAATTTCAAATTTCTCTCTGGTATTACCCTTTTCTAGTAAATGTTGTTTCCTTTTATCAGCCACTTCAAAAATGTTTCTTCAATCTACTTCTCTCATGAATTGGTCTTTCCTGCATTGTACTTCTCTCCAGTCTCCTGTAACTGACCTGATCATTTCCTCATAACTGAAATGACTCTAGAGATGAAAGTAAGTTCCCTTCTCTCTGAACACCAATGGGGCCTCAGGCCACCACTGTCATCTTCCTGTCAAAAGCCTTTTCTTCTTAGACACTCATGTCATCCAAGTATATTCCCTCCCAGTCTTATGGTATCATCCATAACCTTTTAGAAACTCTTACTTATCTTGATAGCTTCAACCTGGATTCGAGATTTTTCTCACCATTAACAATCCTGTATTTATCCTCAGCCACTTCTTTGCCCATATCTACAATAAATCCAGAATTTGATTTCATACCTCCTTGTCCTTGCCATATTGCATTTCAGCTATCATCTCTAGCATCCCTGGGACCTTACCATCACCCAGAAAAGTCCAAATTTAAAATCAAACAAATTTCTATATTTTTGACTCTCTCTTTTAAATATTCCCTTTTGCCTTTATGAAATAGTTCTAATTCCTTTGCCTGTTATGCAGACTTCTTAAACTAAAAGATTTTGACTACCATCTTTCTTTATAACTGCATTCACAACTCTACCTACAAACCTGACACCATCCCTTGCTCTGTAGCCACAATGAGCCACTCACCATTTCTCAGGTATGCTCTTGTACATGCATTTTTCTTTTCCTGGAATATTCTTTTCCAGCTCTCCACCTGATTATATCTAACTCATCCTTTAAGACCCAACTCAAGTTACTTCTTGCATTCCCCAACTCCCTTAGAAAATGTTAGTAATTCTTTCCTCTCTGCTTACAAAAAGTAAATGCTCAAGTTATTATGATTTTAAAAAGTAAACTTGTCAAAATTATAAGGAGTAATTCCCATTGATTGAGTATGCAATCAACTACTCTATGTAATTCTCTTATATTTCCATTTTTACAAGAGTCGACAATAAATTTAAGAGTATACTGAATGCAAATTGTTAAATAATTTTGTCACATACCATTATATTACAAGACAATATTTATTAAAATATCTGTAATTGGGCAGATAATTCTACTTCTTTCTTTTATTTTCAGGATCAATTTTCCTCTTGAAATAAAGTCACTTCCAAGGGAATCCATGCTCACTATAAAACTGTTTGGGATTCTCTGTGCAACTAACAATGCAGATTTATTGGCCTGGACTTCTCTCCCATTGTTTCCAAAAGAGTAAGTATATCACTTGTGATTAATGAAATCTCCATCTCAGAAAAAAACCTCCTTGGAACTAAATATTGTGCAGCATATGGCATAATGAGCATATCAAAAAAATATATATTTAATTCTAGAATTGAGGTAACTCAATATAAATCATGAGTATTGAAACCCGGACTGAAAAGCAAAATGTAGAAATGGCCTTAGAAACTAGCCTCATGCTCAACTTGTCAGCTGAGTCATTTTACAAATAAAAGGCACTGGTATGACCAATCTCAAATGCTTTTCTTCCCTGGCCAGCCAATTTCTCTAGAATTAGCAATTCAAAATGACTTGGATCAATACTGTCATTTAGAAGCACTGTAAGTCAGAATTCTGACTGAATAATAATTGTACAGGTTTAAACTTTTATTACCAAGAAGAAATATTTGGTAACTTTAAGATATTTTTCTGAAAAGGAAACTGACAATGAGTTCAGATATTCTATCAGAACTAATGACCATTGCAAAATTAACTCTTATTTTAACTGTAAGGATATGGAACTATTAATACTTAGAATATTTGATATAGTTAATTCATGAGTCTCTATGTTACTAAAGGGAAAGATTTTTAAATAAATCAGCTCAGTATTTTTTCTTATGGCAAGATTTGCCTTAGAATCAAATCATAAAGTTCATGACCTTCAAAAATAGAACCTATATTATTATTTTATGAATGATATAAAGTATATTTCTACCCGTACTGTTTTTAAACTATTGGGTAACATTAAAATGTTAAGAATATTTTTCATCAGTTTTTAGTTCTAAAACTTAATGTAAATAATCATCCAAGCAATCATGATAAATCTTTAAAATCATCTTTGCTGGATTAATTCTTATCTGTTATGTGTGTGTGTATGTGCTTTGCTCTACTATTTGTTTACATGTGTTAGTCCATTTCCAAATGTATGTTCCTTGAGGACAGGGAATGTATTTATCATTGTAATATGTATCATCGAACATCTAACATAGTACTTCATGTAAATAGGCAATCAGTAAGGTTTTGTCTGCTAAACTGAATTGGAAAAAAAATCAATCCCTATAGGAGATTTAGAATGAAATAAAATTTCAGAAGTCTATAAAAACAATTTAGCCCTAAAAGGAATACCTACTGCTGTTAGAAGACATTTCAAACATCTTATTTGTGGCTAAAAACTTTCATTCCGTTCTCACTAGGAACAGCTGTACAGGTGTCACTCCTTCCCGTGAAAGAGTTTCTTAAAAGTTTCAGACTGCAACATTTGTAAGATCTGGCAGGTTTGTAGAGTATTTCTAGCTACTCACTGAAGAGAAATTTCAATCCATTTTGTTCCATTCCATCATCTAATACATACTTTACAGATAACAGGCAATCAATAAATGTTAAATATATAAGAAATTATGAATATTTTTGGCTTTCAAACTATGTTCCAAGGAATTTTTTTTCTGGATGGTTATGATAGTAAAGATACTGCCTCTGTGTTGTTTTTTTTTATTTTTATTTTTATTTTTATTTTTTTTTTCATTTTTATTGAGATTGTTCAGATACCACACAATTATCCAAAGATCCCAAGTGTACAATCACTTGCCCCTGGGTACCCTCATACAGCTGTGCATCCATCACACTTAATTTTTGTTCAATTTTTAGAAACTTTTCATTACTCCAGACAAGAAATAAAGTGAAAGATGAAAAAAGAAAAAAAGAAAAGGAAACTCTAATCCTCCCCTATCCCTAACCAACCCCCCTCAATTGTTGACTCCTAGTATTGATATAGTACATTTGTTACTGTTTATGAAAAAATGTTGAAATACTACTAACTGTAGTATATAGTTTGTAATAGGTATAGTTCTTCCCTATATGCCCCTCTATTATTAACTTCTAATTGTATTGTCATACATTTGTTCTGGTTCATGGAAGCGATTTCTAGTATTTGTACAGTTGGTCATGGACATTGCCCACCATAGGATTCAGTTTCATACATTCCCATCTTTTGACCTCCAACTTTCCTTCTGGTGACATATATGACTCTGAGCTTCCCCTTTCCACCTCATTCACACACCATTCAGCACTGTTAGTTATTCTCACATCTTGCTACCAACACCCCTGTTCATTTCCAAACATTTAAGTTCATCCTAGTTGAACATTCTGCTCATACTAAGCAACCACTCCCCATTCTTAAACCTCGTCCTGTATCTTGGTGCCTTATATTTCATGTCTATGAGTTTACATATTATAATTAATTCTTATCAGTGAGACCCTGCCATAATTGTCCTTACGTGTCTGGCTTATTTCACTCAGTATATTGCCCTCAAGGTTTTGTCATCAACCCATTTTTTTTTTTAAATATGGTTTTGTTCACTCACCATACATTCCATCCCAAGTAAATAATCGATGGTTCTCTGCATGGTCATACATTTATGTGTTCATCACCTTCACCACTATCTATATAAGGGCATCTACATTTCTTCCACAAGGCAGGAGGGAGAGTCAAAAAAGGTAGAGAGGCAAAAGAACGAGGAAAAAAAAATGACAGCTAGGAAGCAGCAAAAGGAAAAATAACCTTAAATCAAAGTAGAATAAAGAATCAGACAATACCACCAATGTCAAGTGTCTAACATGCCTCCCCTATCCCCCCTCTTATCTGCATTTACCTTGGTATGTCACCTTTGTTACATTAAAGGAAACATGATACAATGATTCTATTAGTTACAGTCTCTAGTTTATGCTGATTGCATCCCTCCGCCAATGCCTCCCCATTTTTAACACCTTGCAAGGTTGACATTTGCTTGTTCTCCCTCGTAAAAGAACATATTTGTACATTTTATCACAATTGTTGAATACTCTAGATTTCACCAAGTTACACAGTCCCAGTTTTTATCTTTCCTCCTTTCTTGTGGTGTCTCACATGCTCCCCACTTTCCTCTCTCATCCATAGTCATAGTTATCTTTGTTCAGTGTACTTACATTGTTGAGCTACCATCTCCCAAAATTGTGTTCCAAACCACGTACTCCTGTCTTCTATCACCCTGTAGTGCTCCCTTTATTATTTCCTGTAGGGCAGGTGTCTTGTTCACAAAGTCTCTCATTGTCTGTTCGTCAGAAAATATTTTGAGCTCTCTCTCATAGTTGAAGGACAGCTTTGCTGGATATAGGATTCTTGGTTGGTGGTTTTTCTCTTTCAGTATCTTAAATATATCACACCACTTCCTTCTTGCCTGCATGGTTTCTGCTGAGAGATCCGCACATAGTCTTATTAAGCTTCCTTTGTATGTAATGGATCACTTTTCTCTTGCTGCTTTCAGGATTCTCTCTTTGTCTTTGACATTTGATAATCTGATTATTAAGTGTCTTGGCGTAGGCCTATTCATATCTCTTCTGTTTGGAGTATGCTGTGCTTCTTGGATCTGTAATTTTATGTCTTTCATAAGAGATGGGAAATTTTCATTAATTATTTCCTCTATTATTGCTTCTGCCCCCTTTCCCTTCTCTTCTCCTTCTGGGACACCAATGATACGTACATTATTGTACTTTGTTTCATCCTTGAGTTCCTGGAGACATTGCTCATATTTTTTCATTCTTTTCTCCATCTGCTCCTTTGCGTGTAGGCTTTCAGGTGTTTTGTTCTCCAGTTCCTGAGTGTTTTCTTCTGCCTCTTGAGATCTGCTCTTGTATGTTTCCATTGTGTCTTTCATCTCTTGTGTTGTGGCTTTCATTTCCATAGATTTTACTAGTTGTTTTTTTGAACTTTTGATTTCTGCCGTATATATGCCCAGTGTTTCCTTTACAGCCTCTGTCTCTTTTGAAATATCTTCTCTAAACTTTTTAATTTGATTTAGCATTAGTTTAAATTCCTGTATCTCAGTTGAAGTGTACATTTGTTCCTTTGACTGGGCCATAACTTTGTTTTTCTTAGTGTAGGTTGTAATTTTCTGTTGTCTAGGCATGGTTTCCTTGGTTATCCAAATCAGGTTTTCCCAGACCAGAACAGGCTCAGGTCCCAGAGGGAAGAAATATTCAGTATCTGGTTTCCCTGTGGGTGTGTCTTAGAAAATTGCTCCACACTTTGATGCCTCAGGTCACTGTGCTTTTCTGCCCAGCAGGTGATGCCTGTTAGCCTATAATTCTTGACTGGTGTGAGGAGGTATGGCCATGTTCTCCCAGGCTCTGGGGTCTGGTTCTGAATGGAAAGGGCCCCACCCCTTTCCTCCTAGAGAAGACAGACCTCCCAGGTGGAGATTATTAGCATTTCAATGGTCTCACTCTCTGCTTGTGCTGTCTCCACCCTTCCCAGAGTCACAGCCCTGGAAACTAAATATGACTGGGGCTTTCTCCACTGAGCCAAAAAAGAAACAGATAGTCCCCTTCAGACCCAGTCCAAGGCGACCCTCCAGCTCTCCGAGGTCAGTTGTCACCCAAAGCCTCTGTCTGTTTTTGGGGGATGCGTACCTGTAGTGAGCAGTTCACACTCGCTACTGAGAACCCCAGTTGGAGCTCAGCTGAGCTATATTCGCTTGCTGGGAGAGAGCTTCTCTCTGGCACCACGAGGCTTTGCAGCTTTGGCTATGGGGGAGGGGGTCTCACGACTTGGATCTGCAGGTTTTACTTACAGATTTTATGCTGTGTTCTCAGGCATTCCTCCCAATTCAAGTTGGTGTATGATGAGTGGATGGTCTCGTTTGTCCCCCCGCAGTTATTCTGGATTATTTACTAGTTGTTTCTGGTTTTTTGTAGTTGTTCCAGGGGGACTACTTAGTTTCCACTCCTCTCTATGCCGCCATCTTGCCCCACCTCCCTCTCTGTTGTTTTATCTTATATCACTTACCATTGATAAAATTTTATAAGCGAGTGATCAATCATAGATGGACTGACCCTAGAAGATGTTGTCCTAAGGTAAAGTCTCAAAATTATGGGTAGTGAGACATCAAAAAACACAACTTACTTCAAAAATCACTAGAATAAGCATTGGTGAACATATTTCCAAAAGACTGTTCCTCGTGGAAATCAGAACATTTGCCGCCTCTCTCTTACACTAAAAATTTAAAGGAATCCAGATCTTATTAAGACATCAGATCCATCCTATGGGTCGATCGAGGAAGTGTGGTGGCCCCCATTGTGCTTATTGCTCCAAGTTGTACAGATTCCAATCCAGTTGATTTGGTGCAGATATTTCTGGATCACAGCAAATAAGCGACATAATTTCATTTTCTTTCATGGAATGACCCCTGCCCGTAGTCATTTGGTATTGAATTTGTCATTTATTACAGTTCTAGTTGCCCATACCTACCTATGTGGAGTTGTAATGAGCACTTATGTCATTATTTTTTCCAGCATACATAAAACATGAAAATATGCTGAATGAAGGTTTTCTGTCTCTTCTGGTTTGCAGAAGTGAGAGAAGAACTAATAGTGATTAAACTCAGATAAGCTAGTTTTGGCTATATCAAGATGTCTACAAATAAAAATAAACTTCATTTTCAAGCCTACAAACTCACCTTCAATCCTATTAAAAATATGTCTCAAATACAAGGGTAGAATTTTGTCCACAGAAGTTTTACAGTCCTCTCTTTTGGGGTGGAGGTTTGCACTGTATCAGTATTCACAGTGTCTCTATACTGCAGCAAGAAAGCCTTATTCTCACAGCAGCAGTTTCTATGATGAGCTCCTTTCCGTATTTAAATTCAAATCAAATTGTGTGGTAGTTACTTAGCATCTCTAAATTGTGGTAGGTTCCTTCAATTCAGAGATTGTCAACACTGTTTGAACAATAGTATCTTCTAGGGAGATTTTAAAATATACCTAATACCCAATTCCCCCAAAGATTCTCATTTAAATTGGTCTGTTGGTGGGGTGTGGGCATCAGTATTTTCAAAGCTCCTCAGGTGAGTTAAAGTCCAGGAAAATTCTAATCTTTTGCAGAAATTCAATAGAGGCTTAAAGCAAATCTTAATCTCAGAACAATTTGATGCCTTAGACAGTTGCCCAAGTAGCCAAGCCTGACCCACTCTATCTTATCATTTCAGATAAATCCTCAAAATGAAATAATAAAAAAGTGGTAGGTGAGACTTCCTTATTTAAAACAAATTCTTGCAGTGCAATATGGACTCTCAGAGCTCACCTAGTCCAAGATGAAGATCTCTGTGGTGGACTGAATTACATACCCCACTTTATTCATGTTCTTAGTTGTGATCCACATTCCTGTGGGTGTGACCCCATTGTGAATAGGATCTCTTGAAGATGTTATTTTAGATAAGGTGTGGCCCAACTGAATGAGGTTGGGCCCTGATCTGGATTACTGGAATCCTTTATAAGCAGAAGAAATTCAGACATAGAGAAATCCACAGGGAGGAGCCAGAAGCCAGAAGTCAGCAGGAACCTGGAATTGAAAGGAGAGGACATAGCAGTGTGATGGGAATCACTAACAACATAGGAGGAAGCAAACCCTTCTAGCTTCCAAAACTGTGAGACAAGAAAGTCCTATTGTTTAAGCCTACCCATTGCATGGAATATATCACAGCAGCCTGGAAACTAAGACAATCTTTTATAGGAAGGAAGGTTAAAGGATTTGCTGTGGGTCACCAGGTTATTTAGGAATAGAACAAGAACTGAAATACAGGTCTTCTGACTTCCATGTGTTTTAGTGCCTCTTGCTGCCCCCCTTCCTGCCCGTAGGCACCTTGCCCCACTGCTTGAATGCACCGTGAAAGCCTCAGTGCACTCACTGCAAGGGACTCCCACTTCAGCTTCACTTCTTTCGGGCTTGAAACTTCCAGAGGCAGAGTCCCGAAGAGTTGAATAACACCAGATGCTCTGGTCCTGTTGCTGTCCAGTTCTGAAGTCTTTGTATTCTCTGGTTTCAGAAAGGCACACCATGGATGAATGGAATCTGAAAGCTAAAAATGATCATTATCTTATTTAAACTTCTTATTTCTTGAGGAAACCAAGGCCTACAGAGGTTAAACCAGCTATTTTCTCTACTGGTGACACAGATTTTGGTTTGGTTTTTCTAGTCATATGAATTTATACAATATTTAAATTACAAAGATCCTTAAAGAGATTCTGGAAAAAATATTTCAAAATGATATGTTTTCTTATGACATCCCTTATTCAAAATGATGAATAGTGACCTGTCCCACTGTAGGCCTGTGTTGCATGTGTGTGTGTGGGAGGGGTGGGGGTGGGGGTAGCCTTTAAGTCCTGGAGTCCAATCTAATTGGCATTTCCTCACCAACCTTCTTATGCCCACTCTAAGCAGAACCTTAGGGCCACACAAAAAAAAGATCAATCTTTTGAAAACCATTGATCTTGTCCAAGCTATAAAAAAGTTAATGCATGCTAGTTAATGAAGATAGGTTGCAGATATCCTGATTCAAAGTACATTGTTCCTTCTACTCTATAATACTGTTTCCTGTGTATCCTGCCTTCATAATGTTTTTGTTTGTTTGTTTTAAATTTTCACCAACTTAGTAAAATAAACCTTTTCATACTAGTAGTATAAAAACTGCTGGTCGTCATCTCTAGACTAGTGATAAAAGTTTTCGTTTTCATCTTCTTTCTGAGACCACCAGTGCTCTTAGATACTTTCTTTTCATGTATTAATTTCACTAATCATTTTCCTCATACTTTCTATTGACAGAAGTCTATGAAAATGCATCTCCTCCATCACACTTGCAATATCTTAAAAGATGTTCAGATCCAGTTCATTATTGGAAAGCAAATTAGCTAATATCAAACACAAGAGCATCCAAAGAATGGTGCCAAACATTTATTTACTTTCTTCCCTGAATTGCATTATTGCATATTAAATTACACATTAATTGCATATTAAATCATCCTCTGCTGGACACTATAAGTTCATTCTTTTTAATCCCCTCTTTTCTCTTGACATCTTCCCCACTTGCCCTTGCATCAAGTATTCCAACTTCATTCTGCCCCATATGCCTCAGGATGATGGCCAAGATGACTGTTAATCCAGACTCCATCCAAGGAGAGAAATGGCAAATCATTAGTTGGATTCTCGAATCTCCTTGTCCTTTAGGAATCAGCTTAGTTCATTCAGATTCTCAGAGTGAAGCATGGTCAAGATATACACATATATTAAGGCCACAAATATAACTCATTCTACATTTTAGATGTGAAGAAAAATATTTTATTACTATATCAAGTTCTTCCTTATGAGCTCCCACTCTGTAACAAATGAGAAAAAACTTTCTATTACAAAATATTAGTGAATTCAAACATATAAATAGTCCTTGTAGAAGTGTGCAGTCTTTGGATAAAAATATTCAGTCACTTAGCCTCCCTACACTCAGGTTCTCTTTCTCAGAGGGTGTCAGTACGCACAGGATCAGGAAAAAACAGATCTTTGGGTCTGGTGATTTCTGATATCCAGAGCAATGCCACTTTTTTAAGCCTGTGACTGCTTGCCCAGCTGTAATTCACAAATGAAGTCTGTAGCTTGTGTGGCTCATGATTTGGACTTGCCCAACTTGGCCAGGGCTTGTTGACCCTTTGTGGGTGACTCGGGGTCTTGCAGGCACCATACACCCATGAGAAGTCTACCTTGTCCATCCCAGTTTGGACAGTTCAATCTGACCCTCATCACAGAGCTCTTTTACTCAACTTTGTGACTCCTTTTGGGAAACCCTCCTCAGATATCTTTACTGTTTCTAGATCCAATCTGTTCTACTTGGAAACTAAGAAATGCCCAACAAAGCTACACTTGAGAGTTTGTCATGTTACCCCAACTTTAATGGTCATGCCACATGTTGATACAAGAGCTTCTCAAAAGGTGATTTCATTCCAGGATCCTAAACAGGGAGTGAGAAAAGGAGCCCTCTCTCTCTTCAGCATCTGCTAAGCTCTTGTATCCAGTACTCCTCTTCATCTTCCCATCTGCAACAGCAGAGGAAATTGGGACACCCATGTCTACCCAACTCACTTTGGTTCCTCTTTCTCTTCTGCTTCCCACCATCCCAGCCGGAAAGTGGTGGGCTTTCTTTTGCTACCTATATGGCACATTTTCCTTCTTCCTCACTCCTGTTACCCTTTGCAGTGCACAGATTTACTTTCTCTAAATGCTGTGGAGAACACTGTGATATAAGTCCCTCAAGTTCAGTATTAGATATGCTCCTTCTTCCTCTTGAATTCTACCTAAAACAAATCCAAATCTCTTTCCAGGCAAGCTGATGCTTCATTCCATTTTGGATGAAGGTCATGTACTCTGAAAGGGAAAAGGGAAAATTAAATTAATAATTTAAAAAACTTTACCCCATTAAACTAACCTCTCCCTTGTTAAGACTGGCTTCTGGTATTGTTATAACAAAAAACAAATTTCGTGAGGCAAGAGAGGGATGGAGCAAAAGTGAAGAAGACTCAAAATCCATCCTGCTACAAGACTGTTCTTGGGTTATTTGAAAATATCTGCCCCATATTGTTTGAAAATTAAACACCCTTGAGCAGAAACTTCCTAACAGTATCTCTAGTTATGGAAAATAAAGAAAAGACATACCTCAGAAAGCAAAAAGTGTAAGGAGAACTTCAGTTGTTGGATTTTTTTTGCTCATATGTTGCCAAGTATCTGTTAAATGCAATTTGGAATTCTGTGCTAGTTTTAAAAAGTCACATGATATATTAAAGTTTTTTGCAAGCTTAAATTTAATTATGCTGACTTTCAGTCCTACATTTTCTATTTGGTACGTTAAAATAAAAGACTGTTCTCAATCATCACTGAAACATTTTACCAGTATTCTGATTCATACATATAACCAGGTATTGCTTCTTTTTAAATTCCGATAAGGATCTGTGGATTCGGATGTTACCGAAGCTGTTAAAAACATCCATGAATTCTTCACTGTTTAAAGTCTTTCTGGTGTGCACTCTCATTTACTGGGGTAATTTGCAAGTGATTTTTTAAAAATGCAGAATATGAATAATCTGACTTGTTTTTGCATAAGGAAGCATTTTCTCTGTGAAGTCCCCAGAACTATTTTGATTCTGCAGATTTTATGCTAATTTAAATCTTTTTTTCTATATATTTAGAACCCATGTCTTCAAAGATGCCCAGGGAATTTAGTCACTCTGCAGAGCATAAAATGTTCTGTAGAGTAAATGCCTTATTGACTTTAAGGAAATTGTAACTCCAAGAATATAAATTTGAAATTCTTAGTCCCATCTTGTAATCACCATTGTTGGCAATTAAGAATAAATGCTAGTAATAATTGTGGAAACAATTTCCTCATATGAGAAATGAATATAAGTATCTATGAGTATAGCCATGCATGTGGCATCTTAGAAATGAACCATTTATCAATATCTGTGCTTGCAGAATATTGTATTTCTCTTCTAGCTATTGAATGCAGCCTTTAAAATAGCTGATTATGTTTATATTCCAAAAGAAAACATTTACATATAATAATAGCTTCCTCACAAAGTGCCTTCTGTCTGTATGTATGTGTTGTCTCTTGCAGAAAATTCAATTTTGGGTCTATGCTATTCAGCATGACATTACAGAGTGAGCCGCCCATAGAAATCATAGCTCCAGGAGTGTGGGATACAAGTCAGCCATCCCCAGTGACCCTGCAGGTGGGTGTCAGGCTATGAGATTGAAGTACCAACAGCAAGTGTTGGTTGATAGGTACTTGCTGTCGATTACAGAAACAATTTTCTTCCAAGATCACACATTAATAATCTTCTCTTCCTCTAGACTGCTGAGATTTGTGAAACCTCTACTGCTTTTATTTTGCATTCAGTACTCAAAATTCTTTTTTCCTAGCCTATATAATAGGAATTTCAAGCCATTCCTCATTAAGCATGATCTTGAAGGAGGGTGGATAGAGTGTTGCCATTAGTATACTCATTTTTCCTTCTATTGTCTAAAAACATTTTTAGGTGTATGTTATTAACTTGGTACATGGGTCACACCTGCCTCTGCATTTTGTCATGGTTCCTTAAAATGCCTTCCATTATACAATGTTCAAAAATAGATTGTGGTGATGAATGCATAACTATATGATTGTTCTGTGAACAGTTGATTGTATACCATGGATGATTGTATGGTATGTGACTTTATGTCAATAAAACTGAATTAAAAAAAAAAATATATATATATATAATGTGAAAACAAAAATTAGAAGCTTGTAATAATAGAGTTTCTACAGGTTTTTGACACATTCTATAATTTAATAATGAACATCAGTAAAGTGAGGCTCTTCATGCTGAACATCTGTAAAAAGTTATAAACTTCTTATTAACAGGGCAGAATGCTTTGAATTTTATTTTCCATTAATGGAAGAGCTACACATAGGAAAATTATGACTCTATCGTCTTTCATCAACAGGTTAAAAAGGTAATTTAGTTATAACTTTACAGGATGGATTGTTGGAACCAGCTGTGCATGGATTGAAAATGAATTTTGAAAATACAGCATGACTTGTTTCATTTGGAACAAAGTTAAAAATGAGTATCTTGAGCTTGCTGAAACTGCTTTAAAATCTCCTCTTACATTCCTATCAACATACATCTCTGAGACTAGTTTCTCTAATTTGACTTTTTAAAAGAAAACATAGGTTTTTAAATATCTGTTATTTCCTGCAAGTAGCATTGTCATCAACCCAAACTGTATTAGATAAATTAACAAAAGGTGAAATTTTGTGGGATGTAACAAAAATGTTACAAGTATAAAAGAGATTCTCTATATTAATCACTTACATATTCTCAATAATGGTGTACCAACTTTAAAATTATTTTCCTTTTTTCATATTATCTTTATTTTAATGTTATTAAACTTTAGCTAGTTATTAAAATGTGGTTTTGATGTATTGTATCAATAAAAATTTGGGTTTGTAGTATTAAAAAAAAATACCTTCCATTATACATTTCTTAAATGACTAACAATTAGCTGAATAGCAGGGGAGAAACTGCAAACAAAATTCTCCTGTCATACTTTTTTTAAAAAAATGTCTACTTTCTGTGATTTGTGATCATGAGTGAAAGGTAGCCAGTGACTCTTGACTTTGACCTTGACTGCTGATAGCTCCTCATTTGTCCACGATTATAGTTGATCCCATTGTTCAGCTACCTGAAGCACGGATACTCCCATGTACTCCCATACACAAACATGCAGGGAATATGCACTTTCTGTCTCCAAAGGAAAAACTGGCCATTGCTATCTGGGCAGAACCCCCTAGAGCAGGGTTTTTCAACCCCAGCACTACTGACATTTTAGACTGGAAAATTCTTTGTTGTGAAGGGTGTCTAAAAATCGTATTTAGCAGCATCCCTGGCTTTTACTCACTAGATACCAGTAGCACCTCCCCACTTTTGATACTCAAAACTGTCTCCAGACATTGCCAAATGTTCTCTGGGGTGGGGTCAGGGTTGGGGAGGGATTTTCTTCAATTGAGAACTAGCTCTCTAGAGGATGCTAGTAGAGTTTCCTGGCCCTGAAATTTCTGGGTTTAGTGTAAAGTTGGGGGGTGGGGGGTGGTTTAGAGTTTGGCAAGACACACAGTAAGATGTTGAAGATGGAAGGGAAAATTAATACTAATAAAAATGTGGCTGCCCTTCTGAAGGAGGGAGGAAGGCCCTATCAGACAGCACCCAAAGATCTACTACTAATTTGTGGACACGCTGACAAGAAAAAAGTGGTTGTTTACTTTATATCTTAGACACTCAACCTGTATTCAGTCCATAGTCCAAGACTATATACTCTTAATTCCTTACCCTAGTTCATCAACTCCCTCCTGGATCACAACAGTTTAACTGGTTTTCCTGCCTCTAGTTTCTTTATTCTCGAATCCAAAATGCACGTGACCACGAGTATGATCTATCAAAAGCTTACATTTGAACCCATCGGTACTCTGCTTGTACTCTCCAGTAACTCACCACTACCCAGAGAATTAAGGCCAATTTCAAGAGAGAGTCTTTTCCATTTGTTTCTCTTGCCCCCTTCCCCTCTGACACATCAAGATCCAGCAACTTTTTAAATGGGCATTTATAAATACTGCCTCCTCTGTCAGAAATGTGCCTTCCCCCTCCCCTCTGCCATCTATGACCCACCCTCTCTTCTGCCTTTGGTCATGTAATTTATGTTCCTCTTTTAGGAGACATGAATCCCTCTTTAGGAATTTTGATCTTATTCCATCCTCTCCCCCCATCCCATGCAGGATTAATTGTTTATGCTAGTTTCCTAGGGCTGCCATAGTAATGTATCACAAACTGAGTAGCTTAAAACATCAGAAATTTATTATCTCACAGTTCTAGAGGCCAAGATGTCAGCAGTGTCATGATCTTCTGACTTCTGATGGCTCCAGCATTCCTTGGCTAGTGACAGCATAACTCCAATCTCTACCTCCTTCTTCACATGGCCATCTTCTCCCTGTGTCTCTGTCTTTTTTTCTTATAATGACAACAGTCACAATAGATTAAGACTCGCCCTAATTCAGTATGATCTCGTTGTACCTTGATTACATCTGCAAAGACTCTATTTCCAAATAAGGTCGGGTTCCAGAGGTTAGGACTTCATCATGTTTTTTGGAGGGAGGGGGGCAAAATTCAGCCTGTAACAATGCCCTTCCTCTGTGTTCGCACAGTGCCTAATATAAATTTTTATCAGCACATTTACCACATTATATTTCTTTCTCATTGACTAGGAGTTCTCTGACAGCATTGGCAGTGTCTTATCCTAAGGAATGAGCAAAAGTCCCTTAACACATATACTTGTTAAGTGAATGCTATGTGTCCATATTTCTGATCACTAAAATAACAGAATCCACAGGCATTTCTAAAATTGGCCCCTTCATCAACCCATCTGAACCTTTGTACCAGAATGTTCAGTTGTTCAATTGTTCCTTTTACCCAAGTAGACCTCCTCCTTAAACCACTGTTCTCACTACTCACTCCCTGAATGTGTTTTACTTTACTTCACATTTATCCCATAGTTGTCCTCCATTATCAGAGGTGTTAGGGGGAGGCACAGTGTACTCACTGAGACCAAGTTCTTAGAATGAAAAACATTTTGTGTTCTCAGGTAGCAGAGATTCTTTCATCCCTCATTCCTGAATTGCCATACAGGTCCCTCTTCTATAATGCCTTCCTTGAGACTCACCCCAATTGCTGCTCAGTTAGTAGGTATCTTTTCTTCCTCTCAACTGCCATAGAACTTTGGTTTCACAACCACTGTCATGTGATACCTGAACTATATCATGAGTCCAAGTGGGAGTTCATTGAACAGCTGACAGGGCATGAGCTGGACCCAGGTGCACCTGGGCCTGGTTGTGGGGTTTGGGGATTCGGGACATTTATTCACAACAACTCCCTTGAGGATTTCCAAGTCATAAAGACATAGTAGGAATCCTGGTGGCCAAGAGTAAATGGGGAGCAATGAGGAAAACAGTTGGAGCAAGATGGATTCATGAAACACAAGCAACTGACATCTAAATGTGTACAGCTGTATGAATTAGGAAGTAGGAAGACTAGCCCCGAATATTTTCTTGTACCCAGAAGGAGAGAGCCCCATAAAATTTTTTTCTTGAAGTCAATCCTGAGGGCTTGAGGAGTGTGACAAACAGGTTTCATAGAACATGCAATATAGACATTTGAAGAGGTCTCCTGGGACACTTTATTAAAAAGAAATCTGGGGCCAAGCCCAGGCCTAGTCAGCCACAGCCATAGGAAAGGAAGGATTTGCTGTTACACAACTTTGGTGCTACATACATATTTCCCTCTATTTTAGTTGTTAATGTGTACACCTTTTTTTCTCAGACCTTGTGTTCCCTGAAAGTGATGGATATTTTGAATATTCCCCATAATGCAAGGTGCTCAAAATTTATCTAGAGCAAATACATTAATAAATATATTTGGAGAACTTCTCTTTTGTAAAGTAACAAGTTACGTCAAAAGGCAACTGGAAGAAATTCCAATATTTTCTACCAGAATATCAAGAATAAGTTAACTAGCTTCATAAGCCAGGAAAAAAATACAATTTGGTATAGGTACTCATCGATGCATCAGAAATAGGAAAATAGTTTCCTACATGAAAAATACTGAAGAGTTTATTGTAGCTTTGTGAACAGCAGTACCACTATGTTCTCATCCACCTTATTGTCCTCATCTACCCTACCCTTTACTTAAAACCAACATAATATTGAACTGTATCATTAAATGTGTTTTCTGATTGTTTTTCCATGAGTTTAAGAAGTACTTGGGAGGCGGGGCAAGATGGCAGACTGGTGAGCTGTATGTTTTAGTTACTCCTCCAGGAAAGTAGGTAGAAAGCCAGGAACTGCGTGGACTGGACACCACAGAACAATCTGACTTTGGGCATACTTCATACAACACTCATGAAAACGTGGAACTGCTGAGATCAGCGAAATCTGTAAGTTTTTGCGGCCAGGGGACCCGCGCCCCTCCCTGCCAGGCTCAGTCCCGTGGGAGGAGGGGCTGTCAGCTCCGGGAAGGAGAAGGGAGAACTGCAGTGGCTGCTCTTATCGGAAACTCATTCTACTGATCCAGACTCCAACCATAGATAGACTGAGACCAGACACCAGAGAATCTGAGAGCAGCCAGCCCAGCAGAGAGGAGACAGGCATAGAAAAAAAAAAAAACAACACGAAAAACTCCAAAATAAAAGCAGAGGAGTTTTGGAGTTCTGGTGAACACAGAAAGGGGAAGGGCGGAGCTCAGGCCCTAAGGCGCATATGCAAATCCCGAAGAAAAGCCGATCTCTCAGCCCTGTGGACCTTTCCTTAATGGCCCTGGTTGCTTTGTCTCTTAGCATTTCAATAACCCATTAGATCTCTGAGGAGGGCCCTTTTTTTTTTTTTTTTTTTTTAATCCTTTTTTCTTTTTCTAAAACAATTACTCTAAGAAGCCCAATACAGAAAGCTTCAGAGACTTTCAATTTGGGCACGTCAAGTCAAGAGCAGAACTAAGAGAGCTCTGAGACAAAAGGCAATAATTCAGTGGCTGAGAAAATTCACTAAACACCACAACTTCCCAAGAAAAGGGGGGTGTCCGCTCACAGCCACCATCCTGGTGGACAGGAAACACTCCTGCCCATCACCAGCCCCATAGCCCAGAGCTGCCCCAGATAACCCAGTGTGACGGAAGTGCTTCAAATAACAGGCACACACCACAAAACTGGGCATGGACATTAGCCTTCCCTGCAACCTCAGCTGATTGTCCCAGAGTTGGGAAGGTAGAGCAGTGTGAATTAACAAAGCCCCATTCAGCCATCATTTGAGCAGACTGGGAGCCTCCATACACAGCCCAGCAGCCCAGAACTGCCCTGGGGGGACGGCACTCACCTGTGACATAGCACAGTCATCCCACAACAGAGGACCTGGGGTGCACAACCTGGAAGAGGGGCCCACTTGCAAGTCTCAGGAGCCATACGCCAATACCAAGGACTTGTGGGTCAGTGGCAGAGACAAACTGTGGCAGGACTGAACTGAAGGATTAGACTATTGCAGCAGCTTTAAAACTCTAGGATCACCAGGAAGATTTGATTGTTGGGGCCACCCCCCCTCCCCGACTGCCCAGAAACACGCCCCACATACAGGGCAGGCAACACCAACTACACACGCAAGCTTGGTACACCAATTGGGCCCCACAAGACTCACTCCCCCACTCACCAAAAAGGCTAAGCAGGGGAGAACTGGCTTGTGGAGAACAGGTGGCTCGTGGACGCCACCTGCTGGTTAGTTAGAGAAAGTGTACTCCACGAAGCTGTAGATCTGATAAATTAGAGATAAGGACTTCAATAGGTCTACAAACCCTAAAAGAACCCTATCAAGTTCGGCAAATGCCACGAGGCCAAAAACAACAGAAAATTATAAAGCATATGAAAAAACCAGACGATATGGATAACCCAAGCCCAAGCACCCAAATCAAAAGATCAGAAGAGACACAGCACCCAGAGCAGCTACTCAAAGAACTAAAGATGAACAATGAGACCATAGTATGGGACATAAAGGAAATCAAGAAGACTCTAGAAGAGCATAAAGAAGACATTGCAAGACTAAATAAAAAAATGGATGATCTTATGGAAATTAAAGAAACTGTTGACCAAATTAAAAAGATTCTGGACACTCATAGTACAAGACTAGAGGAAGTTGAACAACGAATCAGTGACCTGGAAGATGACAGAATGGAAAATGAAAGCATAAAAGAAAGAATGGGGAAAAAAATTGAAAAAATCGAAATGGACCTCAGGGATATGATAGATAATATGAAACGTCCAAATATAAGACTCACTGGTGTCCCAGAAGGGGAAGAAAAGGGTAAAGGTCTAGGAAGAGTATTCAAAGAAATTGTTGGGGAAAACTTCCCAAATCTTCTAAACAACATAAATACACAAATCATAAATGCTCAGCGAACTCCAAATAGAATAAATCCAAATAAACCCACTCCGAGACATATACTGATCACACTGTCAAACACAGAAGAGAAGGAGCAAGTTCTGAAAGCAGCAAGAGAAAAGCAATTCACCACATACAAAGGAAACAGCATAAGACTAAGTAGTGACTACTCAGCAGCCACCATGGAGGCGAGAATGCAGTGGCACGATATATTTAAAATTCTGAGTGAGAAAAATTTCCAGCCAAGAATACTTTATCCAGCAAAGCTCTCCTTCAAATTTGAGGGAGAGCTTAAATTTTTCACAGACAAACAAATGCTGAGAGAATTTGCTAATAAGAGACCTGCCCTACTGGAGATACTAAAGGGAGCCCTACAGACAGAGAAACAAAGACAGGACAGAGAGACTTGGAGAAAGGTTCAGTACTAAAGAGGTTCGGTATGGGTACAATAAAGGATATTAATAGAGAGAGGGGAAAAATATGGCAAACATAAACCAAAGGATAAGATGGCCGATTCAAGAAATGCCTTCACGGTTATAACGTTGAATGTAAATGGATTAAACTCCCCAATTAAAAGATATAGATTCGCAGAATGGATCAAAAAAAAATGAACCATCAATATGCTGCATACAAGAGACTCATCTTAGACACAGGGACACAAAGACACTGAAAGTGAAAGGATGGAAAAAAATATTTCATGCAAGCTACAGCCAAAAGAAAGCAGGTGTAGCAATATTAATCTCACATAAAATAGACTTCAAATGCAGGGATGTTTTGAGAGACAAAGAAGGCCACTACATACTAATAAAAGGGGCAATTCAGCAAGAAGAAATAACAATCGTAAATGTCTATGCACCCAATCAAGGTGCCACAAAATACATGAGAGAAACGCTGGCAAAACTAAAGGAAGCAATTGATGTTTCCACAATAATTGTGGGAGACTTCAACACATCACTCTCTCCTATAGATAGATCAACCAGACAGAAGACCAATAAGGAAATTGAAAACCTAAACAATCTGATAAATGAATTAGACTTAACAGACATATACAGGACATTACATCCCAAATCACCAGGATACACATACTTTTCTAGTGCTCATGGAACTTTCTCCAGAATAGATCATATGCTGGGACATAAAACAAGCCTCAATAAATTTAAAAAGATTGAAATTATTCAAAGCACATTCTCTGACCACAATGGAATACAATTAGAAGTCAATAACCATCAGAGACTTAGAAAATTCACAAATACCTGGAGGTTAAACAACACACTCCTAAACAATCAGTGGGTTAAAGAAGAAATAGCAAGAGAAATTGCTAAATATATAGAGACGAATGAAAATGAGAACACAACATACCAAAACCTATGGGATGCAGCAAAAGCAGTGCTAAGGGGGAAATTTATAGCACTAAACGCATATATTAAAAAGGAAGAAAGAGCCAAAATCAAAGAACTAATGGATCAACTGAAGAAGCTAGAAAATGAACAGCAAACCAATCCTAAACCAAGTAGAAGAAAAGAAATAACAAGGATTAAAGCAGAAATAAATGACATAGAGAACAAAAAAACAATAGAGAGGATAAATATCACCAAAAGTTGGTTCTTTGAGAAGATCAACAAGATTGACAAGCCCCTAGCTAGACTGACAAAATCAAAAAGAGAGAAGACCCATATAAACAAAATAATGAATGAAAAAGGTGACATAACTGCAGATCCTGAAGAAATTAAAAAAATTATAAGAGGATATTATGAAGAACTGTATGGCAACAAACTGGACAATGTAGAAGAAATGGACAATTTCCTGGAAACATACGAACAACATAGACTGACCAGAGAAGAAATAGAAGACCTCAACCACCCATCACAAGCAAAGAGATCCAATCAGTCATCAAAATCTTCCCACAAATAAATGCCCAGGGCCAGATGGCTTCACAGGGGAATTCTACCAAACTTTCCAGAGAGAACTGACACCAATCTTACTCAAACTCTTTCAAAACATTGAAGAAAATGGAACACTACCTAACTCATTTTATGAAGCTAACATCAATCTAATACCAAAACCAGGCAAAGATGCTACAAAAAAGGAAAACTACCGGCCAATCTCCCTAATGAATATAGATGCAAAAATCCTCAACAAAATACTTGCAAATCGAATCCAAAGACACATTAAAAAAATCATACACCATGACCAAGTGGGGTTCATTCCAGGCATGCAAGGATGGTTCAACATAAGAAAAACAATCAATGTATTACAACACATTGACAAGTCAAAAGGGAAAAATCAATTGATCATCTCAATAGATGCTGAAAAAGCATTTGACAAAATCCAACATCCCTTTTTGATAAAAACACTTCAAAAGGTAGGAATTGAAGGAAACTTCCTCAACATGATAAAGAGCATATATGAAAAACCCACAGCCAGCATAGTACTCAATGGTGAGAGACTGAAAGCCTTCCCTCTAAGATCAGGAACAAGACAAGGATGCCCGCTGTCACCACTGTTATTCAACATTGTGCTGGAAGTGCTAGCCAGGGCAATCCGGCAAGACAAAGAAATAAAAGGCATCCAAATTGGAAAAGAAGAAGTAAAACTGTCATTGTTTGTAGACGATATGATCTTATATCTAGAAAACCCTGAGAAATCGACGATACAGCTACTAGAGCTAATAAACAAATTTAGCAAAGTAGCGGGATACAAGATTAATGCACATAAGTCATTAATGTTTCTATATGCTAGAAATGAACAAACTGAAGAGACACTCAAGAAAAAGATACCATTTTCAATAGCAACTAAAAAAATCAAGTACCTAGGAATAAACTTAACCAAAGATGTAAAAGACCTATACAAAGAAAACTGCATAACTCTACTAAAAGAAATAGAAGGGGACCTTAAAAGATGGAAAAATATTCCATGTTCATGGATAGGAAGACTAAATGTCATTAAGATGTCAATTCTACCCAAACTCATCTACAGATTCAATGCAATCCCAATCAAAATTCCAACAACCTACTTTGCAGACTTGGAAAAGCTAGTTATCAAATTTATTTGGAAAGGGAAGATGCCTCAAATTGCTAAAGACACTATAAAAAAGAAAAACGAAGTGGGAGGACTTACACTCCATGACTTTGAAGCTTATTATAAAGCCACAGTTGCCAAAACAGCATGGTACTGGCACAAAGATAGACATATAGATCAATGGAATGGAATTGAGAATTCAGAGATAGACCCTCAGATCTATGGCCAACTGATCTTTGATAAGGCCCCCAAAGTCACTGAACTGAGTCATAATGGTCTTTTCAACAAATGGGGCTGGGAGAGTTGGATATCCATATCCAAAAGAATGAAAGAGGACCCCTACCTCACCCCCTACACAAAAATTAACTCAAAATGGACCAAAGATCTCAATATAAAAGAAAGTACCATAAAACTCCTAGAAGATAATGTAGGAAAACATCTTCAAGACCTTGTATTAGGCGGCCACTTCCTAGACTTTACACCCAAAGCACAAGCAACAAAAGAGAAAATAGATAAATGGGAACTCCTCAAGCTTAGAAGTTTCTGCACCTCAAAGGAATTTCTCAAAAAGGTAAAGAGGCAGCCAACTCAATGGGAAAAAATTTTTGGAAACCATGTATCTGACAAAAGACTGATATCTTGCATATACAAAGAAATCCTACAACTCAATGACAATAGTACAGACAGCCCAATTATAAAATGGGCAAAAGATATGAAAAGACAGTTCTCTGAAGAGGAAATACAAATGGCCAAGAAACACATGAAAAAATGTTCAGCTTCACTAGCTATTAGAGAGATGCAAATTAAAACCACAATGAGATACCATCTAACACCGGTTAGAATGGCTGCCATTAAACAAACAGGAAACTACAAATGCTGGAGGGGATGTGGAGAAATTGGAACTCTTATTCATTGTTGGTGGGACTGTATAATGGTTCAGCCACTCTGGAAGTCAGTCTGGCAGTTCCTTGGAAAACTATATATAGAGCTACCATTCGATCCAGCGATTGCACTTCTCGGTATATACCCGGAAGATCGGAAAGCAGTGACACGAACAGATATCTGCACGCCAGTGTTCATAGCAGCATTATTCACAATTGCCAAGAGATGGAAACAACCCAAATGTCCTTCAACAGATGAGTGGATAAATAAAATGTGGTATATACACACGATGGAATACTATGCGGCAGTAAGAAGGAACGATCTCGTGAAACATATGACAACATGGATGAACCTTGAAGACATAATGCTGAGTGAAATAAGCCAGGCACAAAAAGAGAAATATTATATGCTACCACTAATGTGAACTTTGAAAAATGTAAAACGAATGGTTTATAATGTAGAATGTAGGGGAACTAGCAGTAGAGAGCAATTAAGGAAGGGGGAACAATATTCCAAGAAGAACAGATAAGCTATTTAACGTTCTGGGGATGCCCAGAAATGAGTATGGTCTGTTAATTTCTGATGGATATAGTAGGAACAAGTTCACAGAAAGGTTGCTATATTATGTAACTTTCTTGGGGTAAAGTAGGAACATGTTGGAAGTTAAGCAGTTATCTTAGGTTAGTTGTCTTTTTCTTACTCCCTTGTTATGGTCTCTTTGAAATGTTCTTTTATTGTATGTTTGTTTTCTTTTTAACTTTTTTTTCATACAGTTGATTTAAAAAAGAAGGGAAAGTTAAAAAAAAAAAAAGAAAGAAAGAAAGAAAAACAAGGAAAAAAACGATGTAGTGCCCCCTTGAGGAGCCTGTGGAGAATGCAGGGGTATTCGCCTACCCCACCTCCATGGTTGCTAACATGACCACAGACATAGGGGACTGGTGGTTTGATGGGTTGAGCCCTCTACCATAAGTTTTACCCTTGGGAAGACGGTTGCTGCAAAGGAGAGGCTAGGCCTCCCTATATTTGTGCCTAAGAGTCTCCTCCTGAATGCCTCTTTGTTGCTCAGATGTGGCCCCCTCTCTCTGGCTAAGCCAACTTGAAAGGTGAAATCACTGCCCTCCCCCCTACGTGGGATCAGACACCCAGGGGAGTGAATCTCCCTGGCAACGTGGAATATGACTCCCGGGGAGGAATGTAGACCTGGCATCGTGGGACGGAGAACATCTTCTTGACCAAAAGGGGGATGTGAAAGGAAATGAAATAAGCTTCAGTGGCAGAGAGATTCCAAAAGGAGCCGAGACGTCACTCTGGTGGGCACTCTTACGCACACTTTAGACAACCCTTTTTAGGTTCTAAAGAATTGGGGTAGCTGGTGGTGGATACCTGAAACTATCAAACTACAACCCAGAACCCATGAATCTCGAAGACAGTTGTATAAAAATGTAGCTTATGAGGGGTGACAATGGGATTGGGAAAGCCATAAGGACCACACTCCACTTTGTCTAGTTTATGGATGGATGAGTAGAAAAATAGGGGAAGGAAACAAACAGACAAAGGTACCCAGTGTTCTTTTTTACTTCAATTGCTCTTTTTCACTCTAATTATTATTCTTGTTATTTTTGTGTGTGTGCTAATGAAGGTGTCAGGGATTGATTTAGGTGATGAATGTACAACTATGTAATGGTACTGTAAACAATCGAAAGTACGATTTGTTTTGTATGACTGCGTGGTATGTGAATATATCTCAATTAAAAAAAAAAAAAATATGGTTCAGATAAATGAAGAGTAGAGAAAAAGGTTTTCCAGAGAAGGGGAACTATCTTAAATGCCAAGGTGAAGAGTTTGAACTTGCATAGAGTTTGATGATAAGATAGTTTTTCTAACATATATTTCATTGTATTTTATTCAATGAATGTTTTATTCAATAATTATTTAATGAATAATTTTATTCAATTAATGTTTTAACCAGTTAAACAAAAGGGAAGGTAATGATGGAAGACACATTTATATGCATACATATTTATATCCATATCTATATGTTTTCTTTACATAGAGAGATAATTTGTAGGATAGTAACCCAAAGGTTAAAAGCCTCTATTTTGGGGTGGTCGAATTTTTTGTGATTTTCAGTAGACTACAGGTTTCAAAAAGGAGGAAAGAGGAAGAAAGACAGAAAGGCAGGCAAGCCTTGGACATAGTGACGATTTCTGAACAAGGGCATGGAATAACCCAAGTCATGCTTTAGAAACACATCAATTTCAGGCAAAGTTCTAGAAAGGAAGATATGGTTTCTAAGCTATTAGAAAAGGAAGCAGTGGTTCCTGGTCACTGGTGTGGGTTTTCTGAGACAAGCTCTGTGAGACTTACTTCCTTTTGAGTTATTTTTTATTGTATTTACAGACACATGATTGACAGAGCATGTCTAAATTTCAACAGGGTATTTGAAAAGATCTCCCATGATTCTGTAATTAATATAACTTGGGATATAATGAAAATTGGGTGAATGTGTAGATGATCAAAGGACCACACCTTAGAAAGTTAATTCTATATCACTATATTCCTGAACATACCAGACTGTTTCTCACCCTCTTCCTTGGCTCACTCACTTCCCTGTGCTTGGAATACCCGTTTCTGAGATCCAGGCCCCTCCTTGCACACCAGTTCTGAACCTATATCAGAAATGTACGTGGTACCACAGCTTCTCTAAGATAGGGCCCTGCACAATCTTTGCTTATTTTCTTCCTTTCTCCTGGATCTCACCTCTGAGGCTGAGGTCCTTCTGCCTTTTGATTAATTATCCTAATGCCACTTTTTTTTTTAAATGGAAGAATATGCGAATTGTGGCTTGTACATAATAAAATGCAAGTTATAGATAGATGATAGAAAGATGATAGATATAGATAGACAGATACATAGATAGATAATATTAAGAGATCATTGCAATCTGTCTCAGGTCCTCTGGGAAGCAGGTACTGTAACAGAGTTAGGAGTGCAAAGATTTATTGGGGAGTGAATAACACTGGTGAAAACAAAAGGGGGTTGGGCTGCCGGAGTCATCAGACTACAATGCACACCTGACAAAGTCTCTGCCAGCCAACAGGGAGTTTTAGAACAAAGCCCACTGGTTGGAGGAGTCCCATGTTGAGCAGAAATGGCCAGGCCTTAGTGCCACTCTTGCTCAGTCATTGGCACGGGCTGCCCCAAGTATTGTGACCTTAGCACAAAAGCTGAGGCTGAGGCTGAGCCTGGAGCGACAAAGGGCAAGAGATTGCCAGCCAACCGCACTGGCACAGCTGGGCAGTGAGTCTCCTCCTGAAGGGGGCATGAGCAGTGAAGCTCCTTGTCTGCCACACAATCCAGAGGAGGAAGGGAGAATTCAATTAAGAGTCATCCTAAAACCATTTTGTCACTAACTAGTTGTTACCTGGGGGTGGGGTTGCTTGGGGGAAGGTGGAATCAGTATGGCATCCATAGAAAATTGGTGATAAAAAATTGAAAGAGGTTATAATAAAAATTGGGTACTGGTGAGACTTGGTGGTTAATGGGCTTGTCTTAATTGGGTAAGTGATATTTTGAGCTAGGAACACAGAGAAATAATTAAAAGTGCATGAAATAAATCAAACCTATAGTATAAAGAAATACTTTTTATTTTACGTTTGGAATCATGCAATTCCTTGTGGGTTTGTTCTTTAAAGGGCTTGAATCAATAAAAATAATAATAACAGCTTAAAAAAAAAAAAAAAAAAAAAAAAGAAGTACTTGGGCACATAAGGAGTAATATGTAACCTGATAATATTGCCCACACTTCCCTCAAAGGCCCCAAAGTGAATCTTTCTGTCAAGAGGCAAAATTTGCTGTTATGATGCTCGGGACAGCTAATCTATTACTTGTTTCTTTTAACATGTTGGAGTAATAAGTGATAAACTGTAGCAAAGATTATACCAAAAACAAGTGTTGCAAAAGACTTTATAGGTTATAGAATGAAATTACTAGGTTTTTCAAATAAAGAACCCAAATTCATTAAACTGCATTTTAAACTGTAGCTCACACAGATTTTTTTAAATAATATTCCTCAATTTCCTGAGATTTAGCCCTAACATAGTTTAGCAGAGAAAAAAGAATTCTGTGGATTTTCTAATGTGAAAAAAAATTTAAAAGTATTATATCCATAAGCAAATATATGCAGCAATAAAGTATCCAGCTCATTTACATAGTTTGGAATTGACTTTTTTGTTAACTGATGTTTTATTTATTAAAATCAAAATATCATTCAAATATGGTGTAATGGAAAGCACATTGAACCAGGAAAAAAGGAGGCTTGGACTCTATCCTGTCTATAAATATGAACTACAGAAGCCAAAGCAAAAATACTCTATTTGATTAGCTACTCGCCACACAGGTCTTTACCAAAGAGGAGTCACCTTTCATGTCTATAAAGTGGTTCTCAAACTTGCAGATTTCATGTATCAGGGACTCACAGAGAGTTCCTTTGTATTTTCCCAAGTGATGACATCAAAAGGCATAATTATATACAATTTTCATCATTTCATAATAGAAAGATTTCTAACACCAATATGTAGAAAGGATATAATCTTCTTTAAGCAAAAATGTAACTTATTTAGTTTTATAGAAAGTTCATAAATTATTCTAACCTTTCTCATTTTGACTCAGAAAGCATTACAGATGACTAATCCATTCTATTTGTATAAATAATTGAGGATTGGTCAAATATCATGTATGTTTAAATACTAAGTCCAACTATACTGATACTATTTTAAATTATTTTAAAATAAATATTACAGAAAAAATGGGATTTTCCTCTACTTTAGTTTTCACAAATCTAAGGTAGGGTTTATAAATTAACAATGCGTATTTTAGTCACCTTCAATACATGACAAATATTCCTTTATTTCAGATTGATTTTCCAACTACTGGATGGGAATATATGAAACCTGCTTCTGAAGAGAATAGAAATAATCTTGAAGAACCACCAAAGGAGTATTTAAAACATATTGCCAGACTTTCACAGAAACTGTCTCCCTTACTGTAAGTGACCCAGATCTTGTGAGTGAATTTTATGTGCTGTTAATTATATAATCAATCATATATGTGAAACACTCGTATCTTTAAAGAATGAACTTTCCTACCCACAAAACTTTTTTCATTTCTTGAAGCCACATGTCTTGGATAATTATTTAATGTTTAGTAGCTAAATAAGTAATTATGTATGCTTTTAAGTATTTTTTTTTTCACATGGCATTTAGCAACTTTAACTTTAGACTAAGGAAAAACCAAAAGATTGGATATCATTCAGTTCAAAACAACAAAGCAGGGAATGATTAGATTTTTATCAGGCTATAGAGTGATAAACCATTGTTCAATCATTCTTCAAGTAGGTAGGAAGTTGTTTTAGTAAACAAGAAAAAGCAAAATTTAATTATCACAGATTAAAGAAGAACAGAAATAAGTTATGTTTAAATAGAGCTGAATTAGTGACTAAATAACAGAGTTAAGAACAATGAGTTCACTGAGAATGTTTGTCTATCCGATCATAGACAACAGGTTATAAAAAAATTCTGTCTAGGAGATTCTAAGACCTGTCTCTTGGCTTCAAAAATAACCTTTCTATGGATGACTCTCAAATGATGATCTGGCACAGGCAGCTCTCCTTAGCTCTAGAGTCATATCCAACTGCTTTCTAATACCTCTACTTGAATGCCCAATAGGTTTCTAGAACTTGGCTTACCAAATAGAACTCTTGATCGCATTCCACACTCTAGCCCGAACATATTCCTTCTCCTGAAAATGACTACAAACTTCACCTAGTAGATCAAAACCTTGGGCTTTTCTATTGACTTAATCTTGAGTCTTTGGTTTCTCAATTCACTTTATCCCCAGGTGTAATTTTTCATAAAGTCATGTCTGCTCAATTTCCAAAATATGTCCCCTCCATGTAGCCACTTCTGTCCATCTCCATTGCCTTCACACTAATTCTAACCACCATGACTTCTTGTTTAGAATATCGCATCAGACTCCTTACTGTTTTGCCTGCTTCCTCTCTTACTTACTGCCCAATCCATTCTTCAACTTGTGGTAAAGGGATCACTCAAAAGATTACTCAGATAACATGACTCCTCTTCAAAATCTTTAAATAGTTTCTAATTGTTTTTGGAATAAAATGCCTTATCACGTCATATATCTTGTCATAGTATATAACACCCTGAATAATCTAGTTACTGTCATGCTCACTAATTTCATCTTTAATTACTTTTCCTCATTCGTCTCAAGGCAGTAACATCAGTCTCCTTCACATACTGCAATTTTGCAATTCTTTTTCCCACCTCAAGGCCTTTTTTTTTTTCCTTTCTGGTTTTCCCTCTGCCTGAAATATGCTTTCCTTGGTTCTTCACATGATGTAATCATCTCATCTTTGAGGGTTTCATTTAAATGGCATCTTCTCAAAAAGGCCTTTTTTTTGAGCACCCTGAATGATGAAGTCTTTATTCTCTATCATGTTACTTTTTATGTTATCACACTTAACACGATCTATTATGTTATGCATTCATGTGTTTATTTTTTATCTCCTTTCATTAATTTGTTAGAACCGAAAGAGCAAGGAACCGATCTTACTATCACTATACTTCTAATGCTTTACGTTTTGCCTGATAAATAATAGTATAAAATTATTATATTTTGATGAATAAAGTTCCCTTGTATAGTTCCTAGTGTAAGCAATTACCCTAAGGGCTGAAGACAATGGAAGAGTCTCATAGTTCTCTTGACATATATATTGATGATCCATTGCCATACTGGTTTACTGTCATCTTATCTAGGTGAAGAATCTTTCTTCACTCTTCCTGGCCTTTAAAAAGTGTATCATATATAAGAGGCATATTTGTAATTAGGAACTTTTGTAAATATGAAAAAGATGCAATGCCTTGAAATTTTAAGTATATTGCAATGAAAAAGTCAAAACCAAAAACCTAATAATCACAGCAGTTGCCTTTAGACCTTTAATATTAGAGGTTTACATTTTAAAATTAAACCTAGGGAATTCTGTTAGTTTTATATTTCAGTTTCTATTTAAGTTAATATCTTATGCATAAAATAAGCAACATTTTCCTCTGTTCACCCACTCAAATACAATTATTAGTGTTCAGTACAGTATAGTTTCATTCTGGACTATGGAACAGATGGAGGACAGTCTTCAGTGTGATAAAGCTTGTGTTAGAATCGGATTAACTTGTTTCCAGACACCAGATGTTATCATTTAGTTGGACTCTATTATCTCTTCTTCAAATCAATTAAATATCAGTCAGGAAGTTCAAACTCAATGAAATTCAATGAAATTGTGTCTATAATATTTGTAAAAATAAAAAACCTAAAAATTTTTCCTTTTGATGCCAACTAAATATTTCTGTATATGAAGATGATCCCAGAAATAAAGATAAAAGTACATTTTTTGAAAATAAATTAACACTTCCACATCAAGCCATAAAGAGTAATTAATGTCAGATTAATCCCCCATCCTTAAAGAACTATGGCACAAGAATAATATATATGAAACAATGCTTTTCAGCAATTGGACTATATACAGTGCATGAAGTGAATTCCATGATTAAAGTGGCTTTCAGTCTGGAGATACATTCCATACTATGGTTCTGGAAGTAGAATCTCTGAAATAAAAAGGCAGATGCTACAGTAGCTGTAATTCACAAAGCATGTTACTAGAGAGAAGAAGAGGAGCTTCAGAAATCTGTGTTGGTGGCTCTTTCACTGTTTTAGCTGAGTACTAAACTACTTGTGATCAGAGATTGGTTTTGAGAGCCTGCAAGAGACCAACTACTGGGAAACTATGAAATAAATGCAGACTCCAGAGGTTACACAGTGGTAGAAGACATAGGAATTCTGGCTACTCAGAATGGTGAAACCCATACAGATTACCCCAGATATTCAATAGAGAAACCAGAAGAGTGCACATTAGAAATAAGCCTACACTAGCCCAAGAATAAGAGCTATGCTATACCCAACCTAACAAATCTTAAAAAACAAGTCTC
Source organism: Choloepus didactylus (assembly GCF_015220235.1). Taxonomy (NCBI): domain Eukaryota; kingdom Metazoa; phylum Chordata; class Mammalia; order Pilosa; family Megalonychidae; genus Choloepus; species Choloepus didactylus. The sequence continues at coordinate 114,522,051 of NC_051314.1, read as the reverse complement.
AAAGGTTAAAACAAATCTGAAAGTAATTAAACTGATTTCTCAACAAAAGAAAAAAAAAATGTTCAACACCAAATTTTACAAAAATCCATACAATCAAGAATTGCTAGAGCTGGGAAGAAGCAGAAAAATGTAACTCACAAACATAATGGGAGTGAAGTAGTTAGTAGAAAGCGACCTCAAGATATTAAATTTAGCAGATCATGATTTTAATACAGCTATTTTAAAGATATTTAAGGAATTAAAGAAAAAGATAGATATGAATCAACAGATGAAGATTCTCAGTCTAGAAATGGATATTTAAAACTGAAAAATAAAAATATCTATTTTTAAATCAATAATGGGCTTAATAGATTGCATAGTGCAGAAGAAAAGAAGAGAGTTTGAATAGAGGACAAATAGAAATTATCAATGTTGAAACACAGAAAGAAAAAGAATCCTTCAAATCAAGTAATATAACATATGTGAATTGAACACATGCAGGAAAAGATGAGAGAAATTGAAGCAAAATATTTAAAGATAAACAACAGCCAAAATTTTACAGCTTTGATTAAAGAAAAATCAACTTATCAATTTTAGAAACTTAATTCCCAAGTGTGCGTGCGTGCGTGCAAACACACAAAAAGAGTGAGATATGGTGAGGAGGGGTATATCATACTTAAATTGCTGAGAACTGTGGTCACAAATGAAAATCTTAAAAGCATCAGAAAAAATGGACAAATCTCATAGAAGAGACAATCAGTAAGATCAACTGCTGACCTCATCAGAAACAATGCAAGAAGAAAGACAGAACAGTATGTTTAGATGTTGAAAGAAAATACATACATCAACTTAGAATTCTAGAACCAATAAAAATTACATTTCAAAAGTGAAGGAAAAATTAAGACATTTTCAAGTAAATAGAACTGAGTTAGTTAATTATCTCTACATTTTCTTAATAAGAAATCTTAAAGGAAGTGCTTCAAGCTGAAAGAAAATGATATCACATGGAAACTCCTATTTCAAGGAATAAATGAAAAGCATCAGTAATGAAAAATTTGTAGGTAATTTAAAATACTTTTATTTACACTTATTAATTTCTTTAAAAATTAATAGACTATAAAAACCAAAAATAATTAAAATGTACTTACTGGGTTGATAATATATAAAAGTAAAATATGAAGCCATAATAGAAAAAAGGTGAAAAGTGGAAAAAAGGAAACTTACAATTCTAAATATCTTACATTATATGTAAAGTAGTGTAATATTAATTTATAGTTGGCTGTGATATGCTAAAAAAATACTGGAATCTGTAGAGAAATTTTGCTCCCAAAATTTAAATAATTATTTTCAAAAGCCATGAAACAAACAAAAATGAAATTTAAAAAAATACCATAGCAAAAGAATACAAGGATAAAGGGGGGAAGTTAACGAAAAATTGCTGGTACCAAAGAATGTGAAACCCAATCATATTTGTAATTGTATTAAAAGTAAGTGGACAAAAGCCTCCAATTAAAAGAAAGAAATTGACATCATACATTATAAATGCAGTATACAACATTATGCTCTTTAAAGGCACATATTTCATATATAGTGACATAGCTAGGTTAAAAGAAAATTAATGGACAAAGATATGCCATGAAAATCATATAATCATCTGAATAGATTCAGAAAAAGCATTTGACAAAATCCAAACACATTTGTGGTAAAAACACATAAAACTAGTAACAGAATGGAACTCCTTCAATCTTAAAAAACCTGGAGTTAACATATTAATCATATTAAATGCTACAGTAATGAATGTGTTCCCCCTAAGGTTGGGAGCAAGGCAGGGATGTCTGCTCTTATCACTTCTCTTCAGTGTTGTTCTGGAATTTCTAATCAGGGTACCAGGCAAGGAAAAGAAATTTTAAGAAGTTAAAATGAGAAGGAAAGAAATAAAGCTGCCTCTGTTTGCAGGTCACATGATCATGTAAGGTCACAGCATTTGAGGTCAATATACAAAATGCAATTTCATTGCAGTGAACAAATAGAAACTAAATTTTACTCTAAAATCCTATTTACAATGTCATAAAAAACGTAAGGTACTTAAAGGTAAATTTAGTAATAAATGTACAAAAATTCTACATTGAAAAGTGTAAAACCTTGCTGAGAAAAATTAAAGAAACTCAAATGAATGGAAGGATATACCATATTCATTGATTGGAAGAATCTGCATTGTTAATATTACAATTCTCCCCAGACTGATCTATGAATAAAATGTAGTCCAAAGTAAAATTCAGCAGGTTTTTATAGAAATTGAAGCAATTCTAATAATATATGGAAATGCAAAGGCCCTAGAGTAGCCATGTTCTTCTTAAAATACAAGAACAAAATTGGGGATTTACAAGTCTAATTTAAAGACTTACTATAAAGTAATAGTAATCCAGAGAGTCTTGGATTTCCAATTGAGCAAGATGTTAGTATAACAAGCTCCAGGGTTCTTTTCCTGCACAGAATTTTTGAACAACTAGAAAAAACTGTCACAACCATTTTCCTCCACACTCCAGAAAACAGTTAAAGGGTTCCAGTAACTGTGTGAATGCCAACTGAGAAAATGCAACATGGTAGGAGCGGCTTGTAATGCCCTTGGTGGCCTCTACCCCATATCCTCCCCAGCATGCTGTGGTTCCATCCCACACTCACATCGTGGGTCCCTGGCCCTGTTCTGGAGGGAGCAGTTTAAATCCTATACACATACTGGGGTGCCTGTATGTAGGAGGCAATCTATCAGATGCATAGATTGAAGGACTGAACCAGGACACTTAATTCTGGCTCACCCTTGCAGAATGTGCCCTGTAAGGAAAGCAGCTTATGGACAACTAAAGCTGTGTGAAAAACAATTAACTCAAAGTGGAATAGGGAAAAGTGTTCCTGGCTTTAAGAAATACAATAGAGCACCTGAGAAGGGGAGAAAGTCTGTTTCATAAGGAATAGAGAGAACATCAGATTCTTGTAAACAAGGGAATTCCTAAGGCCTTAACCTCAAACCCAAGGAAAGACATAGGCTCAGAAAAGATGGAGAGAACCCACACTTCCACATCAGGCTGATTTTGATGGGAGGGCTAAACTCTGAAGGAAAGCACCAGCCAATGCAGAGCCATTTGCAGAGTGTGAATGGTATTTTAGCTGTTGGTTGGTTTGTTTTTTTAGCTCCTGTCATCAAGGAAATCTCTGCCATACCAATAGCTAGATACAATATTAAGGAAAAGGCAGATCAAGGACTAAATCCCAGAGTTAATGTACTAAAGTGCTAAAATGTACAGTGTGTAAAAAAGATTATAAGACAAGCAAAGAAACAGGAAGTGATGGCCTATCCAAAGGGGTAAGATACGTCTTTGAGAACCATAATCAAAAAAGACCAGACATTGGACATACCAGAGAAGGACTTTTTACAAATGATCTTCAATATACTCAAAGAAATAAAAATATAAAAAAAATAAAAAAAAACATGGAGAAAGAAAGGATATCTGGTAAATGATGGATGAACAACGTGAGTATCTCAATAAAGAGATAGAAATTTTAAAAAGGAACCAAACAGAAATACTGGACTTGACCACAATAACAGTAATAAAAAAAAAATTTCTTTGAGGGTTTCAGTAGCAGAATAGAACTGGCAAAAGAAAGAATCAGTGAACTTGAAGATAAGAAAATTGAAAAGACTCAGGTTGAGAAGCAAAAAGAAACAAGAATGAAAAAAGTGAACAGAGACTAAGAGACCGATAGGACACCATCAACCATACCAATATATGCATTATGGGAGTCCTATAGGAGAAGAAAGAGATAAAGGGACAAAAAAAACTTTGAAGAAATAATAGCAGAACACTTACAAATTTAAAAAAATACATGAATATACATTTTCAGGGATCCCAGGGAACCCCCTAATAGGATAAACTCCAAGAGAACCATGCCCAGGCATACAGTAGTGAAACTGTCAAAGGACAGGGAGGGAGTTCTGAAAGCTGCAAGAGAAAAGGAACATTTTCTGTATGAGGAAGTCCAAAAATACTGTGTCTGTTTCTCATCAGAAACCACAGAGGCAAGAACAGTAGGATGAAATATTTAAAGTTCTGAAAGAATATGATTGCCAACCAAGAATTTTATATCCCAGGAAATTTCTTTTGAAAAATGAGGGAGAGATTAAGACATTCCCAGATAAACAAAGCTAAAGGAGGTCATCACCACTAGACCTTCCCTATAAACAATGCTAAAGGGAGTTCTACAGGATTGAAAGGAAAGTACACTAGAGAGTGGATTGAAAAAAACAAAGAAATGAAGATCTCTGATAAAAGTAACCATATGGGTAATTATAAATGCCAGTCTGTTGTATTTTATTTTTCAGTATGTAACTTAGATTTTGACTTCTTACAGGGTCTAATAAGCTGATGCAAAAAAAGGAATTATAAATCTATTGTTTGGGGCACAAATATTTAGCAATATAATTTGGAACATGTACAACTAAAAAGTGGGAGGACAGAGGGATACATAGACGGTATTGATGTATGCTGTTAAAGTTAAGTGGTATCAATTCAGGTGCAAATTTGATAGATTTAAGATGTTAAATTTAAGTACCACGGTGATTTTGAGAAGGGATCAAAATTGTACACTACAAAAAATTAAATAAATATGAAAGTAGGCATTAACAGAAAGTTAATAATAGAATTATCTATCCTATGACCTTCCATCCCATTTCTAGATATATAGCCAAAAGAGTTGAAAGCAGGGACTCAAACAGATATTTGCATACCAGTGTCTTTGGTGGCATTATTCATTATAGCCAGAAGGTGGGAGCAACTCGAGTGTCCATCAACAGATAAATGGATCAGCAAAATGTGGTATGAAGTGGAATATTATTCAGCCCTGAAAAGGAATGTGGTTCTTATGCATGCTAGGACATAGATGAACATTGAAGATACCATGTTGAGAGAAATAAGCCAGATACAAAAAGACAAACATTGTATAATCTCACTTTATATGAAATAATTATATATTCAAATTCATAGTGTTAGAAATGAGAATACAGGTTGCCATGCACCAGAGTTGGGTTGGGGAATGGGAAGTTAATGCTTGATTGGTACCGAGTTTCTGTTTGCAGGGATAGAAATGTTTTGGCAATGGATGATGGTGATGGTAGCACAAAATTTTTAATATAATTAAACATCACTGAATTTGAATTTGGTTAAAATGAGAAATTTTAGATTGTATACGTTACAAAAATTTTTAAAATGATAGAATTGTACAACAGTGAATCTTAATGTAGACTATTGACTATAGTTAATAATTTTAATAATATTGTTTCATCAGTTGTGACAAAGATACCATACTAATGCAAATTGTTAATAGGGAAAACTTGGTGTGTGAGGGGAAATATATGGTAACTCTGTACTTTCTGATGATTGTTCTGCAAATCTTCATCTTATCTAACAAAAAGGTAGCGTGATATTGTCTTAATATAAAAATTGTGATAGGCTAATTGATCAATGGAATAGAATTAAGAATAGAAAATACAGCCCAGAGATAACCCATATTTGTATGTTCAGTGTGTTTTTTTCAGGTGTGAATTAGTATTTCATCATGTTTGTTTTTTAATTAGAGAAGCTATGGATTTACAGAAAAATCATTCATAAACATAAAGTACAGAATGGCACCTACCACCTATTATTAATATGTTTTTCCCATTGTGGTAGATGTTACCATTGATGAAAGCACATTTTTATGATTGTACTATTAATTAAAGTCCATGATTTAACTTAGGGTTCACTGTTTATGTAGTGCAGTTCCATGGATTTTTAAGAATTTTATTCTATTATCATACATACAATTTAACATTTCCCCTTTTAACTAAACAGATATGCATATATTTCAGTGCTATTATGTTCACAATGTTATGCTACCGTCACCACCACTCATTACCAAAACATTTCCCTCATTTCAAATAGAAAATCTGTACATTTTCAGCCTTAAATTCCCATTCCCATCCCCACCCCATTCTCTGGTAATCTATACCATATTCTAGATTTTGAATCCATGCGTTTGCTTGTTCTAATTGCTTCATATCAGTGAGATCATACAATATTTGTCCTTTTGTCTCTGGCTTATTTAACTCAACATGATGTCTTAAAGCTTCATCCATGTTTTTGTATGCACCCCATCACTCAAGGGGTCTCATTGTCACTGCTCAGTATTTTTTTAATGTCAGATTCCTCGGACTTCCTTAGAATTTTGTCTGACAAACTTGATCAAATAATGAGGTCTGATAAATTTTTCTTCTCATTAGTGACTTAATAGTGAAAATTTCATCTGCTTCTTCATTTGCAAACATCAACGTAGACCCGAGTTTGTGCCTAACATTTGTTAAGGTTGATCGATTACTAGCATCATAATAAGCACTAGCAACTGACTTCTTGGATTCCAAGATGAGGCTTCTGTAAATTGCTACAAGCATAGAGTTTTAAAACTGTTATTCTGCTCTTTATGGACAAAAATTTTCCTTGGATGCAAGTCTTCAATACAGGTGTCATTCAGGGGGATATTAAAAGCCAAACACTTTACTTTTTACAAGAAGTTCAGGAGTGGGGTATGTGAAACAGTTGTACAGGTACAATAAAATTGTACAGTTTTCTCACCATCCAGGTTGCCTTTAATGAACTTAAGCCACTGATACAAAGTATGTGTTAAATGAGTCATAAAATATATCCTGGCTATTATTATTATTATTATTATTTGGAAAATAATACCTGAGTAAAATATACTTTTTAGACCACCTGGATTTAGGCTTTTCCCATCAGTCGCCCACTATGTTTTGGGTGAAACTGCAGCATTGGCACACCCAAGAACAGTCACTTTTTGGTTAGTCCATAATGGTTTTTGATACTCTGTCATTAGACCTTATGAATGTTTTTGTTTGTTTGTTTGTTTCTTTGTTTTTAGAGATCTGGTCTCAGTACAGAGCTATTTTACTAGCAAAAAAAATTTGCTTAGGTACAAAGTTCTCATCAGGTATAATACAGGAAAATAATTCTATGTAATTTTCTACTACTTAATAATTAACAGAGGCTTGACAGATTAACAGATTATTTTTTTCGTTCTAAACAGAGGTGGAGGGTTTTATCACTCTCTTGTTTTCCCTCTGAGTTTTATTGAGATATTCACATACCGTATAATCATCTGCAGTGTACAGTCACTTCTTCACAGTATTATAATATAGTTATACATTCATCACCACAATCAGCCCTTGAGCACTTTCATTACTCCAAAAAAATTAAAAATAAGAATAAAAGTTAAAATAAAAGTAAAAAAGAATACCCAAAACATCTTACCTCCCCAATCCCTTCCTATTATTCATTTACTTTTTGCCCCCATTTTTCTACTCATCTATCCATACACTGGATGAAAGGAGTGTGAGCCACAAGGTTTTCACAATCATACAGTCATACCATATAAGCTATATAGTTATACAGTCATCTCCAAGAATCAAGGATACTGGATTGAAGTTCAGCAGTTTAAGGTATTTCCTTATAGCTATTCTAATACATTAAAGATTAAAACACATAAGAATAACCTCCAGAATGACCTCTTGACTCTATTTGAAATCTCTCAGCCACTGGAACTTTATTTATTTATTTTTTTCATCTCTCTTTCCCCTTTTGGTCAAGAAGGCTTTCTGAATCCCACGATGCTGGCTCCTGGCTCTCCCTCAATTTTTTATGCAATTTTTATTGAGATATATTCACATAACATATAATTCTTCAAAGTGTACAATTAGTTGTTCATAGTTGTGCACTGATCACCACAATCAATCTTTGAACATTTTAATTACTCCAAAAAATAAAATAATTATCATAAAAAAGAACATCCAAAGCATTCCATTCTCCTCCTCCCCCATTGTTCATTTACTTTTTTTTCAGACTCATCCATTTTTTTAACTCTATCAAAAAATTAAATATCAAACAATAAAAAAAAGTTTCAAGCAAAACCAAAACAAAGTAGTAAGAAAAAACAAATAACCTAAAATAACTACATTGCTTCCAACGTGTTCCTACCCTACCCCAAGAAAATAAACAGACTATAACCCAACAAAGGAATAAGTAAAACAAATAACCTAAAATAACTACATTTCTGCAAACTTGTTCCTACCATAGCCCCCAGAAATTAACAAACCATAGTCGTTCATGAAGCATTCCCAGAACATTACGTTTATCCTCCATAACTTATGTGCTCTTCTTAGATTATTGTTTTCCCTTCACTGTTTGTTGTCTATCACTAGGTCCCCTACATTCTACAATGTAAAACATTTATTTTACATTTTTAGCAGTGTTCACATTAGTGGTAGCATAAAATATTTCTCTTTTTGTGCCTGGTTTGTTTTGCTCAGCATTATGCCTTCAAGGTTCGTCCATGTTATGTTATATGTTTCACGACCTTGTTCCTTCTTACTGCCATGTAGTATTCCATTGTGTGTATATACCACATTTTGTTTATCCACTCATCTAGGTTAAAGGACATTTGGGTTGTTTCCATCTCTTGTCAATTGTGTATGTTGCTGCTATGAACATTGGAGTGCTGATATCTGTTTGTGTCACTGCTTTCAGATCTTCCAGGTATATACCGAGAAGTGCAGTTGCTGGATTGAAGGGTAACTCTATATCTAGTTTTCTAAGGAACCACCAGACTGTCTTCCACAGTGGGTGTACCATTATACAGTCCCACCGACAAGGAATAAGAGCTCCAATTTCTCCACATCCTCTCCAGCATTTGTAGTTTCCTATTTGTTTAATGGCAGCCAATCCAGTTAGTGTGAGATGCCATCTCATTGTGATCTTAATTTGCATCTCCCTAATAGCTAGTAAAACTGAACATTTTTTCATGTGTTTTTTTGGCCATTTGTATTTCCTCTTCAAAGAACTGTCTTTTCATATCATTTGACCATTTTGTAATTGGGCTGTCTGTACTATTGTCATTGAGTTGTAGGATTTCTTTATATATGCAAGATACCGGTCTTTTGTCAGATACATGGTTTCCAAATGTTTTTTCCCATTGAGTTGGCTACCTCTTCACCTTTTTGACAAATTCCTTTGAGGTACAGAAGATTTTAAGTTTGAGGAGTTCCCATTTATCTATTTTTTCTTTTGTTGTTTATGCTTTCGATGTAAGGTCTAGGGAATAACTTCCTAATACAAGCTCTTGAAGATGTTTCCCTACATTATCTTCTAGGAGTTTTATGGTACTGTCTCTTATATTGAGGCCTTTAATCCATTTTGCATTAATTTTTGTGTAGGGTGTGAGGTATGGGTCCTTTTTTTATTCTTTTGTATATGGATATCCAACTCTCCCAGCCCCATTTGTTGAATAGACTGTTATGTCCCAGTTCAGTGGCTTTGAGTGCCTTATCAAAGATTGGTTGGCTGTAGATCTGGTGGTCTGTCTCCAAATTCTCAATTTGATTCCATTGATCAATATGTCTGTCTTTGTGCCAGAACCATGCTGTTTTGACTACTGTGGCTTTATAATAAGCTTCAAAGTCAGGGAGTGTAAGTCCTCCCACTTTGTTTTTCTTTTTTAGAATGTTTTTAGCAATTCGAAGCATCTTCCCCTTTCAAATAAATTTGATAACTAGCTTTTCCAAGTCTGCAAAGTAGGTTATGGGAATTTTGATAGGAATTGCATTGAATCTGTAGATGAGTTTGGATAGAATTGATATCTTAATGACATTTAGCCTTCCTATCCATCAACAAGGACTGTTTTTCCATCTTTTTAGGTCCCCTTCTATTTCTTTTAGTAAAGTTATGCAGTTTTCTATGTTTAGGTCTTTTATAGTCTTGATTAAGTTTACTCCTAGGTACTTGATTTTTTTAGTTGCTATTGAGAATGGTATCTTTTTCTTCAGTGTCCCTTCAGTTAGGTCATTTCTAGTGTATAGGAACATTGCTGACTTATGTGCATTAATCTTGTATCCTGCTACTTTGTTAACTTTGTTAATTATCTAAAGTAGCTGTGTCATCGATTTCACAGGATTTTCCAGATTTAAGATCGTATCATCTGCTAATAATGACAGTTTTACTTCTTCCTTTCCAATTTGGATGCCTTTTATTTCTTCATCTTGCTGGATTGCTCTGGCTAGCACTTCTAGCTAATGCTGAATAACAGTGGTGACAGTGGGCATCCTTGTCTTGTTCCTGATCTTAGAGGGATCTCCTTCATTTTTGAAAGAAATCCTTGCAAGATGTAAAATTCTTGGTTGGCAGTTGTTTTCTCCCAGCACTTTAAATATTTCAACTCATTGCCTTCTTGCCTCCCTGGTTTCTAACTAGAAATTAGCACTCAATCTAATTGGTTTCTTTGTATATAACATGTTGGTTTCTCTTTCAGCTTTCAGAATCCTCTCTTTGTTCTTTGTATTCAATAGTGTGATTAATATATGACAAGTTGTATTTTCCTTCATGTTTATCCTGTTTGTGTTCTCTGGGTTTCTTGGATGTGCATATTCATGCATTTTGCTGAGTTTGGGAATGTCTCTGCCATTATTTCTTTGAATATTCTTTCTTCCCCTTTCTCTCTTTCTTCTCCTTCTGGGACTCCCATAATGCATACATTGGTATGTTTAATGGTGTTAGGCTGTTCTCACTTTCTACAATTCTTTTTCTTTTCTGCTTCCCATCTTGAACTCATTTCAATTGTCTTGTCTTTTAGTTCACTGATTCTTTCTTCTGCCACCTCTAATCTGCTCTTGAAACCCTCCTGAGAATTTTTCATTTCAGTGATTGTGGTCTTCAACTCCAGTAGTTATGTTTGGTTCCTTTTAAAATTTCTGTCACGTTACTAAGATTCTCATGTTTACTCGTTGATTGTTTTCCTTTAGTTCTTTTTCTGCATTTTCCTTTATTTCCTTGAGCATTTTTAAGATCATATTTCTTTAATAGGCTTTGTTCAATTTGTCCACATTCTGATCTTCTTGTTGGTTTTTCTGGATTTCTATCCTTTTCCTTTAGATGGGCCATCATTTCCTGTTTCTTAGTTCATCTTGTTCTCTTTTATTGCACAGTGTCCATTTTAATATTTAGCTGTGTTATTTCTGGGATTTCTTCCCTGAGATGTCTGTTTATTGATTTTATGACTAGCTTGTGATAAGACAGAGATTTTCTTGAACTTCAGCCTGCATATCAAAAAGGTCTGTCCAAGGTGAATGCAGAGTACAATGTCCTCCCTTTCTTTTGCATGCCTGTGTCTTGTCCTGGGCTTGCACTTGTTAGTTGTTTTCTAGTTCACCTGTTTACTGAAGTTTCAGTGCACCCTCTGTGTCCTAGGTGACAGTCTACCCTCTCCCAGGTATTTGAGCAGGCAAGCCCTTGCCCTGGGTTGTCTGCCTCTATAATTCCTTCACTCCTTTCTTTGTATCAAGCTGCTTTCACCTAGAGTACAAATTTTGGGAAGGGGTCATGCTGGAGAGGAATTTCCCAAGTAAGTCTTTCCTAGCTGAAGGAGGACCAGGGACCCCCAAAAGGAGTGCTGATGGGTTCCAAACTGCCCCAGGGAGTGGTTCAGGAAGAGCACTGGGAGTTTTTTGCATGGCTTCACAAATCTGAGCTTTCTCAACCTGCCCATCAAATGCAAACCCTTCAACCACCTGTCCCCACAGCCCTGAGGAAGCACAGCAATTTTATGTTTCCTCCATTGTCTTTCTTCCAGGACGGGTTGCCCAATGGCTGCTCTCAGAGTTGCACCCCAAGTGATCCAATATCACTAATCAAAAGCTGTGATAAGTGATTGGCCATACCACCCTTGGTCTTGGGGAAGAGGATTTTTATGTCCCTTTCTGTCACCAGTGAGCTAGCCAGGTGCTGGACTCCATGGCAGCCTGCTCTGAGAGTGAGGGATAAGAGCTGATAGCCACTATGCAGAGAGTGTAATTTACTAGTCTTAATTGTAATTTACCAGCCTCTTCCTCATGCTTTTCCCTGGATGCTGTACAATGTTCTACTGGCCTCCAGGGTTTCAAAATAGTTGTTTAAGACAGTTCCTGCCTGTTTAATAGTTTTTCTGGTAAAAGGACTGAATTTTGGAGTTCTCTACTCTGTCATCACCCACAATCCTCTCTTATTCAGTGTATTTTTAATAGAGTTTCCAAAGTAATAAATAAGAAGAGCTATTTTCAACAAATGGATATCCTGATTTTAAAAATGAAACTTGATGCCTGCATAATACCACACATAGAAGTAATTTAGGATGGATCATTATCCTAGATATGATATCTAAAACTATAAAGTTTTCAGAAGAAAACGTAGGACAATGGTCATTAGGGCAGATAAAGTTTTCTTAGCAAAAAGTAGAAAGTAATAAGTATTTTTAAAAATAGAACTAAGAGTCATTATTTAGAAGTATAGATCAAAAGGCAGCATTAAGGAAATAAATATGTAAACTACATTCTAGAAAGAAATATGAGCAAAACATTTATATGATAAAATTTTTATATCCAGAATATATAAAGAGATCTTATAAATGAGTAAAAATATAAATAATTGAACCTAAAGTTGGTGGAAGACTTGAACAAATACTTCAATATGTAAGATATAGGCCAATAAGCATGTGACCAATTGCCAAATCATCAGGTAAATGCAAAATCAACTACAATTACATACCATTATACAGTTAGATGCCCATTAGAATGAATATAACAAAAGACAGATGGATCACATGTTGGTAAGGATATGGTGCAATTGGAATCCTCACATTGTACTGGGAATAATGTATAGTTTTACAGCCATTTTGGAAAACATTTTGGCAATTCCTTCAAATGGTAAACAAATGCTTGGCATACGATTCAGTCATTCCCCTCTTAGGTACTTCCTAAGAGAAATGAAAAATATGCTCATTGAAAAACTTGCACATAAATGTACACAGCAGATTGATTCATAATATCCCCAAACAGGAAGCAATACAAATGTCCATTAAATAAGAGAATGAATAGACAAATTGTGGTATTTTCATACAAAAGAAGAATACTCATTAATAAAAAGGGATGAACTACTGACATACTCAACAACATGGATAATTTCAAAAACGTTATACTGTGTGAAAGAAGCCAGACATAAAAATTTACTGTAGCATCATTTCTGTGAAGCTCTAAAATAAGTAATATTAATTTAGAGTGAAAAACATTTACCACTTCTTGTCTCTGGTGGGAGTGTTGGTAAGGATTGACTGAGAAGAAGCATGAGAAAACTGTTTTATATCTTGATAGGGAGTGGTTTTTCCTGGGTGTATGCATTTGCAAAAAAATTTTAAGTGAATTCTGTATGTTTCTTTCTAAGTAAATTTTACTTCATTAAGGAAATTAAAAGGAAAAAAAAAACGTTTCTCAATATTGGGAGAAAAAGAAATGTAATCAGGGCAATTTTGCTTTAGTAATTATGTTATGGAGTATTTTCTTCTGAGGGCTTTCTGATTGCAGAGTTATGGTGACCAAACATAGGAAAGGAATCTAAATATACCTTTAAAATCATCTATGATCCAGTCCTTTCATTTTGCAGATGAAGATATAGCTTCAAAAAATTGTAGAGAAACATTGACCTTTAAAATATTTTAATGATTCTCATTAGCTTTCTCAGGAGTTTCAGCTGATATAGGCTGAGCAAGAGAATTTTAGTTTGGAGGAGACAGTTTGAAAGCTGTCATTGTCATGTGAGCAATGCTGTCCTCCAATTGAACTGTGGCTCTGAATGCTGCTCCTGGAGTGTAAGCAAAACATGACAAACTGCCAAAGAATGAATGGCCCTATTTCTAGATTTAGAGCTTCTGTTTGGGACAACTCTACAGGGGAAATACTTGGAGCATTTAAGGAATTACTTAAATGCTTAATATTAAATATTAAATGCTTAATAAAGCATTTAAGTTTGGAATTTTAATCCCAAACTTCCAGTGAACACAGAGTTTAAAGCCAGAACCCAGCGATGAATTGAATTCTTTGTTTTTGATGTTTAGAGCAAGAGTGTTCTAAAATTTTTTGAAGCTTCCTTTGAAATGAAGGAATATCATCGTTAAAACATGCTATTTCTCCACATGCCCACTTGGGTGTCAGTTAATTTGTAAAGAAAGTAAGAGGGTAAAAAGTTGATTACCTCTGTTTCTAGTAGTACATGTTGCAGGATTAGATAAACTTGGTGTGCCCTAAAGGAGACAGAGATTTTGGCAACCAAGGTGACATTTTTAAAAAAGTGACAAGGGTAAGAAGAAGAACAAATAAATGCAAATTATATGAACTAAAGGTTCATTTTTATTTTAATTCTACAGAAGAATAAAGTTAGTGGAAAACAAGCTGACAAAATAACCTATCAAACTGCCCCAAGAAGATAAAGGACTTGTTTTCCAAAATGAAATACAATAAAATTTGAAGAACCAGAGTACAGTTTGTATTGTTTGTTTATAGAAACATTTGTTAGTGTAGCAAACTCCAGTAAATTACAGTTTTCAATATGGTTTTGCAGACTTTCTGAGGAAAAGAGAAGATACTTATGGTTTTATCGCTTCTACTGCAATACTGAAAACTGCTCCCTTCCTTTGGTCCTGGGTAGTGCCCCTGGCTGGGATGAAAGGACAGTCTCAGAAATGCATACAATATTGAGAGCGTGGAAATTTTCTCACCCTTTGGAGGCACTTGGACTTTTGACTTTCAGGTAAGAATTGCATAAAAAGCCTGATAGTACTGGTTGAAAATAACTCATTTGAAAAGAAAAAAATGTATATGACTATGTTATTAATTCAATAGCTACTCTGTTTCTTCTGATATCAGTAGGTATAGATGTTAATTTTAGACGGCTGATGTTAATTTTAGATAAATGTAAGCTATGGATATTAATTTTAGACAAATATAAGCTATATTTGTGTTTCCTATACTGAATTTGAAGTATGATTAATGATCATGTTTCTCAAATGAAAAAAATGTGGTTGCTTTTATAGAAAAAAACACACAAAAATTTAAACTGGGAAAAATAAGAGTCCGTACTCCTCCCCATCTCAAAAGAACAAATGTCTTGAAATTGGGGACCATATCTGTTACTATTTAACTATACAAAGTGTACCAAAATGCTCTGCTTAAATAGGTGTACAAGTAATGTGATGATGATGATTATAGAAAATTTTAAAAACAATCTCTGTATCTGTTTATTCTCCTGCTCTGCCTTCAGAATTAAATCAAATTGGATATTGATTTCTTCTTGTTAAGGAGAACAAGTGTGGTAGCTGGCTCTGGTTCTGGAGAAGCAGCTCTTCCTTGGCTTCCCTTTTATGCTCAAAGCCAAGAAAAGATATTTTAAGTCTGGCTTGTTACATCACCTCACTATGCCATGAAGAAAGTCTGCAATCTCTAGAGCTGGGGAATAATTGTAAAACCCAGCTCTACTCTGTATCCTCTTTCAAGTTTCTGAGGGAAAGCTAAAGGCAGGAGGAGGAAGTTTTGCAAAGGAGCTATTCAAACTGATTTTTTTAAGGTATATTTAAAAATTGGTGGCCTTTAAAAAATTTTGGGGGGTGGGAAAGGGACTCTATTATTTGTAAGAGTCATTAGCTTTCTATCAATCATCTAAGCTCAAAATTTACAAATCATTTTAAAGTTCTTCATTTTTTGTGCCTCTCACATTGAAGATATTGCTGTTTTATGGAGTCGGTTGCATTAATTAATGTGTTCCCAGATGCTCCCTTCTTCCTTTGTATATTTAATATTTTCTATCATTTGAACTTGGAGCTTTGTATTTTTATATCATTTCATCTGTGCAGGGTTCCCTGACCTTGCCAGGTAGAGTTGCTCACTTCTGCCTAGTTCAGTGCTGTATTGTTTTATGAATTACGATTTATTACAATGTGCTTGCCTGCAATATATAAAATATACAAGTTTTCATCCACAGAAACTGAGAGCGCCTTAAAGTCAGATAGTTTATCTTAGTGTCCCTATGTCCAAGGCCTTAATAATGCCTGGTACTTAGTAGTTACTCAATATTGGATCAATCACTTTCTAAAATACATAATGATTATTTGTGTCTTATGTTAGCATTTAAATTATAAGTTACTTGAGGAAGTTATCTGTCTTATCTCTCACAACACATGCATGGTTAAATGAATTAATGGAGTGTGCTATGCTAAAAAAATCAATTAAAAATTGATTGGTTTCATTGGGATCATTCACAGTTTGTAATGCTGGTATTTAAAAAATCCAAGGAAACCAGGAGAGGCTTAACCTGCTTATAATTGTGCCTGAGAGTCTCCCCCTGAGTGCCTCTTTGTTGCTCAGATGTGGCCCTCTCTCTCTAACTAAGCCACCGTGGCAGGTGATCTTGCTGCCTCCTCCCTACATGGGACCTGACTCCCAGGGTGTAAATCTCCCAGGCAACGCAGGATATGACTCCCAGGGACGAATCTGGACTCAGCATCATGGGATTGAGTACATCATCTTGACCAAAAGGGGGATTCAAAATGAAATGAAATAAAGCTTCAGTGGCTGAAAGATTTCAAATGGAGTCGAAGGTCACTCTGGTGGACATTCTTACGCACTACATAGATAACACTTTTTAGCTTTTAATATATTGGAATAGCTAGAAGTAAAACCTGAAACTACCAAACTCCAACCCAGTAGCCTTGACTGTTGAAGACGATTGTATAACAATGTAGCTTACAAGAGGTGACAGAGTAATTGTGGAAACCCTGTGGGTAGCACTCCCTTTATATGGATGGATGAGTAGACAAATGGGGATAAAACCTAAATGAAAAATAGGATGGGATGGGGGTGTGTGATTTGGGTGTTCTTTTTTATTTTTACTTTGTATTCTGATTCTGATTCTTTCTGCTGTAAGGAAAATGTTCAAAACTAGATTGGGCTTTTCTTTTTTTCTTTTTTCATCTTTCACTTTATTTCTTGTCTGGATTAATGAAAAGTTTCTAAAAATTGAACAAAAATTAAGTGCGGTGATGGATGCACAGCTATATGAGGGTACCCAGGGTCAAGTGATTGTACACTTTGGATCTTTGGTTAATTGTATGGTATCTGAACAATCCCAATAAAAATTAAAAAGAAAAAAACAAAAACAAAAAACAAAACAAAACAAAAAGTACAGGGACAGATAATTATAATAATGGAACAGAATCAAGGGCTCAGAATAAAAAAAAAATAGATTGGGGTGATGAATGCACAACTATAGTTCAGTACTGTGAACAGGTAATTGTACACCATGGATGATTGTATGGTGTGTGAATGTATCTCAGTAAAACTGAATTTAAAAAAAACTCTATGGAAATGACAAGTTTTCATTTCTGTCTTATGGCTAACCTTATTCAGATATCTAGGAATAGTCAAAATGTGCTAAAATAAATTTGCTAAATTCTAGGGATTTATTTTGTTAAATTAAGACTTGAAATATTAGCATAATAGTCTTATCATTCCAGAAATGATTAGCTAATATAGTTGGTGGAAAACATGAAAGGAATAACTCAGAATAGGAGAAGTTATTTGCAACTCATGTATCTGATAAAGGAATTGTATACAGAATATATAATATTTAAAAGTTAACCCAATTTAAAAATGGAGAATGAATCTGAGTGGACATAGATCCAAAGAAGATATATAAATAAGCACAAGAGAAGGCACTCAACACCATTAGTCATTAAGGAAATGCAAATGAAACCACGAGCTACCACTTCACACACACTAGGAGAGCTATAATCAAAGAGACAGATAATAACAAGTGCTGGTGAAAATGTTGAGAAATTGTAAGGCTCATTCATTGCTGGTGATAATATAAAATGGTGCATCCATTCTGGAAAACCCTTTGGTGTTTCCTTAAAATATTTAGAATAGAGTTGTCATACGATCCAGCAATTCCTTCCTTAGGTAGATACCCAAGAAAAATGAAAACATATGTGTACTCAAAAACTTGTCCATGAATGTTCATAGCAGCATTATTCACAACAGCCAAAAGGTAGAAACAATCCAAAGTCCCTTCAGTGAATGAAAGGATAAAAACTTGCTATATTCATACAATAATACTATTCAACAATAAAAATAAATGAATGCTGATGCATGTTATGACATGGATGAACCTTGAAAATGTTATGCTAAGTGAAAGACCACACATTGTATGATTCCATTGTGTGATATGTCCAGAATAGGCAAGTATATCGAGACAGAAACTATATTAGTGGTTGCCTAGTAATGGTAAAGTCGGGGGAGATGTGGAGTGACAACTAATGGATACAGAGTTTCTTTTTTGTTATTTTGGTTGTACAACCCTAGAAAGATAATAAAAATCATTGAATTGTACATTTTAAATGGATGGATCAATTATTATGGGATTTGAATCATATCCCAATAAAGCTGTTAAGAGTTTAAAGAATAAATACAAAGGTAAGAACTATGAATCTCTATAATAGCTATAAGGCATGATTATCTATGGTATAACTTTCTAAAGTTTCTAAAGGGACAACTGTTACTCATTTTGTAACTTATTCCTCTTTTAGTAGGATAACCTTGGTAAATACCTTAAAGATATTTAAACATGTCAGTTAGTAATTCTGTAAAGTGAATGGAGCATTTCTTAGAAAAATCTTTATCAGAATGAAAATTGTAACACCACTTAATTTACTCATAAAATAAGGGAGTTAGCTGGATGTACGTCAATATTCTCTGTTCCCTAATCCCCAAGTATAATTCTGCTTAGAGTGAGCCTTCTCTAAACATATCCTGAAAATCTACTGATTCAAGTTTTTAAATACACAGATCAAATTTTTATTTAGTGCCCCTTATTACTATCTCATTTTAATATACACTGTAACCCTATGAGGCAAATACTAATACTATTCAAAGAGAGAAGAAACTGAAGCTTACAGAGGTTGAGTTGCCTATATGTACTAGTAAGTTGAGAGCTGGGATTCAAATCCTGGTTAACTTGAGTTCTGAGATGGTAATTATAATCATTATGCTGTACAGCTTTCCTACATAAACTCTCTAGGATATTTGCTTACTAAATAGAGTAACAATCTTAAAAAACTTTTATTTTTAATATTGAAAGTCAGTACTTAGCAATCTTATCATGTTCAGATGTTTGTACTTCACTATGTAATTTCTTTGTTTCTCATTAATCAGATATTTAGAAATTATGGGAACTGATAAAGTGCCATTAATTAAGCTTCATTCAGGCAACTCAGTAGAATCTTGAATTATTTGCACACTGAACATTTCCTTATCATGCACCAGATAAGGTCACTGAAAAAGTTGGAGAATTTCCATTGTACTCATCCTTGACTCCCACTCTTACTTTAACTGAACTATTAAAAAATTTGAGGACAAGCTGTTTCCAAAAATGAACTTTTCAACTCTTCTAAATTCAAAGGCTGACTTTCCTGAGAACAAACAGTGTGTGCTTGTTAAGTGAGTTGTCAGAGTGAGATCTTCTGAGATGTATTTTTTTTCTCCTTTGAATAGTCTATCTTTTAAATGGTTTGACTGCTTGAGAATGGATGTGTTCCATTTCCAAGTTGGACAGTTTTTAATATTGCTGTTTAATTTTTCCTGTATGAAGATTCATTACCTTCTTTTAGTTTATTTTTAGAAAGAGACATGTTGAGATTTAATTTACCTAGTATGTGCCATAGGGTGTCAATATTTCCACTACCGAATGCCTATAGTGTGCTCACCAGGTACTGATATTCCATTAGGGAAGGCAGTCCTGTCAGAGTACTAGAGACCAAGGGCTGTGGTCTGTGGTTCTTGGCAGATAGGTTGCTATTTTCCTGAACCCTGGTGCACAAATGCATCTATTCAACTGCTAATAACAAGCAAAAATTACCCAAGGAATTAAAAGGCAGTTCAAGGAAAATATTCACTTAAAAATAGCAACTCTAAATTGGCATCAGAAGATTACATCAGAAGCTTAAATAAAAATTTGACAAGGTACCAGGATTTGCCATTCCACATGATACAGAATTATTGTTTTGCAGAACGAAAAGTGATAATTACAGGCAGTGCCTTACTTAGCCTCCAAATCAGTTTTGCTGGAAAAATGTTTCACAAAAAAATTTGCTTCAAAACAATTATTCCACTCTGGATGATGCATGGCATGTGACTATATCTCAATAAAATTGCAAGGAAAAAAATCAGATTGAAAATAAAATAAAATAAAATAAAAGGCAGGACTACACTTAAAAAAATACTGTATTCTTTATTGTAGAGATTAATTTACACTAAAGCCATTTCCTGAGTAACATTGAAAATAGGTAGAATGGAATGGTGACAAAGTTAAATCTTCCATATTTGACTGAATAATTTAAGTTGTGGATGATGGTGTATCTTTTCCATTGATTTATTGAGATAAAATATATGTCCAGGGAGATCGGTTGCACTGAATCAAAGACAAAGAAGAATGATCCATGGTGACTGTCTCAAAGCAACATACAATTTACATGGAGAAACTTAAGCTAAAGATTACCACATGTTCTGGTTGCTAATGCTGCCAGAATGCAAAACACCAGAAATGGATTGGCTTTTATAAAAGGGGGTTTATTCGGTTACACAGTTGCAGTCTTAAGGCCATAAAGTGTCCAAGATAACGCATTGACAATTGGTTCCCTCCATTGGAGGATGGCCAATGGCATCCAGAAAACCTCTGTTGGCTGGGAAGGCAAGTGGCTGGCATCTGCTTGCTCCCAAGTTGCGTTTCAAAATGATGTTCTCCAAACTGTCTGCATCGGCTTCCAATGGCCATCTTCAAAATGTCTGTCTCGGCTACAGCAGTGAGCTCCTTATGTCTGAGCTTATATAAGGCTCTAGTAAATGAATCAAGGCCCACGCTGAATGGGCATGGCCACACCTCCATGGAAATTATCTAATCAGAGCTATCATCTACAGTTGGGTGGGTCACATCTCCATGGAAACACTGAACCAATAGGTTCCAAACTAATCCACACTAATATGCCTACCCCCACAAGATTACATTAAAGAAAATGACTTTTTCTGGGGGACATAATATATACAAACCAGCACACCACACAATGTGCTTTATAATATAATCAAAATAAATAGAAAGAGCTATATAGGCCCAAAGGAGAGAGCAGAGAATTCTTTCTGAGAAGGTAAGGAAAGATTCACAAAAAAATTGAATCCTGACTTGAAATTTTAATAGGAATTTCCTGAGTGGAGAAGAGGGGAAATAGAATTCCAGTAAGAAAAATTAGTATATTTGTAGTTATAGAGTTTTGGGAACTAATCAGTAATTAAATATAATATTAGAAAGGAATTGTACCAGGAGACAATGTTAAAAGAATGGTTTGATTTAGATTTGTGTGTGTGTGTGTGTGTGTGCCTCATGAGCCAGGTTAAGTAATATGGACCTGTTCCTACAACTCAATGGAATTTTGTTAAGGGTAGGAGTCATATAATCAGTTTTGTGTTATATGAAGGTAATTCTGGCATCAAGGTGAAGAATGGACTGAAAAGAGAAGAAAGTAAGAGCAAGGATATTAGATACAGGGCAGGTATTGCAGTAGCCCATTTGAAAAATTTTGTCAACCTGAACTAAATGGCAGTAGAGATCCATGGAACAGATTTGAGAGACATTTCAGAGGAAAGTAAAAAGGTGAGAAGGGTTAAGGAAGATTTTCTGATCTTTCTGATTTGCATAAATGTCAGATAAATTGCATCATTAACTAAGGGAGTAATTACAGAAGAAAGAAAGAAAGGTAGAGAAAGATGCAGCATTCTGTTTTGGACATGATGAATTAAAAAAAAGAAAATCTCTGGGGCACTCAGGAGGGGATGTCCAATAAGCAGCTGTATATACAGATCTGAAGCTTACTAGAGAAATCAGAACTTGAAAAACAAGTTGGGAGTTATTGAATTTAATGCAGTGTTTGAAGCTACAGAAGTAAAGGAGATAAAACAGGTATGTGTTTTAATACATAGAGGAAGAATATAAAGGGGAAAGAGATGGAACCCTGGAGAACAGAAATATTTTAAGGGTAATACAAAGCAAGAAAAGCCAGAAAAAGAAATGTTGAAAAAATAGTCAAGAGGTTGGAGGAGAAGAAGAAATAGGTGGTGGGTGGTGTAGAATTTATGAAAAATATTTTCAAAGACCTAAGAGAAGTATTGAGTAGAATTAGGACTAAAAATCTGATCCTTGGATACTGATCTAGAGAGGTCACTGATGATCTTAGTGAGAGGAGATTTAATAGTGCAGTTGGGAGCCATATTTCAAGTCCTGAAGAGGATAAGGAGTGAAATAAATGGTGACTCTTAGAATAGGATTGATGGCAAAGAAGAAAGCTAAAGTTAAAAGAGGTCAGGAAAAGATTTTGAAGTTTTTGGTTTGTTTGCCTGTTTAAATAAAAGAGCTTCAAGCATGTTTACAAGCTGATAAGAAAGAGGCAGGAAAGAAAGATCAGAAAATAGAGGGATGGTGAAATGGCAAATTTAAATGGTATCAAAAGCCAACAGCATGGAGCAAGTGGAAATTTTATCTAAGGAAAGTTAGAAAGTAACCTCTTCTTAGATAGGAAGGGAGGAAAAATATGAAGGGAATTATAGATGAGTATGGATATGGAAGGAAAAATGTGGAAGTGTCAACATTCTCCATGAAGGAAAAGCCAAGGTGATATATTGAATATGAGAGAAATGGGATTGCGTAGAGCTAAACACGTGTACCTTGCCTTTGTGCACCTTTGGGGAATTTCTTCAGTTGCTTCCAAATTTCATGGTTAACAGCATAGGTTTGAAATCAGACCTTACTAGCTTTGCCACTTGTTACTTGAATGGTCTTGGACAATTTCCCTCATCTATAAAACAGGAGTAATAGTACTACCTACTAAATTATTTATTTATTTCAGACAACAACACTGTAAGGAACCTTATAGTGTTGTTGTCTGAAATAAATAAATTACTTTTGAGAGCATTCAATAAATGCCATCGGTCATTGTTTTCATTGTCATCATCTTCATCATAATTATTTGTTAAGAAAACATGGAGTTTTCAGATTCTTTCAGTGCCAAATTGTAAATTTCAGTAAAGTCATGGGGAACAAATTCATGTCTATTGAGCTTAAATGACTTAAATTCACTCTAAAAATGTATATGATGAGTTAACCATATTAATAATGAATATTTCACTGTTGAATAATGAGTTATAGTTTACAAAGCACTTTTCAAAATGTTGTGTGATTTGATTTACAAAAGTTCCTTTAGTAAGCATTATTGTGAACATCTACTGTTTCCCCGTTTTATAGATACCCATTACAGATGAAGAAATCAAAGTCGAGTTTTTCCATTCATTCACTGAACAGATTTTTTTAATGACCTACTCATATTAGACACTTCAGTAGGCTCTGAAGTGAAAATATTAAGCAAAAAGAAACACAACTCTGTCTTCATGGAGTTGCAGTGTAGTGGGGGGTGAGGAGAAACAGGCAATTACAAAGTGAGAAATGTAAAACAACAGGTGTTATAACAGGTATGAATTAAAGGCACCTGGTTCTATATAACATAACAGGGAAACCAAACATTGTCATCATAGTGAGAAAAGCTTTCCCTGAAAAAGTTTTGTTTGAGCTCAGACCCAAAGGGATGATCTGGAAAAAGGGCGAGAATAAGAGAAAGGCTTTCTGGGCAGAGGGAACCAGATTATGAAAAGGACCTGCTACAGGAACTGCATTTAGGAAACTGAAAGAGAGCCAGTGCGCCTGGAGTTCAGAGAAGGGGTATACAATGCAAGGTGATCTGACATGTTTGGATGGAACTAAAAGATAATGCTAAGGACTTGTAAGACATGTTAAGCTGCTTGGTCTTTATTCTAGTAGCAATGGAAGGCATTAAATGATCCTAAGTGAAAAAATGTCTTGAACAGATTTGCTTCTTTCAGAGATAATTCTGGTTTATAAAAGGTGGAGCATGAATGTGATAAGGGGAGCAAATGTGGATGAGGGAAGACCAGTTAGGGAGCTATGGAAGTAGTCCAGGCGAGAGAATATGGCAAGTCAACCTAGGGAGGTGGTAGTGGTAATATAATGACTTAGACAGAATCAAAAAACATTTAGGAGCAAAAATGACAGAAATGAATGGAGGAGGTATTTCAGAAGAGAGGTGTCAAATATTACTACTAGGTTTCTGTCTTATGTAAGTAGATGGATAATGGAAACATTCACTAGCATGGGACGCATTACATGGCAAATGGAATTTGGAAGAAGAACCCTGTGTTCAGGTTAGGGTGTGTTGACTTTGAGGTGTGATTGAGATGACTAAATTTAGAGATCTGGTGGTTCAAAGGAGAAATCTGGCCTAGACCCTCCAATTTGAGAGTACTCAACATAAGGATGAGAATTAAGCCAAGGGTATAGATGAATTTTCTGTAAGGGAGAGAATGTAGAGTAAGAGTAAGAATAAAGAGCCTTGATATTTAGACTCAAAATCTCCTATTCTTTTTCAGCACTTCATACTGATTCTTTAAAATTCATTTTTATTGAGATATATTCACATACCATACAGTCATACAAAGCATACATTCAGTTGTTCATAGTACCATTATATAGTTGTGCATTCATCACCAAAATTAATTTTTGAACATTTTCATTACCACACACACAAAAATAATAATAAGAAAAATTAAAGTGAAAAAGAACAATTGAAGTAAAAAAGAACACTGGGTGCCTTTTTGTTTTTCCCCCATTTGTCTACTCATCCATCCATACACTGGGCAAAGGGGAGTATGGTCCACATGGCTTTCCCAATCACATTGTTACCCCTCATAAGCTACATTTTATACAATCGTCTTCAAGATTTGTGGGTTCTGGGTTGTAATTTGATAGTTTCAAGTATTTACTGCCAGCTATTCCAATTCATTAGAACCTAAAAAGGGTTGTCTATATTGTGCGTAAGAGTGCCCACCAGAGTGATCGCTTGGCTCCTTTTGGAATCTCTCTGCCACTGAAGCTTATTTTATTTCCTTTCATATCCCCTTTTTGGTCAAAAAGATATTCTCCATCCCACAATGCTGGGTCTAGATTCCTCCCTGGGAGTCATATTCCATGTTGCCAGAGAGATTTACTCCCCTGGGTGTCAGATACCACGTAGTGGGGAGAGCAGTGATTTCACTTGCCTAGTTGGCTTAGCTAGAGAGAGAGGGCCACATCTGAGCAACAAAGAGGCATTTGGGAGGAGGCTCTTAGGCATAATTATAGGCAGGCCTAGCCTCTCCTTTGCAGCAACGGTCTTGACAAGGGCAAGTCCCGTGGTAGAAGGCTCAGCCCATCAAACCACCAGCCCCTGTGAGCACATCAGCAACCATCAAGGTAGGGGAAGCCCAACACCCCTGCATTCTCCCCCAGCTTCTCAGGGGACTCTGCATATTTTTTTTCATTTTTTTTTTAATTAAGTATATAAAAAAAATTTTTTTTAAATACAATAAAAAAACATTTCAAACAAACCATAACAAGGGAGTAAGAAAAAGACAACTAACCTAAAATAACTACTTTACTTCCAGCATGTTCCTACTCTACCTGAAGAAAATAACCTAATATGGCAACATTTCTGTGAACTTGTTCCTAACATACCCACCAGAAATTAACAAACCATAGTCATTCCTGGGCATTCCCAGAACATTAAATGTACCCAGGATAGCTTACTGTTCTTATTGGGTTATCATTCCCCCTTCCTTAATTGCTCTCTATTGCTAGTTCCCCTAGGTTCTACATTATAAACCATTTATTTTACATTTTTCAATGTTCACATTACTGGTAGCATATAATATTTCTCTTTTTGTGCCTAGCTTGTTT
Source organism: Choloepus didactylus (assembly GCF_015220235.1). NCBI lineage: Eukaryota > Metazoa > Chordata > Mammalia > Pilosa > Megalonychidae > Choloepus > Choloepus didactylus. The sequence continues at coordinate 114,496,240 of NC_051314.1, read as the reverse complement.
CCCTCAGCATTATGTCTTCAAGGCTCATCCATGTTGTCATGTTTCACGACATCATTCCTGCTTATTGCCGCATAGTATTCCATCGTGTGTATGTACCACATTTTGTTTATCCACTCATCTGTTGAAGGACATTTGGGTTATTTCCGTCTCTTGGCAATTGTGAATAATGCTGCTGTGAACATTGGCATGCATATATCTGTTCGTGTCACTGCTTTCAGAACTTCCGGGTATATACCAAGAAGTGCAATCACTGGATCGAAGGGTAACTCTATATCTAGTTTTCTAAGGAATTGCCAGACTGACTTCCAGAGTGGCTGAACCATTATACAGTCCCACCAGCAATGAATGAGTTCCAATTTCTCCACATCCTCTCCAACATGTAGTTTCCTGTTTGTTTAATGGCAGCCATTCTAATTGGTGTCAGATGGTATCTCGTAGTCTTAATTTGCATCTCTCTAATTACTAGCGAAGCTGAACATTTTTTCATGTGTTTTTTGGCCATTTGTATTTCCTCTTCAGAGAACTGTCTTTTCATATCTTTTGCCCATTTTATGATTGGGCTGTCTGTACTATTGTCATTGAGTAGCAGGATTTCTTTATATATGCAAGATATCAGTCTTTTGTCAGATCCAAGGTTTTCAAAAATTTTTTCCCATTGAGTTGGCTGCCTCTTTACCTTTTTGAGAAATTCCTTTGAGGTGCAGAGACTTCTAAGCTTGAGGAGTTCCCATTTATCTATTTTTTCTTTTGTTCCTTTTGCTTTGGTTGTAAGGTCTAGGAAGTGGCTGCCTAATACAAGGTCTTCAAGATGTTTCCCTGAGTTATCTTCTAGGAGTTTTATGGTACTGTCTCTTTTATTAAGGTCTTTAATCCATTTTGAGTTAATTTTTGTGTAGGGTGTGAGGTAGGAGTCCTCTTTCATTCTTTTGGATATGGATATCCAACTCTCCCAGCCCCATTTGTTGAAAAGACCATTATGACTCAGTTCAGTGACTTTGGGGGCCTTATCAAAGATCAGTCGGCCATAGATCTGAGGGTCTATCTCCGAATTCTCACTTCGATTCCATTGATCTATATGTCTATCTTTGTGCCAGTACCATGCTGTTTTGGCAACTGTGGCTTTATAATAAGCTTCCAAGTCAGGGACTGTAAGTCCTCCCACTTCGTTTTTCTTTTTTAGAGTGTCTTTAGCAATTTGAGGCATCTTCCCTTTCCAAAGAAATTTGATAACTAGCTTTTCCAAGTCTGCAAAGTAGGTTGTTGGAATTTTGATTGGGATTGCATTGAATCTGTAGATGAGTTTGGGTAGAATTGACATCTTAATGACATTTAGCCTTCCTATCCATGAACATGGAATATTTTTCCATCTTTTAAGGTCCCCTTCTATTTCTTTTAGTAGAGTTATGTAGTTTTCTTTGTATAGGTCTTTTACATCTTCGGTTAAGTTTATTCCTAGGTACTTGATTTTTTTAGTTGCTATTGAAAATGGTATCTTTTTCTTGAGTGTCTCTTCAGTTTGTTCATTCCTAGCATATAGAAACATTACTGACTTATGTGCATTAATCTTGTATCCCGCTACTTTGCTAAATTTGTTTATTAGCTCTAGTAGCTGTATCGTCGATTTCTCGGGGTTTTCTAGATATAAGATCATATCATCTGCAAACAATGACAGTTTTACTTCTTCTTTTCCAATTTGGATGCCTTGTATTTCTTTGTCTTGCCGGATTGCCCTGGCTAGCACTTCCAGCACAATGTTGAATAACAGTGGTGACAGCGGGCATCCTTGTCTTGTTCCTGATCTTAGAGGGAAGGCTTTCAGTCTCTCACCATTGAGTAGTATGCTGGCTGTGGGTTTTTCATATATGCTCTTTATCATGTTGAGGAAGTTTCCTTCAATTCCTACCTTTTGAAGTGTTTTTATCAAAAAGGGATGTTGGATTTTGTCAAATGCTTTTTCAGCATCTATTGAGATGATCAATTGATTTTACCCTTTTGACTTGTTAATGTATTGTAATACATTGATTGATTTTCTTATGTTGAACCATCCTTGCATGCCTGGAATAAACCCCACTTGGTCATGGTGTATGATTTTTTTAATGTGTCTTTGGATTCGATTTGCAAGTATTTTGTTGAGGATTTTTGCATCTATATTCATTAGGGAGATTGGCCGGTAGTTTTCCTTTTTTGTAGCATCTTTGCCTGGTTTTGGTATTAGATTGATGTTAGCTTCATAAAATGAGTTAGGTAGTGTTCCATTTTCTTCAATGTTTTGAAAGAGTTTGAGTAAGATTGGTGTCAGTTCTTTCTGGAAAGTTTGGTAGAATTCCCCTGTGAAGCTATCTGGCCCTGGGCATTTATTTGTGGGAAGATTTTTGATGACTGATTGGATCTCTTTGCTTGTGATGGGTTGGTTGAGGTCTTCTATTTCTTCTCTGGTCGGTCTAGGTTGTTCATATGTTTCCAGGAAATTGTCCATTTCCTCTACATTATCCAGTTTGTTGCCATACAGTTGTTCATAGTATCCTCTTATAATTTTTTTAATCTCTTCAGGATCTGCAGTTATGTCACCTTTTTCATTCATTATTTTGTTTATATGGGTCTTCTCTCTTTTTGATTTTGTCAGTCTAGCTAGGGGCTTGTCAATCTTGTTGATCTTCTCAAAGAACCAACTTTTAGTGATATTTATCCTCTCTATTGTTTTTTTGTTCTCTATGTCATTTATTTCTGCTTTAATCCTTGTTATTTCTTTTCCTGTACTTGGTTTAGGATTGGTTTGCTGTTCATTTTCTAGCTTCTTCAGTTGATCCATTAGTTCTTTGATTTTGGCTCTTTCTTCCTTTTTAATATATGCATTTAGTGCTATAAATTTCCCCCTTAGCACTGCTTTTGCTGCATCCCATAGGTTTTGGTATGTTGTGTTCTCATTTTCATTTGTCTCTATATATTTAGCAATTTCTCTTGCTATTTCTTCTTTAACCCACTGATTGTTTAGGAGTGTGTTGTTTAACCTCCAGGTATTTGTGAATTTTCTAAGTCTCTGATGGTTATTGACTTCTAATTGTATTCCATTGTGGTCAGAGAATGTGCTTTGAATAATTTCAATCTTTTTAAATTTATTGAGGCTTGTTTTATGTCCCAGCATATGATCTATTCTGGAGAAAGTTCCATGAGCACTAGAAAAGTATGTGTATCCTGGTGATTTGGGATGTAATGTCCTGTATATGTCTATTAAGTCTAATTCATTTATCAGATTGTTTAGGTTTTCAGTTTCCTTATTGGTCTTCTGTCTGGTTGATCTATCTATAGGAGAGAGTGATGTGTTGAAGTCTCCCACAATTATTGTGGAAACATCAATTGCTTCCTTTAGTTTTGCCAGTGTTTCTCTCATGTATTTTGTGGCACCTTGATTGGGTGCATAGACATTTATGATTGTTATTTCTTCTTGCTGAAGTGCCCCTTTTATTAGTATGTAGTGGCCTTCTTTGTCTCTCAAAACATCCCTGCATTTGAAGTCTATTTTATGTGAGATTAATATTGCTACACCTGCTTTCTTTTGGCTGTAGCTTGCATGAAATATTGTTTTCCATCCTTTCACTTTCAGTTTCTTTGTGTCCCTGTGTCTAAGATGAGTCTCTTGTATGCAACATATTGATGGTTCATTTTTTTTGATCCATTCTGCGAATCTATATCTTTTAATTGGGGAGTTTAATCCATTTACATTCAACGTTAAAACCGTGAAGGCATTTCTTGAATTGGCCATCTTATCCTTTGGTTTATGTTTGCCATATTTTTCCCTCTCTCTATTAATATCCTTTATTGTACCCATACCGAATCTCTTTAGTACTGAACCTTTCTCCAAGTCTCTCTGTCCTGTCTTTGTTTCTCTGTCTGTAGGGCTCCCTTTAGTATCTCCAGTAGGGCAGGTCTCTTGTTAGCAAATTCTCTCAGCATTTGTTTGTCTGTGAAAAATTTAAGCTCTCCCTCAAATTTGAAGGAGAGCTTTGCTAGATAAAGCATTCTTGGCTGGAAATTTTTCTGAGTCAGAATTTTAAATATATCGTGCCACTGCCTTCTTGCCTCCATGGTGGCTGCTGAGTAGTCACTACTTAGTCTTATGCTGTTTCCTTTGTATGTGGTGAATTGCTTTTCTCTTGCTGCTTTCAGAACTTGCTCCTTCTCTTCTGTGTTTGACAGTGTGATCAGTATATGTCTCGGAGTGGGTTTATTTGGATTTATTCTATTTGGAGTTCACTGAGCATTTATGATTTGTGTATTTATGTTGTTTAGAAGATTTGGGAAGTTTTCCCCAACAATTTCTTTGAATACTCTTCCTAGACCTTTACCCTTTTCTTCCCCTTCTGAGAAACCAATGAGTCTTATATTTGGACGTTTCATATTATCTATCATATCCCTGAGGTCCATTTTGATTTTTTCAATTTTTTTCCCCATTCTTTCTTTTATGCTTTCATTTTCCATTCTGTCATCTTCCAGGTCACTGATTCGTTGTTCAACTTCCTCTAGTCTTGTACTGTGAGTGTCCAGAATCTTTTTAATTTGGTCAACAGTTTCTTTAATTTCCATAAGATCATCCATTTTTTTATTTAGTCTTGCAATGTCTTCTTTATGCTCTTCTAGGGTCTTCTTGATTTCCTTTGTCTCCCGTACTATGGTCTCATTGTTCATCTTTAGTTCTTTGAGTAGCTGCTCTAGGTGCTGTGTCTCTTCTGATCTTTTGATTTGGGTGCTTGGGCTTGGGTTATCCATATCGTCTGGTTTTTTCATATGCTTTATAATTTTCTGTTGTTTTTGGGCTCGTGGCATTTGCTGAACTTGATAGGGTTCTTTTAGGATTTGTAGACCAATTGAAGTCCTTACCTCTAATTTATCAGATCTACAGCTTTGTGGAGTACACTTTCTCTAACTAACCAGCAGGTGGCATCCACGAGCCACCTGTTCTCCACAAGCCAGTTCTCCCCTGCTTAGCCTTTTTGGTGAGTGGGGGAGTGAGTCTTGTAGGGTCCAATTGGTGTACCAAGCTTGCATTTGTAGTTGGTGTTGCCTGCCCTGTGTATGGGGCATGTTTCTGGGCAGTCAGGGAGGGGGGGTGGCTCTAACAATCACATCTCCCTGGTGATCCTAGAGTTTTAAAGCTGGTGCAATAGTCTAATCCTTCAGTTCAGTCCTGCCACAGTTTGTCTCTGCCACTGACCCACAAGTCCTTGGTATTGGCGTATGGCTCCTGAGACTTGCAAGTGGGCCCCTCTTCCAGGCCGTGCACCCCAGGTCCTCTGTTGAGGGATGACTGTGCTATGTCACAGGTGAGTGCCGTCCCTCCAGGGCAGTTCTGGGCTGCTGGGCTGTGTAGGGAGGCTCCCAGTCTGCTGAAATGATGGCTGAATGAGGCTTTGTTAATTCACACTGCTCTACCTTCCCAACTCTGGGACAATCAGCTGAGGTTGCAGGGAAGGCTAATGTCCACGCCCAGTTTTGTGGTGTGTGCCTGTTATTTGAAGCACTTCCGTCACACTGGGTTGTCTGGGGCAGTTCTGGGCTATGGGGCTGGCGATGGGCACGAGTGTTTCCTGTCCACCAGGATGATGGCTGTGAGCGGACACCCCCCTTTTCTTGGGAAGTTGTGGTGGTTAGTGAATTTTCTCAGCCAGTGGATTATTGCGTTTTGTCTCAGAGCTCTCCTAGTTCTGCTCTTGACTTGACCTGCCCAAATTGCAAGTCTTTGAAGCTTTCTGTATTGGGCTTGTTAGAGTAATTGTTTTAGAAAAAGAAAAAAGGATTAAAAAAAAAAAAAAAAAAAAGGGCCCTCCTCAGAGATCTAATGGGTTATTGAAATGCTAAGAGACAAAGCAACCAGGGCCATTAAGGAAAGGTCCACAGGGCAGAGAGATCAGCTTTTCTTAGGGATTTGCATATGCGCCTCAGGGCCTGAGCTCGGGCCTGAGCTCTGCCCTTCCCCCTTCTATGTTCACCAGAACTCCAAAAATCCTCCGCTTTTATTTTGGAGTTTTTCATGTTGTTTTTTTTCTATGCCTGTCTCCTCTCTGCTGGGCTGGCTGCTCTCAGATTCTCTGGTGTCTGGTCTCCGTCTATCTATGGTTGGAGTTTGGATCAGCAGAATGAGTTTTCGATAAGGGCTGCCACTGCAGTTCTCCCTTCTCCTTCCTGGAGCTGACAGCCCCTCCTCCCACGGGACTGAGCCTGGCAGGGAGGGGCACGGGTCCCCTGGCTGCAAAAACTTACAGATTTCGCTGATCTCAGCAGTTCCACGTTTTCATGAGTGTTGTATGAAGTATGCCCAAAGTCAGATTGCTCTGTGGTGTCCAGTCCACGCAGTTCCTGGCTTTCTACCTACTTTCCTGGAGGAGTAACTAAAACATACAGCTCACCAGTCTGCCATCTTGCCCCGCCTCCCAGGGCTTCCTTTAGTACCTCAATCAGGGCAGGTCTCTTGTTAGCAAATTCTCTCAACATTTGTTTGTCTATGAAAAATTTAAGCTCTCCCTCAAATTTGAAGGAGAGCTTTGCTGGATAAAGTATTCTTGGTTGGCAATTTTTCTCTCTCAGAATTTTAAATATGTCATGCCACTGCCTTCTCGCCTCCATGGTGGCTGCTGAGTAGTCATTACTTAGTCTTATGTTGTTTCCTTTGTAAGTGGTGAATTGCTCTTTCAGAACTTGCTCCTTGTCTTCAGTATTTGACAGTCTGATCAGAATATGTCTCAGAGTGAGTTTATTTGGATTTATTCTATTTGGTGTTCACTGGGCTTGTATGATTTGTGTATTTATGGTGTTTATAAGGTTTGGGAGTTTTCCCCTACAATTTCTTTGAATTGTCTTCCTAGACCTTTACCCTTCTCTTCCTCTTCTGGAACACCAATGCGTCTTATATTTGGACATTTTGTATTATGATATCCCTGAAGGCCATTTCAATTTTTTCAATTTTTTTCCCATTTTTTCTTTTCTTCTTTCATTTTCCATTGTGTCATCCTTGAGGTCACCAATTTGCTGTTCAGCTTCCTCTATTCTTGTATTATGAGTATCCAGAATCTTTTTAATTTGGTCGACGGTTTCTTTTATTTCCATAAAATCGTCTGTTTTTTAATTTACTCTTGCAATTTCTTCTTAATGCTCTTCTAGGGTCTTCTTCATGTCCTTTATATCTTTAGCCATTCTCTCATTGTTTGTCTTTAGTTCTTTTATTAATTTCTCCAAGTACTGTGTCTCTTCTGATCTTTTGATTTGGGTGTTTGGGTTTGGGTTTTCCATATAGTCTGTTTTTTATATATGCTTTTAAATTTTTTGTTGATTTTTACCTCTTGGCATTTGATTAACTTAATAGGGTTCTTTTAGGATATGTAAGCTGATTCAAACACTTATCTCTAATTTGTCAGATCTACAGCCTCATGGAGTACAGTTTCTCTAACTAACCAGCAGGTGGCATCTGCAAGCCACCTATTCCCCTCAAGCCAGTCCTCTCCAACTTTGTCTTAGTGGTGTATGGGAGTCTGATTCCTGTGGGGGTCCAATTGGTGCATGAAGTTTGCATGTGTAGTTGGTGCTGCACACCCTGGATGTGGGGCGTGTGTCTGAGTGGTTAGGGAGGGAGGGTCGCTTTAATAATAAAACCTCCCAGGTGTTCCTGGAGATTTAAAGCTATTGTAAGAGTCTAAACCGTCAGTTCAGTCTCACCATAGTTTATGTCTGCCGCTGACCCACAAGTCCTTGGTATTGGCATATGGTCCCTGGGACTTGCGAGTGGGTCGCTCTTCCAAGCCATGCCCTTCTAGGTCCACTGCTCAGGGAAGACCGTGCTACATCATAGGTGAGCACCATCCCCCAGTGGAAGTTGTGGGCCACAGGGCCATGTAGGGGTGTTCCCAGCCTGCTGAAAGGATGGCTGAATGGGGCATGTTAATTTCCCCCTTTTCACACAGCTCCACCTTCCTAACTCTGGGACAATTAGCTGCGGGTGCATGAAAGGCTATATTGTCCATGCCCGATATTGTGGTGTGTATGTGTTGTTGGAAACTCTTCCCGTCACACTGGGTTGTTTGAGGCAGCTCTGGGCTGTGGTGCTGGCTCTGGGCAGGAGCATTCCCAGCCCTCTGCAAAGATGGATTTAAGGGGATGCCCCCCTTTTCTTGGGAAGTTGTGGTGTTTAGCGAATTTTCTCAGCCACTAGACTTAATTGCTTTGTCTCTCAGAGCTATCTTAGCTCTGCTCTTGCCTGGGCCCAAATTGCAAGTCTTTGAGGTTTTCTATAATGGACTTCTTAGAGTAATTGTTTTAGAAAAAGAGAAAAAGATGAAAAAAAAGAAAGAAAGAAAGAAAGAAAGAAGGGCCCTCCTTGCAGATCTAATGGGCTACTGAAATTCCAAGAGACAAGGAGATTAGGGCCATTAAGGAACAATCATGAAAGCAGAGAAACTGGCTCTTTAGACAAGGGACCTTGCCCTCTGGATTGTCATATGAGCCTGATTCTGTTTGAGCCCTGCCCTTCTCTGTTTTGTATTCACCAGAACTCCAAAAAGTCTCTGTTTTTATTTTTTTATTTTTCTTTATTTTTTATTTTTTTGTCTTTCTTTCTTTCTTTCTTTCTTTCTTTCTTTCTTTCTTTATTTATTTATTTATTTTGCTGTTTTTGCTAGCTCTGTCTCCTTTCCGCTGGGCTGACTGCTCCCAGATTTTCCAGTGTCTGGTCTCAGTCTATCTATGTTTGGAGTTTCGATCAGCAGTCTGAGTTTTCAGTCAGAGCCGCAACTTCAGTTTTCCCTCCTTGTTCCCAGCACTGATGGGCCTTCCTCCCATGGGCCTTAGCCTGACAGGGGTCCCCTGGCCACAAGAATTTACAGATTTTGCTGATTTCAGCTGTTCCATGTGTTCGTGAGTGTTGTATGAAGTATGCCCAAAGTCAAATTGCCCTGCGGTGTCTGGTCCACACATTTCCTGGCTTTCTACCTACTGCCATGGAGGAGTAACTAAAACGTACACCTCACCACTCCGCCATCTTGCCCCTTCATACTGATTTTGTGTGTAATGATTGATGCATCCAAACCCCTTATGTACATGGTATGCTCAATACATCACCTGCTTTATGTCAGTGACCATCTGAGTTTGTTTATAAGTAAAAATATAAGAGGAATGGGTGCTTTTCACAGAATAAAGTCAAGAATGATTTTTTTAGTTATAAATAATTGATAACATGATTATATAATTTATTCTGCGTTTCTATATGCACTTCCATAGGCTGTCCATCAGGAAGATCTCTGTTCACCTTACATCTGCTTGGTTCTATGATTCATTCCTATTCTTTTCAGTTCAGGACTGAGCCAATGCCAACTCTGTCTAAGCAAATCACATGCTCCTAATGTGTCTCTGCTGAACAATTTAGAATGCAGAAAAATAAATAATACACCTGTGCTGGTTTGAATGTATTATGTTCCCGAGAAAAAGCCATATTTTTTGATACAATCTTGTGGGGCAGTCATATTAGTGGGGATTAAGTTGGAACATTTGGATTAGGTTGTTTGCATGGAAATGCGCCCCACCCAACTGTAGGTAATAACTCTGATGAGATATTTCCATGGAGGTGTGGCCCCACCCATTCAGGGTGGGCCTTGATCAGTGGAGTCATATAAATGAGCTGAGGGGCAGAAGGAACTCAGTGCCACTGTTAGTGACTTTTTGAAGAGGAGCTGCAGCCAAGAGGGACACTTTGAAGAAAGCACAGGAGCTGCAGATGAGAGACAGTTTGAAGACGGCTGTTGAAAGCAGACTCTTGCTCCGGAGAAGCCAAGAGAGGACAAATGCTCCAAGAGCAAACGAGAGTGATATTTTGAAGAGGAGCTGTGGCCTAGAGAGGAACATCCTGGGAGAAAGCCGTTTTGAAACCAGAACTCTAGATGCCAGCCACGTGCCTTCCCAGCTAACAGAGGCTTTCCGGACACCATTTGCCATCTTCCAGTGAAGGTACCCGATTGTTGATAACTTACCTTGGACACTTTATGGTCTTAAGACTGTAACTGTGTAACCAAATAAACCCCCTTTTATAAAAGCCAATCCTTCTCTGATGTTTTGGATTCCAGCAGCATTAGCAAACTAGAACAGTCTAGTATTCTAAAGACCTTAATTCCGAAGTGACACCAACAAATAGCCTTTTGAGTTTCAGCTTCATCATCTGTATAGCAAGGAGGTAGAACTAGGTCTCAGTTTCCTTGGGGTCTACTATTCTGTAATTATGTGAAAATTCTTGAAGAAACATGAATTATTCAGTAGATAAGAGGTTTGCAATCATCTTATTGAATTCTTCTTCACCACTTTGCCTGGAAAAAATTTCTTCTGTCACATCTGATCGTTTTTACTACTAGAAAAGTAACAGAGATATAGATACTGAGGTTTTTCTTCCAAACCAATGCCGAGTGTGTCATCAGACTCCAAACCTGTTAGAGAAACAGTTCTGCACTTCTTATGGTTTTCTAATTCTAACCTGACAGTGGGGCTTTTAACTGTGAATATCCTCATGGCATTCTGCATGAATTCCTGCTGTGTATTCTGAAGTCTGACATTTCTATGACACTTAAATTTGATCTTGGACTTTTTTGATTTTCAGTTTACTCAAAGTGCTTTTCTTAAATGTCAGCATTTGCTACATTGCATTTGGCTTTCACCCACCATGATTTCTTTAAGTGAGATATCACCACTATATCATTTTCAGACTAGAAAAATATTAAGAAAAGAGAAACAACGATAGGAGAATGGAGAAGGGAATAGACATGACAAAAAATAAGTGAACTGGAAGAAGTTGAAAGATTCATATTTCTGTTGAAATTTCATTTCCTGACCCTACTTGTTCTGTTGAAGTTTGCCTGGATCCTCTGGGATATACCTATAGCCTTCTGGGATAAGAGAGTACATTAGTTTCTTTGGCTGTGTGGTTTAAACAGAGAAATTTATTTTCCCACAGTTCTGGAGGCTAGAATCCAAAATCAAGGTGTCACCAGGGCCAGGCTCTGAGGGAGAACCCGTTTCACAATCTGTCCTAGCTTTCCTTGGTTTGTAGATGCATCGCTCCAATCTCTGCCTCTGTCTTCACATGGTGTTCTTGCCTCTGTGTGCAGCTCTATCTCTGTGTGCCCTTTCCTCTTCTTATGAGGAAAGCAGTCATATTGGATTTATGACCCACCCTAATCCAGTGTGATCTCAGCATAATATAACTAAAATATCTGCAAAGAGCCTCTTACAAATAAGCTCATATGCACAGATTCTGGGAGGACATGAATTTGGGGGTTGGCACTATTCAACCAAGAACAGTTCTCTCTTTGCCTCTCACAAATTCACATCATTTCCATGTGTAAAATACATTCACCCATCTTGACATTCCCAAAAGTCTTATCCCAGTCCATCATTACTTCTAAAAACGAAATCTCATCTAAATATTAACTCATAAAGTTTCCAGTCTCATCATCTAAATCGGGTGTTTGTAAGATTCTGGGTATGCTCCATCCTGAGGCAAAATTCCTCTGTATCTGTGGACCTGTGGAATAGAAAATAATTTATCTGCTTCCAAAATACTGTGGTGGGACAGGCATAGGATAAACATTCCCATTCCAAAACAGAAATTGCAAGGAATAAAGGGGTCACCAGTCCCCAGTAACCGCAAAACCCAGCAGGGCAAACTGTACTGTGCTTCAAAATTGGAGAATAATTCTCTGTGGCTTGATCCACCTTCTGAGCCTGAGGGGTAGCACGGGCCCCTCCCTTGGGGCTTAACCTCTTTGGCCTCTGCCTCTGTGTCTGTGGTTCAGTCCCTGCCTGTAGAATTCCAGAAGTCTGACAGCCTTCCTTCATTTCATCCTGTCTCTGTCCTCTTTGGTGCAAGCTGGCAGGGTCTATGCTGATACAACAGTCTCAAAAAATTTGCCGGTCTCCCTGTTTGTCAGGGGACGAAGGGCTCACCACAGAGTAATGCCACCCTGAATTGTCCCATCTCTATTCCTGGCTTCTGCTGATAGTTGAGTGGATCCATGAGTCACACTCCTAATATCTTTGGCAAAAGCTTGACCAGCCACACCCTTTGGCCCTCTTTCTAGAGCAAGTTTCTGGATAGGTTGAGAAGTTTCCAAATCATCAAGTTCTGGTTCCTTCTTGTTTCATATTTCCTTCCTCAATTTATCTCTTTCCTATCACATTTCATTATAAACAGTAAGGAAAAACCAGCCTAGTTGACACATAAAATGAATCATCACAAAGTGGAGTTATAAGTGTTTGAGGAAAGAGAAGAGATTGGGAATGACAATTCTCAAGTCTGAATGTTAAGTCAGATGATTTCAAAGCCAATTCATCTCCCAGGGAAGACATAGGTTGATCTGTTGCTATCTTAGAAAAAAACCATAAGTGCTGATTCCTTGACTTATAGCCCCACAATAACACAGAGTATGTTGTACATCAGAAGTCCTCCACTGAGGTTTGCAGTTCCGAAGATGCTAATGGGGTGCCACAAGGTCAAAATTATTTCCATAATAATTCTGTCATTTGCCTTTGTCACACGCATTCTCTCATGAGACTGGAGTTTTCCAGAGGCTACATAATGTAGGATATTGCAACAAATTTACTACAGAAGCAGATAGGAGAATCCAGCTGTCCTCTGTTTTAAAGTCAGACATTAAAGAGATTTCAAAAATATCAAGCAATGTCACTCATCTTACGAAATATAAGATTTTTAGTTACAGTTACTGTTTATAGAAATATGTTATTTAGGTAAACATGTAATAGGTTTATTAATATTATTTTTAAAGGAATTGATAAATAGTTCTTAAATGTCTTGGTTTTATTTCTAATATGGTAATTATTGATAGATATGACCCATATAAACTGAATCTCTTAGGGGTCCTCCATAATTTTTAAGAATATAAATGAACCCTGAGAATAAAATGGTGGAGATCCGCTGTTGCACAGCAAACCTTAAGCACTGGACAGTTGGTACTTCCACCTGGGGCCAAAGAGTTAACTAAACACTGATGCTGTGTCTTTCCCAGCCCCTTGCAAGCATAGCAATTCCAATTTAATTTGCTGCTTTATTCCAAACCTGTGTTTACTATATGTTGTCAGCGAAATAAAGAGTTGACTCACTGAAGTTCCTTAAAAACTGTTTATCGTGAAGTTGCTTTAATTTTGCTAATTTTTTCACATTTTAAGTTTTCTAGCCATTTGTCCTAAATTCTTTTTATAAGCCTCTACAACATTAGTCTTCAAAGGGCCTTTTTCATTTGTCTTTCAGTGTACCACCACCCTTGGCAATAGTCCATGTTCCATTTTTAGATGATTCCTTAGCAATTATTTTACAGGGGTGTATTTAGCTTGCTCTGGGATCTTGTCCTTTTAAAGTTCCCAAAGACTCAATTGTTAGCTCAATCCAGAGGTAACTAAGCCCTGAATAAATAGAATCACTGTTAAAAAAAAATCTCGTAAAACTGAATAGTAAGCCAGAGTGATGTTTTGCTTTTGACCATAATTGCTTTTGCTCCGCTATCCAGACATGCTTGGAAAACTAAATTAGGTAGCATAAAGTTGCATAAATGAATATTTAGAAAATGATGAATGTCCTTAAAGAAGTACTTATTTCACATGGACTCCTGTTAAGCCTAATAGGAAAACATTTTTCATAATGAATGAAAATTTGTTTCACCTTACTGGATCTCTTCCCCAACAAGTAATGGAGTTTCACTGATCTTGTAACTGTTAATGCTTAAAACAAGATCTCTATTACATCATAAATGATCTATTTTCTGATTGAGTATAAGGAAGTTTCTTGTAAATATTAAGTATGGACTCAGTTGTCATCAGCCTGATGAATCCTCTAAAAGTACATTTATTCATTCCCAAAACTCAAAATTTAATATCTACTCCTACAGTAATTACTAGTCCCAAGGTCAGCAGAATCGCCAGAGAATTCTCATGGTTTATGATTGGCAGGAATTATGCATGTATTTTTCAAGCAAATGGAGTCATTGAAAAGCACAATAACCTAGCTTGTGGAAAATTCAAACTAGATTGCAGCTCTTCTGTTACATGTGACATTTCAGTCTGTAAATATCACACACAGAGAACTATTGGGAAGGCTTTACCTCATTGTGGAAGGAGTCACTGAGCATGAAATTCCAACTGTATCCCCCCCAAAATGTTTAAATAGTTTCAGACAACATCACAGGGGAGAAATGCCAGGATTTGTGGAACATATTTCTACCCTGATCTATACCTGAGTTTAGAGCCCCCAAAAGATGTTAAGTTATATAGAAGCTCTCTGGAAAGAAAGATCACTATTTGGACCTGTGATGTTAAAAGAATACTTTGAGTCATTTAAAAAATATGCTTGTTCTTTCACATAACAATGTTCACTCTTCAAAGAGAATATGATTTGAACTTATTTTTTTCCTAGTGCTGATAATGAATTTGTCATTATTCATCTGTATTCATTAATTAGTTGGATGAACCTTATATTTTTTAGAAAATCTTTATTAATTTTTAATATCTATATTAGTTTCCTAGGGTGGCCATAACAAATTATCACAAACTGGGTGGCTTAAAACAAGAGAAATCTATTCTCTTACTGAATCTATTCTCTTACTTTCAATGCAGTGCATCTAAAGTTTTGATACTTGTAATTTTGGGGGGAGGGGGGTGTGGGAGTGGTTGTGATTGTTTAAGAATCATGGATTTATTTTTGTAAGTCTTTGGCTGTTGTCCTTGGGTATCCTGACAGCAACGTGTGTGTACCCTCATGTCAATTAACATGGGTGATTATGAAATGTCAGACTTCTAAATTGAATGTTTTGGAATTCAGTGGGTAAATATATGCTGCTTAGGGGGAAACAAAACAAAACAAAACAAAAACTCCCCAAATTCTGGAGGCTAGAAGTCCAAAATCAAGGTGTCAGCAGGGCCATGCTCCCTCTGAAGGCTCTGAAGGAGAAATCACAGTATGTATCTGTCCCAGATGCTCGTGGCTGCCGGCAATCCATGGGGTGGTCTCTGGCTTTTAGATGCCTCACTCCATTCTCTGTCTTGGTCTTCACGTGGCCTTCATCCATCTCTGAGCATCTGTGCCTCTGAGTAGTCTCTCCTTTTCTTATAGGGTCACTAATCATACTGGAGTTCGGGCCCACCCCACTCCATATGACCACATTTTAACTAATTACATCTGCAGAGATCCTATTTCCAAGTAAGTTCACATTTGCAGGTATTGGGTGGACATCGATTTGGGGGAGACAGTATTCAACCCAGTACAGCAACTAATAAAATTTACATATGGAAAAAATTCTAAATTAAGCTTAAAAAAGAAAATTAAACCCTCTATGAAGCCTCCATTCAGATATTTGGTATTGATATTTTGGTCCTTTCCATCTTTTTCTTAAGCATGTAGGTAAATATACACATATTTTAAAAATATTATAATGCATAAATTTTTCACAGTATTTTCATATAATTATATATTCTTTTACAAAATCATTTTTAATGACTACCTATATTCTATCATATAGTCATAGGTATTTAAATTAACTACTTTTGGACATTCTTATTTCCAATTTTATTTGCATACATATATCTTCACACACACACATCTATCATTATTTTAAGGAAAATTCTCCAAAATAAAATTCTAGATCTAGAAAATAGTACATTTTAATTAATTTTTAACATATATGTTGCCATATATTTCCAGCAATGGATGAAAGGGCCCATATCCCAGGAACTTTACCAACACTGCCAGTCTCTTTCTTAATGTGGCCAACTGTTCCTGAAATAATCAAATGCAAGTTATATTTGGATATGTTTGAATATCATATTAGGCAGTAGTGTCATCTCAGGATGTCATATGGTTAGTTTCTTAGCAATTTCTCTTCCAATTTCTTCCCAAACTTCAAGCAATGAATAACAAGAGTAATCTCTTTCCATTAAAGTGCAAAAGCATTGTTCCAATCCTTTGCATTTATCAATACAAATATATACTTTTCCTTTTGGACTACACTGTGCAGGTATTACTAGTTTTTGGTTTTCCTGTTCCTGAAAGAGGCTGGAAAAAAAATACATCTTCTCCTTTACCTTTAGGTTTTTTTTTACTTTGTTACTTGATAGAGGAAAAAAAACAAAAAACAAAAATTTAAATGGTTGGTATTTGTGGTATTTGTGGAATTAAACCTATTGCTACCTGTTAGGTCGTTCAGGAATCCACACAACGCAATGAGTCATGGTTTAAGTAAAGAGTTTAAGGTTTATTAGAGGAAGAAAGCGGAAGAAAGCAGGTGGGAGCCAGTGAAAAGAAAGAAAGGAAAATGGCTCGGGCCCTCTTTCTGAGAGCAGCATTTTTTAAAGGAAAAACCCACGTTGGGTGTTGGGGGGGAAGGGTTCTGCTGAGTGTGTTCTGTGCCTCGATTGGGTGAGTGCTGATCAACTTCTGAGCTGACTGGTTACTAGGGTTCTAACACACTACTCTTCTTTGATGTGTACTGTATTATTTATGTGGAGGAAGTAGGCCTTTTGGCTTGTTTGTGGTTGTTCATCTTATGGGCATATCTGATCTTCCCTTGTCTACCCCCTGGGGTCTAGGTGCCACTGTGACTGGGATTTCTAAAATAGCCTTCAACCCTTAGTTTATGGCGCACCTGGTATCTATGAGATAAGCAGCAGGGCCCCGGGATCAGACATTCCTTCTGAATCTTAGACTCTTTTCTGGGGTCTGACACTACCATTGAAAATTATCTAAGAGCATAGCAAGGAATAAAATTGGCTCTATTCAGCTGCTTGAACTAGGACTTCAGGGAGGCATAGAATTTCACCAGATGAGAAGGGGGTGGTTATTGAAGAGGAGAAATGAGAGGCTAAATATGACTCTTAAAATTTCAAGCATATGGGATTAACATAGGTTCAATGATAGAAGTCTTGCAGTAGAGATGATTTAAGAGGAAAAATAATGGGTTCAGTTTAAAACATTCTTCAAAGGAATATATAGAGAGTGTCCACCAATCTGTAGGTACTGAGTACACATCCATGAACAAACAGGCACAAATTATCTACCTTCATGGAGTTTACATTCTAGTGTCTGAAAATAAATACATAATTAGAGGTTATAGTGCTCATATTTTATTTTGTTCCCTCTCTCTCTCTCTCCCCCTCACTCTCTTTCTTGACATTCATATGATTAATATGAAATAAGCACACAAGAAATCATAGCTGGCTAAAATCTGGCTAAAGAAATCATCACTCAGTGCAACAAAATGTGCCAAGTAACTGTTCCCTCTAAGACTGCAAACAGTCCTCAAACTGACCTTGATGTCTACAAGCTTCAGACAAATGGTTTAGTAATTGAGAGTAATAAATCAGAGTCAATCACATTTGGTTAGGAGAATCCAAAGTCTTAAAGTGCAAAAACAAGCTGACCTTCTTCGAGCTTTGCATTTTTATTGCACCCTTTCTGCTCTCAATCTGTGCTTGATGTTATGCTGAGATCTTCTGACCTTAGCAGTACTTACAGAGATGTGTCTGGACCACAGTTCTCATTAGGTCTCATTGCTAGAAAATTCAAAAGGAGAAAATGACTGGAATGGTATTTGCAGGTCAGAAATAAGGGTTTTGGGTGACTAGCCTTAGAAGTTAAATTCTTGGTGCAATTAAAATGCTCAGTTTAAATGAAGAAAAAATATGCAATGTGGTTAAGCTTTACATTTCAAACTGCTATCAAGGAAAGTTGAGGGATACTGAGCAATACCATTTTTGACATGACTCTGTAGCTGCATAGTATTCATTTCACCCTTCAGTAACCTAGTATGCTGCAAAGAGACTGTACATTAAAGACTTTAAAGTTTGCTGACCATAGTGTTGGGTGCCAGTCTTCAGAGCTCTCCCCTGACTGAGGAGAAAAGGCATTCAGCTAATTCCCATACAAAAAGGATTTGTGTTTTGTTTGTTTTATTCATTTCTTTGTTTTTTAAATGTCACTAAAAGTATATTAATATGAATATTATTTTTTTCTGAAAACCTGTTTATTTAAAATTATTTACTCTTTGGTTGTCAAAGCAGTATGTCAAAATCATGTCAAAGCAAATCAAAGCAGTGTGGTGCTAAAAATTATCTCCAGGCATTTCCCAGAAGCTTGGAGGTCTTTGAACCTAACCCAGACGGAGTAAAACAATGGCAATCTTAGGAACCCATCTGAGGGTAGATTTTCTTTGGAATAGTGTTTAAATGCTGCATACAGTCACCATTAGTTCAATAGCAGACATTTATTAAGTGCCTAATGGGTGCTAAATCTGACAATAGGCATATACAATTGAAAAACTGATAAGGCACCATACCCTCAAGAACTTCACAGGCTAGTAATATTTAGCCTTATTCAATTATTTTTATTTATTATAAAGTATTTTAGGTTTTGGTATTCACCAAGAACTGGGAATGGCCCATTAGGAAAAAATATTAAATCCCACTTTTAATTATGTAAACCATAAGATCTCCAGCAAGTAGTAACTTACTTAACAAATGCATAGCTAAATGAAGAGCAAAGAAAATCATATTAGAAATATTTTAGATATTTCAAAATCTACATTTTATAGATAAGAAAGGATCTGACTTAAACCCAGGTTTAAAAAGCACCTAGTGGAAAGGGTTTTCTATGGCTTTCTCTAAGGATATAGAATATGGAAAAATTTTATTTGGTGCTCATGATCATCTTAATTGATTGTAGGATTATTATTTTGACCTTATGAACTGGGGATGGATCTCATTTTCTGTCCTTTCTGATATTTTACATGCATTGTCTCATACCATTAACAACTTAATAGACATATTAACTTTGTATTAGATTTCCAGATCAAGAAATTCGTAAAGCAGCAGTCCAACAATTAGACAGCCTCTTGAATGATGAACTACTGGACTATCTCCCTCAACTAGTTCAGGTAAGAACAGCAGAATAAGAGGGATTCTGAGACTGTAACTAATAATTCTCAAAATAGTTCCTAATAGACTATATAAAAGTTATTTTACAATTTGACCAGCCAAGGGACTAAATTATAGCTCATATGTCATTATGGGCAATGCGGTCAATTTCTAACCAAAATTGGTAGCATTGCAATAAAAAAAGTAAATATAACAGGAAAAAAGGAAAAATTTTTAAACAAACTGCACTTATTAATTGCCAAAGGGGAAAAATAACAATGCTTGTTATGAAATCTTTTCATCTCATTATATATGAAAAAGAGTAAAAAATTAATCAAATAAATGTTAATTAGAAAATAACTATTTGCTAGGCAGCTTTGCATATTTTATGAATTTTTTGCCTTTCCAAAGGAATTCTGATATTGATTATAAACCTTAGAAAAGTAAACCCTAATACCCAAATTCTGCCACCATGTAGTAGACTTTAGAGATAATAACAAATATCACAATTTTAGAAAATAACATTAAATTATCTAGAAATATGAGCAAAGACAAAGACTTGGACTAAAACAAAAAATGGAGTATGCTTGTGCTAACATAAGTTGAATATACTGCTAATGGAGAAAATACTGCTATAATGCAGAACATACTGCTATGATAAATCTGTGTGTAAAACTTAGTCTAAAGCTAACGCACATATCCTAATTTATTTTTGTATTAGTATAAGATGATGTAATTTGCTTGAAGATTATTTAGTTTAAATGTTTAAAATTCTTCCCAATACTAGTTTAAATGTTTTACTGCATAAATTCTATTGATCACATGAAGAAGGAGCTAATTTTGCTAGTTTGTGTTTTTTAATGTGATTTGAGAGAAGTGAAATCACAACTAAGACTATATTCTTCATTTAGAAATGAGGTTACTTTATAAACTAATTTATTCAGTGCTTCCCATTCATCTTCCTGGAGATCACAAAATACTTGCCAAAACTACCTGGGAGTAAAAGATCTGCCACTCCAAGGGAGTGCATCAAACACTCTCACCTTATTTATGAAGTCCTAGAAAAAATTTCTACATCATTATTATACCCTGATATCCATCCATGAACTTGGAAGCATATTAATAATGAACCTTCAATTTCTAAGTGCTCATTCTTTTACTGAACATATTTTATTAATTCCCCATTAATTAATAGGAAGAGCCATAAAATTCTACATGTGCATGTGAAACTACTCTCATTAAAACAAATCCAATACATGAAAGTGTTCTGAAGCCCCAACTCCAGGAGCAGAGTAAAATCTGATGAATTGATAACTGGATTTCATATTCATATGAATTTATGAAGCTTCCTCTCCTTATCAAAAAAAAATTTATTGCAATGTTACATAGATTTATCCACAGATTCCTCTACTTCAAAATCTCTCATAACACTTCATCCACATGGTGATGTGCATCCTGAATATGACCAAAGATAAAATTAAATTATATATTTTATAAATGACCATGTAAATGACTGAATTTTCAAAGTACAGAAGTTTTTTTTTTTTATGAGATGGCTCTGTGTTCATGCTGGAATATATCCAAAGTAGTGTTCTTTATGTTTGTTTGCTTTTTTTTTAAAACAAAAAAACATGTTTTCTTATCTAAAAGGTCAGGATGTAGTCACAAGGTGTCTAAAATGATAGATGGCTCCATTTTTGAACATTGATAGGAGTCTCTGATATTGATGGGGGAAGCCTCTACTAATAGACTCAAATACCATGCTAATTGCATGCAGAATATGCATTTCTCTGAAAGTCTCCTAAAGAGAGAGAACTGGTTTAGAAATAACTGTACTATGTAATTACTTCTACAAGTTCTCATCATTGTGAATTCCCTAGACTTCCCAGTATAATGTGGAAAAGAATAAAGATTAATCTGATTTGTAGAGTCACTATGCACCTCATGGCTCATGCATATGTGCAATGTATAATTTTTAACCCAACTTAAAAGAATAACAATATCGATTAAACCCATTTGAAAACCTTAATCTGAGTCAATGTATTTAGCAACAGGAATATTTCCAAGAGCCATATATCTGCAAATCCAATTTCATATGACAAGGTGCATTCAGAATCCGACATAGCATGTACCAGAAGGTAAAATTAGGTCAAGTTACAACTGTGCTCTAAATATAAATGGAGATATAAATGTTCTGAGATAAAAGGAAATGTGATGTCTCTAGAATATAGGTAAAAACTACAAAGAATTTTCAAAATTATCATTGAGTTTGTCCTTAGACTTCCATGCTCCACTCTGACTTAAAAACTCTCCAACACATTACAAAGTCATACCGTATTAATTATTTTGTTATGCATTATGACATTAGAATTATGCAGCCTATATTAGATCAATAAGAAAGAACTCTAGGACCATAATGAAAACAGAGGCTAGTGGTCATAGCTAGGAGTCAAATAAGACATAGACCCAGAGGCAGCAGCAAGCCACAGGTCATAGTCATGCAGGTGGGTCCCTAGAACAGAGAGTTCATAAAAATGACAGGTATGCCAAAATTTGCCTATATTATGGATGATGAGGCAGGAGTTAGAGGAAACCAGTGGACAGTTTGAAGCAGGGAGTTTGGAAGCAAGGTAGGCAATTCAAGAGTGACAAATAGCTACCTGGCTCAAGAAGAAATAATTATTCAGAAATCCAAAATGATAAGTATGGAAGTAAATTCTAAGACATAGCTCCTGTTCCTATGATATGCTCACTATTAGGGCATAAGCAAAACCCATGACCTAGTTAGTTCTTCGTTAGCAAGTAACTGAAAGGAGGACACGTAGTTTAAAGGCAACACACATTGTTGCTTTATGCATTCAGACAGCATCAGAAGTTTATGCAAATTTGCTGAAATCATCTTCAGCACTCTCACACCTAGGAATTCATAAGCTTTCCCATGTCTGAGGATGCTTAGCATATTGAGGTGTTTCTTCAGTTGTGTGTGTTAATAAGTGTAGTACCCACTTTTATCTGCTGTCTGTACTGTGATATAAAATCTGGCTTTTAACTGAGTGTGTGTGTGTATGTGTATGTGTGTGTGTGTGGTGTATGTGTGTGTGAGAGAGAGAGAGGTAGAGAGGTGAGGATTTTTGTATGGAGAACCTATTTTTCATTTTCACAACCTATTGAGAACCCTGGGAAGATCATGGAGGTTCGAATACTGACTGCTAAAAGCAAAGTCCCCACAAATTGCAGGTGGAAATCTGAAGAAGATTCCTAAGGATGTCAGAGGCTGTGCCATTGCTATCTGTGTTTTTCCTGCAGCTGGATATCGTAGAAAACCTTAAAATCACAGTGGGGATTGTGGTGACAACAGTCAGCTTTGAAACCTATAAGTAAATCTTCCAGGTCTGCAGGTTGATACTTAAATACTTGATTTCTGTTAAGGCTGTGAGTCTACATTAATTCTGTCTCCCAATGTGTAGACATACCTATTGCTTGACAGTGCCGTTTTTGTATAATCCAGGGAGACTGTTCATGATACTGCTTTGTGTGCATGTGTGCCAGGATTCTCCTGGCTTGAACTCCACCAGCTACCCTCCCTTATTTGTTGTCCTTGTTATCCTAAAGCATAAATGAGGAAAGGAAACCAGATTTAACAAACCCAAACTGTAGGATTGTGTGTGCTGCTTATCAAGTTATTTAATATATTATTAACATTTTATCAAAATGTGTGTGCTATTTTCCCTGGTCTTTTTCAAGACTCAAACTCCTCTACAATTTTGACACTGCAAAAAATGTGTAAACTAATATCTCTTACTTCAGGCTGTCAAATTTGAATGGAACCTTGAGAGTCCTTTAGTGCAACTCCTACTACATCGCTCATTGCAGAGTGTCCAGGTTGCTCATCGTCTTTACTGGTAAGAATAACTAAAATAGATCAGGAGGCCTTTTTGTCAACTTCTCTCTTTGGGCAGCTTTAGCAGAAGTAGATGTAACTGATATAAACCTCCACTTAAAGTTCAGCCAAGTTTGAGTCTTTGTCAAGGTTATTTTTGTTTATGAGTATATTTTAACGTGTCTTAGATTTCAAAATCTTCCTTTTGAATAGTTGATGCGGTTTAAATCCAATTGACGTTTTAAATCTAGCTGATACTTTTCTGTAGCTTTAAATCACAAGAAAACTGTAAAGTACTATTTGTAGCCATATCTACTTGTTGAAGATTTCAATTATAAAATCTAGTTATAAGACTATGGATGTTTGGGAGGAACTTGTGCTTTAAAAGTAAGTTGTGCAATATTAGTTATAGACAGTAGAATCTAAAGGCTAATGCATACTCTTCCTGTTGAAAATTCTTGGAGCACAAAACTTTTCCCAAAGCATACATTTGGAATCTTATTAGCAGAGAAATAAGACTTACTCAAGCAAAAACAGAATTTCTTCCATCATCACCTACTTGATCTATTGATCATGATGTTCTTTGCATGCTTTTCTTCCTACTTTTTTTCTATTACTAACCTTGTGGATTCAATTTCATAGCACATATTTTTAACAATTACCAGCATCAATTACTGAAGGATAAAATAATATTTATCTTTTGTATTATGTGTATATGACAGGCATCATTTAATGGTTTCAGTTGTTAGAAATTTGATAGAAAAATATTTGGGTACCATGTTTACTGCTTCAAGAAACATTACTCATATTGACATCACTCATTCCATGAAGACATGGAAAAATAAGCATTCTTTAACAAAGTAGAAATACAAAGGTCTTGTCAGGAACCAGTATTTGACTTGCTGCTCATTTTCATCTTAAATGCCTAATATAAAAGACAGAACATTTCCTCTAATATGTTACTATAATGAGATATTAGATATATTGACTAGCATTGGACCCTTCACTAAATGAAGTCTCTTATCAAAGCTCTGAATTAAGTCTTATTCTCTTCAGTTTTTCTGTCAGCTACTGTGATCCTAAAAAAAAGTTAAGTGGATACACTTTGTTGTTCTGTTGTCATATACAACTGGAACTTCATAACCTCAGTGTTTACTTCCATTAGCATGCATTCATTAAAATCAAAGCATATTAAAATATAACATAACCAGACAACTATCTTGATTTAAATATTTGATCTAAAATATAATATAAAAAGATATAAAAAGATAACTTTCATAAAGACATCTTTAAAATAGAATAAAATAATCAGGACTTATCCTAATAAATGAATGATTGTTATACTGTACAATCCTAGCAAGTTCTTCACCTGCTAAAGTGGTGTGAAGTGAAGTCATTTGAAGGGCAACAATGAGTGCAAACAAAGTTGTAAATCAGTATCATACTTACAACTTCAGAATAAATACAGTTGTGGCACTGTTTCCAAGGGGATTGGGAGAAAAACCTTTCTATGTATAATTCTCAACTTTATGAAAAAGAAAAAGGCCAATAACAGAGCCTATTTCTCCTCTCACTGATTCAAGACGGTGAGTATTATAAGAAATAGAATGGATTGTTCTAAGGGCTTATTTTGTGAAAATATGTTAAAAAACAAAAAAAGAATGACAACAAGGAGGGAAATTTTAAAATACTTATATCTCTTTAAAATGTAAAGAAAAATTAAGAATTGGGCAAAATATACTAAGCACGAAATAACATTAACATTATCTACATTTAAAACATGTCTTGGAGTTAAGAAATAGATGGTGGTCAGCATCACTTTAGGAAGTATTCATGCATGAGATGAATTAAAATTTTAAAGATTCAGCTCACACCCCTTATAATCCAATAAAAAAGAAATTCAGGTTTGTCTCCTTAAAATAAAACAAAAATGCAGTGTCCTGAATTAAAAAAAAAAAAAAAAAAAAAAATCTAGAGAGCCATTATCCATCAGCTTAATGAATTTTTTCACTTGGATGAGGAACTTGTTCCTCAAATTCAACATGTTCAACACTGAACCCAACATCTTGCCCTGCTCACCCAAGCCTTGGAGTCGTCTCTGTATTTTCCCTGCTTCTCCCTGACACTGAAATATTTGCCAAGCCTTGTAACTCATTGCCTCCTAAATAACTCTCTTTCATCCATGGCTTTCACTCCTACCCTCTAACCCCCTACTGCCACTAACCAGAAGAAGGTTGCCTCATCAGATCTTGAGTTCTGAATAAATAGGCTTGGAAAAATAACCATTTTGACTGGTTGGCATCACTGTGGATAGCCTTCCTATGAAATTGACTTGGAGTTGCTGTGAGTATCCTTCACTGGAAGGATAAATGTAGGATGTGTGGCACCTATTTTTCAAGGAAAATGAGTTAACAAGAAGCTTTGGGTTTGGAAGTGTGAAGAGCTTTAGGTCCCAGTCTGCTCCCTAACATGTGGTTATAAATAGGAACTGTTAACGTTTGGGGCTCATGTCTAAAAGGCCTTTCTGTCCATGGTATAACAATGAATTATAGAAGCTTAAACTCAGTGCCCCTTTCCATTTGGTACAGGAAACATGTAACTGATAGTGAGGAAAGGACTTTACCTTGGGGAGACCCTAACCAATTTGGCTGTGATGCCACATCACCCAGGAAGCTTTCCATGGCCTTCTGCCCTCAGCCAGGGTTGAATATTGCTCCTGCAAGGGCTCCTGCGTTGTACTTTACACAACTCTACTGGATGTCATTTCACACTACCGTAACACCTCTTTTCCCTTGTCTAATTCCTCTTAGTCTCTACTGACTAATAAGGGCAATGATGTCATACTCCTCAGCTTGCAAATCTCACTATGATGTCTGGAACTCAATAGATAAGAAATCCTTAAGTCATTAAGCTTTAGAAATTTCTGTAAGGCATCAATATTTTCACATACTGAAAATCTCATGGCTCTCATGGAATATGAAATTACTCATTTGCCTGACTGTAAAAGGCACTTTGGTACCTCCCTTTACCTAGCCGGGGTACCTGTCTCCCAGCTTCTGAATATTGGCTGCTAATTGGCAAGCACCCCATTCTCTGAAGAATTGTCCTCTGCCATCATAGCTGCTCGGCCTGAGAGTGGGAAATCTCTAAGCACAATTTACATTCCAGAGCCTCTCCTTGGATCAGATCAAGGCTAGACTTGACCTGAGGCCACGTCCTTGTTAACTCCTTCGCTTTCCCCAACATGCTTCTCTTGCTCCCTTACAGAGTTTTTCCTGAGGAGCACCACCTCAGTTCATTATGTGCACCTGACTTCCTGTCTCTGCCTCTGTTCTAGGGAATCTGACCTAAGATAAGCACTTATTTATTGAAGGTAAATAATTTAACAGTGTGGAAAAAAAAGGAACATCAGCTGCAGCATCAGTGTACCGTGGGGCTGTGTCATAGGTGGAAGAGCGATACTGAAGTCTTTTCCATTGCTGCCTTGATCAGGCTCCACAAAAGAGCAAATTTGAATCAAAATCAATATGGGTAGGGAGCTATTTTATAACAAAGCTCCTTTATAAATTCTGTTACTTAAGGTATGCACTGCAAAAATCTCCAAGGGTTCCTTTCAGAGTGTGGGGAACTATGTGCAGCCTAAGATAAAGCTCCCATTTGCAAGACCCATAAGGACAGGGATTGCATCTGTTTCATTCACTGATATATACCAAGCACCTAGAATGATACGTGGCACATTACAGACATTTAATACATTATTGTGGAATGGATGAGTAGGAAGGATTAAGTTACCGGACCCAACTGAGCATATGCAGACTTTTAACAGAAGGGGGCAGAAGAGGGCTGCTTCAGGATTCATGTGGGCTAGATGCAAAACCAGAGCTGGCAGGACTAGACCAATTTTAGGAGATTGGCCCAATTAGGAACTGGACAATAGATACCAGGAATGAAGTCAAAACTGGCTTGGGAGAAGAATGTGAGCAGAAACCAGGGACTAACCTGAGTCAGGAATCAGGGCTTGAATGGCAAATTGATGCAACAGTGTCTGCTGGCACATTTGGGAGAGCAGCAAAGTGAATTAAGCTTATGGTATCTCTGATACCACAAGACCTTTTCAAGTTGGTATTAAAAGACCATATTTTGTGAGCTTTAATATATGCTACCCACAAAATATGCCCATTTGTTTTCTAAACAATCTGCTGTAAACTTCTTTTTATCTAGAAATTTGTGACAATTTCTCAAATCAGGGTCTACTATAAATATAGCAAAATAATACGGAAATTTTTCATCATGTGATTTGAAGTCACACATATCCCTCTCTCCCCTCCTCTGAAATTGTTCCATTAGTGAGACACTCCTTTAGGTTAACCATAATTCCCTCCCAGCAGTCCTCTTCTGATATGAATATGTGTGTGTGTGTGTGTGTGTGTGTATTTCTGTCACAACATAATGGTTATGATTAATTAGTTTATTTTCCCATTTATGTGACAAACTGTCACTGTTGCACTATTAAGGATAAAATAAAGAATGTTCCTTGTCTTAAAGAAGCTCATAGGCTGATGAGGTATTAGCTTCTAGGCAGTAGGAAAGAGCCCAGTGGTTATCTGGCAGGGACAGAACAGAAGGAACTGACCAAAAAATCTAGCCATTTTACAGTTTTGCCTATTACCTGTTCCAAATACAATTACAGAGCAGAGAGGCAAGGTAGGAATCAAGGGAAAAACAAAGCCTTAAAAGTGCACTCCCACTCTATCAGTTTTAAACACTGATAAAGGCATTCAAATGGATACATAGAGAAGGAAAAGCACATTTTCTGCTCTGGTGTCTGAAATACTCCCTGAAGTGAGAGTAAAAGAGCTGTAATAGAGCACATATGATAGAGAATCAATAGGAGGTTTTCAAGCCTCAATCCTTCACCTTCTTGAATCATAATATTGCTACTGATTCACCTTTTTACCCTTATGATGTAATAAATAATAAATTATTGCTTCATTTTTTATGGTAAAGATGTGTCTTGCTGTCATTGAATATTGATCTACTATCATCATCTTTCATCCTCTTGTTCTTAGAAAAGTATATAACAGATAGAAACCCTATGATAAGCAATTTGATAAAGATAGCTGTTCTCTAATCCCAACCAACCTGAAGAAAAATTGGTGGAAAATCTGTAAGAAAGTTTTCATTTTACATAGTAATCTGTGAAATCCATTCGCATGGTTTTCTAATTAAGGCATAATAAAGGGACAGTTGTTTTTGTCTGTATTATGCCTATTCTATATGATAGAGGTTTTATATAGTTCTTTTAATAAAATTATTTTAAAACACCATACGATTTTTTAATTAATTTTAATGGCATTGAAGTCTTATTACTCTTTTTAAATATGTGTAAAAATAGAATCTTATATGAAGTTCTACCACAAATCAATGCAAAGCCAGAAACAGAGTTCCACTTTAAATTTGCCCCTAGTTTAAATCATTTTCCCTTCAAATTATTTTCTTTTGTAAGAAAAGTGAAGAGTTACAAAAATGAACTTTTTGTGTATAAACTTGGACCTGAGCTGGCCTTTGGGAACTGAACATCCTAATCTGTCCTTCAGCCATTTTTCATTATAATAGCCACATGTGATTACATCACTGCTTTTTAAAATAGTAATCTGATTTCCCTATAATAATGTTAGTCCTCCGCTGGCATAGATTATGTCAGGGATTTGGGTTAGGGCCTTGAAGAACAATATTATACTGTTTAATTACTCATTTTTCCCTCAATCAGACTAGAGTTTTGCTTCAGCCAACAACAACAGAAAATACGGTCAACAAAAAGTCATTCTGATTAGAAATTATCCTTATCTTCTAATAAGATTTGTATTTGACTTCCAAAATGAATACACTAGCAAGTATTCATAGAGTCACAGGACTTTAGAGTTAAATGGGACCATGGTATGATCTGTTATAATACTTTTTCTTTTCCAGAAAAGGATTACAACAGGTTAAATGAGTCATCCAATGACAAGCATCTAACTCATTAAAAAATTGAGATTAGAATCTGTTTTTCATGAATTTTCATTCCTAATTTAGGTCTCTTTCCAATTCAACATCTACCCTCAAAAAAGTACAAACTGAAGAATTCAGGGGTTTTTTTCTGTCAATAATTAGAAACTCATGTAAGTACTGAAGAGATGGTTTTTCTTTAACTTGAAAGCAAAACTGAAATCAAAACAAGATTCCAGATTGAGATCCTTGTATCTAATAGCTCAAAATTGTTGCTCTTGTTAGTGTAACCCCAGAATATTGCAATTATAATTGTTAATTAATAGATATATGTAATAAGCTTCAAAAAATGTGTACTTGAAGGAGTTTGAAATAGTAAGTAGAATCATTCTTATATAGTGTCTGATTCATACTTAAAACACTAAATTTGCTCTATTTTATTGTTAAACCATATATGATAAGAAAAACAATTATTAGTAATTTACTTAGTAGACTTAGTTTGAACTTATTTTTCAGTACACATTATATAAAGCCAAGACCTCCTCAGTATTTTCTCAAAAACAACATTCAATTAAGTAACTGCCAATATGCTAAATGCAATTCAAGTCACCCATTTCACCAAGTTAAATGAGTTAGAGAGCAAATTTCTTCAGTCCAGGCCAGAACTTGGAAATAATAAAATAGAAATAAAATCGGTCTGTGGTTCTCTTCTAAGTAAAAATAACCAGTAAGCAATTGGATATAGAAATCTGGAAGGCAGGGGAAAGATGTGGATTGGTGATGGAGAAGTGGAAGTTGTCAGCATATGGATGGCACTTGCCCAAGCTCCCTCTCTGTAGGGCTCAGGCCTCCCCCAGGTTTGGAATTCTCGCCTGGATTCCCTGAAGCTGGACACAGATAAAGAGAGAAGGACAGAGAAGCATAGGCTCACATTGGAGGTATTTTAGACCAGGCCCAGAAATAGCACACATCACCTTTATCTATATTCCATAGCCTAGAGGTCAGTCATATGGCCCCACCTAACTCTAAGGGAGTGTAGGAAAGTGGCCCAACTATATATTCAGAAGCAAAAGGCTGTTTGATTTGGTGATCCCATAGTGGTCTCTGCCCTAGAGATAAATCAGATAGATGACTGAAGAAATTTGGCCATAAAATGGTAGAGAAAAAGGACATGGTAGGGATAAGGTGCAGAAAAAATAGTACCCATCTTTACATGTATGAATAGTTTTCAAACATCAAAATGTCCTCCACAGGTAAAAACAAAACAAAACTAAGCAACCACTAATTAACTACTCAGCTGATAATCATTGTTTTGACAGACATCCTCTAAAATGTCCTTAGCTTTTATCCAACAATTTTATAAATCACTCCAACAGATTCAACCTATGGGTACATTTTGTAGCCCTTTTTTTCCCAAAGAACTCATTTACTGTGATATTTCTGTGGCTATGATGAGTAACAGTGTTTCAGCACAAGACTTCCAGAATTAAATTCAATATTCCTACCCTCTTCCGTTTTAGTCCCTGTCCCCACCATTCCCAAACCTTCTTTTTTTATATGTACACCACCCTGGATTACAACCACTACCAAGATGCTCGAGGCACAAAATATGGCAGGCGTAATTCTTATCCCACAACCTTCCTCATTCAATCAGTCTTTAATTCTTCATAAATAAGTCTTGTATTTGTCCCTTCCTTTATAATTCCACTGCTAGTCCTTAGCTGGATCTTCAGTATCCCCTTTGTGAACTATGGTAACAGCCTCTTCATTGTTTTCCTAAGCTTCCATTGTTACCCACTCCAGTCCATCCTATAAAAATAATCTTTACATAATATTTATTTGATGCCTAACTCATAAACTTGGCTTTGGACCCTGGGTAATCCCAGCTGGTTGGCATGATTCAATAATTACAGTCCCATCTTTCCTGCTGACAAGGATGAGAATTGTTAGCCTATGAGATGAAATCTATTCTCCCTTAATCTGACTTTGCATGGATCATCACTATCTCAATTCTGCCCTCATTTTGTGTGGCCTTCTACTTTCAAACATAAGATTTTGCTATTCTCAAGTAATTCTCAAGTAATTTGCAGAGCTCTCCAGACCCTGATGCTGTTGCATGTGGCATTTCCCTCTGCCTGAAATGTAGGTGTCCCTTTGACCATACAGCATCCTTTAGGACTCAGCTTAAAACTTCTCTCCTCTTTGAAGATGTTTCTGACCTCAGCCCTCATCCACACTTTTAATATAGTTCTTAGCATATGGAATTCATTTATTTATGTAAACATTTCCCTTTTCTTTAAGCTCCTTTATGCTGCAAGTAGCAGAACATCCTGACTCAGTTGATTTAAATGATAACCAGTTGGTTTAGTGGTTTAATGAAAAATTGATTCTCTCATAACAAGAAATTATTTAGTAGAATGTTTTCAGAATTTATTGATGCAGCAGCTCATTGTTGTTTTTTTTGTTTTTATATATATATATATTTTTTATTGAGATTGTTCACATACTGTACAACTATCCAAAGATCCAAAGTGTACAGTTACCCATGATACCATCAGACAGCTGTGCATCCATCACCACAATTAATTTTTTCAATGTTTAGAACATTTTCATTGCTCCAGAAAAGAAATAAAGACAAAAGAAGGAGACTCATATCCTCCCATACCCCTAACCAACCCCCCCTCCATTATTGATTCATAGTTTTGATATAGTACATTTGTTACTGTTGATGAAAGAATGTTAAAATACTAACTGTAGTATATACTTTGCAGTATGTATATATTTTTTTCCTGTATGCCTCTCTATTATTATAGTGTCATACATTTGTTCTAGTTTGTGAGAGAGATTTCTAATATTTGTATAGTTAATCATGGACATTGTCTACCACAAGATTCACTGTTTATACAGTCCCATTTTTTAACATCCAACTTTCCTTCTGGTGACAAACGTGACTCTGAGCTTCTCCTTTCCACCACCTTCACACACCTTTCAGCACTGTTAGTTATTCTCACAACATGCTACCATCACACCTGTCCGTTTCCAAACGTTTAAGTTCACCCTAGTTGAACATTCTGCTCATAATAAGCAAACATTCCCCCTTCCTTAGCCTCATTCTATATCCTGGTAACTTATATTTCATGTCTATGAGTTTACATATTATAATTCATATCAGTGAGATCCTGCAATATTTGCCTCATGTGTCTGTCTTATTTCACTTGATATAGTGCCCTCAAGTTTTCTTCATCAACCCCTTTCTTTTAAGATGGTTTTGTTCACATGTCATACTTTCTGCCCTAAGTAAACAATCTTTGGTTCCCTGTACAGTCGCATATTTATGTGTTCAACACCATCGCCATTGTCTATATAAGGACATCTCCCTCTCTTCCTCAAAGAGAAGGGAGAGTCAAAGAAGGCAGAGAGACAAAAGAAAAAGAAAAAAGAGAGAGAGAAATAAGACAGCAACAACAACAAAAAAAACTTGACAGCTAGAAAGAAACAAAAGGAAAGATAGCAGTAACCTAAAGTAGGATAAAGAGTCAGACAACATCACCAATGCCAGAAGTCCCATATCCTTCCCCTATCCCCCCCCATATGCATTTAGCTTTGGTATATTGCCTTTGTTATATTAAAGGAAGCATAATACAATGTTTCCATTAATTATTGTCTCTAGTTTGCATTTCGCTCCAATCCCACCCTGTTTTCAACACCTTGCATTGTTGACATTCATTTGTTCTACCTCATTTAAAAACATATTTGTACCTTTTATTACAATCGTTGAGCACCCTAGGTTTCCCTGAGTTACACAGTCCCAGTTTTTATCTTTTGTCTTTTGTTCTGGTGATCCACATGGTCCCAGACTTCCTCTTTCAACCATACTCATAGTCATCTTTGTTCAGTGTACTTACATTGCTGTCCTACTGTCTCCGAAAATTGTGTTCCAAACCTCTCACTCCTGTCTTTTCCTTTCTGTCTGCAGTGCTTCCTTTAGT
This sequence comes from Choloepus didactylus, assembly GCF_015220235.1. Classification (NCBI taxonomy): domain Eukaryota; kingdom Metazoa; phylum Chordata; class Mammalia; order Pilosa; family Megalonychidae; genus Choloepus; species Choloepus didactylus. The sequence goes on along the minus strand of NC_051314.1, from coordinate 114,463,444 downwards.
ATTTCCTATACAGCAGGTATCTTGTTCACAAACTCTGTCATTGTCTGTTTGAGAATATTTTAAGCTCTCCCTCATATATAGGAACGACAGTTTTGCTGGGTATAGAATTCTTGGTTGGTGGTTTTTGTCTTTCAGTATCTTAAATATAGCACCCCACTTCCTTCTTGTTTCCATGGTTTCTATTGAGAAATCCGCACATAGTCTTATCAAGCTTCCTTTGTATGTGATGGATCGCTTTTCTCTTGCTGCTTTCAGGATTCTCTGTCTTTACCTTTGACATTTGATAATCTGATTATTAAGTGTCTTGGCATGGGCCTATTCAGATGTATTCTGATTGTGGTGTGCTGCACTTCTTGGATCTGTAATTTTATGTCTTTCATAATAGAGGGGAAATCTTCATTGATTATTTCCTCTATTATTGCTTCTGCACCTTTTCCCTTCTCTTCTCCTTTGGGGACACCAGTGACATGTACATTCTGGATTTTCATTTTGTCCTTAAGTTCCCAGAGATGTTGCTCGTATTTTTCCATTCTTTTCTCTATCTGTTCTTTTGTGTATAAGCTTTCAGGTGTTTTGTTCTCCAGTTCCTGAGTGTTTTCTTCTGCCTTTTGAGATCTGCTGTTGTATGTTTCCATTGAGTCTTTCATCTCTTGTGTTGTGCCTTTCATTTCCATAGATTCTGCCAGTTGGTTTCTTGAAATTTCAATTTCTGCCTTATGTACACCCAGTGTTTTCCTTATATGGACCATCTCTTTTGCTATATCCTCCCTAAACTTTTTGAATTGACTTAGTATCAGTTAAGTTCCTGTATCTCAGTTGAAGTGTAAGTTCCTTTGACTGGGCCATAACTTCGTTTCCCTTAGTGTAGGTTGTAGTTTTCTGTTGTCTAGGCATGGTTTCCTTGATTACCCCAGTCAGGTTTTCCCAGACCAAAATGGGCTCTGGTCCCAGAAGAAAGAACTGTTCAGTATCCGGTTTCCCTGAGGGTGTGTCTTAGAAAATTAGCACACCCTGTGCGGCCTTGGGTCACTGTGCTTTTCTGCCCAGCAGGTAACTCCAGACTGTAACTCCAGACTGGTGTAAGGCGGTGTGACCCGTGGCTGTTTTCCTCCAGGCTCTGGGGTCTGATTCTGAATGGAAGGTGGGTAGCAGAGCTGGGTCCCACACCTTTTCTCTTAGGGAATGTAGACCCCCCCCCCATAGGGAAAGGTCATTAGCATTTCAATGGTCTTCTCTGGGAACTAAAAATGGCTGAGACTTTCTCTACTGAGCCAAAACAGGAACGGAAAGCTACCTTCAGGGCCAGTCCAGCTCTCCAGGGTCCATCTTCACCCAGAACCTCTGTTTGCTTGTTGGGGATTCATATGGACCAGTCCATACTTATTAATTAAAAACCCAGTTGGAGCTCAGCTGTGCTATATTCACTTGCTTGGAGAGAGCTGCTCTCTGGCTCTGCGAGGCTTTGCAGCTCGGGCCTGGGGGGAGGGAGCTCCCAGCTTGGATCTGCAGTTTTTACTTACAGATTTTATGCTGCGATCTCAGGCATTCCTCCCAATTCATGTTGGTGTATGATGAGTGGACGGTCACATTTGTCCTCCGGCAGTTATTCCGGATTATTTACTAGCTGTTCCTGGTTGCTTATTAGTTGTTCCAGGGGGACTAACTAGCTTCCACTCCTCTCTATGCTGCCGTCTTAGATCTCTATCAGCTCATTGTTTTTTTTTTGTTTTTGTTTTTTAGTTACAGTCTCTAGTTTACATTGATTGCATCCCTCCCCCAATGCCTCCCCATTTTTAAAACCTTGCAAGGTTGACATTTTCTTGTTGCCCTTGTAAAAGAACATATTTGTACATTTTTTCACAATTGTTGAACACTAGATTTCACCAAGTTACACAGTCCCATTCTTTATCTTTCCTCCTTTCTTCTGGTGTCTCACATGTTCCCAACCTTCCTCTCTCAACCATATACATAGCTATCTTTGTTCAGTGTACTTACATTACTGTGCTACCATCTCCCAAAATTGTATTCTGAACCACACACTCCTGTCTTCTCCTATCACTCTGCATTGCTCCCTTTAGTAATTCCTGTAGGGCAGGTGTCTTGTTCACAAAGTCTCTCATTGTCTGTTTGTCAGAAAATATTTTGAGCTCTCCCTCATATTTGAAAGACAGCTTTGCTGGATATAGGATTCTTGGTTGGAGGTTTTTCTCTTTCAGTGTCTTAAATATATCACACCACTTCCTTCTTGCCTCCATGGTTTCTGCTGAGAGATCTGCACACAGTCTTATTAAGCTTCCTTTGTATGTGACGGATTGCTTTTCTCTTGCTGCTTTCAGTATTCTCTTTTTGTCTTTGACATTTGATAATCTGATTATTAAGTGTCTTGGCGTAGGCCTATTCAGATCTATTCTGTTTGGAGTACGCTGAACTTCTTGGATCTGTAATTTTATGTCTTTCATAAGAGATGGGAAATTTTCATTGATTAGTTCCTCTGTTATTGCCTCTACCCCTTTACCCTTCTCTTCTCCTTCTGGAATACCAATGATACGTAGATTCTTGTATTTTGTTTCATCTTTAAGTTCCCAGAGATGTTGCTCATATTTTTTCATTCTTTTCTCCATCTGCTCCTTTGCATGTAGGCTTTCAGGTGTTTTGTTCTCCAGTTCTTGAGTGTTTTCTTCTGTCTCTTGATGTCAGCTGTTGTATGTTTCCGTTGTGTCTTTCATCTCTTGTATTGTGCCTTTCATTTCCTTAGATTCTACTAGTTGTTTTTTTGAACTTTCAATTTCTGCCGTATATATGCTCAGTGTTTTCTTTACAGCCTCTGTCTCTTTTGTGAAATATTCTCTAAAGTTTTTGAATTGATTTAGCATTAGTTGTTTAAATTCCTGTATCTCAGTTGAAGTGTATGTTTGTTCCTTTGACCGGGTCATGGCTTCGTTTTTGTTAGTGTAGTTTGTAATTTTCTGTTGTCTAGGCATCTGACCTCCTAGGCCACCCCAATCAGGTTTTCCCAGATGAGAACAGGTTCACGTCACAGAAGGAGGAAATGTTTAGTATCTGGCTCCCCTGATGGTTTTTCTTAGAGGATTAATAACACCTGTGCTTTTCTGTTTGGCAGGTGCAGTCTGTCACCGCCTGTGTAAGGGGGTGTGGCCTGTGGCTCTCCTCCCCCAGGCTTTGGGGTCTGGTTCCGGAAAGGCAGGAGGTAAAGCTGGGCCCCTCCCTTTCCTTTGGGAAGCTATGCCCCCTCCAAAGAGGTCACTGCCTATCAGGAAGTTCTTTGTTTCTTTGACTCTGCTGATCAAAGTATTTTGATTTTAAAATAGCTGAGTCTGTCTTTACTGCAAAGCACTGCGGGCTGAAAGTGGCTGCAGTTTTCTCCACAGAAAGCAAAAGGGACAGAAAAGCTCCCAGGTTCACCCGTCAGCCTCTGGGCTTCTCATCCTGAGACAGATATGTCCCCCGACTCCCAAGGTCAGTTGTCCCCAAAAGCCTCTGTCTGCTCGTTAAGGATTCACTGTCTGTATTTAGCAGTTAACATTAAAATCCCAGATGGAGCTGGGCTGCGGTACGCTAGCTTGTTCGGAGAGTGCTGTTCTCTAGCACCGTGCGGCTTCTGTGAGGGAGGGGCTCTCGGCTCTTGGCTCTCAGCGTGGGTCCGCAGTTTTACTTACAGATTTTATGCTGTGATCTCGGGCATTCCTCCCAATTCAGGTTGGTGGATGATGAGTGGGCAATCACATTTGTCTCCCCGCAGTTATTCCTGGTTATTTACTAGTTTTTTGGTCATTTATGAATTGTTCTCGGGGGGACTAACAGTTTTCCACTTCTCTCTATGCCGCCATGTTTTCTGACTCTCAGCTCATTGTTTTTTATCATAAACCCAGGTTCTTACCATCTTTCTGCTTGCCATCCTCAATATGTTGATTCATCATTAGTCTAGTTCACATCATAGTAATCAGACTGCCACAGTTGGCACCACATCCAAACATGACAACATGCAACAAACAAGGATTGTCCCTTCCCCAGCACAAAAAATTTGCCCATAACCCCCTTATCATATCATTGGCCAGAATCAAGTCACATGTCATCCTGAACCAATCATGTTATCAGATGCCAATCAGGAAAATTGGGTTACCCTGATTGGTTTAGAATATTCAGAATGTATCCCTAAACTGGTCATCTTCCCTGAAGGTTTGATATCTGAACAATGTCAGATACTTTTTGCAAGTGTGAAAGGAAAACAGGTATAGAATAGGTAAAACCTATGTTCCTATACAGGACTGTGAGGTAAATGGCCTTGGACCTTACCATCCATCCATAGCACAGAACATGGCACATAGTACATGTTTACTCAAGTATGTAGTACATAGTTCCCAATAAATACCTATTGAATGGACTGAAAGGCAAGGTGGTGGCATAGAAAGGAGTGAAGTTTAGTTAGACCCCTGGAGCAACTAATAAACAACCAGGAACAGCCAATAAATAAACTGGAATAACTGCTTGGGGACAACCGTGACTGTCCACACATCGTGCACCAGCCAGGATTGGGGAGAGTGGCTGAGATCACAGCATAAAATCTGTAAGTAGAAACTGCAGAACTGTGCCAGGGGCCCTGTCCCGCCATGGCAGACTGAGCTGCAAAACCTCACTGTGGGAGAGACCAGCAGTCCCAGAGTGAGTGAATATAGCCCAGCCTGGCTCCAGCTGGGGTTTGAATTAACAAATGTGGGCTGCTGAATATAAACTACAAAAATAACAAGCAGACAGAGACTTTTAGTGATGACTGACGTTAAAGAGCCCTTTTTTTCTCTCTTAACCTGAGTGGCTCAGTGGAGACAGCCTCAGCCATATTCATTTTGCAGTGCTCTGACCCAGTCCCAGACAGTGGTGGAAATAACAGAGAGATAAAGAAAAATTCAAATGTAGAAGACAACTCCCTAGGGGGTGTATCTTCCCTAAGAGGAAGGAGGTGTGGCCCAGCTCTAATGCCAGGCTTCCCTTCAGAACTCAGACCCCAGAACCTGGGGGAAAACAGCCAAAACAGAAACTAAAGGGGCCACATCTCCTTATACCAGATGGGAGCAATAGGCTGATGGGTGCCACCTGCTGGGCAGGTTAGGAAAGCACAGTGGCTAGAGACCTCACAGGAAAGTCTTAATCTCTAAAACACACCATCAGGGAGACTTGAAACTGAATATAACCCCATTCTGAGATCTGAACCTATTTTGGTCTGGGAAAATCTGATTGGGGTAACCAGGGAAGCCAGATGCCTAGACAACAGAGGACTAAAAACTGCACTGGGAAGAGTGGAGATACGGCCCAGTCAAAGGAACAAACTTACACCTCAATCAAGATACAGTTGAGATATTGTTTCACTTTAAAGAAATATATTCAAGATTCTCAAAGAAATATGCTAAATCAAAAAAAAAACCAAATCAGTGAATTCAGGGAAGATATGGCAAAGAGATGAAGGATATAAAGAAAATACTGGACAAACATAAGATAGAAATCGGAAGTTTGAAAAAACAACTGGCAGAACCTATGGAAATGAAAGGCACAATGCAAGACATGAAAAACACAATGGAGACATGCAACAGCAGATCTCAAGAGGCAGAAGAAAACACTCAGGAACTGTAGAACATAACACCTGGAATCCTATACCCAAAAAATCTAATAGGATAAAGAATGGAAAAATATGAGCAATGTCTCCAGGAATTGAATGACAACATGAAGACATGAATGTATGTGTCATGGGTGTCCCAGAAGGAGAAGAGAAGGGAAAGGGGGCAGAAGCAATAATAGAGGCAATAATCAATGAAAATTTCCCGTATCCTATGAAAGACATAAAATTACATATCCAAGAAGCACAGCATACACCAAACAGAATAGATCTGAATAAACCTTTGCCAAGATACTTAAAAATCAGATTATCAAATGTCAAAGACAAAGAGAGAATCTGAAAGCAGTAAGAGAAGCATGATCCACTACATACAAAGGAAGTTTGATAAGACTATGTGCGTATTTCTCAGTAGAAACCATGGAGGCAAGAAGGAAGTGGTGTGATATATGTAAGACACTGAAAAAGAAAACTGCCAACCAAGAATCCTACATCCAACAAAGCTGTCCTTCAAATAGGAGGGAGAGTTTAAAATATTCTCTGACAAACAGACAATGAGAGAGTTTGTGAACAAGATACCTGTGCTGTAGGAAATGCTAAAGGGAGCACTACAGCTAGATAGGAAAAGACAAGAGTGACAGGTTTGGAACACAGTTTTGGGTGATGGTAGCACAGCCATGTAAGTTCACTGACCAAAGATGACTGTGAGTATGGTTGAAAGAGGGAGGTTAGGAGCATGTGGGACACCAGAAGGAAAGAGGAAAGATAAAGACTGAGACTGTATAACTCAGTGAAACCCAGAGTGCTCAAAAATTGTTATTAAAGGTACATGAGGGAGAACAAATAAATGTCAACCTTGCAAGGTTTTAAAAATGGGGTGATATTGGGAAAAAAACACAGTCAACGCAAACTGGAGACTATAGTTAACAGAAACATTGTGTTATGCTTCCTTTAATGTAACAAAGGCAATATACCAAAGCTAAATGCCTATAAGGGGGGGACGTAAGGGAGGGATATGGAACTCTTGGCATTGGTGATGTTGTCTGACTCTTTTATTCTACTTTAGTTTAATTCTGTCTTTCCTTTTGTTGCTTTTAGCTGTCATTTTTATTTATTTATGTATTTTTCTTTTAATTTTCTCTCTCTACCTTCTTTGATTCTTTCTCCTTCTTGTGGAAGAAATGAAGATGTCCTTATATAGATAGTGGTGATGGTGGTAAATGCATAAATATGTGACTACACAGGGAACCATTGATTGTTTACTTAGAATGGAATATATGGTGTGTGAACAAAACTGTCTTTAAAAAAAAAACAGATTGATGAAGGAACCTTGATGGCACTATATTGAGTGAAATAAGTCAGACACATAAGGACAAATATTGCAGAGTCTCACTGATATGAATTAATTATAATATGTAAACTCATAGACCTGAAATATAAGTTACCAGGATATAGAATGAGGCTCAAGAATGGGGAGTGGTTGCTTAGCAGAATGTTTAACTTGGTTGAACTTAAGTGTTTGGAAATGGGCAGAGGTGACGATAACATGTTATTGTGAGAATAACTAACAGTGCTGAATGGTGTGTGAATGTGGTGGAAGGGGAAGCTTAGAGTCATGTATGTCACCAGGAGGAAATTTGGAGGTTAAAAGATGGAATGTGTAAAACAGTGAATCTTATGGTAGACAATCTCCATGATTAACTGTACAAATATTAGAGATCTCTTTCATGAACTAGAACAAATGTATGATACTGTAAGTTGAAGTTAATAGCAGAGGGGTATGTAGGGAAAAATATACTTATTGCAAACTGTGTACCACAGTTAGTAGTATTTTAACATTCTTTCATCGATAGTAACAAATGTACTATACCAATACTATGAGTCAATAATGAAGGGGGGTAGTTAGGGGTATGGGAGGATTTGAGTTTTCTTTTTTTTTTTTGTCTTTATTTCTTTTCTGGAGTAATGAAAATGTCCTAAAAATTGTGGTGATGGATGCATAGCTGTATGATGGTCCCATGGGCAATTGATTGTGCACTTTGGATCTTTGGATGATTGTATGGTATGTGAACAATCTCAATAAAATTAAGTTTAAAAAAAAATACCTGTTAAATGAATAAAACAGTTGATCACATTATATACCCTTGTGCTTCCTGCAGCATAATTTACCTGTATTACTTAAAACAGCAGGCAATCAGAATAAGTTGTATTATACTAGATGGATAAATTTGGCCCTTGGTTTTCTGACCTTCATTTTGCTTTTTTTAATAAAAGTAGACTCCCTAGCTCTCTGGAATCAGGGAAATTTGAGTTAAATACAATAATATGATGCTCAGGAGTAAAAGTTTTTTGATTTATCAAGTGTTACACTGATAGGTCCATAGTGTGAGGGTCTTTCTTCTGACTTAATGACTTAACTATTGTGTATCTTAAACCCTAACTGAAAATTAAAGTTTACATCTGGTGATTAGGCAAGAAAGATTTTGGGGGATGGCTTTGCTAAGTAGGCACTTACTATCATTTAGAATCTAATTTTCTGTATTGAGACTATGGACTTTGGGGATGACTGTACAGTTTCAGAATTTTTCTGGCCTCTCTATTCCTCAGTATTTTTCTGGGCCTTTGAGAGTCAGAGTTCTTTGTGTTTTGAATCTGTTCGTGGGTAAGCCATTTATTTCAGGCCTTATTTTACTTTTTATCTTTGTTCATCAAAGGATCACTCTGAAAAGGTTGTGTAGGGATTTTTATTGCTTTTCTTCTAACTCAATTTTTTATACCATTTGTGTACAATTATTGTAGTTGCAAGAGGCAGACAGTTACTTTCTCATTCTTTGTCTAAAGAACTTCATATGGGTTGTTTTTATTGTAACAAAACCCAGACTTGTATATTTCAATCCAGTACTTGTCATGTTTAATAACTTAGAATTCTTATACTTATTTTGGCATGTATGATTCACTTTTGACCAACGAAGAAAGAACAGCTTGCACAAATAGTGACTTGTCTTCAGAGTTGACAGTCTGCCTATTGCACTAACCACTCTTGACAGAATGTCAAATAATCAGTGAATCTTGCTTGGCTTTAGTCATCTGAAATTGCTCAGCAGAAATCCTAATGAAAGTGCCACTTGACTCTTTTCTTCTTAAATTGGGCACTGTGTACATATGTTCCCTAAGGTGTTGTAAATATCACTAATTTACCAAAAAGGGAGAAATTCTGTTTTCTTTTAAGAAAATTTACCATCATTTTTTAGAGAGGCTGCTGCTCTAAACACTGTTGACATACGTTGATTGATGACTCTGAAAATCCCACAAGAATTAATCTAGGGCTTCAGTAAGTAGATATTGTAAGGGTGTCTGCATAAGTAGACATCAGTAAGCCAGTAAGCAGAAGCAAGAAAGTACACAAGGAAGTAGATTGAGGAAAGGGAGTGTTATGTTACTCAACCATTCTTTCATTCTTCAATCTGTTTTCAAACTTTTATTGAGTGTCTGTTACTTACATAACTTACATCTCCTTTTTGGAGGAGAGAGAAAATAAACACAAATTAAAATAAACGTGGTTAAGTAATGTGGTTTTTAAAAACGTCCTAGCTATTTCAGGCAGTTACCACAGATGCTAGGGTCTGTTTCTCAATTCTGTCTCAACAAATTAATTTTAAATATTTTATTCAGTTGTTATCAAGTACTCTGATTGGTTTATATACCCAAATTCAACATGTCCTTTCACAGTTATTTATTCTTGAAAATAGTTGTGCCAAGTGTCTAGAGAACCTTTTTCCAGGGTCTAGGAACCTCAAGACTGGAATTAGTGAACAAATGGTAATTTGTTAATATTCTGGTATATTTTACTATCCTTTCTCTGAATACTAGAATACTGAGGTTTATCAGCTTTAGTGTGGCTCTGACTTGGAGAGTGTTACTAAAAATTCTAATATTCTAACTTTGTTCTCAATACCTTTTTTCTTGTCATCATATAGCCTTGTGATAGATACAGTATGATTAATACTTGATATATGTGAGTCACTTCAAATATCATTTCATTTATTTGCAACAACTCTATTATCTCTATATTTCACATGAAAAACTTAATACTCAGAATAAGTGTACACGACTATGAAGTAGAAGAGCCAAAATTTGATCTTGTGCTCTATCCATTATGATCTCCTGACCCACTTAAATATTATTAAAGATATAATAACAACAGTGAAAGGCAAAATGTTGTAATGGCAAGAGTACAGGATTTGGAGAAAAACATACTTGAATAGAAGTTCCAACTCAGATTCCTAATAGCTGTGTTACTTTGGGAAAATTATTTAACTTCTCTGAATGTCAATTTTTATTATCTCTATAAGAAATATTTTTGTGCCTAACAAAGCTGTTGTAAAAATTAATTGTGAGAGTATATATCAAGATCCTTTATGTTTATCCAATACATACAAAGATTTTATTTTTGGAGTCATTTAGAAAGCATAAAAAAGTATTCCCAAATTTCCAGTTTCCAAGGTTATTTCAAAAATTAATAATTGCATGCAATTCAGATCTAGGATTCTTGTCATTTACCTCTTCACTCCTACCACTATTCTTTCTTTGGCTGATCCTAATTGAGAATTTATAATTAAAGTTTAATAGTGATCTTTGAAATAAGTGGAAGAAGAAATAGAAAAATCATATAATCAAACTAGTTTGTAGGCCAATTAAGAAAAATATCTTGATTGTGGTGATAAATGTACAACTTTATGATGATAAAAAAGAAAAAGAAAAAAAGAAAAATATCTTGAAACATTTGAATTTTTAGAAAAAGTTGGGAATATATACATCTTTTGGTTTCAGAGAAGTTTTTACAAACTCAGAGAAATCTAGCAACATTCACAGATTGCCTGTTGTTACATGTTTTTACATTTCAACAGCCGACATCTATCTCATTCACATCACTCCCCTGCCCGCTAGCACAATACAGAAGAAGGAAATATGAGCAAAAATGTTCATCAACTTTTTGGGTTTTTTGGAGGTTTATAACAGCAAATAAAAAATTGTGCTCGTCAAGAAGTTGGAAACTTAAAAGGCGAAGAACTTAAAGAACCCCTTAAAAACACAAAAAAAATGTGACTCACTAAAGTGTTGCTAAACCTACCACACTAGGAAAGCATTGTAGCAAAGACCAGCTGAGAAAAGGTGGGAAATTGCTGAGAGATCTCATGAAATGGGGATGAAAATGTGATTGACAGTTATCTTGGATTTTTATATTATTCAGCCAGATTTAAAAACCCTGAATGACTATTTCATTTACTGAGCGTGTGACCACAGTGAGATAATAATAATGCCGTTTATCCAGATTGTACTTTCAGGGTTACAACTAGGAAATCTTTTCAATTTGACAGTTTTGATGGATGACAGATGAAGATTGGATGATTCTCTATTCTCTTTCCTTTACCTAGGATACCTAGGAATGATTACCCTTAGGAAGTCATTTGTTGTTTCTATACATACATTAAAGTTAAGTCCAATTAGTGCTCCAACCTCTGGATGACACTATACCCAACATTTCTTGTGTTTTATATTAAAGCAACTGGTGATCTCAGTTGAACACTTCAAGCTTTTTGATTTGGACAATTTACTTAAGCTGTCTGAGCCATTTCTTCATCAACCGAACAAAAGTAAAAATGCCTACCAAAAATAGCTAGCATAGGATGTGGCACCTCCAGTTGCTTAATAAATATATGTTGAATAAATGAATAAATGAGTAATTAAAAGAATTGAGACTTTATGCAGATGAAATGACATAAAATTATGTAACATGACTTGTACAGCTCCTAGACTTAACAAATATCTTTTCTTCTTCTGCTTACCTTCCCCACTTCCCTTTTCTAATCAAATGATTAGACCTCCTTTGTAGAACATAGGTTGGGAATATTTTATTTGTGCTCCCCAATGAGAGCCTATTATTAAATAAGTGGACCTGAATCTGTAAATTTGTGGTCTAATCCGTGTACATCGCATGGCATCTTAGTGTAAGGAGGAAAACCATGTAAGTGGAAAAACTTCTGGGACATCATTTCTAGTGTTTCTCGCTATCCTGCATTTTGCCACCATTCTGGACGGATTCATTCATCACTAAATGAATGATTCAGCTAATAATTCTATCTTCAAGAGTCTTTGACATCATTTTTTTGCCAATAAATTTTATTTCTGTCCACTTCAGCGACTTATTTCAATGACCACATATTCAATCTTGCCATCATTAGAAGTGGCTCCTCATCTAACTCAGAAAACTCAGAAATTTAATGTAATAATGCTTTCATGTTTTGACTTCACCACTCACACTAAACCTGGAGTTCAGTGTCAACAGAACTTCCACTCCTCTGACTGCTCCCTGTTCTTCAAGCTCATGAGAACAGTCATAGTTTGACTTTCTTTCCTACCCTTCATTTAGGTATCTGGACTAATTTCCTCTATTACCTTCTGTATCTAATACGTCGTTTATAAAATGTCCTATGAATCAGAACTCTCCTTTCCATCTCCACTAAATCCTTGATTCAGCACATTATCATTTCCTTCCTGACAGTGTTATTGTTTACTATTTGGTCTCCCAAGTTCAAGTTTCTATTCATACCACTTTATCACCATGTTGCTTTAAGGCTGAACAATGATTTCACAATGCCTACAAAGTAAAGATCAAATTCATTAATTTTATCCAATATATAATGACTCAAAGGGCAAATTTTCTTGCATTATCAATTTCAGGAAAACTTGTGCTTCTCCAAAACAACCAGTTTGTTTTTAATATATGAAAATGTTGGCCCTCTTAACTCTTCAGGTTGATAGTTAATGGTTTAGGATCCATATCACTGTGTCTGGATACAAAACTTGGTCCTGCTGTTTATTACGTGTATGACTTTCAGCAAGGTACTAAATTTTTATGACACTCACTTTTCTCAGGCATTAACAAAGAGGATAAAAATAGTATTTACATTCAGAACTTGTGAGAATTAATGTAATATGAGCAGAGTTTGGGACAATGAGGCAGTATGGCTGGATTAGTCTGAACAAGGTTATGAATGGTAGGAGATGAGGTCAGAGAGGAAAGGGGGAAGAATGATGAGAGGTCATGCAAAAATGTTTAGGTCATTATCGGAATATTGGCTTTAAGCGAGGGAAAAGAATTGGAGGGTCCTGAGGTGAAAGACATGACTTGTCTTTACATTTTAACAGAATCAATCTGGCTATTGTATTGAACATCAACTGAAGAAGACCAGTGGCAGGAACAAGAAACCAGCTAGGAACTTAACACAATAATCCCGACAAGAGATGATAGTGACCTAGTACAGAGTGAAGGTAATAGAAGGGGTGATAAATGGTTGAATTCTGGATATAGTTTTGAAGATGAAGCCAATAGAATTTCTGATGGATTGGTTGAAGAGTATAAAGGAAACAATTACATAGTGATAGCAAGTATTTGCCTGAAAAACTGAAAGAATATAATTTCAGGTGAGCATGTTTCTGGATTGGGGTAGGGGTGGGGAGAAGTAAGTAAGAAGATACCAGGACATCATTTTGGACATATTAAAGATTGTAATGCCAACTGAATATTGAGATCTTTGCTTGAGATAAAAATGAGGGAGTCATCAAAATATAGATAAGGTTTAAGGCCACAAGAGTAGATGAGGTCATAGGAGAATGAGTACAGATAGAAGGCAACTTAGTGATCATGCCAACTATTAACAAAGAGATAAGAAGAACCAAGAAAGGACACTGAGTGAAAACAGCCAAAAATGTAAAAGAAAAAACAAGCTTAGAATCTCACAAGACAGATAAAGAAAGAGTAACTAGAACGGAGAATTGACCAACTGTGTCAAATGCTGCTGATAGGTCAAGTAAACTGAGAACTGAGTAGCAACACAGAGGTCACTGCAGGTCATGAAAAAAAGCAGTTTCCATGGAGTTGAGGTGACATCCTTAAAGGAATAGATTCTGAAGAGAATCGAAGGAGAGATATCAATGACATTGAGTTTGGGAGTTTTGCCTGGAAGGAAAGGACAGAAGTGGGATAATAGCTGGAAGGGGAAATGAGATGATGAGAGCAATTATTTATTTATTTATTTATTTATTTTAAGAAGGGTAAAATAACTGCTTTTTAATATATTGTTGGGGAAAATCAAATAGAGACAAGATAAAGAATTTCTCTGAACAGTCCTTGAGTAAAGATAGAAATAGGAATCTGTGGCACACGATAGTATCCCAAGAGGATAGATACACAGAGTCCAAACATAATTATAGGAGAAAAGAAAGAGTACATGGGAACAGATGCAGCTAGGTGGATATATGTGGTAGAAGTTGCTTATGGAGGTTCTCATCTGGATGCCTTATGAAGGAAAAAAAGGCTATCTTTTGAATGGGGAGGAAGTATTGGAGGATTAAGGAGAGTGGGCCCACTTGATATTCCTGCTTATAAATTTTAATGGCAGTAAAATGGAAAAATAGAAGGTAGTGGGTGGAAAGTCAGAAGCCTGAAATTGAAATTAAGGAGAGTTTTGAAACATTGGTAATAACAAAGTCAAGTATATGGCATGGGATTGACTGATGTTAAAGATAAAATCATTAAAAAAAAAATAGGTAGTTAAGGAACTGAGAGTCTAGGGTATTGAAAGAATCATCTACATGGATGGTAAAATCACCAAAGACTATGATATGAGTGGTGTTGGACAGAGTGACAGTGAACCAATAACTAAAATCTTCAAATAATTAGGGAGAGTATAACTGAGGAGAATTCCTTTAAATTCAGGGGCCATTGGAGCTAGAAGGAAAGTGACTTAAATATTTTAAGATCCAGAGAGAAGCAAGGTCTATTTTAGTGACATAGCAGTCTGGGACAGGGTGAGGGAACGTAGGAGAATGTCATGAACAGTCGGAAAACTTAGCTAATTTCTAATGTGAATCTAAGGGACGAATGTTGAAAGCCTGCCCCAATTGGAAGTCATTGATCTAGAAATTATAAAATAGCTTTCAATTGAAATCACCATCCTACCCAGAAATCCATTTGTTAGGAAGCCCCATCAAGCTGAGAGAGAGAGGAACACAAAAATTGCTAATGATGATATGTCCAGGATTGTTTGGGATAATTTTTTTGGTTCATTAATGGTGATGTATTTTAATACTTTTATTATGAAAATTTTCACACATTCATAAATGTAGAGAAAATAGTACCATAAACCCCCACATACTATCATCAAGTTTCCAGAATTATCAAGATTTTGGCACATTTGAGAAAGCTTGTTTTAATTGGACATAGAAATATTGAGAGAATGAAACTGTAGTCATTATTATTATATGTATAGATATTCCATTTTGATTTTTTAACATTTAAGAGAATTTGGCCTTTAGAGTAACAGATTAACTAAGTGATTAAAATCTGCTGCCAAATGTGCTTGTGATTTTAACTTGAAATCTTACTACCTTTGTAATCAATATTGAAACATTTAAGTAAGCAATTCACCATATTTATATTAATGTACTAGATATATAAGGAAAATTTTGTCTCTCAAAAAAGACCACTGAACTACTTAAAAAGAAAACTGAGTATCCTAAGTTTATAAATGCAGTTCAGAATGTTTCAGAGCATTAAGTTGTTAAATAGGAAGACGTTAATCAAAGATCCTCCCATCCTGAAAGTGATTGGTAAAATTTGCTACATTTTATAATTAATATAATAAGATATGTAAATTGAGCTTAAACACCTAAGAAAAAATTTTACTTGATATTTTCATAAAATAAATTTTGAATATTTAAGTTTATTTACCCTTAAATAAGTTTTAAAGCCAAAATAATTTCTGAAAAATATTCTCTGCACTCTAGGCTGTTTGAGGACACTGGAAGACTGACATTATGAAGAACAGTGCCTGACACATAGTAAACATTTATTAAATGTCATTACTAACTAATTATTAGCCATTATTAAAACTATGTGGTACCACCAAAAAAGAAGACAAAAAATTAATGAGACAGAGTACAAAATCCAGAATTATGCCTAATTATCTTCAGGAATTTAGTAGATGTTTAAAAGGAAAGATTTAAGATCAGTGGAGGAAAGATAGATTATTTAATAAATAGTATTTGGAGAGCCAAGAGCTAGCTGAAAAAAAAAAGTGAATCCGTAACTTACACAATACACTAAAAAAAAAAATTCCAAATGTATAAAAAATTTACAAGTTAGGAGAAAGAGAAAGAGAATAAAAATATTAGAAGAAAAAAAAGCATCAGGGAATTTTTTTATTAGTAGGGAAGGATTTTTTAATTATTATACAAAACCCAAAAATAAAATCAGAGTGCTTTGTGTATCAACTATTTTCAATGGCAAAAAACCTATTTCCCTTAATTAGTATGGACCCCCTAAAATCCATAAAAAATATTTAAGGGATATAAACAAATAATTCAACAAAAAATAAATATATCTGGCCCTTAAACACTGAAAAGGTACTCAACCTCAGTCATAAAAGATATTAAGATACAATTAAAATACCATTTTTACCTATTAGACTGGCAAATAAAAAGTTCAGTCACAATTTACTGGTGAAAATGTGTTGAAACGTACTCATTGCAGATGGAAGCTTAATTTTATAACCTTTATGGAGGTTTATTTATCAATATTTTAAAAAATTTAAGTGCACCTACCATTATCAATAATAAACTTCATTTTTAGAGCAGTTTTAGGTTTACAGAAAAACTGCACAGAAATTATAGATGTTTCCCATTAACTACCACCATCTCCCCACCACCCCCAAGTAAACAAATAAATTCAGCTGTTAATGACATATTGCATTAGTGTGGTACATTCATTTGTTACAGTTGATGAACCAATGTTGACACATTATTATTAACTAAAGTATGTAGTTTACATTAGGGTTCACTCTTTGTCTGTACAGTACTACCTGCATAGACAACACCAACAGTTTCTGTTGTTTTCAGACTTCTGGATGGGTATAGTAAATGGGTAACC
Source organism: Choloepus didactylus (assembly GCF_015220235.1). NCBI lineage: Eukaryota > Metazoa > Chordata > Mammalia > Pilosa > Megalonychidae > Choloepus > Choloepus didactylus. The sequence goes on along the minus strand of NC_051314.1, from coordinate 114,446,831 downwards.
TCAGTAGATTACAGGGACAGGAAACAGTGAGGTCATCGTATATACTCCCTATCTCCCTGTCTTTGGGGAGCTCTCTTTCAGTGCTAAGGCCTCAGTGTTCTCTCAAGGTCACCAGATCTCTCCTGAGGTCCAATAACCTTTCCTACACCTTGGGTCTAAGAGTGTTAACAGGGTCTTCTATTCCTGGCCCCAAATAACTTCCTATTTATTATGGTTTCCCTCTACCCACCCTCACCTTTTTCAATTGGCTCATAATCAAACCTTCCTCAAATGATCTGAATGGGTCTCAGTTTCCTGTTTCAACCCTGACTGTTACAGTGAAGGAAGGAGGTTTTCTCATTGTTGTTGGTTGTTTTTTTGCAATAATTAATACAGAAATGAAAGAAACTAAATATTCAGTCATTGGAATGAACCATGTAGAAAGACATGATATTTATAAAGTTTTATGGTTTTATGTTAACTTCAAAAGAATGTATCTGTTAAAATAGATTATTTAAAGCAAAGTGTACTCTATTTAGTCTATTGGTTTCTGAAGACCTTGTTTTATTTCTTTTTTTCTTCATACTTTTCTCTTTTTTTATTTATTAGGCATTTTACTGTTTAATAGCATACTTACTACAGGATAAAAAGTAGAAAGGAGAAGAGAGAAGAGTTCAGTGAAATTCCTTCAGCTAGATATCTTTCCTTATAGGTAGAGATCTTAAACTTCCTCAGTTTCTTGCCACTGCTCCATGTTGTTTCACCTTCGTTCAATGACTGAATGTACAGACATTGAACTAAATATTGTAGTAATTTCTGAATTATTAATATAAGGGTTCTCATTGGTGCCATCACTTCATTCATGTATCAGATAATAATTTTGCACTTCTGACCACATGACATCATGAAATAAGAATAGAAATTCCACAACACAATTGACTGTGGCACTTTTTGCCTGTGCCTGGTTAAGTAGATTTATTTTATTTTGAGTGGTAGAATATTAGAATACTTTGTAATGATACAGAAAATGACCATGAGGGATTTTTTCCCAGATATTCAGTGATTATCTTGTGACACAACCCTTAAAACTTAAAAAAAGTTATCAAAAAAAAAAATCGTTTGTGGATTTTCTTTTTCAAAACATAAGCATCCGGCACTTCCGCCCTTTTGGCTGTCTGAGCAGCATCATGACAGTTGGCAAGAACAAGCGCCTTACAAAAGGTGGCAAAAAAGAAGCCAAGAAGAAAGTGGTTGATCCATTTTCTAAGAAAGATTGGTATGATGTGAAAGTACCAGCAATGTTTAATATAAGAAATATTGGGAAAACACTAGTTACGAGGACTCAAGGAACCAAGATTGCATCTGATGGCCTTAAGGGTCGTGTTTTTGAAGTGAGTCTTGCTGATCTGCAGAATGATGAAGTTGCATTTAGAAAATTCAGGCTAATTACTGAGGATGTGCAGGGCAAAAACTGCCTAACCAACTTCCATGGCATGGATCTTACCCATGACAAAATGTGTTCCATGGTCAAAAAATGGCAGACCATGATTGAAGCTCATGTCGATGTCAAAACTACCGATGGTTATTTGCTTCGTCTTTTCTGTGTTTGTTTTACCAAAAAACACAACAATCAGATTTGGAAGACCTCTTATGCTCAGCACCAACAGGTCCACCAAATCTGGAAAAAGATGATGGAAATCATGACCCAAGAGGTGCAGACAAATGACTTGAAAGAAGTGGTCAATAAATTGATTCCAGACAGCATTGGTAAAGACATAGAAAAGGCTTGCCGATCTCTCTGTCCTCTCCATGATGTGTTTGTTAGAAAAGTAAAAATGCTGAAGAAGCCCAAGTTTGAATTGGGAAAACTCATGGAGCTTCACGATGAAGGTAGTAGTTCTGGAAAAGCAACTGGAGATGAGACAGGTGCTAAAGTGGAGCGATCTGATGGTTATGAGCAAGAATCTGTTTAAAATTCAGACAAAATAAAGCCTTATTTGTGGAAAAAAAACAACATAAGCATCCCAAATTTGTAGTCTTTCCTACAATGTCTAGTAGTGTGCTACTTGGGAGATATTCTTTTAAACACACACACACACACACACACACACATTTCACATGCCTCTTCTAAATAAGGATAGTTTTTAACAGTAATTGAAAAGCAAATGTTATTTTTTTTAATGTGCTACAGAGACAGTATTTTGAAAGTGTTTATTTGGATATAGTTTCATCACTAAATCATCTTGTTGCCAAAAATTATGTAAATGCATTAACTGCAAAATATCTCACATCTGGGTACTTCTAAAACTTGAAGACAGCAATTTCTAACCCGCTATAAAATATTCCAAATAAAAGATTTAAAAATGTAAATGTGCAACAATTGCCACTTGCTTCCAGAACAACTATTAGGTAATAGAAAATTTTAGCAAATTTTTTTCAAAAAGTATTGTTATTATTTACAAAATAAATGTTACTTTGGTACTTGGGTCTTGAATCTTTGTGATGGAACTTTCCCAGCAGTGAAGCCAAGGGAACAAAATACTGAAACAAGACCTTGATAGCATAAAATGTTAAACCAAGATGTTAAAATATAATTTGGAATATTCAATAATGTTGCTTTCACTAAATTACATTATTAATAATAATGTTTACAAAAATATTTTTGATTAATATACACAATGAAATTAAACTTATTTTTAAATGCTGTTTCTTCTTTACCTCATCCTTCTTAATTTCTATTTTGTGTATGTTTTAAAATGTAATATACTGGAACACAATAATATGCATATCATTATTGAATTAATATGTCTTAGAGTGACCCAACTATTTTTCACTCTTAGGAGTGTATAGTGAAAAAGTTTAGTGATCTGTTCTTTAAATAACTGAGTTGTAGATCCTGAGTGTTAGAGTTAGGGCTCAAGTTCAATAACGTTAAAAGAGAACACTCTTATTTTGAGGTTAATAGCAATACTAAACACATTGGAAAGTACCCTTAGGAATTATCTTACAGGTGTTGATTCTGAATGGTAATTTTGAAGCAACAAAAAGAGACCTTCTGTCAGCTTTGTTTTATTCTTTTAAACTTAAAGAGAGAAAGTAATTTGCTATTGAAAGAATCTGTGCAAGTGAATGCAGCTCAATTAGCTTTTCAATGTAAATTTTAATTAGTGTTCTGACTCAGTGCCTAATTTGAATGTTGTCAGTTATCTGCAGTTTAGAGTATTTAATGCCAAGGTTTACTCCTGATTGTTTAGGAAGAGCCAAGAATGGCTTAATTCCACCCCACTGCTTAGCGTATTATTAATGTACAGCTCCTTGTGGCTTTAAGTGCCCTACAAATGCTATTGCATACCTATGTTTTACACATCCCCTTTTCAAAACAGTCTTTCTCCAGTTTCTTGTGGAGGTTAGTAATATTCAATTGTTCATTCAATTAATTCAGCAAATATTTATTGAGTGTCTAATATATGTTAAGCACTGCCCCACATGCTGGAGATGTAGCAGTAAACAAAATATAAATACTCCCTGCCCTCATGGGTCCTACATTTTACTGGAGACAAAAACAATGAGCAAGATAAATAAATAAGGTATATAAAATATTCAATTGTGATAAATATTAGTATTTTCCTTTTAGAAGGAAAATAGAGCATGGAAGTGCATTGAGGGGAAGGGAGGGCAATTTTAGATGGGGTGGCGAGGGAAGACCTCTTCGAGAACAAGACACTTGTGTAAAGATATTTGAGAGACCATCCATGAAGATTTTGAGCAAAGAGCATCCCATGCTGAGAAAAGAGAGAGTGCTAAGTAATCAAAGAGTGCCTGGGGTGTTAGAGAAAATGTGGGAAGCCAGTGTGGCTGAGCCAGGTGTACACACGGAGAGGAAACAGATCATTCAGAGCCTTGTAGGTTTTAAGATGGCCAAATGAGAATGGAACCCATTAACAGATTGCTTTACCCGCTATTTTGAGGATAGAATTAAGGGGCAAGAAAAGTCACATATTCTTAGGGGGCAATTGCAAGAATCAGGTGATAAATCATACTGTGTTAGCTGAAGATGGTAGCAGTGAAGTGGCAAGATTCTATATGAAATTTGAAGGTAGGGCTGACAGAATTAACTGATGAATTAGCTGATATGAAGTATATTAGTTACCTATTGCTACATAACAAATTACCCCAAAACCCTTAGTGGCTTAAAATAATATATATTTATTATCTCAGAGTTTTTGTGGGTCAGGAATTTGGGCACAACTTGGCTGGGTCCTTTTTTTCCCAAGAGGCTTTAATCAAGGTGTCAGCCCAGGGACCACAGTCATCTCAACAGTCAACTGGAACAAAGTTTGCTTGCAAGCTCTCTCAGTGATCTTTGTCAGGATTGAGTTTCTTGAAGGTTGTTGGACAGAAGTTGCCTCTCCATCATGGCCAGCAGAAAATACCAGCAAGAAGAGAGTCAGTCTTTTACAATGTAATCACAAAAGTGACATCCTGTCACCTTTATCATATTCTAGGGGTCAGAGGCGAGTCAGTAGGTCCAGTCCACACTCAGATGAGGCAATTATACAAGGGCGTGAGCACCAGGAGGTGGGGATCATTGGCAATCATGTCAGTAACCACCTCTCACCTGAGGTATGAGTTAAAAATAAGAATCAAGGATGGCTCATATATTAATAACAGCAAATAGGGCATCTTACTTGATAGCGTCTCTTTCGTTGTTTGAAATCTTATTTATCTTTCTTGAATTGCAATAGATTTTAAAATCCAAATCTTCATTATAAGATTTCATTATAAGATTATAAGACTTTCTGCCTCCATTCATAATCTATTAATGGCATTTGCCTCATGCTATCTCTTGTTTTCTTCACCATTCTGGAGTTCCCATAAGTGACCAGGAAATATTTATCGAAATTTCAGATGTTCCCGATATTGGGTTACAGGGCAGTAATAATAAAGTCTGCACCTTCCAGAAGAACTCAGTGAAGGCTGTTGTTGGTCAAGTTGCTAAGACATTTAAAGAAATCTAGATACAAGTTTAGGAAGAGATTGCTTCCAAAAGGTTAAGGAATTTGTCCAAGTTCACACTGCAAGTAGCAGCACTGGATTTGAAACTGTGCCCATTTTATTTTACAGTCTATCCTCTTTATAGTTTTTTAACTTTCAGTTTTTAAAAACTTTGTAAACCTGAGAGACAGAACTGACACCCTTGAAACCATTAGGAAATAGTTACTTGGAAAACAGTGTAATATGAAATGAAAATAAAATTGAAACCTAGAGAAAGGAGCCATCAGGGTGGACTGGAGTAGAGAATTGGCTGAAAGGAGGCAAGACCAAAATGAAGTCATGAAGAATGGGTAGGGTAAAGATGTACATAATACATTGCATTTTGTGGTTTATGCATAGGAAATTGTTAAATATATGTGATTTTTTTTCATTTGCCAAGCAAATGTTTTCTTTGTTTTTTGCTTATTTTGCTTATATTGAATGAGACCCCCCCTTTTTTTTTCATTATCTACTTGTGGAAGCTAGGCTTTTTAGTTATTTTTCCACCCTTCGTGGTTACTTTTGAAATATTAATTAACATAACTAACCCAAATTTAAATTTAATAAGTATTTTAAATTTCCTTCCAAAAATGCAATGGCTTTATATTCTTGCTTGCCATTTTTGTCCTTTTCTTAATCTCTGCCCATATGTTTTGGAAGTGGACTCATAGATTAGACATTTAGTTATTGAATTATTCATTTATTTTTATTTAGGTTTTCCACATGTTTACCATATTTTCACTCACCCCAAACATTTAGAATCTCATTTATTCTATTTGGGTCTTTGCCTAATTCTTTAGAAGTTCGTTGATGAAGGTCTGCTGCTGATAAAGTGCTTCAGATTTTTGCTTATTACAAAAGTAATTTCTCCATTTTTCTTGACAGAGAATTTTACTCCATATGCTATTTTATTATTATTATTTTTTAATTAGAGAAGTTGTGGGTTTAAGAACAATCATGCATAAAATACAGGAGTCCAATATACAACCCTATTATTAATACCTTACGTTGGTGTGGTTCATTTGCTACAATTGATGAAAACACATTTTAATAACTGTACTAGTAGCTGTAGATTTAACTTAGAGTTCCCTGTTTGTATAGTGCAATTCCATAGATTTTTTAAAAAAAATTGTTATTCTATTATCATATATACAACCTAACATTTCCCCTTTAAACCACATTCAAATTTATGTTTCATTGCTTTTAATTATGATTTTAAGATTTATATTAATAGAGAATGGTTAAATGTGTTCCTTTGATTCTGTAAAGTTACAAATTACCTTCCTGTTTCTTTTCTGAAATTCTTTTTATTTATGATGGCAATTGCGGAAGTAGAAAATGAATATGCATACAATGTATTCCTGCATCATCCTTCAACAGAAATAATTTAACAATCCTTCCTTAGGGACTTTTGGCTATGAGGAAGTTACACTGTCAAATGGGCTACCAATAAAATAGCCCATTCTTCCATGTCCCTAGCACTGGCCTAAGTTCTGTGTAAGCCTGTTTCTACCTGTCTAAACCACATCAATGATTTTGAAAGCTAGATGAAAGTTTATTCATAGTATCCCAAAAACTTCCCTGTAGCTTAATGTTGCAGTTTTCCAGCAAGTACATGTTCCTCAAAAGTCTTCTTCTTTTTAATTATCTGTGCTGATTCTGAAAATTTTCTAACTTGGTAAAATTACAAACAGGTGCACTGATTTTTTTAATGAAAGACTTCGCCTTTTATTCTATAATCTCTTCCAATCAGAATGAATCTAATGACTATCATGGAAGAGTTTGCCGCCAAATAGTGGAATTTCTATACACAATCAACATGGATAATGATAAAGTAGAATCTGTGCACAGATCTAGAATTGAGCTAATCATTTTTATAGTAAGTAAAATCTAATCAGAAACTTAGAATTAACTGGACTTTAAATATGTGCCATACCTTTTTTTTTAAAAGTCAAGATTTTAAAAATCCTACATGATCCTTTATTTTCACAATCTTCTTTTCTGTTTAATGTTAACAACTCATTTTACATCAGTGTTCAAAAAATGAGATTATTCAAACATCTTAAATTTTTATGGGCTAGTCCCTTTTGTTCTTTTTTACTACCTTCATCCTGTCCACCATAACCTAGGTTAGTTTTATATATGTGGAAGGATGGGAAAATATTAGGGATAGGTCTGTTAGGTCCTTCAAATTTTAATTCAGACTGTACTGAATATTTTAATATATTGCATCCTTTAAGAAATGAAAGAAATGTTATGAATCAATAAATTTCCAACTATATCATATTGTTTAGGAAAAAATCAACTTTATTTCCATACCCCAAAGAATTTGCCTATATAATGAACCATGCTGTAAACCAAGAAGAGTAAGTTGTTAGTCTTGTTGCATCAAATGCTTAAGTCTGCTTAGCAACTTGGAGATGCTCATTATATATTTGAATACATCTTTTATATATAAATGTTGTGTGTTTTTCAAATAGATCAGTGACAGAAGTGGTAAGTACGTGCTATAGGCAGAATTCTAAGATTGACCCCCAATGACCTGTGACCTTGTTAGATCCCTTGTCCTTGAGTGTCGGGAGAATCTGTGAATATGATGAGATAACACTCCCATTATATAGCAAAAGAGAGATTATCTTGGGTGGTCCTGACTAACCAGGTAAGCCCTTTGAAAGCAGGGAGTTTTCTCTGGCTTGGAGAAGAGGAATAAGTCAAAGAGATTCAAAGTTTGTGAGGGGTTCAGTGTGAGGAGAAGCTCTGTGGCTGGCTTTGAAAATGGAGGGGTATACAAAGCAAAAGAAAAGTGCTAGCTTCTAATTGCTATGGGTGGTTATTGTCTGATGGCCAGCAAGGAAATGGAAACTTCAGTCCTAGCCTCACAAGAAACAAATTCTGCCAACAATCTGAATGAGCTCAGAAGGAAATTTTTCCCCCAAAGCCTCCAGACAAGACCTCAATCTGGTCAGCACCTTGATTTCAACCTTATGATATACTGAGTAGAGAACCCAGCCACGCTGTGCCTTGACTTCTGACAGAACTTTGAGCTAAGAAATGAGTATTGTTTTCAGCTGCTAAATTTGTGGACTATCAGGTCTTACTCTCATTAAAATCGGAGTAAAAGAATTCCATAGGGAAAGAGAGCTTTAAGAAATCTATCACCTGAAAACCCTCAGCTAAAGTTTGTTTCAAATGTATAACTGCTCCTTGAATACCCACCACATGGTATAAGATAATTGCATATAGAAGAGCAAGAATTTGGTACAAGTGAGTCCAATGTGAGTCATTGTAGCCACTCCAACAATACCCCAGCATTTAGAAAAATGGAAAAGAGAGCCTAGACTGGCCTACATGAGGAAATAATTAGTAGAGTAGACTATGTTAAGAAACAACTATTTTTGTTGAAAATTTCCTTTCACTACAACAGAAACCCCAAAGAAATGTTCATGGGGAAAGGGCAAAAGATTCATTTCTGCTGTTCAGATATTGATGCCTAGGCATATGTAGGCAGCTTTACACATTTATATTATATAGATAGTATCTTTCCTATTAGAGACAATTAAATTCAAATCTCACTACTTGGATTCCGTATTGGAAATGCATTAGTTGTAGTGAAATTCCTGTCTGATCTGTTGAGTGCCTAACCCATGCCCACATTGAAGTCTTTAATGAAATGTGCTCAATATTAACCAAGTTTATGTTTTATAGAGAGTCACTTTTATTAAGCTACATTCAATGCTATGCTGAAGCTCTCTGAACCTAAGGCCAGAAAGGGTGGGTTTCTTTTCTTTTAATGAATTTTCCTACAGCATTATATTTAGTAAGGCAACATGAGGGTGGTTAGAAACAGTGACCCTGGAGCCAGATAATGTGAATTTGAATCTAATACTTAGTATCTTGTGATTGTAAAAATGTTTCTTAATCTCTGTGACTCTCAGTAAATTAATCTGCAAAACTGAATGTCTAAAAATATCTCAAGAGGTTTTAATTAGGAATAATTGAGATCATGAATAGAAAGCACTTAGCACACCGTCTAGAATAGACTCACTATATATTAGCTGTTATTTTTGTTGTTTTGTCAAAATTAGATTTTAAAAATTTGCAAAAGTATAAAATAATTTAAAAATATGTCAGTAATCCCAGCATTCAAGGCTAGCCAACATCGGGGAGGCAGTATTATACAATGGTTAGGCCCACAGACCCTGGAGATTGATTACCTGGGTGGAATTCCAGATCTGCCACTATTTATGTGAACTTCAGCAAATTAACATTTCTGATCCTCAGCTGTGAAATGGAGACTGTATTAGCCAGGGTTCTGTAGGGAAACAGAACTGATAGGAGATATATGTAAACATTATGAGATTTTTGTAAGAATTGTCTCATGTGACTGTGTGGATGGGCGAGTCCAAATTCCATAGGTCAAGCCACAAGCTTGGAACTATGATGAAGGTTTTCAATGTATTCCACAGGAGAAGCTGGCTGGCTGAAGTAGAGATGGAAATTCTCTCTTCTGACTGCTGAAATCATCACATCTCCTTTTAAAACCCTCAACTTATTGGATGAGATATCTCTCATTGTTGAAGGCAATCAGTCTCCTCAGTTGATTGTAAATGCAATCAGCCATAGACACAATCAACTTACTGATGATTTGAGTCCATGAAATATCCTCACAGTAACAATCAGGCCAATGCTTTCTTGACCAAACAACTGGACATCATAATCTGACCATTTTGACACATGAACTTAACCATCACAAAGATTAATAATAGTGTTTATCCTATAGGTTTGTTGTGAGAATGAAAGGAGATAATATATGTACAATGCTTAGAACAGATCCTGAAACTCACTTGTGATATATGTGTTAGATGTTAGAAGAGCAAATATTATTCCAAAATGTGTTTATTTGTATGTATATATATATAATCTGTGCATATGCATATGTATTGCAAAAACCAAATTATATTGTACATATTGGGCTGTGCCCAGCTTTATAAAGAAATTACAATTCAGCATGACCATTTTTATAGAGAAAGTGTACTTTCACAATGTCATTTTTAACTGCCCAGCATTCTATTTGTGATTAATGTCTTAATTTATTATATCATAATATATTAATTAAATCCCCATGTTGTGCATTCGTATTGTTTCCAATATTTTCGTATTACAATTCATGAGATGAACTTCTTTGTGGTTAGATACTTGCATGGGTCCTTGGTTATTTCTTTGGACTATTTGTTAAGAGTAGAATTGTTGGAATGATAACATACATTCTGTTAATCCTCATTGCAAAATTGCCCTTTACTAAAGATGTAGGATTTCACATTCCCAATAGCAGTAAATATAAAGTGGCTGTTTTCTGCACCCCCACTCACACTAGCACCCTAAGTTTGATAGTAATGTCCAATTGTTGGGTTAAATGAATTACAAATGAAGTTGGATGTGGTTTTCTGTTAATATTTCTCTAGTATTTCTTAATTTTTGAATGGTATATTTATTTTAAGAGGGTTATTCTATAACTTTGCATTATGTAGAATCCCATTTCTCAATAAAGCCCAACAGTAAATATATTAATTTTCTATTGGTGCTGTAACATATTACTACCAACTTATTTTTGGACATCAAAAGTTCAAAAATGTATGGTACTGGAAGGGCTGAATTCCTTCTGCAGGTTCTAGGGGGGTATCTCTTTCCTTACTTTTCCAGCTTCTGGAAGGCTGTCCACGTTCCTTGGCTCGTGGCCCTCTTCCAGCAATAGTATCTATGACCTCTGCTTCCATTGTTATATCTTTTCTGCGCTCTGACCCTCTTGCCTCCCTCTTTTTTTTTTTAAATCTTCATTTTATTGAGATATATTCACATACCACTCAGTCATACAAAACAAATCATATACTCTATTGTTCACAGTACCATTACATAGTTGTACATTCATCACCTAAATCAATTCCTGACACCTTCATTAGCACACACACAAAAATAACAAGAATAATAATTAAAGTGAAAAAGAGCAATTGAAGTAAAAAAGAACACTGGGTACCTTTGTCTGTTTGTTTGTTTGTTTCCTTCCCCTATTTTTCTACTCATCCATCCATAAACTAGACAAAGGGGAGTGTGGTCCTTATGGCTTTCCCAATCCCATTGTCTACCCTCATAAGCTACATTTTTATACAATTGTCTTCGAGATTCATGGGTTCTGGGTTGTAGTTTGATAGTTTCAGGTATCTACCACCAGCTACCCCAATTCTTTAGAACCTAAAAACGGTTGTCTAAATTGTGCCAAAGAGTGCCCACCAGAGTGACCTCTCGGCTCCTTTTGGAATCTCTCTGCCACTGAAGCTTATTTCATTTCCTTTCACATCCCCCTTTTGGTCAAGAAGATGTTCTCCATCCCACGATGCCGGGTCTACATTCCTCCCCGGGAGTCATATTCCACATTGCCAGGGAGATTCACTCCCCTGGGTGTCTGATCCCATGTAGTTGGGAGGGCAGTGATTTCACCTTTCAAGTTGGCTTAGCTAGAGAGAGAGGGCCACATCTGAGCAACAAAGAGGCATTTGCTTGCCTCCCTCTTATAAAGACCCTTGTGATTACACTGGGCCCTCTTGGATAAGCCAGGATACTCGCCCATCTAATAATCTTCAACTTAATCACATCTTCAAAGCCTTTTACTATGTAAGATAACATATTTATAGGTTCTGGGGATTAGGATGAAAACATCTTTGGAGGAGCCACTATTTAGCCTTGCCAGTAAGTTCCCTTCGTTTCTTCCCCATGTAGCCTTCATCTAATCCTTAGAAAAGGCTGAAGAGATTAATTCTAATATTAAACTTAAACTTCATGAATGCTCTGCAAAATATTGCCCACTAGAAGCAAAGATACCATTCAAATTGGAATACAATCCTTGTGAAAGGATATATGTATATATAATGAATTTAGTAGCGTCACAGAAAAAAACATGGTTTTCCATGAAGGATGTAGTGTGAAATACAGTGTCAAATCAAATAAGCAGGGCTTTTCACTTTCTTCCACTTCTGCTTACATAATCTTGACTCTCTTAGTTCAGGCCTGTTTTTGTAGATCAGTGACAAAAAGATAAGCCAACAGGCATTGCTGAATCTGAAATCTGGACCGGTGCCCATGGGAAAGCTGAATGAGACAACTGAACTTTTTTTTTAACCTGTGACAGAATCTAAAATTTCGGGTCAAGTTTACAAGAGAGGAATTTTTAATTTGGGCACTCTAGTTTCATTCCATTAATGTCAGTTTTTTCCACAATTTGAAATTCTGGTTCAGGAATTTTCTCTCACTGCTTAAATTGGCCTCACTTCAACACATAATATTGGCTGCTTTATAAAGACCAACATGCTTTCCAAAAATATATATTCTTTCTATTACTAATAAAATTAAATTATCCAACATTGCATTTTTCCAGTGGTTTTGAAAGAAAACTTTTCTTTTCTAAAAAAAAAAAAAATGCCATATATTAAATGTACTGTCCTTTTGACATGGTATCACTGCTTGTACAAGAATACCACAGCCTTTTCCAGCTGTGTCTAAAACTACAGTTTTTCTATAAAGAACAGGAAAATTCAGTAATTAGTAATAAGGATATGTATGATTTTGACTTTAATTATTTTTACAGTCACTGTCATCAGTATTGATTGCTGTGATCTGATTTCTATCATTCTTTTAGAGTTATCAGATTTGCTTTAGCTGTTCATTGTCATGATATATCTAACATCCCCAAATTTTATATCACAGAATGGCTCTTTCACTATTTGCTTTTTCAAGCATACTTACAGTAGAGCATACCAATTTTTAATAACATATGTAAGGGAAATTAAGTACAAGGCAGCAAGAAACCAATGCACTATCTCCCCCTTTGAGATAGTAGCTCAGCAATTGAACAAAATTCTGCAAATACAAAATTGTTAGCTACCCCTCCCCCATAAAGAAATATTTCCTCATTAAGGCCTCCATTCAAATTTCTCTCCTCTCATAGATAAACTTGGCATAGGCAACATGGAGGATTCCTGTTAAATATTTACATGAAGAGAAGAATACTACCTAATTAATCACCAGTGTACTACTACGGTTATTGGTGTGTGTATTTCTAATGCAGGTGTTCATAATTTATATGGAATTTAATGAGCACGGATGGCTTAGCAGTTTTTGTTCTCTGGTGCAAACCAAAGCAATTAAACAGTTTTGTGTTCACGGAATCATAGAAGTTTAGAATCTTGGAAATGGAAGAGACCTTATATATCTTCCTGACTTGTTCTCTCATATTACAAGTGAGAACACTGATTCCCAGACAGGCTCAATGGCTTTCTAACCCAGATTCCTTTGTGTTAGTTCTAAATGAGTTGATGATCTTGGAACTGGCAATAGGCAAGTCTACAAAGATCTTAAAGGCCTTTTGCTTCTCCAGCCTCCCCACTCCTGCCTTTTACTTGGCCTCACTTCCTCCCTGCAAACCTCTTCCTCATATCAAAGCCTGCCAAGGCCCTGGTGTCAGACTTGTATCCTTTGCTGTGTACTTAATTCCATTATCACCTTCCCCAGAATTATTTGCATTAACAAATCATAAATCATGGAATTGTAAAGTAAAAACTGTCTGACTTTGGTGGATGAATGAGATGATGAAACTTGAAAATTGGCTGCATAAGCATAAAACTGGCCCCATATGCCTTAAGCAACATTGTAATTTGTGGTTTGGATGTATTATGTTCCCCAAAATGCCATTATCTTTGAGTCTTGTGTGAGCAGGAAAGTATTGGTGTTGATTGGATTGGAGACTTTTGATTGGATGTTTCCATGGAGATGTGATCACTCAGCTGTGGGCAAGATCTTTCATTGGATAGTTTCCATGGAGGCATGGCCCCACCCATTCATCATGGGGCTTGATTAGTTTACTGTAGCACTATGTAAACTCAGACAGAAGGAACAAGCTTGCTACAGTCAGGAGGGACACTTGAAGAATGCACAGGAGCTGAGAGAGGAACTGCAGATAAGAGACAGTTTAAAGATGACCGTTGAAAGCAGGCTTTTGCTCCAGAGAAGCTAAGACAGGTGAAATGCCCTAAGAGCAACTAAGAGTGACCTTTTTGAGGAACTGCAGCTTAGAGAGGAACGTCCTGGGAGAAAGCCATTTTAAAGCCAGAACCCTGGAGCAGACACCAGCCATGTGCCTTCCCAGGTAACAGATGTTTTCTGGATGCCATTGGCCATCCTCCAGTAATGGTACCCGATTGTTGATGCATTACATTGGACACTTTATGGACTTAAGACTGTAACTTTGTAACCAAATAAACCCCCTTTATAATAGCCAATCCGTTTCTGGTGTTTTGCATTTCAGCAGCATTAGCAAATTAGAGCATAATTTTTTTTTTTAAAAAAGGTTTCCTCAGAGACCTAGTGTTCATAAGCCCTGTTTAGAGTTCCTATAAGCATTTTATATGGATTTTGGTTTTGTTTTTATTAAGTAGCTATGGAGGGAACTTATAAAATATGTCTGAAATAAATGATGATACAACAAACACTCCTTACACCAACTTTAAGATAAATCATATTATTAACCTTGACGCCCCCTTTGGACCCATCCCAATCACATCCATTTAGCCATTCCTGTCAGAGAAGGGAATGACTTTTAAGTTAAAGATTCATAGTCTCTTGCTTTTCTTTATGATTTTACCACCTAACCTTTTCTCTTACAAAAATATGCTAATTCCTGATTATGTGTTGTTAACCCTATATAAATGGAATCATTGTGTATGTCCTCTTTGGCAAATTGCATTTTTGTGCAGCCTTATTATCTTGAACATCACACCTGCCTTTGTAATTCTAGTTCATTCGATTTCACTGCTATATAGTACTCCATTGTATAAATGTATTACAACTCATTTATTCTACTTTGGTTGCCATGAATGTTTATGGTAAGCATTAATACATTTGGATGTATTTCTGTCTTCTTATTTTGTGCTTTATAATTGCCTTCATTTTCTGCTTTGTTTCTCTTATTTCTTGCCTTCTTTTGAATGATTTTTTTATATTCCATTATTCCCTCTACTAGTTTGACATATTTACTTTGCATAACCTTGTAACTACTTTAGAAATTGTACATCCATACTTAACTTATCAGAGTCTAGGATTGAAAAATAAGAAACTTCATTCATTTACTCATGCATTCAAAGCATTGTTACAGCTCTTAGGATAAGCAGTAAAAAACAAAACAAAACAGAAAAAAAAAAACCAGACAAACAAAAGCCTGCCCTATTAGAACTACATTCTAGGGAGAACTTAAATCTTGGTGTAAGACACATGTGCTTAACAACCAGAAAATGAATCAATCTATTGATGTGAAACTGAGCAGCTTAATTTTATTGGTTAAAGGTGAATAATGCACAAGATAAACCAATGGCAGACACTGTATGTATCCTAGGGAGAAGGAAAACAAAACAACAATATGGTTTTATTTCACTGAAATTTAAACATCGGAAGACATGTAGTCCATCTTTGCAAAAAAAAGATTTCTAGAAGTTGTTTTATATTTAATTGTGAATGTGATAGTTTCATTGTAGGGTTTTGAACAGGGAAGGGATATGAGCTGATGATTTATAGTTTAAAAGGTTTACAGCTGCTGTTTGGTGAATCAATTTTACATGTGTTTATGAGTATTTATGTGTGTGCTCACACGTATTGTTGGAGGAAGCAGTGAGAAAATAAGGATGAACATAGGCAGAACATTTCAAGTAGTCCAAGTTTGGCATAAGAATAGTCAGGGAAGTGGTGTAAAGCAAAAGGCTCAGTATATACATACAGGCAGAAATAACAGAATTTGCCAATGTGGATTCCTCATATGAACAGAAGATCACGTGAAATTTCCATAAACAATGGAAGGAAAGGAAGAAATAGCTGAATTAATGGTTTCAAAAAGAAACTCAAAAATATTAGTCAAAATTGGCATATCCATAAGCATTATCACATCCCGTCTTGAAATCTGTTTTCAGCACCCAGCATTTTCAGGTATTTTTTCAGAGTATTAGTTTTCAAACTTCTTTATTTGTAGAATCCTTTTTGAAATAACAAAATCTTACTCCACACTACAATATAGGAAATGCAAAGTTGTATTTTATTCATACGAATTTTTTACATAAGTCCACATTGGTGACATTTACTATAAATGTAATCAGTTAAATAAGTCTATTTGAAATAACATAAAAATAAAAATATTAGTACCTTCAAAAAGTTTAAACATTTGTTGGATGGTATGATGGCTGGATGTGGATGGATGATTTTACTTAGAGAAGCTTGAAAGCTTCAAGAAATAGCATATGGGAAAACGTCAATAGCAAACCACTTTACTTTAGCCTTGAAAGGGGAAGTCTCTGCTAAGATGACTCCAGGGTCAGATAATCACCATTACCCTTTCTTAACCTTCATCTTTTGGAAATTTTTAATTCAATCACACATGAACAGAGTACTATCAATTGACACAAATAGAATTAATGACATCTTTTTTCACTTTGTATGTTCCTAATTTAATAGAACTAACATGATAATGCAATAGCACAATTCTTAAAAACAAAACACAATCAATAGGACTCTTCATTTTCACCTTTCAGTGTAATTTTTTTGAGCTCCTTTTGGAGCTTAACCTTATTTAGAAAAACTGGTACTGACTGTTTTCGTCACTCATAGTATACTGTTTTTGAAATCCTGAATGATAGGAAACAATGTACAAATGATTTGATCTTTTTAACTGAACTATCTATTTATTTGCTGTTTACCAATTCACAAATTCTCTCAAACAAGTTACACATCAATTTACTCAAAGCTGGCAAATGGATTTTAAATATATAGACATTGCTTCAGAGAATTGATTTTTCCTTCTCTACCCCCAGAATTATTCAGCATATAGTTGTATTACTCTGAGTGGAAGCTCAGCACACAAAATGCTAACTTCTAAAACCAAGACGTGAGGGAGTAAGGGAGCAATGTTTCTCATTTCAAAAATTTATTCTTGATGTCTTCCTTGTCATTGCTTCTTGGAATTCTCTCCACAACCAGTACATTTAAAATATTGTTTGTTTTACAAAATTTCATTTATAGATAATTTTTCAGAAACTTTTCAGCTGTGTGAAGAAAGTAGACTTGGATCAGAAACCAGTATGAGAGAGTATTTACCTGACAAGGTTTCTGATAAACATTTCACTTTTGATAAATAAGGTCCTTTCCTTGGGATCTAGGGAAACATGCTCCCCACTTGACTTGATCAGATGTTTGGGTTGTCACTCTCTTACAAGGATCATTGCCCCTTTTTTCTTTCCTTTACAATATTTCTGCCAGGCTCTCCTCGTGTTCTCCCCACTGCCGACTATTCTTTCTTCTTCCTGTCAGAAATGCCTCATGTTTGAATTCATGGACCTATTTTTAAATGTCTAAAAGGAAATTCTTAGACTACCTTATGTTTGATTGTTCAATCGATCTGACTGACAAGTTTTCTTTAAATTCAGCTTTATGTCAAAAGTCATTCACTCTTCCTCTGGTACTACAGGGAACATGTAGTTCTTGGTGGCATTGTCTTCCTTTATTGACTATATAAATAATACATTCTGATTAAATTTTGTGCCTAATGATCTTTGAGCAGTAATATTCTGCTATTAAAAAATAATTTCCTGCCATTTATTATTCAAAATTGGTTTCTGAAGAATGAATTTCATTTCAAAAAAAACACAAAAAACAGTGAATGTAAGTATTGCAGAGGATTACTTTTAAAAATATTTTAATCCTTCCCTTGTTGCTGAGAACAAAAGACTGAAGGAAGACACATGCGCTTAACAACCATAAAATGAATCTATCTATTGATGTGAAACTGAGCAGCTTAATTTTATTGGTTAAAGGTGAATAATGCACAAGATAAACCAATGACTGAAAATGTATAATGTATCCTAGGGAGACAGAAAACAAAACAATATGGTTTTATTTCACTGAAATTTAAACATCAGAAGACATGCAATCCATCTTTGTAGAAAAAAGGGTTTCTAGAAATTGTTGAAAATGTTCTTTGATCATACACTCAGATTGTTTCAATCAGTTATTCAAGTAAAGCCTTTGTATTGTATTTTCAACCTTTATTTCCAAATCAGTGCTAAATTTGTTTCATATGGAGATGTAAATAGCAGCTCCTCGGATCCTGGTTAATCCCTAAACTATTGCTGCTAATTTGCAGCTGCCTGAGAGGCCCTTTTCTGATAAAGAAAGAAGCTTTTACCTGCAAAGCAGTTTATAGCCTTTTTGATATCTGTGCAGCAAAGCTTTTGACGCTGCATAACATAGAAAGGATCCTGTTTTGTGGAAAATAAAGGAGTGAACCACCATGGGGTGGAGGGGCAGGGGGGTGGTGCTTTTAGAAAGAAATATTTTCATAGATTTGGTAATTCATGACAGTAAATTTCTTATTTATAATATGACCTTTTCAAAGACATACTGAATATGCTCAAATTATACCATATTTTTAATCACATTTTGGATTGTAGTTGTTTACTTAAACTAGGTCTTAAATATATTATTCTGATGTTTATCCTATTTATGCTCATCTCTTACTTATACATTTTAGCCCTCGAAGTATGTTCTAATTGTGAGATATTACATTATGAAAGACAGGCGAGGAAGTCAAATGGCAGGCAGCAATAGAAGTTTATTGAGAGAAGCTGCAGGGCAGCCCCAGCCGGCAGAAGAAAGACTGTTCAGAAAGGATAACCACGCGGTCTAGTGGCGGGATTCCTTTTTTTATAGGGCTTTCTGCCAATTAGGAGGTTACACAGTGTCTTCTGAATAAATGTAAGGTACCTGAGCTTTGGCCAGTGGGGTATTACACCTAGTTTATCTTGTAACTTGGCAATGCCTAGTTTGTAGATTCATACGGGGCGAGGTGGGGGAGGGAGGGAGCAGCGATGGGGCTCATGTCCTGATCTGCAACCCGGCTTTGTAAGAGGGAAATTAGGGGAGGGACCCAGAGCCTAGACCTAACACTAATACACTAATAGCCCATCTTCTCACTCTCTCCCCTCCATGCCTCCACCCTCCATATTTGGTTTCTTATATTATCTTCTAATACCTCATTTTATTTTTCTCTTCAAAAGAGCATGCTTAATTCATCTATGGAGTCTCTTTTAAAAAATTATTAGTCAAACTGGTTATTGTAGTAGTAAATATCAGCACTTTGTCCTTCTAGCTATCTTCCCTATGGGCTAAAAAATTAGAAACGGTGTAGAAACAAAGAACAGCCAAATGCTAGATATATATTTACATTTAGGATTTATGAAACCTGGAAGTACCAACTTTGTTACAAGTTTTGGAGTCACATATAAAGTTGACCTGAAAGTTATACAGCCCAACATACCTGCTTGCTTTATCACATTCTGCTGTTACTTCTCAATTTTTACTCATCCATCTTTCCATTTCTGACCATAGACTACCTGTGGCTGCTAATTTAGTGTGTACTTAGGGTCGGAAGCAGTTTGGGATTATTATTATTATTATTTATTCACAAGTGAAGGAAGGTGGTTGATACAGTAGCAATTGAGATCATAATAGGCATAGATCCAGACCAGCGTATGAGTTGAAAGTAATTGAAGTCTAGGCAAGATACTTGTCAGAATTGCTGGCTGGTAGAAAAAGTGTTAAAATCAGATTACAAGTCAAGGTAGGAAACTGCAAACACAGAGCCCAGGGTCTCAGCCACTTGGTCAGAGAGAGCTTTCACAGACTTACTAAAAACTTGGAGGTGGGTATCCTAAAAGTCACTTCCATGGAAACACAGACCCATGCAGTTAACGCTCAGTAGTCAAGTAAATTTGCAAAAAGCTAAATGTTATGTTCTTGGTTTGACAAGGATGCTCTGACATATACCACTGGTTACCTTATACTACAGGAACTGATTGTCTCATGGTTTGGGAGGATACAAGTCCAACATCAAGGTATTGGCAGGACTTGCTTTCTCCCAGAGTGTGTCATGTTCTGGCAATTCTTCATCACCTATAGATCTCTCTTTCCTTGTGTCTGTTCCTCTGGTTTCTGCTGACTTCTGCCTTCTATTGACCTCTAGCTTCTATTGAATGACTATGTCCAAATTTCCTTTGCTTATAAGGACTCCAGTCATATATATTGTGGCCTGCTATGATTCAATGAGTCCACGCCTTAACTAATAATATTTGAAAAGGTCCTTTTTACAAATGGGTCGACGCCCACAGGACCAGTGGTTAGGACTTGAATAGGGCTCTAAAACCTCCTGTTCTTTAGAACAATTTTGTTTATTTGTTTATTTTCTCAAACATAGTTGACATTCCCTAAATGTACACTCTTTGGAAAATACAGTCTTAGATGCATCCTTATTACCTTCTTGCTCAGCTTCATATCCAATCACCAAGTTCTTTAAACCCTAGGGATTCATTCCTCAAAGAATCTCTTGCAGCTTTTCCTTCCTTCCTGTTACCACTAATTTCAGGTTGGTGGCACTTTCTCTAAATGTCACTAGGAGTGAGGGGAGATAAACATACCTCATATCACTGTTAAGTAATTTTTACTGTTTATCATTAAAATAATGTACTTCACTTTAAAGTGTCCCCAAAAAAAGATTAAAGAAGGGCATGATATCGGCTTTATTATCAAAAGAAAGAATAGGTTTTAAGAAGTTGAATAATGCTGGTTTAGACCTTTATGAAGCCTAAAGCATTGTATCATAGTTGGTCTAAACTATTTCTTTGCCCTTCGATATACCATCCCCATCCCCAGCAATGCGATTGTCTCAAAAGAAACAAGTGAAAGCCTGTCTTCATCTTGAGAGGCTTTATGGTATATCATAAAAATGCTGGGGGAACCAGGGGACTGCTACAGACAGACCAGTTGTCTGATCTCAGGCAAGACAATTACTCTCTCTAGACCTTAGTCTCTTCATCCGTGAAATAAGCACGGAGGATTAGACAAATCTCAATATATGTGAGTTTAACATTGCTTCTCTACTCAAAAATCTTGAATGCACCTACTGCTTTTCCTGACCTTTTGGCCAGGTATTTAAGACTCTCTAAAAACTATCACGAATCTGTTTTTGGAAACATTTTTTCCCATTGGTCCTCATTGCAGACTCTCTGCTCTGGTCAGATTATCAGGTCACTGTCACTTGAATGCTCCTTGCTTGTTCCTATCACAAGACTTTTGTTTATGCCAGTCTCCTCTCTGGAATCTTTGCCACTTCTTTCCCAAAATACACATTTTACTTTTCTTTTTTCTTTTTTAGGATTTAAATGAATTTCCTTCCCCTCATGATATTTCTGCAATCATTCTGAACAGCAATAATTTTTTACTAATCAATTTTCTGTAACAAAAACTTGTGTGTATTATTTGATCCTTATAATGCAAGATTCTGTGTATTTAAATATATCTTATTTCCCCATTAAGATGTATTCTTCTATTGCAATGACTTTCTCATAATACTCAGTAAAATATTTTACCCATAGTCAGTAATAAATATTTATGTATCTATGGTTATAAATTAATTATGGAAGATTTATAAATCCATAATAGAGCCTATTTATATCAAACTTGAAGCTGCACCACAAAAACCAAAATGACATCAAAAAGTAATACTTTCAGTTTTTCTTAAAATATCTTCCTTTTAAAATGTATCTGCGTCTTAGAAATTAAACATCCATAATGAATATTTAAATGTATGTTTTTGGACTCTGCACCGGTGCCCGAAAATGTTCTTTTACTGGCTGCATTTATCAGCTATCCATAGGTCCATCTCCCAGTCATTTATATCACATCTTAAAATTATCTCGCTTATTCATTTTTGTATTTGTTTATCATCTGTCTCCCCCTGCTACAAAGTAAGCTCACGACCACATGGATTTTGATAAACATGATCACTACTGTATCACCAGGGTAAATGTTAAAAAATGAATACACTACTTGCATGAACTAGAACAAGTAGCTTTTTCTCTCTTAGCCTCAACCTTTACAACTCTAAAAATAGAAAATCTTATCTATTTCCAGTGTTAATTAACCTGTGTTCCTATAAACCACAAAGTTCTGAGAAGCTATCTCGGAGTGTTATCTGAGGATACCAAAACGAGTTGGTGCTCTAGGCTGCCTGCCTCACTTTCAATGGGGCAATTCCTTCTTCATCTATTTTTTCATTGGGTACAGGTAAGGCAGGTTCTAAATAACATTTGATTTTAAAATATGTGCTGCTCTTAAAAATGTTTTAGAAACTTCCAAATTAGAACCTTTCCGTATCTTTCTAGAGTCCAGCTCCAATTTTACAGCTTTATGTTTCTGTTCTTTATTTTTTTCTTTTTCTACTCACATGCGTGGGGAAACACTGATCAAAATACTTATTCTATCCAATACTGTGCAAACTTTAACCTAGAAATGATGGCACATATTTCTTATCGGAAGGCAAAGTAGCCTTGTGTATCTGGGCCAGTCTGGTCATTTATTTGGTATTAAAGTCTCCAGTGTTCATTTCCAACATGTGCTCATGTCTGCTACTTCTTTCCCTGCCCATCCAATTCAGACCAAATATTGAAAACAGCAAGCCCAGCTGTGTGGGTCAAGTGGAAATAAAATACCTAAAGCAACTATTCAGTATAAATTTAGAAACAAAGAATGATGCTCATATATATTCAGTGTTGGTTACAGTAATGGTCACTTTAGAGTGTCCTCTGAATTGATTAAATTACTAGCATTACATTGGCATGTTGACTTTAATTATTGTTGATGTTGTTGTATGTTTGTTACAATTGCTACTATAGTGGTTGTTTTTCCAGTGTTTTTGCCAAAGATGTAAAACAAACAGAAGCTATGTTTCATCTTTTTCTCTAAACTCCAAGTTTACTTAGAGATAAACACTTGAGAACATCATGCCTTTTCTTCAAAGGGATTCCAAGTTCATTACTGAACTTGAATATACTTGAAACCAGACTTATCTTAAACTGCTGAGATAGCTTTCCACCACTCTTCTTATTTGCTTTTATCAAACTGAGAATGTGGGCTAAATAGCATTCATATAGGAAATACCTCTAACTTAGCAGTTACTCTGATTGAGAAAAAAATAAATTTCCTATTAAGTCATGTCCATGCAAAACAGTTTTAGTAAAATGAGCCTCATTTATGAAATCTTGAGGAACATAAGCCAGCATTCCAACTGATATTCTTAGGAATAGCAAGAACACAACTACTATCATTATTGAGTTGATATTAATGTCAGACTTTGGCTGACTACTTTCTTAAATTGTCGTTTTATCCTCACACCAATACTTTCACTTTTAGATATCATTAGGTGCTGTTGAGGTTCAGAGAGGTCAAGTCAGCTGCAAAAGGTCATACAGTCATTAAATAGCCCAACCATGTTTCAAACTCAGATATAACTGACTTCTTGGCCTATTCCTTCTCCTTTATTCCATGACCTCCAAAGCCTCATAATTGATGTAAGCATTGCCAGTCCAGAGAAATAGCCACAAAGTGAGAGAAATGGGACCATAATTGAGATGCCCCTAAAGCAGAATTTATCATGCAAAAACATTAGCCTCTCTACTGCTGCATTCTCTCTTCATTTACACCATTCTGGAATTCATGGGAAAGAAAATGAGCAAAATTCATCAACAACTTATTTTCTTATTTTCCTGTTTTTCCTCCTATGTGGAAAATAAAAATCACTACACTGTACTCAGAAAAGCATTAAGACAAGACAATTATTTTTATTCTGTTGTTAATTGAGGTGGGACAGAAAAAAGTTAAAAGCACACACACACACAAAAAACAAGAGAATAAGGAATAAGAAAATAAGGAATAAGAAATGTGAACTACGAATTATTTCTTCCTTTTTTTCTGTCAGAAAAAAAGAAAATTGCTAACCAATTAATTCCAAAGCAATTTAAGTTTTCTGCCCTTGAGCTCTATCCCCAACCTTAGTACTGATGATTTCAGAGACAGCAGCAAAGAAGTGACCTCATTAAGGCAAAGTCCCTAAAACTCTTCTTAAAGGGAGATTATAAAGGGAGAGTTTCATGAGGACTAAATGATTTCATGGTCCACAGTGGGGAAGACTTGTTTCTAAAGAGAACCAAAAAAGAAAAAAATAATAGGAATAAAAGCCACCTATAGGATGTTATAGGCAATTTTAATTTTGGTAGATGATATCCTTTTTTTTTCCATTATGATGGCTTATATTTCAAGTAAGTCTAGATTTTTGAGTCTGACTTTTTTTTTTTTTTGCACCAACATTATTCTTCTCAAAGCTTAGCAATATGTTGAGAGAATTAGTATCAATCAACAGCCTGAACCTCTAATATTGCTTTTGAAAATTCCTTTGGAAGTAAATGCTCTGATTGCTATATTTTTATCATTTTTTATATATATATAGTGTATGTATATAATATATACATTATTTACTTAAACCATAGGAAAGTATTACCAACACCATCTCTCTCACATACATCATTTTGAAAATGTATATATTTGTAATTTTTTCCCCTGAGATGCAAGAAATTGCAATTCTAAAACAATAACCCTTATCTGATAAAATAGTGCTTTGGGGGACAGAGACTGTTCAAATTCTCTAATCCTTAGCCGACGCAACTTTGCCCACTATGAGGTTTCAATCTGATATTCTTCAAAATTCATTTAAGACTATATTACATTGTTTAGTAATTTCTCCAATGGTTTTTCTCCCGTGATCTGAGTCCTCAAATCACAAGATGGTAGAAAATCTGTAGTAAAATCTTAGGATGTTTCAAACTTAAAAAATTAATTTTAATATGTCATCTTAATGTGTAGCTTAAAACATTTTAAACATATGCACATATGTATAATATGCAGTCTTTCGGTGATTAGAGTAAATATCATGAGAAATCTAATAGAATTTTATAATTCCAGAATTATTTTAGAATTTAGAATTTAGACGCATAAACCAAACTTTTAATCAAGAAATAAAAGAAACCAATTTTAGGAAGATTGGATTTTCTTATTTAGTATTCATTAATTCATTTATTCAGCAAATATTAAGGGCCTACTCTGCACAGACAGAAATTGTTAAACGACAAGGGTATAAAAATTAGCAGTCCTAGTCCCGACCTTAAAAAGTTTGAAGTCAAATAAGGGAGAGATTGAGAAAAACTAACAACTAAAATGCAAAATTAAAAAAAAAAAAGCACAATAAAATAGGTGTTATAACTGCAATGTATACAGGGAACTGCATCAGCATTACAAAGCGGGCAATGCATGCCTTTCCAAGCCTTGGGAACTTCAAGGATGGCTTTTTGGAGAAGGTGCCAATTAAGTTGGAACTTAAGGGATAAACAGGTATGGGCATAATAAAACATCATTTCAGACACAAGGAATGGGACAATCCAAATGCACTGTAGCCTGAGAAAGCAGAGAAAGTTCAAGTTACTGTAAGTACTCCTTTGACTGGAAAGGGAGAACACGAGTGGGAATAAGAGACAAGACTTAAAGACATGGGGGAGCCAAATCATGAAGTACCCTGTATGCTACATTAAAGACTTTTTTTGTTCTACAGTGAAGGCTATGAGCATTTTAATCACTAGAATTGGATTTCATTGGACTAAGTGAGGAGGACTAATTTGAAGGGGGAAAAAGACAGGTGGTGGAAAATCAAGTACCGGATGATTCCAGTAATACATTTCAAGAAATGAAGAAGGCCTTAATTAAGTCCCGTCAGGAGAGAAGAAATTAGATTTGAGATCTATTTAGAAGGTAAAAAAGCAATAGAGCATGGTAGCAAATGTGATGTTGGGGATGAAGGTGAGAGAAGAATCAGGGATGACAGTCTCACTTTTAGCTAAGGTGATGGAAGCTGATGATTCTATTCATAGAGATAAGCAATTCAGGTGAAGAAGCAGATTTTGGGGGGAATGAGATGAAATTTGTTATGTTAAGGTTAAAGTGCTTTAGGAAGATCAAAGTGGTATTTTTAAACAGAAGAACCTGTAGGCCTGGAGCTCAAAAGGGGGATATAGGTTAGAAGCATAGATCTGGTGACAAGACAGACATTATTATTGTTTTACAAACGGAGAGACTGAGGTTGGAAGTACCAAGTGGCTTTGCAGTTGTACAACAAGCAGTCAGACTGGACTGTGTCCAGGACTCTTTCTGCAATGACATGATAATGGACAGAACAGTCATACCTGCCTGGAAAGTGCAACCTCAAAAGCAACGACGACATCACCTAAGTAAACAGAAAATTAGCCAGGGAGGGCGAACAAGCCTCACAGAATACTGATAAGCCTTTATTGAGTTTCTAAAATGAAAAGGATTAAACAGTGCTTGCTGACTTCAGAGGGCAAGTTATTTCATGAAGGCAAGCAAGAATGTCCCAGAAACTTTCTCAGGACATCAAACACAGCTCCAAATCTTCTGGATAATATCCCAGGGAATCTTTAATATCCTCACAATGTCTGTGACTCTGAAGGATGAAGGGTGAAGCAGCATCCCCAGCTGTGATTTGAAGCAGAGGTTCCTGGGAAACTAGGTATTTCAAAGCCAGCTTTGCTTTACGTCTATGAACCTGCCCCACCGGCTGTGTTCAAACACATGAATTGTTCACTGCATAAAATGATGATTATCTAGCTTTCACCAGAAAGCTGTGCAAGAATAAAAGGCTGAGAAGAAAAGAATATTTTTATTATTAGGTTGCTATTCTTATGAAACATTCACATAGCAAAGGCATTGCCTTGCCGTTAAAAGAAAGTTTGTTAAGGAACTTTATGAAGAAGATGCGTGCACTGCCTCTGAAGTACAGGTATCCAGAAAAAAACAAACAAACAAACAAAAAAACGGCTGAGTTAGAAACTCAGTTCAGGACCATATTGTCAAAGAGTAAGTAAGGGAAAAAGCAGACATCTATTGGATTAATTTAAAACTCAAAGAGCATGGGTTTGAGCATTAATTATATTCCAAGCAGAATTTATTTCAGCACATGTGCTGATGATGTAGGAGCCTCTCCATTTCTCTTCTGTCCCTTCTTGGAGTCATTTGGAACCACAGCCCAATTAAGATGAGTAGCTCAAGGATAGTCTTCTGTTGTGCGTTCACAGTTCATCAGGATTCTGAGGTTTCCAAATGCAATCAGTATGTTGTATTCAATTCAATTCCACCTCTTTCCCCCTCCTGCACCACTACTTCAACTATCTAATAAACTGCAGAATGCCAGACCCTTCTCAATTGTGGTGTTGGTCCCACCTTGTGAAATGAGAGGGCTGGAGGGGGTTGATTCAGGTGATGATTTGCCTTATCAAGGTGGATTTCACACATTCTGTTCTTTTTGTTAGCTAAAGGAGAGAAAAGTATCTCTGTTTATAAATATTCCACAAAATGTATATTTAGGCTAACTGAGTCTTCTTTTAAAATTCAAAACAATTAAAAGAAAAAAGGAAAATATTAGTTGCACTTTTGGGTGGAGTTTTAACAGGGAGTTTGTAACAGGACAAGCTGAAATGAGGAATAATGGAAAAAAAGAAGGCAATCTGGAGAGCATGAGACTTCTCAGGGTTGGGAAACAGCAAACAAGAAAAAGAGATCCAAAAAAAAAGGGAAGGAAAGTGGCAAAAATGATTCCTAGATTGCATATTAAGCCAAGCCCATTTGCTACCTCGTACCTTGTTAAGCTATCAGGAGGTGGTATACAGCTTGATGGTTAAGAATAAGGGCTTTGGAGTTAGACAAACTTGAATTTGAATCCCTGTTCCACTGACTGGGTGACTTTGGGCAAGTTACTAGGTCTATGAGCTTCAAAATCCTTGTTTTTAGAATGCAGAGAATCATATTACCTGGAGCTATTGTGAGGGTTACCTAACATAGCTATGTGAAATGTTTGGGAAGTGCCAAGCAGAGAGTATTGCTTGATAATGTCATTAAAGACTAAAATTGTTGAATGCTGGGAGCTGGAGAGTAGCTTCCTGAACATCACCAACACAAGCATTTTACAGAGTAGGAAAGCAAAGAGCTAAAACATTAAGTTTCTTGCCAGAGGTGATGCACATAGAAAATAGCCTTCCAAATCATGTTTCAGTGAGTTCTAGAACACAGAAAAGGATGCTGTGGAAAGGGACAGAGAAAGTGGATTAGAAATCTGGGTTCCAGCCAGAGGACCTTCGGCAAGTCCCTTAATCTCTCAGTTTCCTCCCCTATAAAATGTGTCTTTCACCTCCATGATCATATAGTATTATACCCTGAATATATGAATGTAATTTACTCTGTGGGAACCCATGCTTGACAACTGGAGTGAGAAGGGCAAGGAGGAATTGAGAACCCAGCACACAAAAAGGAGAGAGCAGAACTAGGTAGAGTTTTTGGCAAAGCAAGAGTAGCAGAAATAGAGGGATTCTTGGAGAAAAAGAAAGGGAAAAAACTAAAATGTGAGGAAAAGGTGGGCCACATAGTCAACCTCTTCCTCTTCCAAAGAGTTCCCAGGACTAAAATTCCACCAGTTTTGTTTTGTTTCTTTTCAGGATTAACAAGCATATATGGAGTGTGCTGCTAGGGGCTGAGAGGTATCATTACCAGCTATTCACAGTTTAGTGTTTCACTTAGGAAAATAATTTGAATAAAATAATTTACTCAAAAAAAAAAAAAAGTGTGTATGGAAGGGGGAGGAGAAGGATAGAGTTTCTACTATTAAATCACATTATTCAATATATTTAACATGTGAGCACATGAATACACATGATTGGGTTAGAAGTAGTTTTATTTATTTACCTTTAGCTCCCAAACCAATGATGCCCCTCAGCAAAATAAGTGGTAAGGGCTCCAATTCCTTATTATGGATGCAGGAGTCTTCCAGGGAACTTAACTTTTCCGCATAGTTTTTTTCCTTCATAGCTCCCACCTGATCCTATGTGTGGGCAACACATCAAGGCATTACAGTATAACATTAATCCCAATCATAATCATTTGCACAAACTGGATACTAATATTGCTAACTCTTATTCAGAAATATGCCATTTTAGTTTATAAATAAATGTCATTGATTGGTACTGTTAAAGATTTTATTTAAATATGATGATAAACTACTCATGATAGTAGTAAATATATATCTGTTTGTCCACATCTATGCAGTGTTCATGACCTACTGCTGAAGGAACAAGTATGATGTCATGAACTCAATTCTGGGCTTTGCAGTGATCATCCACGAATGAAGGCAAAATGTATAGAGCTCTCTAAGAGCTGTGAGTGGTACAGAGGATAAAGAAAAGCCCAGGAAAAATCCCAAAGAGTAATTAGAAACCCAGACTAATTCCCTTCAGAGTTTGGGTCAGAATCCCCCGGTGCGTATTCTGCGTTTGGGACTCTTTCTCTGTTTCTCTCATGCAGTGCAATAAATAGATTCCCTGATGCTGTATTTCTTCCTGCACTGACTTGCTTGGATTTTTAACCATCTCTAGATTTTTTAACTGACTGAGCTTGATGGGTCTCAAATGAAGGTGTTTATTATCTTTATTATTTTTAAAATACTATCTTTGCTCTTTCACATTCCTTAATTAAAACCAGAGTATGTGCCATAGATTCCTGGTCACTTTTAAATATTAAAAAACTACCACCCCTCGATCTTGGGGCTTGCCTTATGGGGTTTGTTGCTGCAGGGGAGAGGCTGAGCCTGCTTGTGATTATGCCTGGGAGTCACCCCCAGGAACCTCTTTTTTTGGGGGGTGTGGCCTCTCTCTGGGCAAACTTGATGGGTGGTCTTGCCACCCTCCCCACTGCATGGAACATGGCTCCTGGGAGTGTAGATCTCCCTGGCAGTATGGGACATGGCTCCCAGGGATGGTCCTGGACCCAGAATCATGGGATTGGGGGGGGCTTCTTGGCCAAGAGAGGCAAGAGAAAAGGAGCAAGGCAGAGAGTTTCAGTGGCTGGGAGATTTCGGGTGGAGTCGAAAGGTCATTCCGAAGGTTGTTCTTGTGCATTGTAAAGATGTCTCTTTCTGGTTTTTAGTTATTGGAATAGCTGGGGGGAAGTGCCTGAAGCTGTTGAACTGCAACCCAGTAGCCTTGATTTTTGAAGATGTTTATATGGCTGTGTGGCTTGCATGGTGTGACTATGTGATTGTGGGGGCCTTGTGGCTCACACTCCCTTTATCCAGTGTGCGGACAGATGAGTGGAGGGATGGGAACAGGAAGTGGATGAGTGGGGGGCAGGGATGCGGGCTGAGATGTTTTGGGGGTTCTTTACCTGTATTTTTGTTCTTTTTTAATTTTTTTTTTTTTTTTTCAAGTAGTGAAGGTATTCAAAGGCTGATTTTGGTAAGGAATGCACAACTGTGTTGTGGTGCTATGAACAATTGATTGTGCACTGTGGATGATTGTAGGGCATGTGAACATATCTCAATAAAACTGAATTAATTAAAAAAAACTATTAAATGAACACTATTCAGAATTCAATAATAATTTAAAAAATCTACCACCAGCCTTGTCCAATTTAAAATTTCACTTTCTTGTCCAATTTGACACACATTTCTCCCCATTATCCAATACCACCAGCCAAGCTTTGCCTTGGGGGACTTGCAGAGAATAGAGGATGTGGTCTGCTCTTTCACGTCTCTTCTCCTCTCTCTCTTCTGGATTTAACTTCTCTTGGCTTTGGAGTGGGGAGAAAAGGGAAAGAGAAAAGTGACTCTCACATTAGCAGGGCATGCAGTTGCAATCTTCTGTCTGTGGTCTCTACTTTTCCTTCAAGGCCCTCTGTGGCTTCATTCTCAAGGCTGACTACCTCATGGTTCCCGTGGGTATCTTCTTTGGGCAGCCTTACAGTGCCTTTCCACCAGGAGATCTGGCTTTTGTTCAAACTCTTCCTACACAAGGGGTGAATCAAATATAGTGACATGCCTATCTGAACATTGGGAAACATATATTTTTGCTTTGCCGAATAGTGCAAAGTGGTTCCTTTGCTACACCTTCTCTCAATCCTGCCATTATTTTTTTCTGCTCAATTAGGGAATGATAGGCCCTCTTCCAGAACTGAAATCTAACCTGGGAATAAGGTTAGATTCTCCTTTTCTTGCAGACATCCAAATCACTATGGATGACTCTCTTTGAGCTTCTCCCCTCACTGGATTTTGCAGGGATAGGTGGGGGTAGCAGAGCCACTGTACCCTCACTAGGCTGACAGCTACTACTCTCAAACACCTATTTCTCTTACCTGCCAGCTGCAAATATACACTTGGACCCAGCAGAAAAGATAATGTTTGGTGTACCATAGCCATTTAGGCCATTTCTCAAAAAGCCCTGAAGAATTGTCTGACCTCCAGTTTGTATATTTTTGGTTGGAGAGGGTGTTAGGGCACAGGATACTTTTAGAATATAGGATACTTATTTTCTCTTTTCTTCAGTCTGGCATCTTGAATTCCAGGGCAACAGGGAATTACCCCTCAATACCCTGATATAGATGCTACCTCTAAAGCTACTGCTCTCCTATTCAGACATTTCTGTCTTCTAGCTGTCATCATTAGAGAAGAGCTCTTAGTTAACACACAGCATCTATACATACTGCCCCCTCTCAGTGGCCTCAGCCATCAGGTTTTTATCTAGTTCTGTATTATGCAAGCCCTAAAAATTCCTGCCTTTGCAATGCTGCAGTCACTACTCCAACATTTTTACTCAGAGAGAATCTACTATTAGATTCTAAAACATTTGGCTGGACAAAGCAACAGATGGTACATAGGCCTATTCACATTTTTAAATGAGTCAAAAAGTATGTTAGTAGTAATAACATAACAATAAACTTCGGAAAACATACTGGGCTATATATGTCCAAATGAGCCTGATCAAATCATTTTTAAATACACTTTGAATTTTTTATGATCCATAAAAGTAAACAGGTTTAATATTTTTATAGTTTAAAAAATTTTTTTTGAAACAAATTTCTCAAATAATACACTCAAATTTGAAGACTTGGTTCACATGACTTATTTTCTATGATTAGGTTTACCCCAAAATATCCTCAGGGCCACCAGTGAGGATGTTTAAAATATGTGCTCCATGTTCCAAAGACAATATTAAAAAGAAATGAAAACAAAAATAAAAAGAAAGAAAAGCAAAAGAGAAACAATATGAAATATGGTGTATTCATTAGTTTTTACCACAGCAACAAATAAGCCCCAAATTTTAGTTGCTTATAATAACAAAGATTTATTTCTCACTAATGTAGCACGTAGGCTGCAGACTGGCTATAGTTTTTCTTGGCTCCACTGGACTCTGCTCAGTCAGCTGTAATCTGAATTCTAGGATTGAAGAAACAGCACACACCTCCCCCCCTCCCCCCGGCACATACAAGAGGTCAAACCAAACCATGTTACATATTTAAAGCCTCCACATGGACTCAGGTGTACATTTCATCCAGTTACATCCCATTGACCAAAGCAAGTCACGTGGCCAAACCTGACATGGGATGGACAAGCATTGTCTGTCTTTGGGAAGGCACTGGAAAACACATGGAAAATAGTGCAAATGCATAATCTTCTTTACAGGAGAAAGCATGGATTTGGGAACAATAATACAAATCTACCACAAAGTGTGGGCAATGGAAATATTGTACGTATTATCATATAACATTCCAAAGAGATGCTTTGGCAGTGGTAATCATTATTAGATACATAAATTAGGCTGAGGATAAAACCAAATCAGCATGGGTCCTTAGGAGTTCCTTACATGTATTTAAATGTTCTAAAAATATATGCAATCTCTACAGTACGGGTTTCATTGCCTTCTGAATTTATTAGCCTTATATTCAAGAGTTGTTACAAAATGCTTTATTGATAAATAAATACTGCAAAAGAACTATTGATTGGAAATTACATTTCTCCATACTTGACCTATGTAATGCTTCTCACATGCAAAATTAAAGAGTAGTTTAGTGCTAATGTTTCTAAAAAAGCAAATCAATATTGTAAGATTGGACTAGTAATACAAAAACGTTATCTTTGCAGAGTATATAATTTATCCTATTTCCTTAATTTAGGGAAATAAACAAATTCCTTAACTATTCTGAAATAAAATAAAGTCATAAATGCTAGAGATATGTTTTTTACTTCTGAATCACAATATTGAAGTCTTAAAATTAACATCATTAAGTATTGGATTTTAGCATTTATATTCCTCAGGGTTCTAAATATACCAAGGAAATCATATTCTGGAATCCAACTGTGCTGACTAAAAACTGGTCTACTGATCCATACTTCACCCCATACAAAGTAGCAACAAATACAGGAGGAAATAGGAAGTGGAGGTCCTAGAGTGATCTGAAATTACTCAACTTCATTGTGCCACTCAGTTCTTTTCTGCTACTGGATGTTGTTTCTCCTCTTCACTGGCAGGAAATATACAAGTGGCAGAAATCTAAGGCAGCTCCCAAGGTGTGGTGTATTGTGCCGTTGAGAACTAAAATTGAGACCTGGACTAAAGGGATAAGAGTTCTGAGGTTCAAAGGGCTAGGGTGGTATGATTACTCGGTTCTGTCCTGCTGGTAGACTGATGAAATGTGAACTTTCTGTACTTTCTCTGTGGCTGCAATAAGTCACTCACCATGGGCAGAAGCAGCTATGTGCACAAAGAAAGGAAGAAAAGCTCTGATTTCTGAGGAAAATCTCCATGTCATGCTTGCTGGTGTTTTAACTATCTTTGGTGTTGCTGAGTCCACGACAGCCACTTAATATAGGCAAATACCTTTTTAACATCCTCCAAGGAATGTACTCAGTCACCCAGGTCATGTTTCCCTTCCTTCTTTCTCTCTGCCTATCCTAATTGGCACTGTCAAAATCTTCTTTTAATCAGCTACATTTTATGCATTTATCGTCATTTCAATGTTGTCATTACTTGCAGTTTTTAAGGCATGTGTACAAATAATATCAAATTGAATCATACCTGGATTTTGCAGACAACATTAGAATAAACAGATCTCTGGCATTCTGAAATTTACCACACAGCTTGTACGTTATCACATTACCTGCATCTTAAAAGCCCAGTCTCTTCACAGCAAGTCTTATTTGATATTTCTCAGTCTCTAGGCCTTTATTATTTTTTTTTAATATTTCATCTGGCATAAGCAATGCCCCTCCCAGTTGGCAACATCTTTTGCAAAGAGTTTCTGTAATGCTCAAGGGACAATCTTTCAAACAGAGGCAATGGTTGAAAGCCACAGCATTAGGAATTTATTGCTTCCTTACAGTGAAGGTCATTAAAACAGAACTGAAAATCCCTGCCCTCCACCCGCCCAAAACGGCATAGTCCACCTTTTTCTGCAGTTATTTAAAATTAAGGGACATGTTAATTTCTCTTCTTGGTTAAGATATTTGCACCTAAGGACACAGGAATAGAATAATTGACCTTTGTTATCTCACCTCTCTATGCTTCCAGTTCTGCAATGTGTTAAAACAAACTCTTCACAAGTTGAGTAAAAAGGCATAGAGCTTGAATCAGATCTCACTGAGAGAACATGTAATCTTGGCAGGATGTAGGGTTTGAAAGAGGCATATTCTACAAGAAAAATAACCACAGTGGAATACACTGAGTTTTCTTAGCTTTTATGTTTCTTAGAACATTGTCACACAAGCTCTCTGCAAATTTCGTCTGCT
This sequence comes from Choloepus didactylus, assembly GCF_015220235.1. Lineage (NCBI taxonomy): Eukaryota > Metazoa > Chordata > Mammalia > Pilosa > Megalonychidae > Choloepus > Choloepus didactylus. Next base: position 114,412,177 of record NC_051314.1, on the reverse strand, counting down.
CTATTTTATTTTGAGCAATGAATCAAACTGGTTTTTCCTCTTTGAATCAGCCACTCATGAGAGAAGCAAATGCATTCTAATTGAATAAAAATAAGTTTTTTGAATACAAACAAACTGTACAATTCTGACAGTCCCATGACCCCATCCCTAAAACATAATTTTTCTTTAATTATCTTAATAAAAAGTTGTTGACTCCATCTGTGCAGAATAATGTTTCCTTTTTTCCTTTTATCATACCTATAGCAGTCAGGTAGATACGTAATTATTTGCTAAAACAGGTTAAATATATTTTCAAAAACAAGTAATCCAATATTCAAAGCATGTGAAAATGCTGATAAGCATTGATATGGTATATAAAAATATTCTATCTGTCAACTCCCTATCTTACTGAAACCTGAGTAGACTGTAAAATGGCATATTGACAACAGCCTCACAAATACTGTGAGAATCAGAGAGGTACACAATTGCACATAAAATATCTTGAAGATTTACATGTGCATGCTTGCATTTGTAGCTCTCCTGTTTCTACTCACAGCTTGCATTTTCTTAGAGCCTCCAAATAATGACTTGATTCATGTATTACATGTCTGAAATTCCAAAATCTCACTATAAGGTTGGGTAGGAAAACGTTTCACTGTCTACTATTCTTCCAATATTGAAAATAACCGAGATATCAGTGAATTATATTTTCCCAGTGACACATCTTTAACCCTTTGAGTTTTTAATAAAATGCTTTCCAGAGCCCAATATAACTATTATTGCACACAAAGTTTATATTTCCTGTGGGAATGTCAAAGAGGGGTTAGAAGGTAAATTGGCTTCATAATGACAAAGAAGCAAGCCCTCACCCAAAACAAAACAAAACTCATTCAATTCCAATTGCATTTTTTTCCTGAATTTAACTTTGTGGGAATAGAGATCATAGAACAAATAAAAATAATGTGTTTGTTAGCATCTCTGTACCATAATACATTTTGGGCAGAGATGCAGAGTTAGGAATGCAGAATGAAACTCACCTATATGTTTCTTGACTGCTGTACATTTAATCCTTTTTTATAATATTCCATTGTCATAATGATTTTCTTCTAGTTCCTTGACTGCTAATTATTTCACAGTGTAGATTAGAAACTAGGTAAGATTAAAAGAATCAATCAGCACGAGATTGAGATTCAGAAGAATTAGTCTTTTTTATCCCATTTCACTCTTATAGGGCATAACAGAAAGGAAATGTTGGAATTGGTTTCAAGGCAGTAAAAATTGTCCTGTGGCAGAAAAAGTAATCAAAAATTTTTCACTGCTTCATTATCTTGCAAAGTATTCTTACTCCTTCATGCTCTATGCCTTCATGTACATGACATGTGTAGCCTGCCAGGTAGAAACTGAAATTGACTTGGGGAAGTCAGGAAGTTTGGATAAATTATTGTTTTGTAACCTAGTATATACACAATGCTAAACATTTCCAAATGAATTAACTTAATACAGTTGGAGTTATTACATTCTCTTATAGATTAAAAAAAAAAAAATCGTAGCCTAAGTTACTAAATTACTGGCCTAAATTACCTTTGAGCTGTAGGGCTGGAGTTTGAATCCAGAAATGCCTGAAAACAAAAAGAAATCATGCTCTTGCCTCTACAATATTTTTTTCCAGGTAAACGGGAAGGTATTGGAAGAAAAGAGTAATAAATATATATGTGACAATGTGGGGATATTATCTTTTGGAAAAAAGCAGAAAAGACTGGGGACAATAGTTGAGTTGCAGAATAGTATAGTCACTTATAAATACTATTTCTCAAGTTCTTTATCCATATTTTAAGAAGAACTCAAAATTGTGTTCTTCAGATAAGTGTTTGTTACAGAATGAAGAAACCTGAAAAAAGAAAAAGTTCATTGTGATTTGAAATGAGAAAAGGCAGGTCTCATATTGATTCTCCACTCTTGGAATCTCATTAGATATCAGGTGGAACTTGATGACTGCCAACAAATAGACAACATTTTTCCCTACTCTAAGCTGTTAAACTGCCCTAAGCCACCAAATACAGATTAGTCTGAGATGCATTTATTGTACCTGCTGGAGGTGGTTAAAAAAATCAGCTTTAGATACAAGAATCCCTTTTCTCTTTCCTTCAGGCTGCTAAAGGATGCACAGAATGAAGCTTATTTTAAAAGTTGGTATCAGAAGCTATTGGCTGCTCTCCAGTTCTGTACAGGAAAAGCATTAAGTGATGAGTTTTCCAAGGAGAGGAAACTTATCAAAATTCTGGGAGATATTGGGGGAAGAGTCAAGTCTGCCAGTGACCCTGAAAGACAGGTTTGTTGAGAAATCAATCTTCATGTGGTGATTTTGTTGTTATTGTTGATGTTACTTTAACTTGGGTTCAATTAAGTTTTAATTTCACAACTTAGAGAGCAAATTTCTTGACTACATTCAGTTATATGACAAATCAATTGCTTTAGTCAATTTTTTTTTTAATCTTAAAGTTAATGATAATGTCTATCACCAGGGCATGGATCTTTATATAAGTAGTCATACAGCATAAAGAGAGATCTCAACCAGAAGAGACCAACTTAAAGGCAGTTTGACCCAAAAGATCTGCTGATGTAATTTCCTCAAAATGGCAGCACAACACACCTTGTAGAAGTAGACAGGAGACATTGTAGGGTAACTTTGTCCAAGGTACAAAGTCTAGATCCAGATATTTCTAACATTACACTAACTAAACTCACATGTTTCTAAAGATATTTTTGTCACAATCAATTAAATGAATGAAATAAAACAAATTAGTATGGGTTTGGATTGTAGCACTTTTTAAAACTAAGATCCATGAACGATATTCAAAATATTGCATTTCTTTCTCAATGAATACAGTAATGGAAGTGACTCTACTTTGCCTTGAGTTGATGGAAGAACATTTATTCTTTTTAATTATTTGCACCACTACTTCCCTTCACTGATACAGACTCTAAATAGACTTTCTTAAATTCAGCATTTGAGATGAAGGGAGATAGTGGACATCCATTCATTGTGTCAAGACAATCATTCAATAGCAATTGAGTGCTTACTATATACTAGGAGTAAAGGACAGAAAGATGACTAGAACATGAATCTGGTTCTCAATGGAGCTTATAGTTTCTCTCCACCCACCAACTAAAATCAACACTTTTCTACAAAATGATTTGAAAATATTAATGCGTAAAGTGTCCCAGAATATTTTCTCAGCCCAGGATTTTTCTTGCTGAAAGGCGTTTAGTGGAAATGCCAGAAGCTATGCCACATCACCTATCCAGAATAAAATGGAAAATACAACACATAAGAATGGAATTTACTTTTAAACTGGAGATATATAAACTCTGGATACACAGAGGAGCCTTAGTGTACATGACATGATGGGCAATGCAAAAAGAATTCTATGACTTCCCCAAATCACTCCCAACACATCCATTGTTTTCTAGTGGTAAACAAGTTGATGAGTAAAATGAATTGGTTTAAAATTCACAAAGGTTTATGCATAGATATTGATTTATCTCTTATTTTAAAATTCTTCATTTATTTACAATACATATTATGATTAAACAAATCTGGTTCCTGTTTTTGATGATTTGTACCAAGTTGTCTACAGTGATATTGATATTATTTGCTCAAATAGATATATTTGTCATTTGGACTGGCTGCTTTTGTAATAACACGTTTTCACATGAAAATAGGAAGAGAATAGAGAAATGGAAGAAGCATTTGTAATTTCTCACAATATAAGTCACTGGTTGCTATTTTTTCCTACTGAAAAAACGTTTACTAACTAAGCCCAACTATAGCAAATGAAGAGTAGGTTTTGGTTAAACACAGAGAGCAGAGACTCCCCTCCATGATGTTCAGCAGGTATACATAAGATAAAAAAAGACAGACACAAAAAAGTGCCAGGTGGAATTTTGCCTCATTTCTCCACCTTGCTCCTCTCATGGATTCTGGGAACAGTGGATTCTATTATATGCCAGTTAGGCAGGAATAAGAGCTAAGAAACCCTGGAAAGTTAATTGGTCAATATTAATCTAAGAACCTCTTCTTCATATTTGGGCTTAAAGTAGTTTTCAGAAGTTGGCTAGAGGGGAGCTTTTCTGTTTTGTGATGAATTGTTGTTACTGTTTCCCTCCTCTGTTTGTCTGGGGATGCACAATCTAAAGGTGCTGTTTGTAGTCTCTGATCTTCCACAGGAATTGAGGAGTGTGGAAATGAGTGAGTTGAATATCAAGATACACTCATCAGCATCTAGAAAATGTTCAGTCATTATTATTTATGACAACATCATGGAATTGTCATTTTTGCCATTATTGTTCCTAATACATGTGAATGTTTTTCTTAAATATGCTGCTACTATTAAGAATTTTGAATTAAAAACTCAGATTTCAGGAAATTATCAGAAATGGAATATGTTAATAATTATTAAAACAGGAATTGCAAATTGGTTGGCCACAGGCCAAGTCCAATCCACCATGTATTATTTTACTAGTACAGCGCTTTATTTTGTTTTGTTTCATTTTTTGTTAGAGCAGTTGTTTACAGAAAAATCATACAGAAAGTACAGAGATCCCATATACCCCTCCACATACCCACAGTTTTCTCTATTATTAACATTTTGCATTAGTGTGGTACCTTTTTTTTTTTTTTTTTTTTTTTAATTTTTTTTTAATCATCATTTTATTGAGATATATTCACATACCACGCAGTCATACAAAACAAATTGTACTTTCAATTGTTTACAGTACCATTACATAGTTGTACATTCATCACCTAAATCAATCCCTGACACCTTCATTAGCACACACACAAAAATAACAAGAATAATAATTAGAGTGAAAAAGAGCAATTGAAGTAAAAAAGAACACTGGGTACCTTTGTCTGTTTGTTTCCTTCCCCTACTTTTCTACACATCCATCCATAAACTAGACAAAGGGGAGTGTGGTCCTTATGGCTTTCCCAATCCCATTGTCACCCCTCATAAGCTACATTTTTATACAACTGTCTTCGAGATTCATGGGTTCTGGGTTGTAGTTTAATAGTTTCAGGTATTCACCACCAGCTACCCCAATTCTTTAGAACCTAAAAAAGGTTGTCTAAAGTGTGCATAAGAGTGCCCACCAGAGTGATCTCTCGGCTCGTTTTGGAATCTCTCTGCCACTGAAGCTTATTTCATTTCCTTTCACATCCCCCTTTTGGTCAAGAAGATGTTCTCCATCCCACGATGCCGGGTCTACATTCCTCCCCGGGAGTCATATTCCACGTTGCCAGGGAGATTCACTTCCCTGGGTGTCTGATCCCACGTAGGGGGGAGGGCAGTGATTTCACCTTTCAAGTTGGCTTAGCCAGAGAGAGAGGGCCACATCTGAGCAACAAAGAGGCATTCAGGAGGAGACTCTTAGGCACAAATACAGGGAGGCCTAGCCTCTCCTTTGCAGCAACCGTCTTCCCAAGGGTAAAACCTATGGTAGAGGGCTCAACCCATCAAACCACCAGTCCCCTATGTCTGTGGTCATGTTAGCAACCATGGAGGTGGGGTAGGTGAATACCCCTGCATTCTCCACAGGCTCCTCAAGGGGGCACTACATCTTTTTTTTTTTTTCCTTGTTTGTCTTTTTTCTTTTTTCTTTTTTCTTTTTTTTTTTTTAACTTTCCCTTCTTTTTTAAATCAACTGTATGAAAAAAAAAGTTAAAAAGAAAACAAACATACAATAAAAGAACATTTCAAAGAGACCATAACAAGGGAGTAAGAAAAAGACAACTAACCTAAGATAACTGCTTAACTTCCAACATGTTCCTACTTTACCCCAAGAAAGTTACATAATATAGCAACATTTCAGTGAACTTGTTCCTACTACATCCATCAGAAATTAACAGACCATAGTCATTTCTGGGCATCCCAGAACGTTAAATAGCTTATCTGTTCTTCTTGGATTATTGTTCCCCCTTCCTTAATTGCTCTCTACTGCTAGTTCCCCTACATTCTACATTATAAACCATTTGTTTTACATTTTTCAAAGTTCACATTAGTGGTAGCATATAATATTTCTCTTTTTGTGCCTGGCTTATTTCGCTCAGCATTATGTCTTCAAGGTTCATCCATGTTGTCATATGTTTCACGAGATCGTTCCTTCTTACTGCCGCGTAGTATTCCATCGTGTGTATATACCACATTTTATTTATCCACTCATCTGTTGAAGGACATTTGGGTTGTTTCCATCTCTTGGCAATTGTGAATAATGCTGCTATGAACATTGGCATGCAGATATCTGTTCGTGTCACTGCTTTCCGATCTTCTGGGTATATACCGAGAAGTGCAATCGCTGGATCGAATGGTAGCTCTATATCTAGTTTTCTAAGGAACCGCCAGACTGACTTCCAGAGTGGCTGAACCATTATACAGTCCCACCAACAATGAATAAGAGTTCCAATTTCTCCACATCCCCTCCAGCATTTGTAGTTTCCTGTTTGTTTAATGGCAGCCATTCTAACTGGTGTTAGATGGTATCTCATTGTGGTCTTAATTTGCATCTCTCTAATAGCTAGTGAAGCTGAACATTTTTTCATGTGTTTCTTGGCCATTTGTATTTCCTCTTCAGAGAACTGTCTTTTCATATCTTTTGCCCATTTTATAATTGGGCTGTCTGTACTATTGTCATTGAGTTGTAGGATTTCTTTGTATATGCAAGATATCAGTCTTTTGTCAGATACATGGTTTCCAAAAATTTTTTCCCATTGAGTTGGCTGCCTCTTTACCTTTTTGAGAAATTCCTTTGAGGTGCAGAAACTTCTAAGCTTGAGGAGTTCCCATTTATCTATTTTCTCTTTTGTTGCTTGTGCTTTGGGTGTAAAGTCTAGGAAGTGGCCTCCTAATACAAGGTCTTGAAGATGTTTTCCTACATTATCTTCTAGGAGTTTTATGGTACTTTCTTTTATATTGAGATCTTTGGTCCATTTTGAGTTAATTTTTGTGTAGGGGGTGAGGTAGGGGTCCTCTTTCATTCTTTTGGATATGGATATCCAACTCTCCCAGCCCCATTTGTTGAAAAGACCATTATGGCTCAGTTCGGTGACTTTGGGGGCCTTATCAAAGACCAGTCGGCCATAGATCTGAGGGTCTATCTCTGAATTCTCAATTCGATTCCATTGATCTATATGTCTATCTTTGTGCCAGTACCATGCTGTTTTGGCAACTGTGGCTTTATAATAAGCTTCAAAGGCAGGGAGTGTAAGTCCTCCCACTTCGTTTTTCTTTTTTAGAGTGTCTTCAGCAATTCGAGGCATCTTCCCTTTCCAAATAAATTTGATAACTAGCTTTTCCAAGTCTGCAAAGTAGGTTGTTGGAATTTTGATTGGGATTGCATTGAATCTGTAGATGAGTTTGGGTAGAATTGACATCTTAATGACATTTAGCCTTCCTATCCATGAACATGGAATATTTTTCCATCTTTTAAGGTCCCCTTCTATTTCTTTTAGTAGAGTTATGTAGTTTTCTTTGTATAGGTCTTTTACATCTTTGGTTAAGTTGATTCCTAGGTACTTGATTTTTTCAGTTGCTATTGAAAATGGTATCTTTTTCTTGAGTGTCTCTTCAGTTTGTTCATTTCTAGCATATAGAAACATTACTGACTTATGTGCATTAATCTTGTATCCCGCTACTTTGCTAAATTTGTTTATTAGCTCTAGTAGCTGTATCGTCGATTTCTCAGGGTTTTCTAGATATAAGATCATATCATCTGCAAACAATGACAGTTTTACTTCTTCTTTTCCAATTTGGATGCCTTTTATTTCTTTGACTTGCCGGATTGCCCTGGCTAGCACTTCCAGCACAATGTTGAATAACAGTGGTGACAGCGGGCATCCTTGTCTTGTTCCTGATCTTAGAGGGAAGGCTTTCAGTCTCTCACCATTGAGTACTATGCTGGCTGTGGGTTTTTCATAGATGCTCTTTATCATGTTGAGGAAGTTTCCTTCAATTCCTACCTTTTGAACTGTTTTTATCAAAAAGGGATGTTGGATTTTGTCAAATGGTTTTTCAGCATCTATTGAGATGATCAATTGATTTTTCCCTTTTGACTTGTTAATGTGTTGTAATACATTGATTGATTTTCTTATGTTGAACCATCCTTGCATGCCTGGAATGAACCCCACTTGGTCATGGTGTATGATTTTTTTAATGTGTCTTTGGATTCGATTTGCAAGTATTTTGTTGAGGATTTTTGCATCTATATTCATTAGGGAGATTGGCCGGTAGTTTTCCTTTTTTGTAGCATCTTTGCCTGGTTTTGGTATTAGATTGATGTTAGCTTCATAAAATGAGTTAGGTAGTGTTCCATTTTTTTCAATGTTTTGAAAGAGTTTGAGTAAGATTGGTGTCAGTTCTTTCTGGAAAGTTTGGTAGAATTCCCCTGTGAAGCCATCTGGCCCTGGGCATTTATTTGTGGGAAGATTTTTGATGACTGATTGGATCTCTTTGCTTGTGATGGGTTGGTTGAGGTCTTCTATTTCTTCTCTGGTCAGTCTAGGTTGTTCATATGTTTCCAGGAAATTGTCCATTTCTTCTACATTATCCAGTTTGTTGCCATACAGTTGTTCATAATATCCTCATAATTTTTTTAATTTCTTCAGGATCTGCAGTTATGTCACCTTTTTCATTCATTATTTTGTTTATATGGGTCTTCTCTCTTTTTGATTTTGTCAGTCTAGCTAGGGGCTTGTCAATCTTGTTGATCTTCTCAAAGAACCAACTTTTGGTGATATTTATCCTCTCTATTGTTTTTTTGTTCTCTATGTCATTTATTTCTGCTTTAATCCTTGTTATTTCTTTTCTTCTACTTGGTTTAGGATTGGTTTGCTGTTCATTTTCTAGCTTCTTCAGTTGATCCATTAGTTCTTTGATTTTGGCTCTTTCTTCCTTTTTAATATATGCGTTTAGTGCTATAAATTTCCCCCTTAGCACTGCTTTTGCTGCATCCCATAGGTTTTGGTATGTTGTGTTCTCATTTTCATTCGTCTCTATATATTTAGCAATTTCTCTTGCTATTTCTTCTTTAACCCACTGATTGTTTAGGAGTGTGTTGTTTAACCTCCAGGTATTTGTGAATTTTCTAAGTCTCTGATGGTTATTGACTTCTAATTGTATTCCATTGTGGTCAGAGAATGTGCTTTGAATAATTTCAATCTTTTTAAATTTATTGAGGCTTGTTTTATGTCCCAGCATATGATCTATTCTGGAGAAAGTTCCGTGAGCACTAGAAAAGTATGTGTATCCTGGTGATTTGGGATGTAATGTCCTGTATATGTCTGTTAAATCTAATTCATTTATCAGATTGTTTAGGTTTTCAATTTCCTTATTGGTCTTCTGTCTGGTTGATCTATCTATAGGAGAGAGTGATGTGTTGAAGTCTCCCACAATTATTGTGGAAACATCAATTGCTTCCTTTAGTTTTGCCAGTGTTTCTCTCATGTATTTTGTGGCACCTTGGTTGGGTGCATAGACATTTACGATTGTTATTTCTTCTTGCTGAATTGCCCCTTTTATTAGTATGTAGTGGCCTTCTTTGTCTCTCAAAACATCCCTGCATTTGAAGTCTACTTTATCTGAGATTAATATTGCTACACCTGCTTTCTTTTGGCTGTAGCTTGCATGAAATATTTTTTTCCATCCTTTCACTTTCAGTTTCTTTGTGTCCCTGTGTCTAAGATGAGTCTCTTGTATGCAACATATTGATGGTTCATTTTTTTTGATCCATTCTGCGAATCTATATCTTTTAATTGGGGAGTTTAATCCATTTACATTCAACGTTAAAACCGTGAAGGCATTTCTTGAATTGGCCATCTTATCCTTTGGTTTATGTTTGCCATATTTTTCCCTCTCTCTATTAATATCCTTTATTGTACCCATACCGAATCTCTTTAGTACTGAACCTTTCTCCAAGTCTCTCTGTCCTGTCTTTGTTTCTCTGTCTGTAGGGCTCCCTTGAGTATCTCCAGTAGGGCAGGTCTCTTGTTAGCAAATTCTCTCAGCATTTGTTTGTCTGTGAAAAATTTAAGCTCTCCCTCAAATTTGAAGGAGAGCTTTGCTGGATAAAGTATTCTTGGCTGGAAATTCCTCTCACTCAGAATTTTAAATATATCATGCCACTGCCTTCTTGCCTCCATGGTGGCTGCTGAGTAGTCACTACTTAGTCTTATGCTGTTTCCTTTGTATGTGGTGAATTGCTTTTCTCTTGCTGCTTTCAGAAATTGCTCCTTCTCTTCTATGTTTGACAGTGTGATCAGTATATGTCTCGGAGTGGGTTTTTTTGGATTTATTCTATTTGGAGTTCGCTGAGCATTTATGATTTGTGTATTTATGTTGTTTAGAAGATTTGGGAAGTTTTCCCCAACAATTTCTTTGAATACTCTTCCTAGACCTTTACCCTTTTCTTCCCCTTCTGGGACACCAATGAGTCTTATATTCGGACATTTCATATTATCTATCATATCCCTGAGGTCCATTTCGAGTTTTTCCATTTTTTTCCCCATTCTTTCTTTTATGCTTTCATTTTCCATTCTGTCATCTTCGAGGTCACTGATTCATTGTTCAACTTCCTCTAGTCTTGTACTATGAGTGTCCAGAATCTTTTTAATTTGGTCAACAGTTTCTTTAATTTCCATAAGATCATCCATTTTTTTATTTAGTCTTGCAATGTCTTCTTTATGCTCTTCTAGGGTCTTCTTGATTTCCTTCATATCCCGTACTAGGGTCTCATTGTTCATCTTTAGTTCTTTGAGTAGCTGCTCTAGGTGCTGTGTCTCTTCTGGTCTTTTGATTTGGGTGCTTGGGCTTGGGTTATCCATATCGTCTGGTTTTTTCATATGCTTTATAATTTTCTGTTGTTTTTGGCCTCGTGGCATTTGCTGAACTTGATAGGGTTCTTTTAGGGTTTGTAGACCTATTGAAGTCCTTATCTCTAATTTATCAGATCTACGGCTTCGTGGAGTACACTTTCTCTAACTAACCAGCAGGTGGCGTCCACGAGCCATCTGTTCTCCACAAGCCAGTTCTCCCCTGCTTAGCCTTTTTGGTGAGTGGGGGAGTGAGTCTTGTGGGGCCTAATTGGTGTACCAAGCTTGCGTGTGTAGTTGGTGTTGCCTGCCCTGTATGTGGGGCGTGTTTCTGGGCAGTCGACTAGGGGGGGTGGCCCTAACAATCAAATCTCCCTGATGATCCTAGAGTTTTAAAGCTGCTGCAATAGTCTAATCCTTCAGTTCAGTCCTGCCACAGTTTGTCTCTGCCACTGACCCACAAGTCTTTGGTATTGGCGTATGGCTCCTGAGACTTGCAAGTGGGCCCCTCTTCCAGGCTGTGCACCCCTGGTCCTCTGTTGAGGGATGACTGTGCTATGTCACAGGTGAGTGCCGTCCCCCCAGGGCAGTTCTGGGCTGCTGGGCTGTGTAGGGAGGCTCCCAGTCTGCTCAAATGATGGCTGAATGGGGCTCTGTTAATTCACACTGCTCCACCTTCCCAGCTCTGGGACATTCAGCTGAGGTTGCAGGGAAGGCTAATGTCCACGCCCAGTTTTGTGGTGTGTGCCTGTTATTTGAAGCACTTTCGTCACACTGGGTTGTCTGGGGCAGCTCTGGGCTATGGGGCTGGCGATGGGCAGGAGTGTTTCCTGTCCACCAGGATGGTGGCTGTGAGCGGACACCCCCCTTTTCTTGGGAAGTTGTGTTGTTTACTGAATTTTCTCAGCCACTGGATTATTGCCTTTTGTCTCAGAGCTCTCTTAGTTCTGCTCTTGACTTGACGTGCCCAAATTGCAATTCTTTGAAGCTTTCTGTATTGGGCTTCTTAGAGTAATTGTTTTAGAAAAAGAAAAAAGGATTTAAAAAAAAAAAAAAAAAAAAAAAAAAAACGTCCCTCCTCAGAGATCTAATGGGTTATTGAAATGCTAATAGACAAAGCAACCAGGGCCATTAAGGAAAGGTCCACAGGGCAGAGAGATCAGCTTTGCTTCGGGATTTGCATATGCGCCTCAAGGCCTGAGCTCCGCCCTTCCCCTTTCTGTGTTCACCAGAACTCCAAAAATCCTCTGCTTTTATTTTGGAGTTTTTTGTGTTGTTTTTTTTCTATGCCTGTCTCCTCTCTGCTGGGCTGGGTGCTCTCAGAGTCTCTGGTGTCTGGTCTCAGTCTATCTATGGTTGGAGTTTGAATCAGTAGCATGAGTTTCCGATAAGAGCAGCCACTGCAGTTCTCCCTTCTCCTTCCCGGAGCTGACAGCCCCTCCTCCCCCGGGACTGAGCCTGGCAGGGAGGGGCGCGGGTCCCCTGGCCGCAAAAACTTACAGATTTCGCTGATCTCAGCAGTTCCACGTTTTCATGAGTGTTGTATGAAGTATGCCCAAAGACAGATTGCTCTGTGGTGTCCAGTCCACGCAGTTCCTGGCTTTTTACCTACTTTCCTGGAGGAGTAACTAAAACTTACAGCTCACCAGTCTGCCATCTTGCCCCGCCTCCAGTGTGGTACCTTTTTACAATTGATGAAACAATATTATTATTATTTTACTATTAACTGCAGTCCAGAGTTTGTATGGAGGTCACTCTTTGTGTTGAACAGTTCTATGACTTGTTTTGTTTTTTATTATTATTATTCTGTTTCTGATTGGATTTAAGGAATTTAGGAACAGCATGCACTCTTTAGTTCCCCATGTTTCCCAATACTTCCTACTGTCTTTAGCCTCTGTCTCCTCATACATGACTACATCACCTGCCTGACCCCAGTCATCCAAGTTTGCAACCTGTGAATTAAAGAGCTTATTTAATCAATAAGAAAATTATAACTTGAAGGAAAAGTCAATTCTTTATAATTTCTTAAATGTTTTTCTCCTAATGATTTTTCACAGGAGGTACTGAAAAATGAAATTGCCAGACTTGAGGAATTCTTTCAGGATATAAATACTTGTCATCTTCCTCTGAACCCAGCCCTGTGCATGAAAGGGGTTGATCGTGATGTGAGTAAATTTATTCAGCCAGTCAATTGTATATTTTTGTTTTGTATTGTTTAGTTCACTGTATGCTTTTGAAATGGCAGAAACAATTTGTAAATTTTCATTGTAATTATTTTAGGAAAATGGTAATTGAATCCCATCTAAATCTCTGTGCCCTCCATTCGATGCACTCTTGACCAGTTGTGCTCACATCAGCCTCATCACATAATTTGTTGGTTTAGAGACGTATTATCCATCAGTTCAGTGAGAAAAAAATAAAGATACTTCCCAATGAATTGATTTCTCAACTTATTCAAGATGGTTGATTTGGTCACTCCATGCAAGCTGGGTTTAATTTCATGCTTATTTAGACCATGTGTATAACCATGCCTAGTACATTAATGTGTCATTAGCTATAACATCTCCATTTTGATTCAATTTAAAATTCATTGATGCCCATCTGTCAGTGTGTCACATAATATGATTTGTAATTTTACTCATGCCTGGAAAGCCCTTCTTGGCCTTGTCAAACCAACAACCTCCTCTTCTTAAGCTTCTGCCACATGGTACCTCTTCAGTGCAGCCGTCTCTGACTTGGAATAATTCTTTCTCTTTGTTCCCAATGAGCCTTAGAATCCTTCTTCTCAAAAGCCCAAGTGTAGAAAGACACCAATAGAGAGAAGGATTGCTAAGTAAGATTCAAAAGTGAAGAGGTTGAACTATTATGGGTACAGAATGAAAGTTAATTAACCAAAGTCATAAGAATATATATAAATAAAAAATTATACCATTATTAGCATTAAGATAAAGAGTTTTGCTAAAAATTTGATGCCATCACGTTTACGACTTTGTCATGAGAACACACCATAAAAACCTTCCTAACAGGTTTCGTCAACATATTTTGAAGAATAAGAAAGTAAGGCATCAAATCCCATAAACTGAGATAGGTCTGAGTTAAAATCAATCATTGCTAATTTTTCTTAATTGTGTAACTTTTTAATCATTAACAGTAGTCACTAATTAATTTTGAAGACATATGGAAACTCAGCATTTCAAAGACTATCTTAAGTTGGAAGGAACAAAAGATATCATTGAGGGGCTTGGGGGTGTTTTGTTTTGTTTTAGGAGTAGAGCCATTTTTCATATTAAAATTGCATGTGCATTTTGGCTTGTATGGAGCATGGCTATGTGGGGTCTTGGTGCTGAGAGACGGTCACCGTGGGAACTGGGGTGAGCCAGCCAGCTGGGGATCACCAGCCCAGGCTTACCAGTCTGACTTACTGCAGCTGGGACCACACTGTCCCCCTGGCACCCCTTGCCAAAGGCCCTTTCCTTGGCACTGGGAAGCAGCCCCAAGTAGAGCTCCCTGTTTGTCCTTCTCCTCTAAATAGCCATGCCTGGCATGGGGCCGGGCCCCTGCAGGGACAATGATGAATAGGGCAGACAGGCCAGGTGACACTCTCCTGAAGACCATTTTAATCTTCCCATCAGTCCTGGTGAACCTTAAGGAGGAGATCTGAAAGGATAAACATTCTATCAGTGTGATGGATGTGGTAAAGCTTCCAATTAGGTAATCCATACTGGATATAACCCTTAGGAATGTAATGAGTGTGATAAGATCCTCAGTTAGACCTCTTGCTCATTATCTAATGTCCCTCATTGCTCATCTGAGAATGCACTCAAGGGAAAAGCACTATGTTCACAGCAAGTGTGGGAAGACCCATGCCAAAGTTCCCATCCCATTCAACCACAGAGACTTCACAGTGGGGAGAAACCTTATAAATGGGATGAGTGTGAAAAAGCCTTCACTCAGTTTTCTCAACTCATTAATCACCAAGGAATCCATTCTGAGGAGAAACTCATTCTGAGGGAATAAGTGTGTTCTGGTTTGCTAAAGCTGCCAGAAAACAAAATACTAGAAATGAATTAGCTTTTAAAAAGGGGGTTTATTAGTTTACAGACTTACAGTTCTAAGGCCATAAAAGTATCCAAATTAAGGCATCAACAAGAGGATACCTTCATTGAAGAAAGGCTGATGGCATCTGGGGTTCCTCCATCACATGGGAAAGCACATGGTGACATACATATGCTGGTCCTTCTCTCCTGGGCTCCAGTTTCAAAATGGCTTTCTCCAGAATGTCTCTGGGCATCTTCTTCCTAAGCGTCTCAGTCTGCGTCAGCTCTCTTAGGAACTCCAGTGATCTAGTTCAGATCCACCTCAAATGGGTGGGGTCATATCTCCATGGAAATAATCTAATCAAAAGATCCCACCCACAATAAGTCTGCCCCCATGATATTGGACTAAAAGAACAGTCTTTTCTGGGGTACATAATAGATTCAAACCAGAACAAAGTGTGAGGAGGCCTTCAGTCCAATAAAAGCCTTGTCTGATATCATTCACATCACACTGGTAGGAAACTTTTCAGTTGTACTGAGTGTGGGAAAGCTCTCTGTTCCAATATAAACCTTATTGACCATCAGAGAATCCGCACTAGGGAGAAGCCTTCTAAATAAGTGAACATGGCAAGCCTTCAGTCTGAGTAAACATCTTATTAAACATCAGATCCTCCACAATAGGGAGAAGAAGCATGTACATTTAGCCAGTTAAAAAAGTCTTCAATCAGAATTCTCAATTGTCAACTATGACAAATTCATACCAGAGCAAAACCTTTTGAATGCAAAAGGCATTCAATCTGAGTAAATGTCTTATTTTGGTGTCAGAGACTTCACACAGGCAAATCCCTGTAAATATAATAAGTGTGGGAAATCCTTCAATCAAAACTCATACCTCATTATATACCAGAGAATTCACACTAGTGAGGAACCCCATGAATGTGATGAGTGTAGAAAGGCCTTCATTTATAGCTCCAGTCTAATGGTATATCAGAGAACTTATTCTGGGAAGAAACCTTATAAGTGCAATTATTGTGGGAAAGCCATTAGTGAGAGCACTCAGCTTATCAAACATCAGAGAATTCACATTGGAGAGAAACACTATGAATGTATGGAGTGTGGGAAAGTCTTCAGTGTTCCATTTTCATCACTACCAGTGAACTCACCCTGGAGAAAAGCTCATTCTATTTCTTAAAGCATGGCTCTCCAAGCAGAAAGCAAGGAATTTTGCTATGAGATAAGATTCCTTTATAAGAAGGAGTCTTACCTTGGTCTCCCCTTGGAACCACTAATCACAGTGGACCATTGACTGACCATTTATTTCCCTTTAGGTTACTAAGGGACAAGCAGGAGGAAGAGTGAGAATAACTTAGTCCAATCCTTCCCCATTATTGGGAAAGTAAGAACCATGTATTTCATTTATTTGCATGGTTTGTGTTTTTGTTTTAACTATTTTTATATCTATTTCACTTTTCACTTATGCATCTCATAATCAGATTGTGTGCTTCTCAAAGACAGAGATCTTATCTTCCTTTCTCTAGTCTAGCTTTTCTGTCTCACCATTTGCATAAAATATTCCTTTCTTCAACACTCTGCTTTGTTTCTTCCTGTCTCTTGGCTATGGCCCTCACTATCCACTTTTTAAACTTCTACTCTAATATTCTCTACCTAGAAAATGTTTTCTTCTTTCTGTTTGCTAAGCTATGTACCTCATAGCCTTCAAGTTCCAGCTCATTTCTGAAAGACTTTCTCTTCCAGATGTTTCTTCATTCAACTTTTGAGTAATTGCCCTGTAAATTATTCTCAACTTAATGCATATTTATATAATTTCATGTCAAGTTTTTGTAGGCTTTTTGAGGACAGGTTTGGTATCTATCGCTTTTAGCATGTAGATAATGGTTTTCACATACTAGTTGTTGAATAAATATTTTTTTTTCTACTTGACTCTAAAAAATGCATTGCATGTGAAAACCAAAGTATGAAGCAATGAATGTAAAGTAGGTCTGGGTGATGTGGTTACAAAAGAGAGTTCCTAAGCCTTGCCTTCAGCCTCCTTTATCACTTTATCTGTGCTCTGAGATTGGGGTGCTTCAAAGAGATTTCCAAAAATTGGGTGATCAGAATTTGAAAATCACTGATCTAGTTTCATTTCTTGCCTAAACAGGATTTCCTAATTTAATATCTATGACAGACTATCATACAATCCCTGACTGACTTGTTGCAGGGATTCATTACTTAAAAAGCAACCTCCCCCATTGACCAAAAAACTCAAATTGATTATGTTAGGTTTTGTATTTGGTTAGGGATTCCGTTAGATTTATATTGTTAGTAAGTTAAGAAATACATCCTTTCCTGTTAGCTTCTACCTATTTCAGACTTCTCAGAAAAATGACACTCAGACTGATCCTTCGATATGTGTGGATGTCATATTTTACTAAGTTGATGAACTGAAGTATCAAGTCCTTTTCCTTCCTTTAGTATTGATTTAACTCTTCACTTTCAACATTAGTTCTCTAATAGCCTGAAGAGAGATGGCCTTTTAACACTAAAACAATCATAAGAAAATAAAAGGAAAATAAGCATAAAGATAGTATAATGGAAAGTAGTTGATATCATAAAGCTGAAAATAGAAACTCAACATGTAATCAAAAGAAATAAGAAGAGGAAATATGTGTCATACTGTTATTTCCAAGGTGAAAGAATGCTGACTAGCAAGAAGGGAAAGAGAAACTTATTAATTTTTTAAGTAACTGATTGGAGCCAGGCACTGTAAAAGGCATTATAGATATGTGTATATATTAGCTCATATATCTATTGCAAAATGTGTGCGGTAGGAGTTATTATTCCTACTTTACAGCAGGGTCCAGACATACTAAGAAACCTGCCCAAGATCTCACAGTTAATAACTTACAGAGCTCAAATTTGAATTCAGGTCTCTCTTAACTCTATATCCATGTTTCCTTAAAGTATGCTGCAGGGCAGAAATAACTGAAAGGAGATCAGTTTTTCAAAATAGTGATTTTAACTCAGCTATCTTTCAACCAGCATAAGCACAATACCGTACATACTGCTTAGTTTATTTAAACTTCAAACATATCCCCATTGTTCTGTGAGAAAAAATGTAGTTGTAGATTTATAGCCTACCCAAAAGCTGGCTTTTCCATTTCAAAGCAAAGACTTTGGTTGGTAGACTGAAGGTTTTTAATAAATATGTTTCTTTGTTCCAGAGTGTCAAAGTTATTCATGTGCTGCATTTGCTCATATAACAAATTCTGCCAGGGCCCAGGGAAAGTGTTCTTTTTGCTTTATTTTGCTCACCATTTTTCTCTTCTTCTGTTCCTATAGGCATGTTCATATTTCACATCTAATGCTTTACCATTGAAGATTACTTTCATCAATACTAATCCAATGGGCAAAAAAATCAGCGTTATTTTTAAGGTACAATGATCCTTTCTAGAACATCCCATAGATTCCATGAGCAGAACTACTGATTTATTACTCATGAAAAGAAATTATTTTAGCTATTTTCCTCTGGCAGCAACACAAAGGTTTCCCAATTATTTTAGATTCTGCATTTTTACAGAATTATAGTACATGCCAAACTATGATTTTCAGTATATCAAACATTACTGGCTTAAAGCCAGTGACCCTCAGTACAAAATTTAAGAAGATATGTTCAATAAATGAAACTAAACAATCACATTTGAGTGGCATGAAAAGCTGAATGTCTGGTAAGCGTCTATGAGGAGAGTTTTCTTTTGGCCTAGATACTGAATTAGACTCAGAATTAGCTGTGCACTCAAATATCATTTGTTAATTTAACAAAAATTCTTGTTGACAAGCACTTGCTTATTTTAGTAATTTAAGTCATCTGCTTCTTTTTAAATAAAAAATAAATATGGTCCTTTTCAGCCTTTATCATGAATCTCATGGGGAAAAATAGGGTATAAGATAGGAACAGGGTTATAAATAAAGTAGGAAAGAGGGGCTAAAGATGGAGCTGCAAGTGAAAAGTAAGGATTTGCCAATCATTCAGTTAATCAGTTGTTCAGCTAAACCAGGCAACAAGGGCTAAAGATGGATTTTCTGGTCTGTTCGGATTGTCTATTTTGGAGGATAATAATTTTTACCCCTCTGTTTTTGCTTTGGCCTGTGTTACCTCAAGCATTACTGGTCCTATGTTACAGCATTTTTGGTGGGGAAAAAAAACACCCTCAAAATCTCATGCTTAGCAGAATTTTCTCCATATAATCTGGAAAGCATTTTCAAAACCAAACTGCTTATTAGTTTAAAAGCATAAAACTATCCTTCCCTTTGGACATACTCTATTTCCTAGACCTGGGCTAGAAAATCACCTGTTATCATTCCTTATTATTATCAAAGGTTATCTTTTCTGAAAACTTTTAACTGCCTTCAAAATAAGAGAAGTCACTGATTTAAAGTCTGATGAATCACATATGAGCTAGTTATACTTCAGGTTAAGAAGCTTTTGGTATTCTAACAGCGTATCAGTGCATAAGCTTATGGCATACCAAGTAATGGTTTACTTAGAAAGAGACCTCTCTTGGCTGAGTTTGAAATTTGGGTAAACATTCATCCAACCTCTCCTCTAGACTTTGAATCTAAGAAATTTCACATGGATAATAAATTGAAAGATTATTATCAGAGAAAAACATTCCAAGCAACACTTTTAATTTGATGATTGAAGCTTCTGTAATCATTTAAAGGAAATTATTTTATCTTCTATGAGAAACACAAGGTACTGTTAGTGCTAACAGAGCAATTGATAACACAGTAAGTTAGGCTTGAAAGGACTTCTTATCCAAGGAAAGAAATGACATATACCATGTTTGAATGCTTTTAATGAAATTCAAGGAGAAACCCAGAGTCTATAATTTTGTTTTCAACAGACAGGAGATGATCTTCGCCAGGATATGCTTGTTCTGCAGATTATCCAAGTGGTGGATAACATTTGGCTGCAGGAGGGCCTGGATATGCAAATGATCATTTATAGATGTCTTTCCACAGGAAAAGGCCAAGGTCAGTATATATTAGAAAGCAGAATTGATTTATTTCTCTCATATAGTCACAGGTAATATGCCGCCAAACTTTCCACAGCTTTCATTTTAGACTACAAATTCAAAAATCCAAACAACTATACATATTCATTTTTCTTTGAAATAAAATTTCTTCTCAAAAACTGTAAATCAAAATCATATATGTAAAGCATAACATGCTTTTAGATATTAATTAGAATCTTGACAATCCAACTATTAACTATGACATTCTTTTCTGTGTCTTTAATGTTAGTTACATTAATAACTAACATATTTTCTCTCATTTTATTTTAATAAGAAAAAAGCCTATTCATTCAAAACATACATAATTTTCCCTATTAATGCAAAATTTACAAAACTGGAGATGCTTAAAGGGGCTCTGAAAATTCTAAATACATCATAAACCCGTGTTTAGTTTCAAAAAGTCTTTTAAGTATAATAGGCAAGTCAAAGATGGCCACATACACAAACATTTGAACATAGTTCAGCATTTCTTTCCTTTAAAAAAGCCAAGAAATTAATATGAAAATATAACACATTTATACACATTCCCAATGAAAATAATGTTGATGGTCCACTCAAATCATTACCAAAACATCAGATAAAAGTTGTATTTAGTTACAGTTGTGCTAAATTGAAGAAACAAAAAATTCCCAAGATAGCTTATCATCATCTTTATATGTGATCATTGCCACTTAGAATTCAATTAAATTAATTGGTATGAATCATAGCAGATATATGTGCATAAACAAACGGATGAAATCATAGAACTAGACAAAAGACATAGACTATGTAGTGATTTGTTTTGTATTCAGGCAGAACTTCAATTTAAACTGATCATCACAAACGAGCTGTCACTGCCAGGCTCCCAGTCCCTGCATTCCCACCAATAGGCTCAGGGCTCCAATTCTGACTTGAGATTTTAGAAGGTAAGCATGGAATCTCCCCCTTCTTAGCTTAACCTTCATCTTGATGCCTCAGGATGACTCCATTATAAGTCATACCCCCCAATTATTTTGACTCTCATAATAGGGCCCTTTTCTGTTCCAAGTGTCCCACTCCTGAAGCCTTTCTAAATCTCTAGTTCCTGAAAATCTTTTATTATTGTTGTTTTATTTTTTGTTTATTTATTATTTATATTCATTTATTTATTATTGTTATTCCTTGAATTTTACCCTCTCTTTCTCACGCACCTAACCTCAATCTTTCATGTAACAATACATTGAAAGAGTAAGAATAAAACTAGATGAGCCAAGCAGAGATTTTTTTATGTCACATGGATCACCTTTTCTTCAGAAATTTAATAAATACTGACCCCAATGGAATTCTTCAATTCCAGCTAGTCTGTCCTCATCACAGTCATAGACTGTGACTGGAGCTAAATCTTTTAAAGTTCATAAAATTATTCAGAAAAAAAATGACTATAGACTTGCCCAAAATTGCAGATGTCGTAAGGCAAAGAATTTTTTCCCCCACTATACACCAACAACCTTATTTAGGTGTAAGACATCAAAAGGCAGTATACTGACAAATATTTCTTCAAGAAAATAGAGATCAAGAGATCATCAAATCAAATGTAAATTTTGGAGATCAGACTCCATTTTTAATCAGGTTTCAAGTCTTACTGAACATCTGCTCTTCTCAAGAAATGTCACAAACTGAAGTGAGAAATACTAAAATGAGCTATAGTCACTGCCCTCCAGGAGAGTGTACTCCAGGCAAGACGTTTATATTATGTCATCAACACAATTATTGATTATCATTCTCATGACTGCTTGTATGTGATGTCCTAGGAGCTCTAGAAAAGACAATCAAGGCAACTAAAAATTATTTCAGATTTATTTCATCACTCAGTCTCCAACTTTGATGGGCATAAAAATTACTTGGGGGAATTGGAGGGGGAGATATAGCTAGACCCCACCACAGGCATATTAAATCAGACTCACCACTTTAAAAAGCTCTTCAGGTGTTTTTTATGCACCCCTAAGTTGGAAAACCACTGCCTTGTATGATACCACCTTGAAAACTTTTGTCCCTTGCTACTTAAATTGTGAGCTACAAACCAGCAGCATTGACATCACCTGGGTGTCTTTGTAAAAAATTCAGAATCTCTGGCCCAGTCCTGCTGCATCAGAAACTACATTAGAACGAGATCCCCAACTTACTCGTATTCACATTAAAATTTGAGAAATACTGCATTAGAGGACTGTAACAATGGAGCCACACATATTACCTGATGCACACAGAATCATGTTAGAAGTATTTAAAATGTATATGATACACAAGAGTTTAAAATGTATTTTTTCATTTTAATTAATAGGCAGGGTTTAAAAACCATTTTTGCTATAATTAGGTACAAGATTTTCTGGGTAGTCAAGAATGCAAGGTTTGTGATAAATGACTTGGGATTTAGCAGAGATTAATTCCCAGAAGACAAACATGGTCTGAAAAGTAAGTGGCACTGCTGCAGCACAGGATCCAAAGGGCACAGTAATCTAAGTTCTAGTTTTGGACATGGTCAGATATGAGGTGAAAGAGGAACCAAGTGGAAGGTGATTTTCCTTTAGGAAGTGTAAAATAGAAGGACTGAGAATGTGAGGGTAGACATTTTCAAAATCAGAATGAGGAAAAGGGAAGTAACATTTATTGATCATCTGATGCTAAACATAATGCTTTCCATCTGCTACCTCACCCAGTATACATGAGACAACCTAGGAAGAAACAAAGTACTGTTGAAAGAGGAGGGAGAAGTGTTATGACATTGAGAATATGCCCAGGTCTTGTCTTTTCTTTATCGATTGAAATGATCTTCTGGTTTTTACCTTTGTTTTGTTGGTATGGTGTATTACATTATTTGATTTTCTTATGTTGAACCACCCTTGCATAGCTGGGATAAAATGCACTTGATCATGGTTTATAATTCTTTTAATGTGCTGCTGGATTTGATTTGCAAGTATTTTGTTGAAGAATTTTGGATCTATACTAATTAGAGAAAGTGGTCTGTAATTTTCTTTTATTGTAGTATCTTTATCTGGCTTTGGTATTAGAGTAATGTTGGCCTCATAGAATGAGTTAGGTAGCACTCCCTCCTCTTCTATTTTTTGGGAGAGTTTGAGCAGGATTGGTATTAATTCTTCTTGGAATAATTGGTAGAATTCACCTGTGAAGCCATCTAGTCCAAGACTTTCTTTGCTGGGAGGTTTTTGATGACTGATTCTCTTTATTTGTAATTGATTTGTTGAGGTCTTCTATTTCTTCTAGAGTCAGTGTAAGTTGTTCACATGTTTCTAGGAAGTTTTCCATTTCATCTAAGTTGTCTAATTTGTTGCATACGGTTGTTCATAATATCATTTTATGATCCCTTTTATTTCTGTGGGGTCAGTAGTGAGGTCCCCATTCTCATTTCTGATTTTATTTATTTGTAACTTCTCTCTTTTTTTCTTTGTCAGTCCAGCTAGGAGTTTGTCAATTGTATTGCTCTTCTGAAAGAACCACCTTTTGGTTTTTTAAAAAATTCTATTATTCTTTTATTCTCAGTTTCATTTATTTCTGTTCTAATCTTTGTTATTTCTTTTTTTCTGCTTGCTTTGGGGTTAGTTTGCTGTTCTTTTTCTAATTCCTCAAGGTGTACAGTTAGAGCTTTGATTTTTAGCTCTTTCTTCTTTTTTAATGCTTAGGGCTATAAATTTCTCTCTTAGCACTTCCTTTGCTGTATCCTATGAATTTTGATATGTTGTGTTCTTGTTTTGATTTGTCTCAAGGTATTTACTGATTTCCCTTACAGGTTCTTCTTTGACCCACTGATTGTTTAAGAGAGCGTACTTAACATCCATACATTTGTGTATTATCCAGTTGTCCACCTGTTATTAATTTCCAGCAACATTTCATTATGGTCAAAGAAGATGCATTGTGTGATTTCAGTCTTTCTAAATTTATTGAGACTTGTTTTGTGACCCAACATGTGGTCTATCTTGGAGAACAATCCATGAGTACTTGAGAATAATGCATATCCTGTTGTTTTGGGGTGCAGTATTCTGTACATGTCTGCTAGATCTGGTTCATTTAACATATTATTCAAGTTCTCTGTTTCCTTATTGAGCTTCCATCTAGATGTTCTATCTATTGATGGAGTTGTGTATTGAAGTCTCCAACTATTATTGTAGAGGTGAGTCTACAACTATTTCCCCCTTCAGTTTGTATGCTTCAGTAGCATACATGTTACCTACTCCCATATCCCTCTGTTTCCCCTCTTTATGTTGTTTTGGTCCCACTATACCACTTTATATTTTGCATATCTGTTATTAGGAAATATGCCTTTTTCTGGTTCAATTGTATTCTGATTCTTATATGAATTAAAGAATAGAGTTGTATATTGAGGTTACAGTTCTATTGAGTTTTGCATTTACTCTTTTTTTTAACCGTTACTGATGATCCTCATTTCTTCATTCTAAGCCACTCTCTCCTGTCATTTCCTTTCAACCTGCAGAACTGCCTTTGGCAATTCTTGTAGGACAGGTCTGTTGTTGATGAACTCTCTCAGTTTCTGTTTATCTGTGAATATTTTAAAGTCTCCCTCACTTTTGAAGGACAGTTTTGCTGAATAAAGTATTTTTATTGGCAGTTTTTTCAGTACCTTAAATATATCATACCTCTGCCTTTTCACCTCCATGGTTTCTGATGAGAAATTGAAACTTAGTCTTATCGAAGATTCTTTGTATGTGATGAATTGCTTTTCTCTTACTGCTTTCAGAATTCTCTTTTTATCTTTGGCTTTTGACATTCTGATTATTATTTGTCTCAGAGTAAGTCCATTAGGATTTATTCTGTTTGGAGTACATTGAGCTTCTTAGATATCTATATATATATATATATGTCTTTCATAAGAGTTGGGAAATTTCAGCCATTATTTCCTCTAATATTCTTTCTGTCCCTTTCCCTTCTCAGACACCCATGGTACATATGATTGTATGCTTTGTGCTGTCATTTAAATCCCTCAAACACTGCTCAATTTTTTTCTGTTCTTTTCTCTATCTTTCCTTCTGACTATTGAATTCATTTTTCCTGCCTTCTAGTTCACTGATTCTTCTGCCTGTTCAAATCTGCTGTTGTGCGCCTCTAGCATATTTTTAATCTCCACTATTGTGCCTTTCATTCCCATAATTTCTGTTATACTTTCAAATTCTTCTCTCTGCTCATTCACTGTTTTCTTTATATACTTTATCTCTTTATGCATATTTTTCATCATCTCCTTAAACTGATTTAGATTGTTAAAACCTTTGATTTGTTGTTCTAACTTTTGAATCTCCTCTGAAGTTTTAATTTATTCTCTTGACTGAGTCATCGCTCTGTCACTTGGTAGGGCTTGTTATTATTTGCTGATGTCTAGTCATCTGATTATCTTGATAAGTTATTTCTGAAGATCAGTTTCTCCTTCTTGTCTAAGGTTTTATTTTTGATTGGCTTTGTGTTAAGGCTCATCTTTGATGCTTAGTCTAACTTATTCTAGACCTTTAGAACAGACCATGTTTACCTGTTCAGATTTCCTCAGGTCTTCTTCAGCTGATTTTTGCCCTGAATATGCTGTGCAATTTTTAGATTACAAATTTTGTGCAATTGTTTCACCTGCAGGAGAAAGCTTCCTGTTCTCTATTCTTTCTCCAGGACTCTTGATCTCTTCTGTTTGTTTTTGTGCAAATATTTCTCCCCAGCTTCTATGATTTGTTTAAATTCTCTCCCTCACTTAATGTCCCATTTTCCTTACATTTTTCAATTCTGAGACCCAGTTTTCAGTTTAACCCCCCCCCCCTTTTATTCTATGAGGCTTTTCTGCCTCTGCTCTCTTCCCTATTAGGGTATCCCACCCCAGGGAACCAGATGGGGTCAATCCAGAATAGTGCATCACTTCAGAAAAGTATGTTTCCCCTTAGGTGGTCCAGCCAAGTGAAACTAGATTGAGTGAGGGGACAACAGTTCTTCCCAGCATTTCTATTGCAATTCCCCAACCCGCACTCCCACCCAAGGGCCCTTTGGTATGCAGCACTCCAGGGCAACTTGTGTTCTGCCCTGGGTCTTTATGGACTTGGGTTCCTGTGCCTGGATATGCATGGAGTTCTAACTTGCTGCTGTGAATCACTCTACAGTCTGTCCATGTGGGAGGGACTCAGGCCGTGCTGTTTCTGTGAGACTTCCAAGCTGCATGGGACTGAGTGAAGAAGAGGGGAATGGAAATAAACTGGTGGTCCAGGGTGGAATTTTCCTACCTAATATTTTCCTGTTTCTTCAATTCAGCATTTGTGGAGTCCTTCTCCACTCTCTACCATCCTTCAGAGTTCTAAGCAAGTAGGATTTGTCCTTTTATTCACGAAATCTCTGGGGAGGCTTTTTTAGGATATGTCTATGTTTCCATGTTTATGACATCCCTGGGAGAATTTTAACTACTGGGTTGGACTTGATCTTCCTACAAAATAAAAATCAGAAAGGCCTGAAAATATTTACATGCCAGTAGCCTCAGGAATACAGCGAAAAAAAAGCCTTATTGGATAAAGTGGGAACAAAGGTCCTATTTAAGTGCAATCAATATGCTCCCATTTAAAAAAAATTATTAATATAGTTTCTCTTTAATGTTGAGTGAGATGAAGCAGGTGGCTCACTATACGTTTACTGCAAAGTTATTCTGTTAATTCCCATAAATGTAACATTTAACAGCAAAGGCTTTTGTTAACCAGAACATTGATTTTTATAATATATTTGAAATATTTGTTTTGGAGATTGTATTTGGTATAATTAGATCATAAATACTTTATTTTTAAAGCTTGAATTTTCTTTCTTAAACTGTAAATGAATTCTCCAGCCATATGCTTATTAATCCACTATTCTGTTGAACTCTGGGTTTCTTGTAAAACAGAGACTCTCTAGATTGGCTCTCTACTATAGTTATAGAAAAAAAATTAAAGCTGCTTCTGACAGATTTGATCCAAACACAGTAAGTAGTGTTATTGCATCCCAAGATTTAGGAAGAATTAATAGGAACGCCATCCAGATAGGGTTCCCACAGAAAAGAGGGTTTGGAAAGGGAAAGAGTAATCCAAGCATTGCTAACAACTGTTGTTGCACAGATCAAGATACTGCAACTTATTTCCTAAGTATTCCTCATCCTGTGAAGAAAGAATTGTTTCTATAATCTCTTTTTTATCAACCAGGATTGGTGCAGATCGTGCCTGATGCTGTAACTCTAGCACAGATCCATCGTCATTCTGGCCTGGTAGGACCGCTGAAAGAAAATACAATTAAAAAGTGGTTCAGTCAACACAATCTTTTAAAGGCGGATTATGAAAAGGTTTGTCCTGCTGGAGCTAATTTTCTTCTTTTTTTTAGAGAAATTGTGGGTTACAGAACAATCATGCATAAAATACAGGATTCCTATTTACCATCCTATTATTGACACTGGAGCTACTTTTAATTAATGTACTGAAATAAGAATATGGTCTGGTTCATTAGTTATTTTGACTTTTTATCAAAAAGTAAATGAGGTATACCTTGAGTACTATTCACTCAGTTATCAGCCTAGTAATAGTGACCCAGTTTAAATAGTGTATTAACTAGAGGAATGTTTCAGTGTTTGTTTTTCTTCTGAGTGCAGTTCCTGGTTATCCCTCTCTTTGCTCACCTGCTTCCCTTACAGCAATCTCACCCTAGAGATGACACCCCTTGAAACTACCTCTGACTTTTGAACACTCTCTAATCTCTATAAATCTCCCTCCTTCCTTTGCAATACATTTCTTTTCCCATTCTCTACTTTGTTCTGCATGGTTCTCTCTTTCAATTGTTTACGGGAATTATGAGGGGGTTTGTGATTCATATATAGTATGAATTTTACAAAATGTGCACTTGACTGCAGATATTTTTCTCCCACTTTACTTCCTCTTGAAATCTGACCTACATTTTACACTTGTAAAGCCAGATCTTCTTCCACTTGATAAGCCATGAACTGCTATATCTGGGTGCACCCGGGGGCAAGGGCATCTATGTACTAATTCACACAAAAGTTCCATACAGACCAGTATTAGGTTTGTTTAGAACTGTCCCAGTTTTAGCACTGAAATTCCCTCATACTGGGACACCCCTCAGTCCCAGGCAAACTGGGACAATTCACCACCCATCCAAGTTAGTATTGGCCTGAGAAAGAGATCGAGTGTTCATCTATTCCATACTTCTTTGAGATTTGCTTAGAGCAAAATGAGACATTTGGAGGCCAAATAGCAAATAATTAGAAAAGATTATCTTGAAATATGCTTTTCAACCATTCCCAAAATTATAACTTGAGTTTTACACAAAACTCCCTGGGCTTAGAATTGCATTCATTTAGCTCTTAAATGTTTTTTTTAAGTGTTTTCACATACATTTCCTCTTCATAACTACAATGTGTAGTAACCAGGACATATTTTCTTATCTTCACTTTACAAGTAAGAAAATTCAAGACAGAAAAATTAGCGTCCTTGCACTTGAGAGGTATGGAACCAAAGTATCCTGTTCATTTAAAGAAACATAAACTGCAGTTGACTTAATGGTGATCTACTTCCACCCACACAGGCATTCACTGATATACAAAACACTTCTGGACATCAACTTGTTCACCTATTTGTAATGATAAACATAAAATATCAGCTATCTCAATTTAGTTTTTTGTATATTCTAAATTTGATTCCATATTCAATAATAGCTAAAATATTTTCAATTTCTCTGGAAATAGGCAACATTGGATCATATTGTTCTTCTTTTACTTTGAAAAATCATTCAATATTGTATAGTTAACACCAGGAATCTTCTCTAGTAAATCATGAAAATAATAGCTCCATCTGAATGAGATATTTTCCCCAATTTCAATGAAAATATCCATTTCTTAGTCTAAAAAACAGATTGCTTCATGTTCTTCAGGATATTAAGAACCAGCCATTAAACCATACCCTTCTTTTCAATAATGAAATGTAGAAATTGTTCTTGATAATGCAATTTTACTTTTTATAATTCAATTTTTTCCATTACCTCTAATGCTAATGCATTTCCTCATTGTTTCTGTACTTTGTGTTGTTATTGTTTTTTGTTGATTAGGCCTTGAGGAACTTTTTCTATTCCTGTGCTGGCTGGTGTGTGGTAACATTCATCCTGGGAGTCTGTGATCGTCACAATGACAATATTATGCTGACAAAGTCAGGCCACATGTTTCATATTGACTTTGGAAAATTCTTAGGACATGCACAAACATTTGGAGGGATAAAAAGGTCAGCACACAAACAATGTTTATTACAGTAATTAAGTAATGTCTTAGAGCAATACATGACATGTAATGGCATAAAAGAAACCTGAATATGACTTGTTTCTCCTCTCTTTAACCCCCCCAAAGTAATGTAAACATGATTGTGTATCTAATAAGATCGAAGGAAAGATTAATTTCAATAGATCTTAATGCAACAAATGAGCTTCCTCAAATTGTTAATGGGATAAATTGGCTTTCCTCCATGAGATACTAATCCTGTACCAGTCTGAGTTGTCTGAAATAACACTTTTGTTTTCATATAAACCTCACATGGACATTGAGGCATGAATTGGTGCTCTCAATACATCTGGTATATTGCCCATTGCAGATTGCCCCACTGGTTTACATTTCATAATGCTAGTATACTTTTCACCTTGGATTAGCCTTGAATCTTTCCACAAACATTTAGTGAGCACCTACCATTCAAGGCACTGAGAATAAAACAGCAAACAAGACAGATCCTAATCCTGATATCTTTGTATTAGGGAAGATGAGTTAACGCACAAGGAAATAATATAAGGAACTGCAAAGTTCAGTTAAGAAACTAAAGCAGAGAAATAGGCTAGGAGGTGACTGGGGTGGGGATGTTATTATAACAAGGCCTTTCTGAAGAGCTGACAGAGACCTGTGGAAGGAGTGGTTACTATGAGAAGAGAATTCCAGGAAGAGAGAACAGCAAATACAACAGCTCTGAGACAGGAGATGAGCATGGCTGGTTCCAAAGACAACAGAAAGGCTCCGGCAGAAAAAGGGGCTGACAGTAGGAGGTTAGGGTGAAGATTGGTGGAGGCCAGAGTAAGTGGGGCACTGAGGGCCTTGTTATGGAGTTTGGCTTATATTTTAAGTTCAGGGAAAACCAGTGTTGGATTTCAGTGACTTTCAAAAGTTCTCTTCTGCTGAACTGTGCAATAAAGAGACAAGTTAGGAGGCTGCTGCAACAGTTAAAGCAAGACCTTGATGGTAAAGGTAGACGTGATGAAAGCTGACAGATTCACAATATATTTTGGAGACAGAGCCACAGGACCTGTTAATCAATCGGATATTGGCAATGAGTAATGGACTAGGGTTTGGCATGGGAGTAGAGGGCATGGATAGGAGAAGAAAAGAAAAGATTCAAAGATGACATCTAGATTTTTGGTCTTGGCAACTGGGTGCATAATTATATTGTTTTTTGAAATGGGTGGTTTGAATAGGTTTTTGTTTTACTTTGAGCTGGGAGCAAGAAAATCAGAGGTCAGAGACTAGAACTCCCTTGCTTTAAAAAGATACTTATATTAAAGTAGAAATGGAATCAGATCATTCCAAAGGCTAAGTCATGTTTTGCTCAAAACAGTCCCTCAATAGAAGAAACACAGATGTTTTCTACAATGTAATGTGGTGAACTTTCACCAGATGGCCACAATCTGGTCATAAAATGCCAACATAACTAGATAATATGGTTTAATTCTTACAAACTCTCTTCTACTTTGAAGCATGTAAAGGGATTTGTTTCACTTTATTTTCTATATTGTGCCTTCTTTAACAAATAATCTTAGGAAAATTCACCATATATTCATTCATTCCATAAACATCCAGTGAAGATGTTCTGTGTCCCGGGCACTGTACTAAACCTTAGGGATACAAAGATAAACAACATGCATTTACCACTTCAATGGGGCTTGTTCTTTCTCTGCAGTACTGGGAAGATAAGCACTTAAACAAATCATTCTTATAAAATATGAAAAGTGCGGAGATAGAGAGATGTACCAACCATTAGAGCATCTCAGAGAAGGAATGCCTAGTTTATGAAAGACAAAATGTTAATTCTAAGGTTTGAGCATATAAATAGTTTACTCATGTAACACTTTTTCCCTGGAATCAACCTTTTCCTGTACATTTGAATATTAAATTACTCTTTTGAATGTTTACTTTTTGCTAAATTGTCCACAAGGAATTTAGGGTGACCCTTATTCATTCTTTCAGCTGGCATCTGGGTTGAGATGGGGATGGTTAAAAATTAAAGAAAAAAAAATCCTGATCCTAAAAAACAGGTCCAGTAGAGAAGACATAAAATTAAAAACAGACAAACAAACAAAAAGCATTACTAAACAGTAAGGTAAGTGCTATGATACAGATATGTATATGTATAGGGACTAGAGATGTTATACTAATAGCTGGTGCTTCTGCAGTGCAGCAATTTCAAATCTTTCTTATGTAACTTCAGAGGTAAATAAAAAGTGTGCTCAACATAGAGCTTCACTCAGAATAGGATCTTCATAATGTTTGCTGAGTCAATCAGCTAATAAACCAATCGTAGCTGGGCCCTCAACCATTAAATAATTATTGGTTGGATGAGTGAAAATGAAGTTGGCAATGTCTTCCCCTGAGATTACAGTGTATTATTCACCACCAGTTAAAGACACCAACTACAGCTCAGTGTTCCATTTGGATAATGGTTTCCAGGATTTTGACCCCATCAGTGGCTCATTGTCAGTGTCTCCTTAGAACTTGTTTTGATGCTGATACTCCTGCCCCAAATTTAATGGTTAAATGGAACTCTGGCTACTCAGGGTATCTTTTGAATTGTAGGCAGCATCTAATAATTTTCCTCCAGAACTCTCTCAGCTGTTTCTGGAGTCCACTGAGTGCTGTTTCATAGGATAGCTGACTTCTTTCATCCTATACCCATTGGTTGTTCTCTTTGGTTGCTATGTATATATAAGCCCTCTTGTAAATAGGACTTTCTATCCCCTGGGATAAATGAACATTTTTATTTTTTCCACACAGTACCTTAAAGACCCGGTCTTTAGAGAAAAACCTAACCTTACCTTGCTTCTGCACATACACAGATATATTAATAAATACCCCATAATTTACAAAGACAGAGATGTAAACCATGCCCTAGGACTATCCCTAATCTAGCAAAGTCTAACAGAGCCATATAATCCTCCATTAATAACCCAGAATCATACTGCTTAACTCCTTGACATAAAAATCCTGTACTCACTGGGAGTGCAGAGTATATGTTTCCCTGATATATGTGCTTCTCCTCTTGTCTAGTCTTTTAAAATATAGAGCAGGGGAGTCCATGTATAACTTGGCTTACAAAGTGTTATTAGCTTATATGGCTTACAAATATATGGCTTACAAAGTGTTATTAGCATGTATTAACTAATTTTAATTCATAATACAGTTTCCTAAATCTTTGTCCAACATCTCATAAAAAGTTCAGTTTCCAGTTGGGAAAACTAGGTTGGCAGAAAGAAATCCCACACAAATGTACAACCCCTTCTCTAAGTTTCAGATATATCCCTTAACCAAGGATACAGAACTTAGAAATTAGCAGACCTACACAGCAGAAGCAAATTAAGTGTCTCTTGGGGTAGATTTTCCTGTAATCCCTGGTTTCCTGCAGGGGAAGCAGCAA
Organism: Choloepus didactylus; assembly: GCF_015220235.1. Taxonomy (NCBI): domain Eukaryota; kingdom Metazoa; phylum Chordata; class Mammalia; order Pilosa; family Megalonychidae; genus Choloepus; species Choloepus didactylus. Next base: position 114,379,527 of record NC_051314.1, on the reverse strand, counting down.
GAGGACATATTCTCCTTATGAGTAGGATCTTAGAGAAGCTTTCTTACTGGGTCACTGCCCTTTTATACTCATCACTATTACAGGAAGCTGACAGTAACCATCGTTATGGTTCTGTTTAGGAAATGTTTGCAAACATCCAGCTGTCCTGATTCTTGAATTAAACTCAGTCAGACCTGCCATATTCTCACTCAGAGTCCACGCCCAGTTGTCCCTGGACAGTTGTTCTAATTCAGCTTTCTAGAAATCCGGAAAGCCTACTTTCCATGCTTACAACAACCCTGAGGCTCCCTTAAATTTTCTAACTTTTAAGAGAAAACACATCTCAGACATGTATATGAAGAATTTCACATCCTCTACATAAATAAACAAACCCTTTTTATTGGTTTTAATTGTGAGACTAGAAAAAGAGGATTTATACCAGAAGATTAAATCAAATAACAATACTGCACTAAGCATTACTTTATGATGCAGGTGAAAATTTGGCTAATCCTTACAATGGAAACAATGAGGAATTCTGTCAGCTTTCAGAAGCCAATTGGTGTTTCTTTTGAAGCAATGCTTAATTATTATCTTCATTTCTTTATTTTCTCTCACGAAGATACAAATTAAAGTGGTTAACAAATTATGCATCCACAGTGTTTCATGCAAAGTTTCCCTGTAACAATGATTCTAGATAGTAATTTTTCATTTCATAAAAGACATTTTGTAATAAACTCTAAATTTCAACTCAATAATTTCTTGATAGTGACTTCTCTTATAGACCAGGAGAAATTAAAGAAGGCCTTTATTAATGGTGTTTATTGCTCCCTTAACTCATTGTTTCATACTTTATAATTTTTTCAAACTACATTTCCACAGAAATACATGGACATTCACTTTGACAATGCTAGCCTTGCGTGAAGCCCTTCTCATAGGTATTTTTCTAGATAATTTAAGAGGCAGTCTGAGCAACAGTTAAGATCGGGTACTCTGAAGACAGATTGCGTGTGTAGGTGTGTGTATGTTAATCCTGCACTACTATCTACTAAAGGTGTAACCTTGAACAAATGGATTCTCTGTGCTTCAGTTTCTTCATCTACAAAACAGAGTAGTTTTAATGATTTAATGAACTGATATATGTAAAACTGTTATAAGAGTGCCTGGCACAGAGTGAGGGCTCTATAAATGTTAGTTGAATTAACTATGACGTAGGTGTTCCAAATGTGGTGACAAAAAATGACATTGCATCTTTGGGTGGTTGTTGTTTCTTTTTGTTTAAAACCATCTGAACATCTTATTTTAGTGCCTTTTAAAGTCTGTGCATTGAAATTCACAAGCTGAATTATTATTCGTCCTTTAAGTTCTCTGACCTTGAGGCTTATTGACTGACAGGACTGGAACGTGCTGCTTGTGAGGTTTACATTACATTATAAGTTATCTCACCAAGTCATTTTGGCTTCTGGTATAGTTTCAGTCATAACAAGGTGCTGGGACAGGCTCACCTGGTTTGAAAGCACTGATGGTGTACATTCCTTCTCCACTCCATGTTCAGTGACATCACAATGTTAGCTTTAAATCAGCCGTGGTAAAAGTACTTACACATCACAGAAATTGGCAAATGCTACAAATCAGAGTTTTGTTCTAAAAAAGAAAGAAAGAGAGAGTAAGACGGCCAGTTGTTTAACATTTACCACCACACCACTGGACATAAATCCATTTAAAACAGATGAAAAGATCATTTCAGAGCTCAACAAAATAAATAAAATGAATAAAATAAAATTCAACTTCTGTTCTTTTCCTACTAAATATTTATACCAGGATGATCAAAATATTATATATCTGTTTTAATTACAACCCGGTTTTAGCCCTTTTCATGTTTTATCCCAGTAGATCACCAGTTATCTAATATCATTAATCTCAAGTTTTAAATTTCAATACTATTCATAAAAATTCCCTTCTACTATAATCATTTTGAAATTATTTTCAACAGTTAACTACCACTGATGTAAAAAGGTTTTTAAGTTTAATTTCTAATTTGAGTGTTGTAATTGTTAAATTCTAAGTATCCTCAATTTAAAACCATCTTTTAAACAACTCCCCTAACAGATTAACAGATTAATTGTTGTCATGGTCCAGTCCAATAATTTCATATTGATCCAAATGCTACATAGGTATTAATGACCTTCGTGTGCTTTAATTGCTATCTTAGCATTCTTTGAAATAAGATGATTATCAGTGGTCTGTTATCATGCTATTGTTTCTTAAGAAACTTTGTAGTTCCATTTACTCAGAGTAGGTCCCAAATCATCTGAGTTTTCTTGAGGGAAAACATGCTTTCCAGTATCTCTCCAAATGTGAGTGCCTTAAGGCATTTTTGCATCCTAAGCACCTAACATAGCAGAGACTCAGTTTCAGTTGAATCAAAAGATCACATTTAAAATGCCATCAAATTTACTTCTTGACCTGAGAAAATGCAATTTTCTGAAGTTAAAATTATTAAGGTCCTGCCATATTCAATTACTCTCACTGGAAATTTACCAGAGGTCTCTTACATAGGGATTCCAGGGATGAAACTCACAATTTGGTACAATATAAGACTCACAAAGGCTTCTGCCAGTTACAAACTCAATCCTAGGCAAACTACACCTAACATTTGAATAGAGTTTTGGATTTTACTAGGCACTGTTGCTCAGACTGTTTCCAGAAAGAAATTTGCTTTGTCACTCCATTCTATTAACATTTCTCCCTCTTCTACTTCACCTTGTCCCGCCACTATGTTTTATCTTCCTTTATATCTGCTTTCCCACCCCCGCCATTATAAGTAAAAACATTTTATCTGGTAATAAACATGAATTTTCTTCAAAGAAAGATTTTGTAGATTTTCAAATTAGAAGAATGAAGGATGATTGTAAAAGGAAGAAATGTTTATGAGAGAGAGGGAAAGAGAGAGGGCAGAATAGATGGAGAGAGAAAACAATTAAATAGTACAGGGATTCTGTCTTCCTGCACACAATGAGCCTGTGCCCCACTGTGAACAAACTGAATTTGAGACAGAAGACATAAGTGTTGATTCCTCAGTTGGTCTAAGGTCCAATGTGCCTGTCAATATAAGCATCTCATAGCCCTGATTCTGAATCTAGTAGGTCTTTAAGAAAGGTTACAAATGGCTCCTAAAAAATGAGCCTACCATAAGGAATTCATCCAGTGCCCAAATGAAGAAAAAGTACCCTTCTCCTGTGTTAGGGGAAAAAGCTCATGGCATTAAACTTAGTAAGAATCAATATATCCATCACAAGCCTGATACATAAATTTTGATTGTGCGTATATTAATTTAATGGGCCATTTAAGTTTTTCAGAGGCAACTTGGACTATTCTTCATTTCCACCTTTAAAAATGGTTTTAGAATGTAACCCTTACTGAAAATGTGATACCACAAATCCAATTTTCATTCAAGCATTATAGCATTGCTAATCTCTTCCTCATATAAGAACCAACTTCTGTTCCAAGCATACACCAGAATTCCATGCAAAGCATTTAACTCCCTTCCCCTAAAACTTCTAGTAGCTCGAAGGGTAAAATCGTGTGGTTTCACAGGAGCTGACCAGTCTCTCTTCCTGTTCTCGTAAAATACCGATTTACTATAAACTCATGTCAGACTTAGGAAAGTAGGACTGATTATTTTGAAGAGGTAGCTGTTTCAACTACTCTTTTCACATAAGAGAGTTGATATGCCTGAGCCTAAGGGGAACTCCAGAGTCAGTATCTAAAGTTATTAAGCTGTTAAAGATCAGGGACTTCAAGCACACAGGCCAGACGGTGGGGAAAATGTTGTGCGCTTAGATTATTGGTAAGGCTCTTCTCAGTTAATAGTTACAGAGGGCTTGGAGCTCTCACAGGGTGTTAAATGTTCTTTTTGTAATAGTACATGCACCATTACATTCTCATTATATTATACATATGAGGTTTCCTGTGTCATCTAATTATGCAAGGTTCTATCCTATCCAATGGAGATTCCAAATTTGTCTTCTCAATTAACTCATGGATATTAGGCGAGAGACTTGTTCTCTCTGTTGAACAGCAAAATGTACTCTTCTGAAATGTGGGTCATGTGTGATATCAGAAAAAATGTAAGCTTAAGCATTCCCCATCGTACTCTGTAGTTATTTATTTGGATGCTAATATCACCATGCACTGTTATGGGAGTCTGAAACTTTTAGTAATCTTTAAATCAATATATCTTTAATATCACTATGCTTTTCTCTGGAGACAAAAACACTGAAACTTGTGAATTTGAAAATAATTTTAATTATAAAATGAAAAGGTGCCTTCTTACTGAGCCTTGCATTTCAGTTCAGTGTACAAATACATTTTTCAGACCCTCAAGTCTTTCAAACCTGGGGCTAAAATTTGAATATGTCCATTTACTGAGTAACATTTGTACAAGTAAAATATGAAATGAACTACTCTATAAAAGGAAGAAATGTCTGTGTTTACAGAGTCCAGCAGACAGATTCCACTGTTATGAATCATTGACAGTGCTGTCTTTCCACTTCACTCTTCATATTCCCTGCCTCTGTCACCAATATTAAAATGTGCAGCTCTTCTCAAATTGCTGTGGATTTGATGCAGCTCATCATGAGGAGTGGCACAAAGCAAGTGCTCCTTACTGTGGTCCTGCATCATGTGGCACTGCAGGGGAGGGATCAGTTCCTAAAGGAAATAGTCAAAATTACCTTTTAAAGCCTCATAAATACTTGTTAGGCATTAGCTTAATTAAACCTCACAGGAATTCTTTGAGGCAGGTACTGTTATTTTCTCTAGTTTACACTTGAAGAACTGAAACAAAGAGCTAAATAACTTGACCAAGGTCACAACCAGCAGGTGGTGGAGCCTTGAGAAGAAGCCATTTCTCAATAAGCCCAGCACAGTCTGTCTTCCATCCAGCACTGGGATGGATGGCTGTTTCCTTAGTACCAGATAACTTGCATTTATCACCGTTATATATATGTATATATATATCTTATCTTTAGAAACTAGGATCAGATTTCTTGTAAGATGATTGCACTGTGAGAAGCATGCAAAAACTAAGGCCAAGTATGAAAGCAGCAGAGTCCCTTTCCCATCTATGGGCATATTCTCTTTAAGTGAAAAGTCATGCCAAATTGCTCATTCTTTTTAAATTCTTAAATGTTTCTTACACTTCTAACAGGTATAGTTAAGCTAATATAAGTTAAATGTTCACAGGATATGATTCCACTATGGTTCATAACACACAAAGAACTTTCTGTTGAACTTAGTGTGGCCAAAGACCACCTTGAATTGTTGAGATGAAGCCCAATGGTGTTATCTAGACTGCATAATTCACATTTGAGGAAATTGCTGCTATGAATTATCGTGTCCTTACCTTAGATGCCCAGTTCTTTAAAATTGAATGTCATTCATTATTTGATTGTGTACATATCTGTTTAAGGAATAATTAAATGAAGAAAGAATGCTCATTTTACGTATACAGCAATTCAGCTATTTCAGAGTTCATCCATTACAATTAACATGCTTTGACTATTCCCTTAACAGTGTTATTGTAGAACAGAGCAGTCTCCACTGTGAGGAATGATAATATTGGGACTATTTCATGACAAGTGTATCATGAACAGGACTTTAAAGAAAAGGTTGGACTTAATAGGGAAGAGAGGAAACGGCAGCCTATGTTAGAGAGTACTGTGAATAAAAGTGTGGAAGCAGAAGATAACCGTGTGCCAGAATCTGTCCTTCTGCTATCTCTGCTCCACCGCAGCAGCCAAGCACTGCAAGAAAGCATCACACTGCTGGGCAAACACATCGTCACTGCGTCAAATGGACCATTCTCATGGTCTGGCAATCCTATTACACTTTTGTGGTTAACTCACTATTTCACTCTCCACAGCAGCTTGAACTTATCCTCTCAGGAAAAACCTCAGATCTCTCCTGCCCATTATTCCTCATTGCCTGCTCTATTCAGGTAATCACACCTCCTACTTTATTAAAACAATGTACCCCATCAGAACAGAGCCTACTTTTCTTCCCTAAACCAAACTCTCAAACGTACATTAGTACCTAAACTTTTCTTCTTGATATAATAGAAGATCAATTTCTCCTTTCTAAAGCCAGTCCCCCTACCTGCACTTCAAAGCCATTTCCCTCACACCTTTTGACAAAACTTATTCTGTCAATAATTAATTTTTTTCTGGCTTATGAATCCTAGCCCTCTCAAATACACCTTCCCACCAGTTTTTAGATATGCTTGTCTCTCCAATGTTTAAATAACCTTACCACAAAACCCCTATTCTCCATGTCATTTCACTCCCCTTCACAAACTTCTTGAAGGAGGTGGGTAAACTCTCCTATCCTCCATTTCCTTACTTCCCATTCAATCCATAACTCCAGTCCATTCTTCCTACTTGATAAGATCAGCAATGATGTTCACAATGCTAAATCTAACAAATATTCCTTCCTCATTTTACCTGGCTTAAGAGCAAATTTCAACAGTGTTGACTATTCCTTCTCAAAATACTTTTTTTCTCTTACCTTCTGTGATGCATCACCCTCCAGTTTTTCTCCTACTTCTCTGATTTTCCTTCTCAGTTTATGATTCAGGCTGATACACTTTACCAAGCCATAGCATTTTATATTCCCCAAGACTTAATATTGACTCTTCTCTTTTCATTCAAAAGTCTACACCAAACTGGTATCATCTGTAGCCAAGGCTTCTGTAACACCTATATGCAGATGACTCACAAATTTTTAATTAAACCATTTATTATAAACTCAGACATAACATATCAGACTTATGAAAGTAGGGCTGATTATTTTTGAAGAGGTAGCTGTTTCAACTACCCTTTTCACATAAGAGAGTTAATATGCCAGAGCCTAGGAGGAACTCCAGAGTCGGTATCTGTTAAGCTGTTAAAGATCAGGGACTTCCAGCACTTCTCACCGCTCTCAGAAATCTATAAAATAATCATATCCAGAATCTTGGAGAATAATAATTTCAGGGAAAGAATGGACATTAGTTAATAAAATAATTCACTTTGACAGCAGAATGACAATCAAAACAAATACGTTTGTTCTCCGAGTCTTCCCACATAAATGTTAAATTACAACAAGCCTTAATTTTTTACTGTTTGAGCTGTTTATTTACTATTATGTTTATTTACTGTTCTATCACATATAATAGAAAACTGTCAAAATATTGTTCATGACATTAAGAATATATAAATTGAACATAAAATGCTGCCTCTACCCTTGAAAATCATATAGGCCATTTAAGAAAAGTATCATAAGAAACTTCAAGAGACTATAAAGAATATAAGTGAAGAGATAAGGCAAAGTAAGTTAGAAATCAGCAATGGATAAGTTATTCAAAGAAGACTTGTAGAAAAAAGTTCTTAATCGTGATCTCTGAATCACTATTAGAGTGTTGTGTGAAAGAGTGAAAGCAAGAGTGAGAGAAAGCAACATGACCAGATGTGGGAAACAATACAGGCAAAAGTACAGCAGTAAAAACAGGTAGGACTTAGGGAAGCAATGATAAAACCTCTAATCTTGGCAGGGAGGCAGGGGGATATAGGATAGTCATGATAAGAAATTTACGAAGTGTGTTTGTACAGATACAAATGAGAGATTTTCAACATGATTCAGAATGCAATAACAATGTAGATCCTGAAAGATTAAATAATTTCCAATCTTCCCTCTTGCCACAACCAATTTATATCTCAGCTTTGTAAGTATTGCTTAAACTTCAGAGATAGGCTGTAATACATTAATTCTATGATCTAGGAGTAGGGTTGAGTTTGAGTAAACTGATAAACCACAATACAACTAAAACTCCTACAACCTATTGGCAAGAGCTGGGGTTTTGTTTTATATGTGTGGCATGTTTCCATTTTGGGAAAGTTTTAGTCTTACTCTTAATTGTAAAAATTCCTCAGAAGTAAGCCATGAAAATCATATATAAAATATGAAAAAATAAGAACTAAAAAAATCTTGTTAGGCATTTTTTTTCAAATGCAGCATTTTATTTTGTTTGACTGATTAAAAATTTAGACTGTGATAATGTTCAGATGCAGTTAAAATTTTTCTACAATATTATTTTTAGCTTATATTTTCTCTCATTTGGATATATTCCTTTGGTTCATTTCACTTTCTGCTATGGCATTTCTGTGTCTGATTCATAAAGGTAGTCATCGTGGAAGAAGGAAATGTTATATTACATGAATTTGCATATAACAGCAGAAAATTCCCAAGAAAAATCGACTTGATCCATCGTATTTTTCTCTTTTGCAGAGAGAAAAGCATATCCATTACAGTGGAAGAGAAATTTTCAGGAAGTTGTAAAATTTAAGATTCTTCTAAAATTATTTCCAACATTCCATTAAATATAATAAATATAGTGTAGATAATAGGATTAAAAAAAAAACTTGGAAAACTGTCGCATATAAAATTAAGGTATTTTATTTTTCCTTACTATGGAAGTCTGGAATATTTCTAAAATGCTACTGGTAGCAATAGTAATGACCACCTGGATAACTGATATATAGAAATTGCTTCCCAATTCTAAGGTCCACTTAACGGCTTATGAATTGGGAGTAAATTAAATCTTGGAGGAAGAGAGGAATTTTACTGATGACATTTTTGAAGAGAGAGGAATGTTTAGCTGTGATGGCATTGAGCTCTGAGAACATTCACAACTGTTTGGGGACTAATAGTAACAATATCTAACATTTTTTGAATGTCCACTGTGTGCCCCATTTTACATAGTCAGGGACTGCAGCATAGAGATCTTAAGTAATTGATCAGGTCACAGAACCAGTAAGGGGTAGAACTGTGATTTGAACCCAGGCTGAGAGGCTGTCTCTGGGCCTACAGCCTGTGCCCTCTGCATAGAACCTCTAATTGTAGCAGCTCACAAGTGTGTAGCCCTCTATGTGTCAGGCACTGTGAATTAGGCATCTGTGTACATTTTCTTAGTTTATTCTTATAGCAGTTCTGAGAGCTAGGTATTATTTACCCATTTTAGAGATAAGGAAATTGAGAATTATTTGTTAAGGTTGTACAACTTGCAAATAGCAGGGCCAGGATTTGAGCTTATGCTGTATCTCATTCTTTCAACATTTGTTCCCAGCTTGGCTGGAGTAAAGGGTTTGTAAAGTAGACTGATAGAAGATAGATTGGATAAGTCTGCAAAGCCCAGACACAAAAGGATTTTGAGCAAAAATGTAATAATTTAGACTTGATACTTGAGACACATTCCTCAATAGGTGCTCAAAAAATTTGTTAAATGAATGGATATAAAGCTGAATGAGGGTATCTGGTATACCAGCCTCTCCTTCTCTTGATATTCAGTAGTAGTGTGAGTTACCAAAACAAACAAAACACCTTCAGCAGAAGCAAGGTTGTTTATTTTCTTTAAAATACTTTGGAAATTTAGAGTTCCATGCCCTGGTTCTGCCGCAAATACCTCAGTTGTGGCTTTCTGATTTCAATATCCACACTTCCAAAAAGTCTACTTAACTGAGGAAGATTGGTGAGATTTCCTATTGTATCATATTTTATTAAAATAGCTAAGCATAGCAACAGGAAAGATCACAGGCGCAATTAAGAGACTCCCTTAATAATCCATGAGTTTTTTCAATTACTGCTTCAGTTAATCTTGGTTTTATCTAGAATGCCAGGCCCAAATTCTTAAAAAAGAATGTTTTGTTTCAATTGATTCAATGAGTCTTTAGTTTTAAAATATTTTTTTCTTCAAAACTGAATTCCCGTCTCCAATGCTTCTAGAGAAGCTTAGGTCAAATAGGTATCAAAACTCCTTCTTCGTTCATATTCAATGAGTGAGATCTTGAAGAAATGTGTTTTCAGTCCTCCCTCTGCTCATAGAGTCTCTTTTAGAAGTGCTAACACTTCATCTCCAGTCCCTTCATGTCTCAACTAATATCAGATAAAACTGGCAAAGGTGGGGAAAGTGGGAACAATTTCTTTCTGGCCTGTGTGTTCCTTTTTTCCACACTTTGGACTACAGGGAGAAGTATTACTTATGTTGCAACATGGTCTACTTATATTTGCTTCCTTCTCATCTATATTTTTACTGGACCTGTTATGAAATGAAATATAGATACCTGTTTTCCCTTACTAAGCATATGACATTGAATTGATAATATCCATTTAAGTCATAGATTGCCTTCGGAAAGAACTAGTCATTGCAATACCTTAACTTTGACCAGAATTTTTTTTTCCTAAAGGGTCAGCTTATCCTCTAAAGAAAAACAAACAAACAAAACACTAAAGAGGTCAGCACATGATCTCTTCCATCATTTCAAAATATAGCAGAATAATATATTTGCTATAAAGATTTTGAATAAATATAAAGCTTTATTACCTTTGTATTATTTTAAGAATGGATAATATTCCTATCCAAATGTAATTTGTAATTAAACATCTGAGATATCATAAAGTTGATATCATAAAATAACTTGTCTTTCCCTCTCTGTTGCAGCCCACCTATATTTCCAAAGCCTATAATTAGCAAGTTTCTCCAGCTGTACCACAATGAAGCAGGCTCATCCGTAAGAGTAGAGAGAAAATAACAAGAAAATCCAAATGGAAATAAGTTGTGTTGACTGCTTAATTTAACCCTGCAAACTATTTCTCCCCTTGCTTATGGTTGCTATTGTTTTTGGCTTATAGGGACCGCGCTCCTTTTATTTTTACTTCAGAGATGGAGTACTTCATTACAGAGGGTGGAAAAAACCCACATAATTTCCAAGATTTTGTGGAGCTTTGCTGTCGAGCTTATAATGTTGTCAGAAAGCAAAGCCGACTGCTCTTGAACCTGCTAGAAATGGTAAGTCCCTTGGGGAAATAACAAAAATAATAAGCTTCATTTACGTCTCTCTTTCAGTAGTCTATTTTTGCTAATGGCTTAGAGTTCCCCAAAGAGCTACTCAAAACAGAAAGGAATGGACAAACTAAAAGCACCGTTGTACAGCTTATAAATGCATTCCTTAACAATTCAATACATTAGTAGAGAGTTATTGTCTCAAACATTCCTGTTCGCAACAATATTGATGCATTCAGGAGATGTCTTAGTATATTTTGACTAAGGTTCAAGGTCAGTATCTATAAACTTTAGAAAATAATGCCTTTGGTTGCCCTGGGCTTTAGGATTTTTCAAATGTGCTTTAAAAATGCTGTCTTATTTACATATCATGGCAACTGATGATGTAGACTGGGCAAAGATTTTTCCTGGCTTTCCCTCACAATCTCTGCCTTCAGTCACTTTACAGTTTTCCAGATTAAGAAACTGAAGGTCAAAATGTAGAGTCTTATATGGTGTGTGAATAAAACGTTTTAAAAAAAAAAAAAGTGAAGTCTTAGTGACTCAGCTAGAGAGTAATACATTTAGTAGTTTACATCAGGACTAATGAGTCATGGTCCTACACACTCTCTGTCGATCAACAGGGAGAAATTCAATGTTTCATTCCATTGTTGATCCAAAGAGATGGAGACCAGAGATGAAGAATGAGGAGAGAGGGACTGGAAATCTGATAACTATATCTTCTGGGAGAGGCATGTGGTAATTTCTTTGTGCATGTACCTAGTCACTAGTAATTGCAGCAAAACTGTGAGAGACGAACATATCTGTGACTCAGCTGGTTTGGGGTTTGAGTCAATACTCTCATCAAAAATAACTAGTTTAGAGTCTTCAGATGACAGTAATTCTGCAAGATGTTAAGGGCACAGTCTTGGTGGTTGGATCTTCCTGGGTTTGAATCATAGCTTGGCATTTTACTGGCTATATTCTCCAGAGCATGTTATTTAATTCCCAAAAGACTCTTTTCTAATCTATTAAATGAAGATAGTAGCATCTACCTTATAGGATTGGATAATGGATAAATGACGTAATAGTGAATGCGTTGTATGGGCCAGGCCAAGTGCTTTATGTGTATTAACTGATTTTACATTTCATAATAATCCTATTGGTAGATAATGTAAAGTAATTAGCACAGTACCTGCCATATAGTTGGGTTCAATTAATTTATTATTATATTAAATCCTTGCTAATCTATAAGAATGCTGCCCAATACCATATCCCCTAGTCATATGTGGTTATTTAAATTTAAATTTACTAGGATAGAATAAAATTAAAAATTTCAGTTCCTCACTAGCCATGTTTCAATTGCTCAATAGCTCTGGGTGGCTAGTTATACCATATTGGACAGCACAGATATAAAACATTTTGATCGTCTACTGGGCAGTGTTAAACAAACGTTGACTTTGTCATAATGAAGATTTGATTTGGATCCTTATTTTAATTTTCAAACAGCGTATCCATCTTACTTCTCTACTTTCTGCCTTGAAAAATAAAGATTTCTAAAAAAAATTATAAACCTGTAGTCCTTCACATACAAAAATGCTTTGGTTTCTTCATGTGTAAATTGGATTCATAACGTTCTGCCCAACTCCAGAATCATCAAGTTGACTTTCCAATAAGAACCAAGGGTTCATACTGGTAACTAAGCATTCTGTCTCTTAGTTCTATTAGTTCATACTGCGATTAGCATATGGCTCAGGTTGATAATCTGTGTCCAGACCACAAAGGGAATTTTACAGGGAATGAATGCATCACCTTGACTTCATTTACATAATAAATGTCTGGGCTGTATCAACAATAATGTCCCCTTGGGCTCTGGCAGATTCTAGTTCATGAATCTCTGAGCTCTTGAGTGCTTGGTATATGCCAGAAACTGTGGAGGATACATTAAGATATGAGATCCAGTCAAAGTCCTAAAATGTTCAATTTAATAAAGAAGATAAAATTCATGTACACAAGGAGCTGAGATGACCAGCATTTCTAAATGTTTATAATGCTATAAATAATTGCATGCAAGAGAGTAGTACCGTATTTTAAAAACTGCGTTAATCAGCCAAGGACAATTAAAAAATAAATCCAAAGCCAAAAACCATAAATATGGTTTATGTTCTTTCTCAGGTAACACTAAGACCATGCCAAATGACAACTGAGCATGCTAACATAATGTGAAATGACAACTTATTTTTTTAAAAAAGAGTGTAAATTCAGAAACCTATTGATGGGCTGTTTTTGTCTTTTCTACCTACCTACAAAAAAAAAAGTTTCAGCATGTCACAATATATTAAATAATCATTAAAGTAAAGAGTTTATATAATTTCATTTTATTTAAGAGAAGTAGAAAAATTGCATTTGAATCATTAAGTATTGAAATAATTTCTCATAAATAATATTAAAATCTTAGATATTGAAAGTTTCTGGTATCTAGTATAGCTAAAATCTCCCTATGTTCTAATTATTTATGTCTTAACTTTTAGGCTAAGGAGGAAAAGTTGGCAGTGAAGGACACTAAGGGTATAATCTTACATTTGGCCTTCCATAAAAATCAGTATAGAAATCAGAAGCAATGTGGATCAATGAAGCCAAAAATAAATATAAGTAAAGTAACAGTGTGTTATTACTTCAGTTTCTGGCCACTCACTTCTCTATTCTTGTCATCTTCTCATGTGTTTATCTTATGGGATCCTAAGGATATTCAAAACTTCAGTGAAGGTTTCAGGACCACTCTGGTATAGTTTCTCATAAGATTAAAACCAAGTTTAAATTTGTGAAAGATTATTTTCTACCTATACGGGTAATCTGTAATTCCTTTAATTCTCTCTCAAAGTGACTATTATTGTGCTATGCTTTTTAAAACGAATTCAATCTACTGTATCATGACCCAGTTACAACTTGAGAAATACTTGATATGGGTCATAAATTCTCTCTGCCGTGAACAGTCAGTACCCATGATTATGAGCCACAAGCATTTGGTGGGTCTACTATGGAGTTAATGGCTCATCCTTGGTACAGAGCAACATGTTTCCAGATAGCCATAGTGCTTTTTATTTGCTCCTGGGAAAAGCAGGGAAAAAATAATCCATGAAATTTCCATCTTGCTTCAAAGCAAAACATCTCTAGGAGGCCCAAGAGTGTTGCTGGCTGAGTTCACAAACATAAAAGCCTATATTTCATCACCTATTCTCTCATTAAAAAAATCAATATCAACTATTATGGAAGGCTCCCAAAGAACATAGGGACCATTCTCCCAGTTTAAAATGTTTATCATACCCATTATTGTATCAGCTATTTCCCAGCAGAAATCTTTCTAACTTCTCCACGTGGCCAGGACAAGTATCTGCTTCTCTAAACATAACTATCAAAATAGAGTTGGGCTTGATAGAAGGACAGAAGTAGAACACTTTTAAAAGAGACATCTGTTTATTACCTCTATTATCCTAGCCCCTCCCACCCTCTTATTTTCCTGGTTAGAATTATTATCCATGTAGCCTAGACTAGGAAGCAGTCATTGCTGTTGTCAGAGGAAAATAGACCAGGTGGACTCAGCTATGAGGCCAAGCTTAATCTCTCACATTCAGAGTCACAACAACCAAAACCTGTTTTCCAAGGAGTTAGGATTCCTTGGTTTGAAACAAGCTGCACTCATTAGCTGTTGTGTAATGTGTGTGTGTGTGTGTGGTGTGTGTGTGTGTGTGTGTGTGTTTGTGTGTGCGTGCGTGCGTGCGCGTGCGCGCGCTTGCATGTGTTGGCTGAGAAAGGATTCTAGGGTCTGATTCCAAAAGAGATGTTTGACAGAGTCTTTACCCAGCAGGTATGAATTCAGGACATTCAGAGAAACTAGAATACTGTCAGACCCAAGGGAAGAACCCTGTTCTTAGAGAAGGGTGAATCATGATGTGTGATAGAGGAGAAAAATTATCTCAATAAGCACAAAGATGCCTCTAGAACTCTAAGTATAAGACTGATGGATAAAAACTAATCTAGACTCAGTATGCTCTTGTGAACGTATCTCCCTACATATAGTTGATTTTGTTAAGTTTGGTAGTCATGGTTGAATTTACTACTTGTAAGCTTCCAGTGCCTGATAGGGTCAGATATTTGTTCATTCATTCATTCATACTTCATTATTCCACAGACATTCGTTAAGCTCCAACTATTTCAATATATCATCCTAGGTAATATGGACAATTCAACTTTGAATAAAAATTTCTCTTCTCAAAGAACTTAAAATCTAAGATGACAAACATACATATGAACAAAACAGTAAAAGCTAAGTATTATAAAAGAGATAGGAGCAAGATATGACTGTAAGAAATTGGTGATTAAATCTTATTAAGATATCAGTGATGCTTTGAAGATGAAAAACTATTTGAACAGAGCCTTTTAAAAGGATTTCAGAAGGCAAGGAAGCAGAGGGCAGGCAATACTGGCTGAGAGAAAAATGTAAGTATGTGTGGAAGCTTAAAGATCATGGGTATGAAATGTTTTGGAAATGGAAATAATCAAGTGTATCCAGTCTGTAGCATAGATGGATATCTATATAGACAGTAACTTTGAAATGATAGGTCACAGATTATGAAAGATATTTATGGACAGAATGAGGAATTTGGTCTTAATACATAGATACTGGAAAACCTACAAGTTTTTTTGTCTATACTGAAGGGATTACCATTGTCTATCTTAGATTTTTAGACAGATAACTCAGAGATCAGTTATATAATTAAAGAGATAGAGATTGAATACTAGGAAAAGGCTTTTCAAGAACTCTTAAGCAAGTGAAGATGAAGAGTTGAACTAGTATAATGATAGTTGCAGTAGAACGGAGGGATGAATACAAGAGACTGTTGAGATGGGTTTTTATAGAATTAAGTAATTGGCCATGAGAATCAGAAAGAGGAATCAGAGAAGATATGAATCTCTTGTTAGTTGGGTGACAGTGGCAGTGTATATGGAGATGTGAAACAGGAAAAGGAGAAGTTTTGGGGAGACGAGAATTTCCTCACATTTAGATATCATGAATCTGAGATGCTAGTAGGGCATCCATAAGGAGAGGCAGTTGGCAACTCTCCAGGACTACCCGATCAATTTCTGTGGTTTTGACTATCATCTGTATGCTGACGACTCTCAAATCCAAATCTACTCTATGTGCTTTAGACCACTCTCACCCCTCTCAATGTATTCAGTCAATCACTGATTAGTTTCCTAGGGCTGCTGTAACAAAGTACCACAACTGATGTGCCTTAAAACAACAGATCTGGTGATTAGAAGTCTGAAATCACAGTGTCAGCAGGACCATGCTTTCTCTGATGGCTTTAGAGAAGAAGCTTTCCCTGCTTCCTGGCTTCTGGTGGTGGCTGGCAATCCTTGGCTTTCCATGGCTTTTAGCTGCACAGCTCCAGCCTCTGTCTCGGTCTTCACATGGCCTTCTCCCCTGGGTGTCTCTGCCTCTACATCTCTCTTCTTCTTATAGGGACACCAGTCATATTGGATTAAAGGCCCACCCTGCTTCGGCATTACTTCATCTTAACTAACTACATCTGCAATGACCGCATTTCCAATTAAGGTCACATTCTGAAGTATTAGGGATTAGGACTTCAGCATATCTTTTGGAAGGACACAATTCAACTCATAACAAATAACCAAGTTTTCTCAATTCTACTTCTACTTAAAATCCAACCACCTATCTCTATTTCTAACCACTCCCTGTCCAGGCTCTAGTCTGGCCCCACAATAGTCTCTTTTCCATGTACAACCATGATGGTTTTTCTAAAACAAAATTCAATTCTCTTACTCCATTTAAAAACTCTTAAAGTGCTTTCTCTTGCACTTAGGATAAAATACTAAATCTTTACTGTTGCTAAAACATCCTACCTACTTGCCTTTACAATCTTATTTCTTGCTGCTTGCCTACATGGTACGCTATGTGCCAGAAAACCCTCCTGGATTTCCTTCTGCGACTAACTTGAAGACAGCATGCTCTCCTCTGTGCGTCTTTATATGCTTCTCCCTCTGCCTTGGTGGGCACAGTGGGAGAGAACAGTTTCAAATCCATTTGGTCTTATTTGGAGTTCAAATCAATCACAGCTTCACCCACCATCCATAGCTGTATTCTCAGTTTATCCTTTATTTTCAGGATTAACAGCATTGTTAGTCCCCACTGCCTCTATCCCAGAGCAGGAAATAATTTATCATCTTAGTCATAGTGCTACTGATACATTTTTTTTTCTCTTTTTTTAAAGTTCAAATTTATCTCAGAAATATGTATTTTTTTTCTCAAATTTTTTTGCTTATAGCCAAGAGAATGTTATCCTTTCAGTATAAACAAAGCACTTTCTGGAAGGATGTCAAAAAAAATACTTGGGCCTTTGTACAACTTCATCTTAATTATTTCATAGCTTTAATAATCTTAAATAAATGAAATCACCACTTAACTAGAAAAAAACTATGTTCTCTATAGTGTGAGTCATGAAGTCATAAAAGAACACAAGATTAAGAGCCAGAAGTTTTATATACTATGCTTATACACCATTTGACCTAGACACTTTACTTATGGTTATTTAGGGATTAACTTTTTCTTCATTAAAATGGTTATTGATACCTAATTTTTGTGAAATAATTCATAACCATATAAAGATCTTTTCCATGCATTAGCCATTTCATTCTCCCAGAACATGCTGGGTATTTTTATACCTACTTCAGAAATGAGAAAATGGAATTCAAAGAGGTTAAGGGACTTTCTCAAGATTACACAGATTTTACATGGTGGGTCCAGAAATTCTGACATTAGAGCTTTTGTTATTTCTACTGCCCCATGCTGTATATTCTTCTTCTACAAAGTAGACAGGGTGGAAATAATAGTACTATCATGCTTATTTCACAGGTTATGATAAGAATCATATTGAATAATTTACCTGCAAGCACCTTGAAAATTATAATGGTTGATACTTTTATGATTATTATTGTTGCTTGTACTACTAAATATGAAGAGGTTAAAAAACATGAATTCATAACCATTTATGTTTACAAACAGAAAAATATTCATATGCAAACTTAAGGTTAAATTTCTAGCAGTAGAATTAACCAAGTAAGCCTGATTTTATCTACATTTATTCTGCTGTTTTATGTTTTTGTTTTGCTTGTCTTTTTAAGATGCTCCATGCAGGATTGCCTGAGCTAAGTGGAATCCAAGACCTGAAATATGTGTATGATAATCTTCGTCCGCAAGACACAGATCTGGAAGCAACTAGTCATTTTACCAAGTAAGATTAACTGTGTATGTGCATATGTATATATTTCACATTTGAAATGACTTCAAAATGACAGGTCATTGTTGTAAAACTCCCATTTCTAGAACCAGATTGTGTCCTCCTTTTCAAGGGGTAGAAAGGGAGACATATGAATGTCTAGCAAAAGGCTTTAGTCAGTGTTTCTGTGGCACATTATTGTTTGCTAACCAGTCTCTTTATCTAACAGCTTGCTCAATAAGAGGTCACTGAAGAGAGCAAAGACTGACATAAATAATTTGGTTGTTCTACTTGAACTATGTGTAGAAAAACAATTTAGAAAAAGAGATTTATGATGATATCTTGATCCACAGCTTTCATCTGTAAGACAATACAAATATTGGAATATTGGTCAAAGACCTGTGACTGTCTTCTATTTTTAATCTATTTTTTTTGTTAAGCAAGTCTGGGGAAACACTAGTGTACATCTAAGTAAGAGTCTGGGCAAAATACAGTGAATATCCATTATGCCCAAATCACTGTCAAATCTGAGATACATTTTATATGATTCTTTTAACTTTCCTTATAAAATATATGTCATAGATCCTAAATATTGAGCATATTTTAGGTGCCCAATAAATGCTAGCCATAATTATTATCTCAGTAAACAGTGTAAGTAGAGAAATACAGCATTCTTTCTTTCTATAACACTTTAACATTGAATCTTATTTGAGTATAATTTTTAATTTTTCTCATAACTTAAACTGGAAATTTGTGAACACAGATTATATTGTTTTTAATGGAATGTATTCTTTGTCCTTTTGAAGAAAACAATAATTATAATAAAATCTTTCCCACTCACTTCCCGAATGTGTAGGGTTATAGTGAGGATTCATGGGGATATGATTCTAAACACTTAGAGAATTTCATTTCTCCAAAGGATCTCTGCTTTAGAAACTTGAATGGATAGGCTGCCCTTGTGGTTGAGTAGAAGCCATGTGACAGAATGTTAAAGCTGGAAGAGCCCTAATTTATTTTTGTTATTTATTCCCACAATAAACATGTAAATGAGAAAACTGAGATCCGGAGAATTAAGGGTGTTGCCCAAAATTAAGAGAAGTAGCAAGAAACAGAACTAGGACTAGAGCCCATGTCTTCTGTTGCTACTGGCCCCAGGTTTTTCCTAATTACAATAATGGGGACTATATGATAGATTAAGGAACACCAGGCAGAGCTGCTTTTGAAAGTATACCTTCGTGCTGCCTAGTTTGCTTCTGAAATTTTACCATTAGAAACTGATCAGGGGAATTTGGTAGGTTTGTTGAGTCTTGAAAAATGCTCTTTAGTAGTACAGTTACCTCTGGAAACAGCATTACTTTATATCTGCCAATAAAATTGCAAATAACAGTTGACAGCTGACTGCAGCCAGAGACACTAGTTTGAAGACTTGGGTAGATGTTATAGACTCTTGGTTTTGAGGATCCAAAACTCTAAAGTTACCTAATAGGAAGAAATGAACTTGTGTAAGAAAATCCAGGGAAAGGCTAATAACCTAGCCTCCAGAGCTTGGAATTTCCTTCGGAATTCAGGGTAATTATAAGAACCTCAATATCAGTTGATAGTCCTTTTCTCTCACTGCCCACTTCTGGTCCAATTAACTCGATCCAAAGCAATTGGATCCACGTGGTACCAAAAATAGTTCCCTCAGGTTCTTCCTTCTAGGGAGGTTCCAAGGTGGGATGCCTTTCTTTAAAATGAGTTGCAGCATGGCAGACACAGTGATTGGAGGGTCAGTGGGACTGGGTGGGGAGGTAGTGGGAAGAGCACAGAGACAATCAGGAAGAGTGGAGGGAGGGAAAACATGGTCAGGCTATAGAGAATGGCTTTAAGATGTCCCATTGGAAGAGAGCAGTAATAGTGCTACAGTTTGCTAATAATCCCCCCTACCTCTTAAAAAGGAGGGGGGGGGGTGGAATATAATTGATGTGATGAAGAAAAGGTCTTTCAGGTCCTAGCTATCAGAAAAATGCAAATAGATGTTACTTATCTGCCAGACTCCCATCCCTCCCACTCCCCTTACTTCATCTGGCTCACCCATATCTGTAAAGGGCAGTATCTTGGATATGGGTGAACTTGCATAGGGTAATGCATCTCCCCTTCCCATGCAAGAGGACATGAACTAATATTGTGGGAAGTAGATCCAAAGCCAATACCCTCGTCGCAGTGAGCGAGACCTCATTATCCTACCTGCAAGCTAATCTTCCACTTGCAGATATTATATAGTATTTTCTGTTAATTAAACTTCTTACCACAACTTTGTGATAAAGCTCGTTCTTCATTGCAGACTTACATCTAGTAATCTAACTAGAGCATATCATCTCTCTGTTCAATAACTTTCCTTGACCTTCCATTTCCTACTTCTTACTTTGTAGGATTTTATAATCTCATTGTGTTTATCAAGGTTTATCCACCACCATCTTCCAGTATTCCCAAATGAATTCTTTTATGGACAGGATCATTGTCTCAGGAAAACTCTGTACATTCATTCCAGCTTGACCTATTTAAATGACATTTCAAACCTCACCAGGAATACTCCCATGGAATCATAAAATCCTAGAATGGTTGGGGAGTCTGAGCTAACTTTTCAATCCTACTCATCCCTTGAAACCCTGAACAACTAGTGAGTCCCCCATGGAACTGTCTCTGACTATTCCCATATTACTGATCTTCTTTTCTTCTATAATTCTACAGAAAATGTAACCTTTTGTGCTGAATTACATAGTCCTTAATAAACTGGTTGTTTGCATCAATTTCTCCCAGGTAAAGGAAGGACAATATTCCCACTTCCAAGAAGACCAATTTCCCTTAAAAGATATTAAACAGTTTAATTAATATAAAATATAATTTAATTTAAACACCATGCATTAAGTGTTTAAAGGGCATATATGTAATGCTGGCTAACATTTAATACATTGCTTCTTACATGTCAAGCCCAGTTCTAAGGACTTTCCATATAGTAACTTGTTTACTTGTCATAACAACCCTATGGAAAAAATCATTATTTTCATCTACACTTTTAGGTAGGAAACTGAGGCCCCAGAGAAGTTTAGCAATTTTTCCAAAGGACATAGCCAGCAAGAGCCAGAGCCAAGATTTAAATCCAGTGGCCATGCTGCCGAGAATGGGTCTCAGCATCACCTCGTCCATACACGGTTTTCTCAAGATTTCACAGAGCCCTCATTGGCTGCAGTTTGACCAGGTATAGCATTTCACCCTTCCTCAAACAATAGTCCTCATATCCTGAATATCCAAGCCTCAGCAGAGGACAGAAGCCCCTTCCCAGAACTCTTACCTCTGTGCTTCCTCCAGTGCTTAGTTTGGGATAGGCTGTGATTCCTGGAAGCCCCTGTGAGATAATTTGACTAGTGCCTCACTGGCAGCCACCTTCCTTTCTCTGCTGTTTTGGCCCACTCCTGAATGCCTCAAGCCTCTCAATTTATTTTCCCTTTTCTCCTCAGAGAAATCTCCCATGAGACTTGCTCTTGTTAACTTCCAGGAGCCTCTCTCAGTAATGTATTTTATCTTAAAGTCTTAATTACATATCTTTATTTTTAGATGTGATTTAATGTGTGTTTAGCTTGTCTTTGCAATTCTTTTCTAAGTTTCTTTATCAGCATATATCAAGTTTTGTGGATCTTTTCTATCACACATTCCACCCAGCACTATGAAGAATCTGTAATCGAGGTTCAAGAAATAGTTCATTGTGACTGTGCTGCTTTATCATTTAAACAATTTACTTCTTAAGAGCTCACCATTATTTGGACATTTATGTTTCTAAGACCAATTAGACTGTATTTCCTTCATTATATTTAAACAATGCACAGAGTGAATTTATAAAAGTAACCTAAGTTAATGGAAAGCAATGATGCAGCTTTAAGGGACATCATACAGGTCTTTCAAATAAATGTTAAAATGTAAGTACATTTGTTTACTTTTCTTTGCAAATAATTTTGTCCCAAGTGATGCATTCTCTGACATCATATGGATCTGAAAGCTTAAGAAAGAGATGCTTGAAGTTTAGACCTCAGTCCACATAATTGACCAAAAAAGAAACTGAGCTCTATGATACAGCCAGCGTCAGTCTTTGTGCTACAATGAGTGCCATTAACTCTATATATGTGAAAGCCCCCTGTATAGTTAAACTCTTTATCCTCTTCGTTCTCATAGACCAAAAGGGTTTTAGGCTACTTTTTCTTCCAGTATCACCACTAAGTTACAGATAAAAATAAGAAAAGAAAAATCCATACTCCTCCCCCCTCCCCTTACCACCACCATCACCACCAAGCTCACCAATGTGGGTTACGAGAGAGGACTGAGCCACTGAGCCATAAGCTTGTGTGGCTACCTTAAGTGCCTTAGTCCTGATTACAGTATCAGCACTAAGAGCTGCCCCTCTTGACCCTGTATGAGACTTGAAAGAAAGAAATGGCTTTTCCTATCTCTCAGAGGGAAAACTCTATTAATGAGTGATAAGGAATCCTGCCTCACTCCTGGGCATACATATTCTGGGTTAAGAGCTGATCATAAGAGCCTCATGGGATGCTGCACAACGTGTGGCATTAAAAATTGTATTGCTTTTAATGGTGTTAAGAAAAAAAATGAAAATAAAATTGGTTTGCTGGCTACAAAGGTTTTTCTCACGTTGTTATCAACCCCTCTCTCGGCTTCCCTTTTTCTTTTCGACTCTCCTTTACAGCTGAGAGCTGTTCAATAAGAATCAACAAAGTATCATGACTCAGTCGCTTGTAAACTGATACTCTCATGTGGTATCTCTGCCAAGCCCAGTGCTAGGCAACAAAGCCAACCATCCATTAAAATGCTGTCCAAACGGGTTATTTCAGAATTTTCAATCACTCTCAAACCTCAGGTTAGCTGTCCTTAGAAACAGATAACTTATTTCACAGACCAGACTAGGATCATTAAGCATAAATGAACCGCCTACCTCCCCTCCTACATACAGATTGTGCTTTTTACTTCATCCATTTCCTCCTTCGAAAGTGAGAGAAAATTTCCCTTGTATTCCCAGAAATACCATTTGGTCTGCCATACAGATCCCATGGTTTAATAAGTATAAGGTCTCCTGCATTTCAGATGAGACAAGTCAGCTTGATGCAAAACAAAACCCCAAACCTCAAAAAAAGCAAAAACAAAAATAAAATTTTTGCATTAGTTAGGTATTTTGGTAGTAAGAACCAGAGATTTCCTCTGGTATCCTTAGGATAAAGGATATACAAGAACTCAAGCTGTAAGTGGAAAATGCCCAGAAACCAATAGGGCTTGGCTTTTTCTCTAATGGAAATTTAGAACTTCTAGTCTGCTACTCTTTTGCTTATCGTATTCTCCTCTTTGCCCAGTGGCCAATCTTCTCTAGTATAAATTCCAGAGAGAGAAAGCCAAATTGACTTGACTAATTGTCACTGTCCCTATTAGTTAGGGTCCTTCATGCAAGGCCACCACGGCCTCAGCTACCCATCTTTATTCTTAGCCATGGCCACCCCTTCACAAAGAACAGCCTAGAGCTTCTGCCCTGTATTTGAGCTGTAGCATGAACAGTCTTATTTAGAACGGGTCATTGGGCAGAGTAGAGCCCAGTGATTGTCCCAACAAGTACAGCTTTGAAGCAGCTGGAAATGTTGATGACACTCAGAGAGACCTACTCAGATTCTACATCATCCACACAGCACCAGAGTCCTGAGCTACCCAGAGTCTGCAGACACAATGCCAAAACTTCCCAGAGTTCTCTCATTCCTTCTTATTTGTGTCTCATGACTATGGGTTAAGACAAGACTCTTCGTCTTCAGATGGCTCAAAACATGGTCCAGTGCTTCTGAATCTAGCTCATCTTCAAAATTGGATGGGGATGCCATTCTCTGGTTTCTTTTATCATCAGGTTTTCTCGGTACTTCCTTACTACTTTGCGGATTGTCATCTCATGGATCATTGTACTTCCATAAATAAGAACCAGATTTTCCTGTACCTAAGTTTAACCACTGATACCTACAGAAAAAAAAACCACTCACAAGGGAAAACAAAAAACAAAAAAAAACCCACAGAATTTGTAGGAATTAATAAATATGCCATCCAACTTTCCCTAAATTAGAAAGTCAGAATCACAGGCAAAGCAAATTTTAAAAAGTGAAATTTCTCCTCTCATTGTAAAAGTCTCCCATCATTTTAAAATTTAATTTTAAGAACTAATCTGAATTAAATTGACTTTACAAGCTCCTTTGTTTAAACTGCAGGTATAACAACTTTATAATATCTGCTTTTCCTAATTTCCATGGCCCCGTCACACTCAGTCTAATGCCTCATAATTTCATTGCTGTTCTAAATTGCTGCAATAGGAGTCTCTGTTTTGGGATATTATAAGTTTCACAGAGAATTTGCCTAAATATCAAATCAGGATACACTTTTGCTATTAAGCTTTAAAAAAGATATTTTGAACTAATCAGGAGACTTTCCATCTAAGGGTTAAACACTTTAATGTACCCACAAACAGTGCCAGAAATTAGTTTAAAAAGATGAATGGTCCAGATGATGCTGTCAGCCATCTTCACAATAGCTCTGTGCATCAGTTAATCCTCACTGGGGTTCCTGATCGTGTGCATTGCATGTAGTTGCTATATGCCAGTGAGTTAACAAGCAACTAGCCTGAAATAATTTACGATTTTTAAATATATCTTTTTCATATTTCAAAGATTTTTATTGCCTTATCATTTATCACTACTGATTTTCTCTATTATTCCGTATTAAAATTTATTTTCTTGCTTTGAATAAGATTTCCTTTTTAATATCAATAAAATAAGGTGGCTTTTTGAGGGGATAGAAACCTAGAATATCATTTCACTGGCATATCACTTAAAAGATAATAAGACGAGTACATCAACCCTTTCCTAGTTGCTTCATTCCGTTTGCTCTGGTTTGGCCAATTTTTGTAAGATGACTCCATAGAAGATGTAAGAGTTACCTATTCTTAGTCAAGGCCATGGAGCCTGGAGTTCTTGTTTGTATGCACAGGTAAATGCCTATGCTGACATTTACATAAGACTCACTGACCTTGTAGCATAAATTCTGAAAACCTGAAACTTCAACTTGGAAAACAGCAAAGACCTTTAGGTTTTTTTTCAAGTCAGTTTCTAAACTGGAAAGCAAAAGAAAGGAAAAAAAAAACAAACAAAATAAAAAACAAGAAACTCTAAAGCTGCCTCTTTATATTCTAATCCCTGTAATGATATCTTTCTAGGAATCCAAGAGTTGACCAAAAATCATTTTCCATTGAACCATAAATCTGTACATATCTTTTCCCTACTATCCCTCTATGTGTAATTTGCTACAGGTTTGGTAGCCTAGCCTGTACATTTGTATCTTCATTTATTTGGTGGTTAGTTTTCTGATACAATATTTGCATATTATTCAATTTCCAAAGATTTTCACGTTACCTCATTTGAATTGAGCAATTCTGGATAATAACACAGTTTAGACCTCAACTATGTTTTATAGGTGAAGAAATTGAGGCTCCTGAATGTTAACATCACAGGCAGAATTGGTAAGTGAGCTCAAAATAGAAAAAGGTTGATTTCTTGCATAAGGGGTACTCTTCCCTGGGCATAAATATACAAAATTATATGAGGAAGAATCCTGCATTTGGAACACCTAATGCCTTAATAATGTCAGATAAATAAATCTGCTCTTTAACTTCAGGGTTTTCAGATTAGTTGAAGAACATGATGAGAAAAATGTCTAAATGCTTAGAGCCATGTTTTTCAAACAGGGTTACTGTTGCTATGAAAGCCACAAGGATTAAAATTGCATACTTTTAAAGTATATATTTTATTTGAAGAGTTAGAACCTAAAGTTTAAATTCTGTGTTCACACAGGTGTGTATACACGTTGTCAGACAGATGTGCAATCAAAACTATCAGATGCTTTTTTTCCATATTAGACAATCTTGAATTTTTTTAAATAGAAGTGCACAGATGGAACAGATTTTTATTGTGCACTCAGAATGCATCAACAATCGTGATCCATTGAATTCACTTTGGAATGGTAAACTTTTTTCTTTAAAACTGAGTTTAAATACTTACTGTTCCAGCATAAATTGGGAACAAAATAAGAATTATCTTCATAGCACACTTTATTGCCTGCATGCTCTAGGCTAACATACGAGAAATTGCTCATCAAGATACTTCAGAGATTATAAAATCAGCACAGAAATATTTTTTTTTTCATGGAATAAAAAAAATTGTGACAAAGTTGTATTAATTCATTGTTTCCCCTAAATGTTTAAGAGGGACTCACAGCCCTGGGCATTCTCAGTCAGTAACTCCAAAACAATGAGAAAAAAAATAATGCATCTATTGCACATGCCAAAATCACAGCAATGAAAATGCAGTTTGATAGTTGGATGAAGATATGTATTCATGGGGAGTGTGACCCACCTAAACTCTTCTTCCATTTATATATGGTAAAATTACAGTGTTAGTGGTTAAATAAATAATTCTCATGCAAATTCCTTCACAGAAAAAGTCTTTGGAAAAATATTTCCCTGCAACTATTAAAGAGACTCACCAGTGAATCAAGTATTTTGTCAAACTGCCAAATAATACACACAACTCAAAATCTCAATAGAACTATGATCTTGTTGAAATTTCCATCAAGTGTTTCCTGAGAGTCTGCCCTCAATCTCCTCAATGGTTATTATGATATGGCTCATTAAACAGTAAAAACCTTTTGCCATTTGTAGTCACATATTAATGTAAATGTGAGTTCAAAAAATATTATAATATTTAATGTAAGAAAAAAAATTCTGCTTAGATGCTGAACCTGACATGGAAAAGCTGTCAGAGCTCCCCAGTTCAACCCAGTTTTCTGAGTCTGATAAGATTAAATTGCCCATTCCCACATGAATAACTAGGTTGTTTCTGAAGATAAGTAGTGGTGATTTGTGAAGATGAGCAATTTAAAATATTTACACTCATACAAAAAGATACATATATTATGAAGTAGGATACAATATTTTTATACATTTTTTAAGATAGAACCTAAGACTTAAGAAATACTTTGCTTTTCATAGGCTCCTTTGGACTCTGTCTCCTGTTTGCTAGAAATGACAGTTAAATATTTTTTGCCTTAAGATTAGTTGTATAAATGGAAGAATAGCTGTCTTTAGGGCTTTTGATCTACCTAGAAATTCCATACTAAATTTATTGGCTTATTTCTTTCTTAAAGTTGAAAGGCTATAATTATAGACAATACAAAATGAAAGCAAGGGCTGTGGAATCAGATAAACCTGAATCCTGAGTTGGAATTCTGTGGTTACTTCTTCCTAGGTTATGTCATCTTTGGTATGCATTTACCTCTCTTGGTTATTTATTTTTTATTTTATTTATTTATTTATTTATTTTGATTTAAACGATGGGAATTTATTAGTTCACAGTTTTAAGACTGGGAAAAAGTCCAAATCAAGGCATTGTCAAGGTGATACTTTCTCCTGAAGACTGGTGTTCAGGGACCGGCTGCCAGCAGTCCTTGGCCCTTGGCTCTTCTGTCACAGAGCAATGCACATGGCAGCCTCTCCTGGCCTCTCTGTTCTCTTCTGAGTTCTGTTGAATTTCAGCTTCCTGCTTCCTGTGGCTTTTTCTCTGTCTGAATTTCATTCTGTTTATAAAGGACACCAGTAATAGAATTAAGACCTATCTGATTGAGGTGGGCAAATCTTTGACTTAAGTAACCTCATCAAAAGGTCCTACTTACAATGTGTACACACCCACAGGAATGGATTATGTTTAAGAACGTGTTTTTCTGGGGCCATACAGCTCCAAACCACCACATTCTTCTTCATTGACTACTTTAATCCTCATAACAACCCTTTAAGGTAATAGCTCCATTTTTCAGAAGAGAAAACTGAAGCACAGAGAAGTTGAATGAATTGCCTAAGACCAAACATATTGGTCAGAAGTGAAAGCACGTTATAGTAATAGTGGAAATGTGTGCCATGCAATCATTTCTCTCAATTTAAATCAGAAAATATTTTCCAAGTATATTCTATTCATACTAACTGGATGATGTCACATGCTATATTTTGTTATTCTATCTTAAATACCTTATTTTATTTAAAGCTGTTTTACAAGATCATGTAAGTTAATTGGCATGTAAGAATCATATGGTATGTAGAAGAATTGGGAATCAGATCCAGGATCATGTCTTTGGTGTATTATTTCTCTAGGACACTACCATGTACCATCCATGGAGAAACATCTATGGTCCTAAGTCATAATTCTGCATCTTTCCATCCAAACAACTGGCATCAGGAAATTCCCAGAATCATAACTGTTTGTCCTTAGGTAGGTTCCCAGGAAGGGACTGAAGGCAGGATAGGAAAATCAATGCTTTCTTTTCTCTACGCCTCTCTTTCCTGGTCAGCGGCTGCACATGGGATCTATTTGAGGATTACATCTGCCTGCTCCTGGTGATAGAACCAAAGCTCCTAAACATTCCAGAGCTAATCTGAGTCCCCCTTCCTCTCCCATTATAAACAGTGGATTAGACACATCAAAGCACTAGTGTCTGATAAGGTACAATAACATGGGTAGAATCTGAATTAGAAACCAGATCCGTCTGGATTTAATTCTAAGCATTACCAATGATCAGCTTTTTTTTAAATGCAATTTTATTGAGATATTCTCACACCATATAATCCATCCAAAGTATGAAGTCAGTGACTCACAGTATCATCATATAATTGTGCATTCATCACCACAATCAATTTTAGAACACTTTCTTTACTCCAAAAAAATAATAAAAATTAAAAAATTAAAATAAAAAAAGACCAAAATATCCCATACCTCTTATCCCCCCATATTAATTAATTAGTTTATTTATTTATTTATTTTACTACTCCTCTGCCCATACACTGGATCCAGGAAGTGCCAGTCACGACGTTTTTACAATCACAGGGTCACATGATAAAAGCTATATAGTTATACAGTCATCATCAAGAATCAAGGCTACTGCATTATAGTTAACACTTTCAGGAATTTCTTTCTAGCTATTATAATACACTAGAAACATAAAGGAGTATCTATATAATGCATAAGAATAACCTCCAGAATGACCTCTCAACTCTGTTACAAGTCGCTTAGCCACTGAAACTTTGTTTTTCTTTTCCCCCTTTTGGTCAAGAAGGCTTTCTCAATCCCATGATGCCAGGGCCAGGCTCATCCCTGGGAGTCATATCCCACATTGCCAGGGAGGCTTACACCCCTGACAGTCTTGCCCCATGTAGTTTCTCTGGGGGTGACTTTAGGCATAGTTATTAAGTAAGCTTAGCTTCGCCACTGGAGAGAGAAGTTTCATAAGGGCAAGCCACTAAATTAAGGGCTTGGCTTATTAAATTAGGAGCCCCTATTGCTTAAGAGAATAGCAGGAATTTCTCAGGTGGGAAAGTTTAATAGTTCCACATTTTTCCCCAATCTCTCAAGGGGACTTTGCAAATACTTTTTTATTTTCTGCCCAGAATATTTAGGGATGTATGGGGGTGTTACATTAGCCTGTAAAGAATAACCAGATCTCATTCCTTATCTTAGGTTCCATGTAATTATGTTGTTTACATAAACTGCATTGTTTAGCCTCCATATATTTGTGAATTTTCCTGCCTTCTTCCTGTTGTTGTTTTCTGGCTTCATTCCATTATGATCTGAGAAATGTTTTGTATAATTTCGATATTTTAAATTTATTGAGACTTGATTTGTGACCCAAAATGAGGTCTCTCCCTGAGAATGATCCATGAGCACTTGAGAAAAATGTGCATCCTGCTGTTGTGGTATAATGTTCTGTAAATGTCTGTTAAGTCTAGTTCATTTATCATGCTATTAAAAATTTCTGTTTCCTTACTGATCCTCTGTGTAAATGTTCTATGCATTGATTGAACCCTCCATCTATTACTGTAGAGGTGTCTCCTCCCTTCAATGCTGTCAGTGTTTGCTTTATGTATTTTGAGGCACTCTGGCTTGGTGCATAAATATTTATGATTGTTAAGTCTTCTTGATGAATTGTCCCTTTTGTCAATACATAGTGTCCTTTTTTGTCTCTTTTAATTGTTTTACATTTGAAGTCTAATTTGTATGATATTAGTATAGCCGTGCCCACTCTTTTCTGGTTGTTGTTTGTGTGAAATATATTTTTCCATCCTTTCACTCTCAACCTATTTTTGTCTTTGAGTCTTAAGTGAGAGTCATGTAGACAGCATATAGACTGATCCTGTTTTTTAATCCATTCTGCAGTC
The DNA here is from genome assembly GCF_015220235.1 of Choloepus didactylus. Classification (NCBI taxonomy): domain Eukaryota; kingdom Metazoa; phylum Chordata; class Mammalia; order Pilosa; family Megalonychidae; genus Choloepus; species Choloepus didactylus. The sequence goes on along the minus strand of NC_051314.1, from coordinate 114,349,076 downwards.
TATGTCTTTTGATTGGGGAGTTTAATCCATTAACATCTAATGATATTACTCTAAAGGCAGTACTTTCTTTTACCATTTTGTCTCTTGGATTTTATATGCCATATCTTATTTTTATTTTTTTCTCTCTCTCTTTACTCTTACTGATAGTCTTCATTTCTACTTTCTTCTCCAAACCTCTCTCTCCTGTTTTTTCCTATAGGGCTGTAGTGCTCCCTTTAGTATTTCTTATAGAGCAGGACTCTTGTTCACAAACTCTTTCAGTATCTGTTTGTCTGAAAATATTTTAACCACCCTTCATTTATGAAGGACTGTTTTGCCAGATGTAAAATCTTTGGTTGGCAGTTTTTCATATTAAATATGTCATACCACCGCCTTCTTGCCTCCATGGTTTCTGCTAAGAAATCTACATAGTATTATTGAGCTGCCCTTGTATGTGATGGATTGATTTTCTCTTGCTGCTTTCAGAATTCTCTCTTTGTCATTGACTTTTAACAATCTTATTAGTAAGTGTCTTGAAGTAGGTCTATGGAGTAGGTCTGTTTGGATCTATTCTGTTTGGGGTATGCTGTGCTTCTTGGATCTGTAATTTTGTGTCTTTCACAAGAGTTGGAAAATTTTCAGTAATTATTTCCTTCAACATTCTTTCTGCCCCTATTCCCCTTCTCTTCTCCTTCTAGGACACCTATAACATGTATATTCATGCAGTTCATTTTGTCCTTCAGTTCTCTAAGACCCTGCTCATATTTTCCATTCTTTTCCCTGTTTGTGTGTGAGTGTGTGTGTGTGTGTGTGTGTGTGTGTGTGTGTGTAGGTTTTCAGATATCCTGTCTTCTAGTTCACGAACCCTTTTTTCTGCCTCTTCAAATCTGCTGCTGTATTCTTCCATTGTGCTTTTCGTCTCTTCTTTTATGCTTTTCATTCCCATAAGTTCTGCCATTTGTTTTGTCAAGCTTTTGATTTCTTCTGTATGGACACCCTAGGTCTTCTTTATATCCATCATCTCTTTTGCCACATTGTTCTTCAACTCATTGAATTGATTTAGATTTGTTTGGACATCTTTAATTGTTTCAACTCATGAATCTCAGCTGAGGTGTTAGTTTGTTCCTTTGACTGGGCCATATCTTTGTGCTTCCTAATATGAGTCATGAATTTTTGCTGGTTCTAGGCATCTGATTTCCTTGATTAGTTTATTCTAGAGGTCATTTTCTCTCTTTTACCTAGGGTTTCCTTGTTAGTTGGCGTTTTTCTCTATCTGTTTTTTGGCATTCAGTTCAACTATGATATTCCCCTAGCATAGCTTCTGTTTATCTGATCAAAATTTCTCAGCTCTTGTTTTTCTGATTCTTTCCCTGCCTATATGGAAGTTTTATTTTTTGAGCAGGGTCTCCCCAGATAGGATCTACCACACCCCAGTCAGATTTTCCCAGACAAGACAGTCCCAGGACTTGAGAAGAAGAGGGTGTAATCAGTATCAGAGTTTCCTAGGGAGGAGTCTCTGTAGGGTGCCAGTCTTTCCTGTGAAACTTCTTGATTTTGCACTTTTCCTATCCTTCCCAGCAGGTAGTGCAGCTCCCCACTAGTGTAAAGTACTATGGTGCCTTTAATTCTCAGCAGATCTTGTCCCTGCCAGGGGTGTGGTTGAGACAGAGGCTGAGGTAGAGGACAGCCTTAAACTCTTTCTGATTTCCAGCCCCTGGGGTCAGAATTCTCTGAATTAGAGCTTCCATTTGTGCTGGGTCCTGCCATATCCTTTCTTGGAGAAGCTATGACTTTCAGGTAATTATCTCCTTCTCCTGACTAGTTTACTTTGTCTCTCAGACATACTGTAGCTCTGCCCTTACTTGGAACAGTGCTGACAACTGAAAAAGCCTGCTGCATTCTTTATGCTAAAAATTAAGGAAAAAATCCTTTTCAGACCTGGTCTCCAGACCCCCAGGTTCACCAGCCAAGAGCCAGAGTTGGTACCTGACTCTACATGCCCCTCTTCTTGGGGCACAGCTGTTTTCCACTATTCTGAGCTCATCCAACTCCAGAAGCCTCTGTTATTTTTTTTTCTTTCAGCCCCACCTCCTCTCTGTGGAGGAGCTACCTTCAGGTTTCTTTCATGCTTGTTCTGTGTTTATCTGTATCTGGAGCTTGTATTCAGCAGTCCAAATTTGTTAATTAAATCCACAGTTGGAGCTTGCTTGAGCTTTCCTTCCCTTACTCCTAGTAGAGACTGCTTCTTTTACCCCCAGGGAAATCGCTCCAGAATAGCCTGATGTGCCAGTAGGGGAGGGGCACCAATCTCCAAGTTCGCGAGACTTATTTACAGTTCTGCACTGTGATCTCAGCCCTTCCACCCATTCCAGACCTCTCTTGGTTTTTTCTTACCTATTACTAAAATAATTTTATTGCTTTTCTCTAAGGATAAATAATTAAGCATAAGGCATTTAGTACATTGCCTTCCAAGGGTGTGGTCTCTCTCCTGCACTTCTGTAGATTCTGCACATAGAACAGTGTGAGGATATCACTTTAAAATTGTATCCTATGATAGCCTAGAGGTTCCCTCTAGGAAATTTAAGAGCTAGGACCCTTCCAGTTGCTGCTGTGGACCTACAATTTAAGGGTTCCCCTAAGCATAATGCTGCTAATGCTACCTGGATAAAGCAGATCCTCACAGAGACCTGAGGCCTGCTACTCTCAGGGACCAAGTTGGGTACTGTTTAACAACCCTGTTTTGTCTGACTTGTTAAGTCTGCAACCTGAGAGATAGGAGATGAATTTGGGGGAAAGTCTGGGCTTATCATAAAGATTAATTCTTCACTGTCGGTCTTCTTACATCTTAATTCTTCAGTAATATAAGAATAAAGCATGACATACTTGAGATTTTGTGAGGGAGAGTACCTCAGAAGTTAAGATTTATGGTTCACAGATATATTATCATGAGATGTGAGTACGTGCTGTCACCATGGAATTTTTTTACCCCCCCACACACAAAAAATGTACTCAGTAAATATTTTTGAATGAATGAATGAATAGTAGGATCTCCATTATTACTATTTTCATGCCTTTATGAGGCTAATCAGGAAAGAAATTAATATTTCATACTTCACTATGTACCTATAAATTCATAAGATCAAAATTCATCTTTAGACATAATGAACACTGTGAAAATTAATGACAAAATGAGAATCATATTTCGAGTTTCTCAGCAAATTTTGACCTAGACTGATATATAATATTTGGAAAAATTTGTAATTTAACCAAAGAAATCTAAACCAAAACTATATAAGTGGGTTAGAATTTTATAAAATTGAGGGAAAAAAAATTTACTTATCATTGAACAACATTATTGCATTAAAGGCATGGCAAATTAGTTTTTAAAAGGCATTGCATGATAACTGATTGCTGCCACCCCAGAAAAGTAATGTTATATTATATTCAACATCCATTATTCTTAGAAAATTTTAATAAGCTGGAAATAGAAGGAAACTTAGATAAACATCATACTTAAAGATGAAAAATTACAAATATCCCCATTAATACCTGGGAAAAGATAATGATGCCTTCTATTTTTATAGTAAAGCTCTGTGTTTAAGCTTTGTTAGATTGTTATTTTCCAATCAGATAAAACAATAAGTAAAAACAATCCCAGAGAATCAATACAAAAATATGGTGGGAAAACAAAAATACAGAAAATAAGTGGTTATAAGATAAACATTGAAAACTCAGTAGTTAACAAATTAAAAGGGAAACATCAAATGATCACCTCAGTAGACACAGAAAATGCAGTTGATGAAATCAAAAATAATTCATTAAAAAACCTTTCTAGAAATAGGAAAGAATAAAAACCCTTAGCCTACAGCAAAATATCTACAGAAAACTTATGTAATGATGCAACATCGAAAGTTTTTCTTTTGTGATCAGGAACAAACAAAATGCTTGCTATCACCACTTCCAGTTAACATTGAACTGGAGATCTTCACAGTGCAATAGAGTGGAAGAAAAAACAAAGCACTGTCATTATTTGCAGGTAGCTTGACTGTATGCATACAGATTTCAAAAGAATATACAGATATATTGTTAGACTTAAGAGAGTTAAGTTTATTCTTATATACTATCAAATATAGTTAAAAAATAAAATTTAGAAAAAAGATAGCATTACAATATTACCTACAAAACTATGTCCTACCCAGGAATATTTCCAACAAAAGATATTTCAGACCTCACAAAAAGCATTCTAAAATTGAATGGGAAGATATAATAGATGATCTAATTAAATGGAGAGATACACCATCTTTATGGGTTGGATGTCTCAATACTGTAGAGTTGTTAATTCTCCTCAAACTGATTTGTAGATTCAATGCAATACTAATCAAAATCCCTACACATTTATTTTGTGTATGGGTGAACTTGATAAGCTGACTCTAAAATATATTTGGGAAGACAAAGAGCCAAGAATAGTGAAGAACCACCAGAAGAAGAACAAGAGAAGAACAAGGTAAATGAACTTGTTCTTCTGGATTTCAAGACTTCTTATAAAATTCTAGTTATTAAAGACAGTGTAGTATTGGTGCACAGATGGACAAATAGACAAGTATCAGAATGAAGAATCCAGAAACAGGCCTATGCATACACAGACCCCTCGTATTAGACAAAGGTGAATTAGTAAGGAAAAGATGGTCTTTGGATTAAAAAATAAAACAGATTAAATGAGTCTTTATACATCTATACTTTGAGATACTATGTCACCATTTTTAAAAAGCATGGTTTAACCGAATGTTCTGAATTAGAAGGGTCATTCATTTAACAAATATTTTGGAAGCAGCTTCTATGCACCAGTTACTATGAAGTTTTCTTCCAAAATATATTGCTAAGTTAACAAAGCAAATTACAACACTGCATGTAATTGTGATTTTTTACCCCTGTCTTTCTCCAACTACCATATTACTCATATTGAAAGTCATTACACAATCTTGCCCTCCTTTATCTCTCTGATTCCCTTCCTCCTTCTCTCACTCTGTTTCAGCCACTCTTCTGTTGTTTTCCACAAAACACTGCAGTTATCCATCGAACACTGAGCTTCTGGATTTGCTTTGCTTCTGCCTAAATGTCCCCCATCAGAAATTCCTTTGACCTGCTCTCTCAGCAAATTAAGGTCTTTGTTGTATCATTCCACTCCTCTTTTGGTTGGGTTATCCCTGACCATCCTAATATTTAGACTTTCAACAGTTACTTATCCCCATACCACCTCTTCCCATTTCCTGTTTTATTTTTCTTTGTAGCACTTATTATCATCTTAAATACTATATATTTACTATTTATGTCATTATTGTCTGAATTGCCACATTATATAAGCTCTATAAGGACATGAGTTTTTTTCTGTTTTGTTCATTGCTGTATCCAAACACAAGAATAGCACCTCAAGTATAATAGAAGTACCAGTAGTGCCTGTGTGTGTGTGTGCATATGTATAAAAATATAGAGAAAACTCTAAAAAGAATACTACCAAACTGCTTGCAGTGTTTATTTATGGTGAAGAGGGTGGCAGTGGTGGAAGGATGAACAGCACTTTTCACTTTTTATATTTTTCTGTGTTGCTTGACTTGTATATTTTAAAATTTTAAGTTTTAAATACCCTCCATAAAACAGATAGCAAAATCTAAAAACCAAAGACAATATCTACAACAAAACTAGATATATCCAAAAACCCTAAAATCAAGGAGGTAAACCACTGGCAACTACACAACCTGTGTGCTATCAATATCTGCATGGGAGGAAGCTAAGAGAAGCAGCAGGTCTCCTGATTGACTTGAGAACAGGAGAACTCCGAGGAAATCAAAGATACTTACTGGAAAGCTTAGCAGACCAAGCTGACAAAACCAATTTGAAACTCTGAGGGATTTTTGCACATTCCAGTTTGCAGGAAAGAGCAGGGAATCTGTAGCAAATCTGAAAAGGTTAGAGCAAACTATGAACTCTCAAAGGTAATACACCAAAGTGCCCATCCAGGAGGAATCCCCACACTGAAGAGAAACTGCTAGGAGTATAATTCAAACTGACAAAATGGAGATAATAAGAACAAAGAAAAATGAATTCCTGATAAAATTGGGAGGGAGGCAACAAAGGAGGCATATCCCAGAAAGTATGGAAAAAAAAAAGAAAATGGAACTCTAGATGCTTGAAAACTCTCTATTCCTTCCTGAAAGTTCAGGAATACTAAATTCATATCAAAATAAGCAAGCAAAAAAGATCACAGTTAAATGTCATGTAAAATTATAGTAAGAAAAAGAGAAATCAGATGTGAAATAATGTCCCTACAATGAAATTATGCTAAAAAAGCATAATCACCAAAAGAGTAAACTCTAATATTTAAAATATAACATATTTTCCAAATTGAGTTTAAGGAAATTTAGAAAAATTATAAGAATGTGAAAGAATAACATAGATCTCAATTAGAAAAAAAAGATGGAAATGAGGTGATACAACCCAAGAAAGAATGAGCAATAAAAGAGAAGATAATTTAAATGAGAATAAACAGAAGGAACACAGTGGTAAATGAATACAACAAATAATACATAATGCCTCTAGAAAAAAGAAGATGAAAAAAAGGAAAACTTTTAAAATAAAAAATAAATGAATACAAGCAATGAAGTGTCAGCATACATATGTTTGGAGTTCCTGGAAAAGAAAACCCAAATAATATAATAAATTAGCAAATATTTTTAAAATATAATTTAAGAAAAGTTTTCTGAAAAGTGAAAAGACTTGAGATTACATATTGAAAGAACAATTTGCATATTTGAAAAACATATTCCCATAATAAACAAAATGAAATCTATTTTAGAAAAACTACTGGAATTTGAAGAAAAAGAAACATCCTTCAAACATGTAGTCAAAAAGACCAAGTCATTTATAAGGGAAAAATACAGTGTATCCTTAGATTTTTGGTTTATGCCAGAGGAAAATAGAGAAATATATTTATGGTAATTCAAAACAGAAAAGTGAACCTAAGGTATTACATCCATCCAAACTGACTTTCAAGTATGAAGGCTAAAGACAAACTGCTATCAATATGCAAAAATACAGAAAATTATTTTCTTGAACAATTCCTAAGGAATTTACTAGAGAATGAACTTCAAATACTTGAAATAACTGGGGAGATGTGCATGTAAGGACTGATAGTGAGCTTAAGATTAAATGATTGTATTAAGGGATGACTGTATAAATGAAATGAATCAATGAAGGGGTATGCTGCTTACTGTCTTTTCTTTTTCACTTGTACAGGAAAATAAAGGAAAGTCTGGAGTGTTTCCCTGTAAAATTGAATAACTTGATCCATACACTTGCACAAATGTCAGCTGTAAGCCCTGCCAAGTCTACTTCACAGACTTTTCCCCAAGAATCCTTTATACCAGGTACAACCAGGTCAATTCAAAGAGCGACAATTGTAGGATTCAACAGGAAACACAATAATGTAAGTAACACGTATGTAATCTTTACTTAAATATCATTTAATGTCATGTCAGACTTCACTATGTTGTGCATTCTTCTTTATACCATGATTTTTTAAATATGCTGTTCCAGTTTGCTAATGCTGCCAGAATGCAAAATACCAGAAGTGGATTGGCTTTTATAAAGGGGATTTATTTGGTCTTAAAGCCATTAAGTGTCCAAGGTAAGGCATCAACAATAGGGTACCTTCGCTGGAGAAAGGCCATTAGTATCTGGAAAACCTCTGTTAGCTGGGAAGGCACATGGCTGGCGTCTGCTTGCTCCCAGGTTGCATTTCAAAATGGCATTTTCCAAAATGTCAGTATTAGCTTTCAATGGCCATCTTCAAAACGTGTCCCTTAGCTGCAGCTCTGAGGTCCTTCTGTCTATGAGCCCCTTTATAAGACTCCAGTGAACTAATCAAGGCCCATGCAAAATGAGCAGGGCCACACCTCTATGGAAATTAACCAGAGTTATCACCTACAGTTGAGTGGGTCACATCTCCATGGAAACAACTTAATCCAATATTCCAACCCAATCAACACTAATATGTCTGCCCCAACAAGATTGCATTGAAGAACATGGAGTTTTGGGGGACATATTACAGCCAAACCAGCGCATATGCAAATGGAAAATCAGTTACAGTTTGATCAGACTTGCCATTGAGGAGGAGAGAAATCATACCAACCAGAGCTATTGGTGGAGAACCATCAAAGAGAACAGTTCCTGCCCTGTGGTAGAACATAAATCAAGAGCTAAAGTGTCCACCAGAAAAGAACAGCAGAAATTAGTCAGTCTGTTCCCACCACATAGGATTATGATGTCTTTATGATATTGTGTTTATAGCTGATTTTGCCTTTATAAATTATCTCTCTTAGCATTAGTGATTTTTTTTTGCAGAAAGTTTCTTTTTTTTTACCTGAATCCAGATTTTAGAACTATTGCAGGTTAATATTACTAAATATAAAATTTTGATTTTTGTCTGTTTACTTTCTGCAGCTGTACCTAATCCAGGTGACACAGAGTAACAACAAAATGAGCCTGACAGAAAAATCATTTGACCAGTTTTCAAAACTTCATAGCCAACTTCAGAAGCAGTTTGCATCACTGACTCTCCCAGAGTAAGACACCATCCTCTCTATACTGTTTTGCCCTTAGTACTTGTCCTTGTGTAAAAGGAAAAGTTATGGTTATGGGATTTTCTACTCGTGAGCACAGTATTCTGATTCCAATGCCATTGTGACTATCCCAGCAGAGAGCCCATATTGCTTTCAGAATAAAGAATCCTTTGCCTATTAGAACAGGTTTTGCAGTTTTCTTTCTGCCTTCAGCCATTGATTTTGTGGAAAGAAAAATTCAAAACCTATTTCCTTTTTCATCAATTATTGTGTAAATTATTTTATTTGTCTGTTGTTAAATGTAGTATTTTCACGTTTTTCTCTAAAAATAAAATAGAAATTGAACATACAGAACTAAATTAGATATCTCTACTTCTGCAATAAATAACTAATAAAAAGCTCTGTTATAATTTATTTTCTATAACAAAAAATAAAATTTATTAATACCATTAGTAATTAAAAACTAATTTTATTATTAACCTTGATTTGGATTATCTTGGTTTAATCCTTTATTATGTTCTTTTTGAGGAAATCTTGAGAATAATTGCCTCTACTAATGTTAGAATGGGAAAAAATTAGATATAATCAGGCTAAAAATATAATGAAAATAACTTCTGTTCAAATGAATCTCTTAAAATTCATTATTTAAAATTAGCCAAATTTAGATAATGGACTTTAGTGTCTAACTAAGATGATCTTAACTTTACAAAGATGAGCTTTCTAGTAATTGTGATATTGGCACTTAGGTAAATCAAATGTTATTTAATCTATCTTGGATTTTTGTTAAGTAAACGGTCCCGTTGTGATGTGGATGTCCATGCCTTCCTCACCTCCTGTACCTGTGGATTTTTATTAGACTTTCAGGTTTATTCACCTTGCACTATGCAAATATAAGCAAAGTTATCAATGGATGGAGAGATACTACACAACACAGAGAATTGTGTTGTTCACATTTATTTAAAAAGTGTATTTATAGTTGCCACAGAGGTTTTGAAATACAGATGCTTAAACAACAGGAAGTCAAAAAATTGGATTTGAGAGCATGTTCAAGAGGCCGAGGAGGAAATATAGTTGTTCTGGAAACTTTTAAAAAGCACATCAGTTTTAAGAATTACCCCCCCCCCCCCCAAAAAAAAAAAGCTGATACAACAACTGAGAAAAAAAGATGCTAGCAAAAAGATTCACAGTTTGGCTGCAAATATTTAATTCAACATCAGGAATTGCCATTGTATCCTACTAATTGATCATTTAGAAATATAAGCTAAGTTTTGTTAAACAGCTGTCTTTTGGGTTTCAAAAATTTCTCCATTCTACACATTTACCTCTCCAAGATACGTCAGTATAACTTGTAAAACTAGAAGTGCTGATGATCTCTCTCCATATGCCTCTTCTCAGTTTTCAGTTTTGGTTAGGATTCTGCTTTGCTCATTACTACTGGCTGGCAACTGTGTACCTCAACTGGTTTAAAACCATTCAAGCAATTAAGTAGTATTTGTATGCTGACACTCCAAAGGGGCTAAGGCATTACATATAAATGAAGGATGAGGGCAAGATTTCCTCTGACGCCTAAATTTGCTGAGAGACACCCCACAGGAGTTATATACTTCCAAACTGGAATGTATGATCAGACAGCATCATGAAGAATAAAATGCAGTGGCCTTCAAATTGAGCTATTTGGACACCTGGAGGACGTTCCAAGAGACCATGGGCATGGAAAGCTTTCATAAAAGTAATGGTCTTCTTTAAAATTAGTCTGCTGGAGAAGGGTTGATTTCCTTTCCCTCTTCAGCTTTCACCATTGCCTTTCTCCCCCCCCCCCCCCATTCAGAATCTTATTTTAGTACATTGCCCTGGGGTGTAAAAACCTCTGAGGACAAAACAAAGGGCAGATCAAAATGTTGGACATGGTGAGAAAGTGAATTATCTAATACTGATACTCTAATACTGATAATGATATTTGACATCTGGTACTCTCAGGTATCAAATCTGTTTGCAAATTAGCTGTTTCCAAATCTTTGTTGTGAACAAAATTGTGGGAGGACATGATGACAGATAAAAGATCATAAAAATAAATTTCAGTAATTGGTCACTATGTTATATTTGGCATGTAACTTGAAAAGATCTCAAATGAATGACATTACTGTAGCAGAATTCCTCAATTTTCATGTACTTATTTATAAACAAGATTTTTTAGTAAATATATAAATAAAGACAACATCACAGGAACAAAATTGATACTGAACCCTGTTTTATTCCAGCAATAAGGACATTCATCCACAGGTAAATGAACTAATTTTGAAATCCAGCCCAATTCATCTATTTATCAGTATACTTCCAAAAATGTTTGTTTTTTTATATTTAATAAAGATGTAAATGCTATATTATATTTTTGATTAATTGTATTTTGGTACTAGTTTTTATGTTAACTAAATCCAGATGAAAAATTTAATTTTAATACTTTAAACCTTGGAGCTGAAGAGACTTTTTTTAAGAAATAAAATGTTAATGATATAAATACATAAACATAGTTTTGGACTTCCTGATATTTGTAACAGGAAGCAGCATGTGGGGTGGCCTGAAATTGTCATACTTCTGGCAGCTTGCTCACAACTCTTCAGTATCCTTCACACCTCTTTTCCCAAAAAAGCAATAGTAGTCCAGTCCTGGTCTGTACCAACAATGCAGAGGATTGAAGGAGGCAGCAGCAAAACTGCAGCCAGAAGAAGCTGCTAAATATTCCCTAAAAACATGTATTTAACCAGCAAAGACATGTTGCCAAATGCTAGCCATTAACAGGTCATCCCACCCAATAACTGGTCTTAATCAAGCCTAATCCATCAAGATGAATCACAAAACAATGCAAAGGAAATTCTTCACGTAAGAACCCAGGGGGAAGTGCTCCTTCTTTGCTCCAAAGGACAAAGACCAGATGGGAGCATATGTTACTTAGTGGTTGAGTCATCACTTTCTAAATGATCTCCTGAGCCCAGGGTTTAAATGTTTAATTTAGTTAGTGTAGCAATGTCTCTAGTGAACCCAGAAAAAATAATACAGTCTGACTTTATGAAAAGTTATGAATCATTAACTTCAGCAAGTATTTATTAAGCTTCCACATGTACTTAAAAGACAAAAGAGGGTGGTCTGCCATAAATATAGTAAAAAGGAACAAATAAATCAACTTAATATGTTAAATTAAATTAATATAGATGGCAGTTAAAATTGCACTAGTGACACAATTATGTTAATGAAACTCTCAGGATTAATTTTGCATACTGTGGCTTTTTAAAATGTTTTCATTGGCCCCTCCATCTGATAAAGCTGTAACTTTGTGAACAGTCTTTCAATGCAGTAGCCAATTTTCAAACTAATAAGCTTATACTTTTCTTCTTTAAAATAGGTTTCCTCATTGGTGGCACTTACCTTTTACAAATTTGGACCACAAAAGATTCAGAGATCTTAATCATTACATGCAAAAGATATTAAATGGATCATACCAAGTTGCAAATGTATGTTACAATTTATTTTTACTTGTTTACATAAAATTTCAACTATTTCATGTACTATTATTGGCAGTATTTAGAAACATTTTATGATAATATCCTTTCAGCCCTCCATTCATTCAACAAACTTTTATGCCTGATATTTATAAAATCCCTGACCTGGGTGAAAACTAGGGAGCAGCAAAGAAGGTATAGAACCTCAGTTTCAAATACTCTGGTGAAGTACTACGTGATAAGTGGACTATCAGTGCTACAAAATCTTCTAGAGGTTTAGAAGATTGAGAATTACTTCCAACTGTGATGATAAGGTTTCAGGGAGAAGTAGACATCTTAGCTGGGCCTTTCACAATGTGTAAGATTTAATAGAGTTGGCTAGGGGAACTGTTTCGAGTGAAGCAAAACAGCATAGGAAGGGCATGAGTAGAAGAAAAAGTAAGGGGTTTGTAGTTATTTCCTTTTGCTGCTCTGACAGACTACCACAAACTGTGGTGGCTTTAAAAAAACACAAATTTATTCTCTTACAGTTCTAGAGGTCAGATGTCCAAAACTGGGTTTTATAAGGCTAAAATTAATGTATTGGCAGGCTTGGGTTTTTCTGCAAGCTCTAGAAAAGAATCCATTTCCTTGCCTTTTCCAAATTCTAGAGCCTGTCTGTATTTCTTGGCTCGTGGCACCCTTCTAGAAATTGCACCACTCCAACCTTTGCTGCTACCATCACATCTCTTTCTCTAACTCCGATTCTCCTGCCTCCCTGTGCCAGTTTGAATATATTGTGTCCCCTGAACACCATTATCTTTGATGTAATCTTGTGTGGGCAGACCTTATCAGTGTTGATTAGATTGTAATTCTTTGAGTGTTTCTTTGGAATGCGCCCCACCCAGCTGTGGGTGATGACTCTGATTGAATAATTTCCATGGAGGTGTTGCTCTGCCCATTCGGGGTGGGTCTAAGTTGATCAGTGGAGTCATATACATGAGCTGACAAAACAGTGACATTTTGAAGAGGAGCTACAGACAAGAGGGACACTTTGAAGAAAGCACAGGAGCTGCAGATGAGAGACAGTTTGAAGACGGCCATTGAAAGCACTCTTGCTCTGGAGAAGCTGAGAGAGGACAGATACCCCAAGTGCAACTAAGAGTGACATTTTTGAGGAACTGCAATTTAGAGAGGAACATCCTGGGAAAAAGCCGTTTTGAAACCAGAACTTGGAGCAGAAGCCAGCCACATGTCTTCCCAGCTAACAGAGGTTTTCCAGATACCATTGGCCATCCTCCAGTGAAGGTACCCGATTGCTGATGTGTTACCTTGGACACTTTGTGGCCTTAAGACTGTAACTGTGTAACCAAATAAACCCCCTTTTATAAAAGCCAATCCATTTCTGGTGTTTTGCATTCCCACAGCATTAGCAAACTAAAATACTCCCTCTTACAAGGATTCTTGTGATTACATTGGACCCAACTGGATAATCCAGGATAACCTCACCGTCTCAAGATTCTTAATACAATTCCACCTTCAGAGTCCTTTCGCCATGTAAGGGATTAGCATGTGAACTTCTTTGGGGGTCATTATTCTGCCTACCACATGGAATATATGGAAAAGTGCAAGGACACAGTTCTGTTGCATCTCAGTATTTTTGTGAGTAAACTGTGAGATGAAGATAAAATTAGCAGTAAAGTTTAGTTAAGAAGGAAAGCCAAGCCTTAGATAGCAGTGAGGAACTAAAACCAGTAAGAATAATGATGCTGCTCACCACTCTGAGAGATCTTGGCCCTCCTTACTAGACTGGAACTATGTTTTTTAGAAAGGTTTTTTTAGCCTTTCAAGTTAAATAGATAAAACACATACAGAAAGATCTACAAAACAGAATTGGACAGTCTTGATGATTTATTTTAAAGGAAACACCCATGTAACCATGTGATAGTTTCAAAATATGTCTGAAAATTCTTTGCCATGCTCCCATCAAGCAGAGGAGTCTGTGTCTCCCCTCTTGAACCCGAATGCCTTTGCGAATTTCTCATCAAATAGAATATTTTCTTGGCTTCCAGGTTAGGTTAGAAAAGGCCATGCAGTTTCTGCCAGTTTCTCTTGGGAAACTCACTCAGGGAGCCTTCAGCTGCTATAAAAAAATTCAGCTACCCCAAAGCCTGCCAGGGGGAGACTCCACATAGATCAAATTGAAAGAGAGGTGAACTAGGAGCAGCACGGTTCCAGGCCCCAGCTGAGTCCCAGCCCACAGCCAATGAGCAGCAACTTCCAGTCATGTGACTGGGCAACGCTGGAGATGACTGCCAGCGCCAGCCACCAAATGACTGCAATCTCGTTATAGACCCCAAGCAAGAACACCCTAGTCGCACACAGTCCAAGCCCTAGAACCGAGAGAGAGAATGATAAAGTGCCCATTGTTTTAAGTCAGCAATGGGATGATTCATTATGCAGCAGCAGACTATCTCCAGGGTGAAGAAATAGAACCTTTCCAGCAACCCAAAAGCCTCTCTGATGCCACCTCCTGATCATAAAACCTCAGTGTCTCCCTACTTTGTTTTCTTGACAATTTAGCCATTCCAGCATGCCTCTCTAAATACCATCATATTTTCTCTGCTTTTTTTTTTTTTTTTTGGCGGGAAGGGGGTAGGGTGGGGAGAGACAATATATAAATGGAATGACACAGCATATAATTTTTTGTGTTTGGCTTCTTTTGCATAATGTGTTTGTGAGATTCATCCGTAGTGTTGCATGTAGCTGTAGTTCCTATATTTTCATTATTATTTATCATCCTATTATATGGCTATATTGCAATTCATTTATACATTCTTCTCTACATGGGCAATTGGAATATTTCCAATTTGGGGATATGACTAATAATGCTGCTATGAATATTCTTTTACATGTATGTTTCAGTACACACACATTTTAGTCATACACATAGCAGAATTTCCAGATTGTAGGATATACTAACGTTCAACATTATAATGACCAATTTACACTCTAATTTGCTGTGAATAAATGTTCCAATTTTCTACACCCTTGTCTATGCTCATTATTGTCAATCTTTTAAATTTTGGCCATTTTGTTGTGTGTGTATCTCATTGCGTTTGTAATTAGTATTTTTCTGATTACTAATGGGATTGAATGCTTTTTCATATGTTGTTTGGTCATTTGGATATCCTCTTCGGTGAAGTGCCAGTTCATGTCCCTTGCCATTTTTCTACTGAGTTATTGACATTCTTTTATTTATTCACAGCATTTCTTCATATATCCTGAACAGAAGTGCTTTCTAAGTAGCAAATATTTTTTCTACTCTGTTCCTATCCCTTTGTTCTCTTTATGGTATCTTCTGATGAACAGAAATCTTTAATTTTAATGTAGTAAAACATATCAATAGTTTCCTTTATGGTTAAGAGAATATAACTATCTCAATATCATAAAGGTAGTATTTTATGTCTTCTAAAAGCTTTGTTGTTTTGCCTTTCACATTTAAATCTACAACCCATGAGAAATAAACCTTAGTGTATGGTGTGAAGACATTTTATTTTTTCCATGTGAACTCTCAGTTGTGCCAAGATTTTATTTAAAAGACTCTCCTTTACCCACTGCTGTGCATTGCCAAATTTGTGATAATTCAAGTATCCATCTAGGTACCTGTCTATTTCAGAGCTCTATGTTCTATTCAAGTATCTCTTTGTCTATCCTTGTACCAACAGAGTGTCTTAATTACTGTATCTTTAACATGTCTTGTTAAAGATACTCTAACAGAGTAAGTCATCCTACCTTATCCTTACTCTTAGACGGTATTTTGGCTCTTCTGATACAATGCTGCAATTCCCTTTCCAGCCTTGATGTTATCTGGGGCTCTTGATCAGTTCTTGGGGTGCTTTTCAATGTTTTCCAGGATCCCAAGATTGTCGTACACCCCAAACACGGCCTTCTTCTTGTTCCAATGATCAAACACTTCAAGGGGATGGGAGGGTGAGCCTCACACAGAACAATCTAGATAAACTTTAAAAATAGCTTGTTGGTTCCAGGCAAAACCAACTAGGATTTTAATTGTTTGCAACTTAATATCTTCTAAAGCACTATTATGGACTTACGTCCATTAAGGTCATTTTTTTTTGTTTTCTCAATTATATTTTATTGTTTTGTCTATAGAGGTCTTACAAATGTTTTGTTATACTTATAACTAGATATCTTATGTTTCATGCCATTGTTAACAGTACCTTTTGAAATTATTTTTCTGTTTCTCACAATTATAGATATATAACTGATTTTGTAGTATGATGTTTTATCCAATAGCCTTTCTAAGTTCACATTTAATTCTCATTTATCTATGATATTTTGGATTTTCTACTCACACAATCATATTGTCTGCAAATAATGACAGTTTTATTCTTCCTTTCCAATATTTATATATTTTATTTCTTTTTCCTCTTATTATTATTCTTTTGTACTCTCTAGTACTTCCAATACAAACATTTAATTGAAGTGGAGATGGTGGACATGTTTGTCTTATTTCTGAATTCACGGAGGAAATGTAAACTATTTCTTCATTAAGTATGCAGGTTTAAGAAGCTACTCTTTATTATATTAAGAAAGTTACCTTTTATTCTTAAATTGCTTATAACTTTTATAATGAAGGATGTTGAATTTTATCAAATATTTTTCCGAATCTATTATTTTTTTTTTTTAATTATTCTGATAAAGTGGTGAATTACATTGAAGGATTTTCTTATTTCAAACCAAACTTGTATTCCTTGGGTAAATTCCACATGCTCATAATGTATTTTCCTTTTGATGTATTGCTGGATTTGACTTAACATTATCTTTAGTGTTTGTTTTCACTTTGTACATGAGAGAATAGCCTGCAGTTTTTTTCTTCTGGTAAAGTCTTTGACAGTTTTCAGATCAAGAATTTGCTTACCTCGTAATCTTAGTTGGGAATGATTCTTGCTTTGTTTCTACTCTCTGGAAGAGTTCGTATAAAACTTGTTTTATATCTTTAAATAATTAGTGAAGCCATCTAAGTCTGGAGAGTTGATTTATTTAAGAGTTATATGACAGTTCACATTTTCTATTTCTTCATGAGCTTATGTGTCAAGCTGCAGGTTCAGAGAAATTTGTACTAATTTGTTGGCATGAAGCTACTCATAGTATCCTCCTATAATCTCTTTTAACATTTGTAGGATTTAAATTGATATCAGCTTTCCCTTTTCTGACATATATCATTATAATTTATCTCCTTTTTCTTGATCAATCTTGTTAGGGGTTTATGAATTTTATTAATCTTAACAAAGAGTAAACTGTGCTTTATTGAGACTTTCTATTGTAATTTATTTTTCTAATTCATTTATCTTTGCTCCTATCTTTGTTGTTTCCTTCCTTCTGCTTCCTTTGGCTATAATGTACTCTTCAATTTTAACTTCCTCAGGTTATTACTTTACTTGTTTATTTTTAACCTATGTTCTCTTATATGAAGTTCTAAATATCCCCTCCTAATCAAGATTTAATTGCATCCTGCAAATTTTCACATACAGTATTTTATTTTATTCATGATTTATTCAAAATATTTATATATTTTCCACTATGATTTTTCTTGTGACTATGGATTATTAAAAAGTATAGCCTTAATTTTTCAAATATATGGAGTGTCTCTTATTTTTGTGTTATTTATTGCTGCACTGTAGTCAGAGAACATAATTTGTGTTATTTCAATCCTTTGAAATGTTTGAAACTTGTTTTATGGGCCTGTATATGCTCAATTTAGATAAATATTTCATCTGTGCTTAAAAAGAAGGTATTCTGCAGTTGTTGGATGCCGTCATGCATATGGTTCAAATTGTCTGTGTCTTTAATGATTTTTGTTTGCTTATGTTATCAGTCAACAATAGAAGTGTTTAGAAATCTCCCAATGTGTTTATGGATTTAACTACTTCTCTTTTATCTTTCTGTTAATTTTTGCTTTTATCTATTTTGTAGTGTAGTAATTAGGATCATTCACATGGAGAATCATTCTACCTTCCCAGTATATTAAATCTTTCACTATTATTCATGTCTCTTCTATCTCTAGCAATGTCTGTGTATTAAAATATGTATTATCTAATATTAATATAGCTGTATCAGCTTTCTTTTGACCAGTGTTTGCGTGATACATTTTCCATTAATTTCCTTTAAACTGTTCTGTATTTTTATATTTTAGTTGCCACTCTTCTAACCAACACAAAATAAGCTTTGTTTTATATCTAGCAACAATCTTTATCTTTTAACTGGATTACTTATTTACATTAATATAGTCACTGATAAATACATGTATACGTGTGTGTATATATATATTCAAGTTTACCATTTCAATAAGTGCTTTTTTTGACACACCTGATGTATTTGTTTTTCTTACTTTTCTCCCTTTCTTTAAATTTAATATTTTTATTCCATTTTTGTCCTCTGTAGTCTTAGAAGTTATATACTCTTTAACTAGATTTTTAGGAATTACCATAGAGATGATTGAAGCATGCATCCTTGATTTATTAAGTCTAATATAAGTCTATATTTTTTATCAATTCTCAAATGATGCAAGACCCTTAGAACACTTTATCTATTTAACCCACTTTAGTCTTATATGCTATAATAATAATATACCTTTATTTTGGTATCTATAAGATTAAGACATTCTAATTGTTTTCTACAATTAGAATTTGTTTAGTATTACTGACATGTTTAATGTTCATTGGTTCCTGTTACTCTGACTTTCCATCTGGAATTGCTATCTGTCTACCTGAAGAATATCATTTACTATTTCCTTTAATGTGGATTTGCTATTGACAAAATCTCTAAATTTTTATTTGTCTCAAAATATTTTTATTTTGCCTTCTTCCTTGTGGAATATTTTTGCTGAGTACTGAATTTAGGTGGCAATGATTCTATTTATAAAACTTTAAAGCTATCATGTCATTGTCTTCTGGTTTCCATTGATTCTGTCAGGAAGTCATCTGCTTAATTATTACTCCTTTAGAGGAATTTTTTCTTCCCTTAATCTCTAGCTACTTTTAATATTTTCCATTTTGTTTTGGTTTTGAGCAGTTTTACTTTAAATTTCCCAGGTGTGACTTATTTCCATTTATTATGCTTGACATTTTAGGGCTTCTTGAATTTGTAGCATGATGTCTTTCATTAATTTTAGAAAATTCTCAGTCATTATCACTTTGAATAATGCTTATAGCTCTTCCTCTCTACTCTTTCTAGAAATGTAATCACATATATGTTAACTCTCCTCACTGTATTTTCCACATCTCATACACTTACTTCTATATTTTTCATCATTTTATCTCTCCGTGATTCATTCTGAATAGTTTTTTCAAACCTATCATCTGAGTAACTAATTCTCTCTCTATCTGTGTTTAATATTCTATTAAACCCATAAACATTGTTTCATCTATTGTAACAAAAATACCATCCTACCACAAAATGTTAATAATAGTGAGACCTGGGTGGGGGGCGGGGGGGAGTTATATAGGAACTCTGTACTATCTGCATGACTTTTCTCTGTACCTACAACTGCTCTAATAAAAAAATAATAGGAAAGCTGGAATGTACTAAATTACATATTGGATATTCCTGAATTTATACTATTGCACTTCTTCCTCATTATAAATGATATAACTTTTTATAAATATGTTTGGTCTTCTTTCTCAATTAATTGGTAATGTGAAATGAGTTATAACACAGACTTCTTCCCTATAGGATCAAAATAGCTTGTATCGTTTCATTGGGTTCCAAGTGCTTTTGCATAGTAAGGAATATAGAATGTCGACATCTTAATGTCCCTTACTAACTGACATTCTGTTAAGGTCATGTCCATTTACTTATGTTATAGTCAAGGCTGAATGGATTTTTCATTTTGCCTGTAAGGGAAAGTGCTAAAGGGATGGTGGATGATTTTGTCATCTTTGCATGCTCAGGGCTGCCTTGCTGTTTATATTAAAGCTGTTTTGGAGACAATGTCTTTTCAGAATGAATAACACAATGTCCCATAACCATAATGATTTGAACTGTCAGTCTTTGGCCTAATTAAACAGGACAATTAAGTGCAAAATATAGAGACACCTGATTTCTGGCCATGGCAAGAAAAAGATGAATATTGGTATCTGTCTTCATACCATAGCAGGCTTTCAATATGGAACTCATTAATGTATCTTCTGTGAAAACTCAAAGGTAAGTTAACATAGAAGTATTGGTAGAGAACTGCTATGTGAGGGGAAAGCAGAGGCGGCAGGCATATACAGGTATGTGGCAAAACATGGTTTAGACAGCGAGGCTTAGGGAACATTCTTGCCACCATATTAATTCATGAACAGAACCACCAAACACATAGCTTGAAAGTTTCATCACATTCACATTTGTTAATGTTCTGCATTAAAAAACTATTATAGACGCCCCAAGAACAATTTTTTAAATTTCATTTTGTGTTGTTTTTAATCTCTGTTAGTATTTAAGCACAGGAAGGCTGAAGAAATTTCAGGTACCACATTGTTTTTATCTTGGATTAAATTAAAGTCTGTGATTAAAGTAGAAAAAAAAAGTTAGAAGAAAAAGTAAGGGGGCATTTACGTCATCAAACATGAAACGCTTTTGTGAAATCACAGATATTAGAAGTACTCCAAGTAAGAGTCCTTCAGCCAGCTTCAAGCAGTGGAGTTTCAAGGAGGGTATCCTGTCTTATCCCATAATAGTCTTAGACTAAAAGAAGTTGAAATTTTAGGCATGTCTTCTCCCAAAGTAACACTCTGCTAATTAATTGAATTGAATTGTGCAGATGGGTACTTCAAGTTCAATAAGATAGCTTCCTTTAACTGAGGGAATAACTTGCATGTCATTTATTGTTTTTTCAGTCTATGCTACAAAATAAATAAAATAGTGCTGTATTAATAGATCCCCAAATCAACAAAAATTAAATCTGGGCACTGTAGAGCACTGGCATATTTTCTTTCAATGTTTGGAGTTTCATTCAAGCAAACAATAGTGGTGATGGCAAGAATTCTTTTTGTTTCTTTATTTTGCTCTGGTTTGGATGGGAATCTGTTTTGAGATAAAGATCTTTATAAAGATTAATACAGACATGTAATAAAATTACAGCAAATGATTGTAGTACCTAGCCAAAAGTGAGGCCCATGTTTGAGTTCAGCAGAGACATACAAAGAGCTGTAGTTTCAAATTTTTTGAAGCAACATTCATTGTGATTTTTGGTTCTTCTCAGTATTGTCACTCATTTCTGGAAGTCTCTTTAAATAAGGAATGATATAACCTAAGGTTGAAGCAATATTGTTTTTAAAGCAGAAATCAAATGTCAAAATAATCCGAACGGGTAAATTCTATCTTAATAGTGAACATGTGGTTCTTGTTCACTGCTTGCTAAACCCAGATGTTAATTCCTACATTTGTCACTACATTGCTCTTTTCTTATTTGGAACTGGCTGAGATTATGTTGCGGGCAGGATAAATGTCACATATGTATCATCAGTAAAATCAAGATTATTTTTCACAGTCTGGTAAAATGCTGATGACATTTTAGAACCAGAATTGTGGAAGATACCTCTAGAAGTTCACTGTTCTTCATAGTGTCGTTCTTCCTTGTAATTCCAATATGAATACAGTGGGTTGAACTGTATTTAAGACTGGGCACTGCCAAGCTGCTTTATGAAAAAGGCAGTAAAATACAATTACTGTTCAACTTTGATTTAGAACTCTTATGAGGATTCATTTTTAAATTCACATTTTTACAGTACTTCATGGTGTTTGAGAGAGATGGATTTGGCTTATTGTTTTAACACAACAAATCTAAATCTTGCAGCCAATTCTAGATATTGGCTGGCCAGTTAATAATGGGAACTCTTAATGTGCTGTTTTAAAGAAAGAAAAAAATTGATCTCAGTGTTACATTACATCACTTCTGATCTTTTCAAGTACTTTAACTCTATGTAGTCTTTGAGAGCAAGAGTATGTTCGTAAGACATAGGAAAAACAATTAGGCTTTGAGCAAATTTGAATTGATCAACTCTGTAAAAAAATCAGTCATTTCAATCTACAAATGACAATATAATTGGTAAACAAAAATATTAATAAGAACTCTGAAATTAAAATATAAGCTAATGCAGATTTTAATTTTAAATTGTGCAATGGGATTTCAAATTTGTTCTTTATTGACTACATTTTTAATTTAAAAGTACATTATTAGATGGTAAAAATCCCATGATAATTAGATATATATCAGCTCTAACAGAAGAAAAAATAACCTCACAGATCATTTCACATAGCCCAATGCATGTACATGGATCCTTGACATCAAAGTTAATAACTTTAGATTCCCCAAGACAAATCTTAACCATTCATTCATTTATTCACCAAATATACACTGATGACTGTAATATCTATGTAGGAGGGATGTCCCAAGTATTAAACAACTGTTAAGACACAGGCACCAGCCAATCAGGAGGAAACAGCCATTTACCACCTTTGTGGCTTTATAGCAGGTAATATATGGCTGAATATCAGATAAGATTTAATGCGATGGAGAAAACTGTGGAAGCAGCAGTGTGGGGTGTGGAAAAGCAATCAAGAGATTGGATTGAAACACAATTAGTGTGAGTTGCCGTTGAGATTTCCAGATAGAGATGTCAAGCAGAAAGATGGAGACATCTCTTGAGTTCAGGGGGAAAATTAGACTGGAAATATGAATATTGCACTGGTCAGCATATAAATGACTTTCAAAGCCATGAGCCTGGATGACATTACCTAGAGTAGGAAGCTTAATAGCAAATAGAAGAGATCTGAGGACTGAACCCTGCAGCACCCCTATTTTAAAGTTTGAGGAGATTGTGAAGAACCACCAAAGGAGACTAAAGAGTTTCAGTTGGAAAGCAGAAGAGTGATACCCTGGAATCCCAAGAGAAGACAGTGTTTCAACTATATCAAGTGATGTTGATGGGTCAAGAATTGAGAATTGATCACTGGATTTAGAGAAATGGATATCACTGGTGAATTTGACAAGAACAGTTTGGTGGAAGTGATGGGAACAAAAATCTGATTGGAATGGGCTGAAGATAGAATGTGGAAAGGAACTGCGAATATAGAGTAGAAAGCAATCTTTGCAGGAGCATTGCTCTAAAGCAGTAAAAAAAAAAAAGTTGTATTCAGGGGAATGTAGTTAAAGAATTTTGTTTACCTCAATAAATTAGAGCATCCTAGTATGCTGTTGGAAAGATCCATTTAAGAAGCAAAAATTGATGATGCAAGCAAGAAATAGAGCTTAGCCAGAGACCATAGTGATGACCTTGAGTAAAGAAAAGAGTGTAGGATCCAGTGCCCAAAGCAGCCTTAAATTTAAAGCACTGACAAATACGTCAATGTAATGGAGGGAAGGACAGACGTGAGGTAAGGTGATAGATCTGGCATTGGGAGCTTACCGCAATTCTCTTCTGTATCTATTTTCCAATAACACAAGAAGCTCAGCCATGAGAAGAGTGAGACAGGGAAAGAGTACTGCAGTTTTGAGAAGCAAGGCTAGGTATGAAATAGCCCTGTAGGTTTGTGCAAGAGTAAATGAACTAAAGCTGAAATCCTTCCCTTAAGTTCAGGAACAAGACAAGGATGCCCACTTTCACCACTGCTATTCAACATTGTACTGTAAATTGTAAACAGAGCAATTAGGAAAGAAAAAGAGTAAAAAGTTGTCTAAATTGGAAAGGAAAAAGTAAAACTATCTTTATTTATAGATGACATGACCTTCTATATGGAAAATCCTAAACAACCCACAAAGAAAACTAATGGAAGTAATAAACAAATTCGGCAAAGTTGTAAGCTACAAGATTAGTATGCAAAAATCAGCTATGTTTCTATATACCAGCAAAAACAACCCCAAATGGAAATTTTTAAAATGCATTTACAGTAGCATCTAAAACAATAAAATCTCTAAGGATAAATTTAACCAAAGGAGTGAATGATTTATAAACTGAAAACTACAAAAAACTGTTAAAAGGAATTTTAAGAGACCTAACTAAATGGCAAGACACCCCGTGTTCATTGGTAGGAAGACATATTTTTAAGGTATCATTACTATCCAAAGAGGTCTATATATTCAATGTGATCTCTATCAAAACTATAGCAGCCTTTTTTACAGAAATCGAAAAACTGATCTTCAAATACATATAGTATCACAGGGGGCTCCAAATAGCTAAATCAATATTGAAAAAGAAGAAGAAAGTTGGAGATCTCACACTTTCTGATTTCAAAACTTCCTATAAAGCCACAGTAACCAAAACAGTGTGGTACTGGCATAGAGATAAACATGTGGACCAATGCAGTTCTCTCTGAATTTGAGAATCCAGAAATGAACCCACACATCTATGGCCAACTGATTTTCAACAAGGATGACAAATACATTAATTGAGGAAAGAATAATCTCTTTAATGAATTGATGGGAAAATTAGATATTCACATGCAAAAGAACAAAGTTGGACCCCTACCTCAAACCTTATACAAAGTTAACTCTAAATGAATCAAGGACCTAAACAGAAGACTCTGAAGAAATTATAGAAGCAAGCCTTCATAACCTTGGATTTGACAGTGAATTCTTAGATATACCAAACATACAAGCAACAAAAGAAAAAAATAGGGAACATGGATTTCATCAAAATTAAAAAAAAAACTTCTGTACCTCAAAGGACCTTATCAAGAAAGTGGAAAAACAACTTACTGAATGGGAGAAAATTATTGCTAACCATATATCTAGTAAGGGTTTAATATCTAAAATATATCTGAACTTCTACAACTCAACAACAAAAAGACAAATAAATGAATTAAAAGTGGGCAGAGGACTTTAATAGACATCTCTCCAAAGAAGATACACAAATGGTCAAAAAGCACATGAAAAGATGCTGAACATCACTGATCAACAGGGAAAATCAAAGTCATGAATACCACTTTACATTACTATTAAAAAAAAAAAAAAAGAAAAGAAATGTTGTTGCAGATGCAGAGAAAATGAAACCCTTATACATTATTGGTGGGGATTGTAAAATGATACAGCCACTGAGCAAATTAATTTGGTGGTTCCTCAGAAAGTTAAATATAGACCTACCATATGAGCCACCAATACCAATTCTATGTATATATCCCAAAGAACTGAAAGCAGAAGACACAAATAGATATTTGTTTCTCCAATATTCATAGCAGCATTATTCACAATAACTAAAAGATGAAAACTAACCAAATGCTCATCAACAGATGAGTATATTTTTTTAAATGTGGTATATACATACAATGGAATATTATTCAGCTGTAAAAAGGAATGAAGTTCTGAATATATGCTACAACATGGATGAACCTTGAAGACATCATGTTGAATGAAATGTCAAATACAGCAGTACAAATATAGTTTGAATTCAATTATATGAAATATTAGAGTAAGCAAATTCATAGAGACAGAAAGTAGATTAAAGGTTACCAAGGGCTGGGGGGTCAGATGGGGTGAGGAATGAGGAGGTATTGCTTAATAGTTACATAGGTTCTGTTTGAGGAATAAAAAGTTTGGGTAATGGATGTTGGTGATGGTGACACAATATTGTGAATGTAATTAATACCACTGAATTACACACTTAAAAGTGGTTAAAATAGGAAATTTTGAGTTGTATGCATGTTACTACAATTAAAAAAAATTTTTTTTAAGAATTAATGGACTAAGAATTTATATAGAACTGCCAGAAAATCATGAAGACCCACTTGAGTGTATGCAGTGGGTATGAGGTTACAGTGAGACCTGTAAGCATGGTTCAGTACTTTTTTCCACCTAGATTCAACAGGTCTGTTACAGTTGCAAAGTTAGCAGAGAGGAAACAGGATTGGGATTTTTCCAAGTGAATACAATAATGCAAAAGAGAGGCAGAGGAGTTGAAAAGAATATGCAAGGAAGTTATTAAAATTGCGTACTGTGAAATTTAATTTGGCCAAGGAGAGGCAAAAGAACGTGAAAAGGATAAGGGCCAATGAAAAGTTAGAGTGAACAGATTGTTTCAATTGTATAAAAGAGGGAGTGATCTGGAAAGGAGAAAGGTGGTGGTTGTAGACTGGAAGGCTAGAAACCAAGACAATGGAATGGGTTTAGCCATCGGTCAAGACAAGATCAAGGAAACAGGAATCAGTGGCTGTTCAAGAACAAAGAGTCTAGGGTATGGAAGGATGATTTGTGTGAATAATGAAATGAGTATGAGTTATGACAGGGTTACTGTTGGGGAAAGTGACAATATGCCACAGTTAAAAACCTTAAAGAAATGAAGGTCAGTGATCTAGGGATTGATAGGTGCAACAACAAGGGATAGAAGGTGCTATAATCAGTAGACCTGATATTCAAAGCAGGACATTTTCGTATAGGAAGACTAGTAGGTTATAAGGGCTGTGAGATGTAGGGAGGACACCACCCCTCCTCCAGGACCAGAGGTATAAAGGGAACAGGAGAGAGCATATTGTACCATTTGAGAGAGTAAAAGGAAAAGAAGAGAATGCCCAGAGAATACAAGTTGAGCATATAGGGATTTTGCTGATGACTTTCTCTAAGGCTGGCTGTTGTATTTTCTTTCTTCACAGTGCTGCACTATCATTTTTCTAAATGTTGTCTTTCTGTTCATGTTGCTTTTCTGCTTGAAATTCATCCAGTAACACCAGCTTTAAGCTTGTTCAGGTAACTAGCAAGCTCTAGGATCCCTAAAGAGTTCTCTAGTCATGTCTCCCACCTTCCCCCATATGCTCTCTCTCCTTTTATAGGCTGGTTTGTTGTGGTCACACAGTGAGCCTGGGGTTACTGACCACGGTCTATCAGTCTTTTGTTTGTAGTAATTCCAATTAGTCAACCACTTAGCCTCTCTGGTGTTCACTTTTTCTCATTTCTAGAAATTATGTAGGTAAATTCAGTTTATTAACTAGGGAACTATCATCATTTGAGGAATTAAGCAGAAAAGAAACTCTTCATAATCCCCTAGGTATTGCAAGATGTGTAAGATAAGCGGCTTTTCCCATTAATTGCCATTTGTACCCTCTGTTTACTGGGACATCTAAAAAAATGCCCACTCATTTTCCACACATCCCATATAGGTGGAATTGCCAGATAAAATACAGGCCCCTCAGTTAAACTTGAATTTTAGATAAACAACAAATAATTACTTAGTAAAATCATGTCCCAAATAGTGCATGGACATCCTCTGTTTTTATATGCTAAACTTGACAACCCTACTTTTGGGGAGTCCTGCCACATATGGTTATATATCCAGTCAATGTTAGAATGGCACCCCTAGAGTTGTGCAGTGTACAACCTATACAACTAAATGGGGGTCAATGAAAACCAGGTTTTGAACAAAGAGCCAAGTTATTAGTGAGAGCTACTGAAGTGCTAACATTTCTATACTTCTACAAACTACCCAGCAGTACAATGTGATGAAAAGCATGCACACTGGTAATGGATGAATGAGCACAAATAAAGCCAATTCTGGAAAAATTTTTAAATAGATTATTTTGAGACCCAGCAATATGACATTTTGTAACCTCTTCTTTCCTTTTATTGATATGTCCCTCCATCGATACTGGATCATGAGTCGCCTCAAGAATGAAAACCATGTTACAATAAGGGATTCGTATTTAGTATGTCACCCATACCCAGAATTATAAAGGAGTGCTTCAAGGATATGACAATGTAAACACAAGGGAATGATTAGCTAGTGGTGACATTTCAGGCACTAATTGGGAAGATATTCTGCCTCCCGTTGAAGTTTAATGCCCATTCTGCTGTGAAGTAAAAATGTTGCTGGAGAAGAATAATTGACTAGTTGTCAAAAGGCCAAAGAAGGTCAAATTTCCTGCAACAAATTCTAAACATTCTGAAGTTTGACTTTAAGCTTTCAAAATTAAAAACTTGCCTTGGTCAGCACCCTGAATGTGGATCCATTTCTTGAGGATAGATCCCATTAAGAAAGCCCACAGGAAGTCATTATGTGAAGATCAAAATTGCTAATTGACAAATTTACAGTGATACACAAAACTGCTATATAGATGAGAATATTTGCGTGAGAAAACCTATGCATTTTATATCTGAAGACAGACCTCAGTTTGTTTCTAACAAGCATCTATTAAGCTCAGAAACTGTATTAGGCCAATGAATAAGACTTAATCTCTGCTCTTGATCTCACTGATAAGACTGACAAGTGTAGAAAAGAGCATGTAGTCCATCTTGGACATGGGGGTGGATAGGGGTGGAAAGGATGGAGAAGCCAGCAGGTGAGAAAACTAGGAGGTGAGAGCACACTACATTTGAGGAATTAAAATGATTTGGTATAGCTAAGCATAAAGTGCCAGAGGGAAATGGTGAGAGATGAGGAAGGAGAAATGAGCAAGGTCCGGATCAAGAAAGATCTTAACAGTCTTGTTAAGTAGTTCTTTCCTTGAGGGCAATGGAGAGCTGCTGCCAGATTTTAAGCAGTTAATTATTAGATTTTCATTTTGAAAGATCAGTTTGGCAGTTGTGTGGAGAATGGATTACAGGGAAACAAGACTAGAGTCAGGAACCCCTGCTGTAACCCAGTTCAGAAACAATGGTATTAGAAATAGAAAGGTGGCAGTATATATGAAAGGAAGAAATGGAAAGGTGAGACATTTAGGAGATGTGATTTATTGGACGAAACAATTTTATGTGTGGGGTAAAGGAGAACATAGAGTCCCACTAAATTTCAAACTTACCACAGGAGAAGCAGCAAACTGAAAGGAAAAAAATCCATTTAGTGGTACATTCTCTCCATTAGATGTGTCTTCAGGGCAATTGAGTGTTGGTTTTTAAAATGATGACGCTTGACCATATTTTATGCTGATGAGTGAGAAAGAGACTTGCAAAGGGAGAGAAGGAAGGAATAGAATCCAGCACAGATGAAGGGATCAGTATTGGGTGGGAAGAGAGACATTCTTTCCATGGTAACAGGAGGAAGAGAGAAAAGATGGCTGCGTGAGTCTTGTTGATTTTGTGGCAGAAAGTTTAGGAGTTTCCATCTGCCTTTTCTTTTCTCTGAAATAGGAAGCAGAATCACCGTGAGGGAGTCAAAGTTGGAAGTTTAGGTTCCTGGGGAAGATTTGTAAGAAAAATTGCACAGAATGAGAGAAACTGACTGGGGAAACTGTTGGGTAGCATTGACAGCTATGAGGGCATCAGCCTATGATAGAGGAAATAATCAAGTATTCAGATAATAACATAGGGTCTCATGGGAAGGGCTGCTTTGGGTTATGTAAAGACTTAAAACAAATGTGTGACAACATCACTAAGGAAAAGCTATTCTGAGATTCACCAGTAAGCCCATTCATTTGGATCCCAGGTTAAATGTCCAGTTGTCTGGGATCAGATCATTCCAATATGAAAGAGCAGCATTCTTACTTCTAGATACTAAAATTATACATAACTAGAACTTCTATTACAGCACTTAATATAACCTGTTTCCTTCACTAGATTCTGTCTAAAGAGAGGAAGCACCTATGCATCTTTCTGCCTTTAATTATCCCCTAACATTCCTCAGTGCCCTGGGCGAACTCAGTATTCAGTGAGCATTTGTAGAACTGAACCTTAAGGAGTAATGGTTGCTCTTCAGTTTTTTTCATGGAAAGCAATTTTTCTTATAAAGTGTCTTCTAGAAAAGAGAAATATGAGAGTCATACATACTTGTAAAATTCTAGAATGGAAACACCTATGGTGAGGCCTGAGAGCAGGCATCTCTCAGTCTCTTGAAGAAATGTAAAGTAATCAGATGTCTGTTTTCATAAAATATGATTCTATTTGGGATAAAATCATAACAGTGACAATAAATTTAGTATTTTTTCTCTATTTATGGAGTCCATAACAGGTATGTATAAATAAATAGTAATCTTTTTATGTGAACAATGTTTTCATATAATAGTGAATAAGAGTGATAAATAAAGTTATTAAGAAATACATTTTGTCTTGTTTTTCAGAGTGATTGTGTACTTAAATTTTTCCTTGCTGAGCCTGTGCAACAAATAATTGAAGAATCATCACTTGTGAACCTAGGTAAGTAACTTGTCCATTATTATTTGCAATTATTGAGTTTCAATATAATAGTGTAAAAATATTTCAACCATAATTTTTTCAATTTTCAAATTAAAATCTCTTAAGAATAAAGCTTTAGTAGTATTTGTAACCAGTTCCAAAGCTTTTTACCTCCTTAAACTATGTTCTTCAAGTTAAATTAAACCCAGATCTATTTGTCCAACTATAACTACATGATGACACCCTATTAACCCATTTTAATTAATTGTGCATTGAAATGGAATTGCATGTCAAAGAGAGAGTTCCTGTTATCCCCTATGGGTAACTCTTGCTGTTTACTCCACATCTTAGGAAGCAACAAAATAAATATTAGACATATCCAATGATCATGAATTATTTAGACACCTACAATGACCATGAATTATCCAGCAGTTTCACTCGTACCTTTTAATGCTCAATAATTACTCCACTTCCCTCACAAAATTCT
Organism: Choloepus didactylus; assembly: GCF_015220235.1. NCBI lineage: Eukaryota > Metazoa > Chordata > Mammalia > Pilosa > Megalonychidae > Choloepus > Choloepus didactylus. The sequence goes on along the minus strand of NC_051314.1, from coordinate 114,318,425 downwards.
TTTACTACCAGGATCCAAAACTAGTCTAGCATAATTATTCCCCCTATATTTAGCCAAATGTGTTTTAATTCTAATTAACTTCTCTAACAACTCTCCTAGATTAGCAGAGACTCTTTTTGAATGTCTGATTAATTTTAATCATTCATAATAGAAGTCCATTACAAGCAATGGTCATCCAATAACTGATACTGGTGTTTATCTCACCTAAGATTTGCAAACCCATAAGGCCAGATCTCACCCCCCACCCCCCACCCCCACACTTTTGTTTTTCCTCTCCCAGTCTTCATTTTTATCCACAACAACCACCTCTTTTTTTTTTTTTTTTCTGAGCACCACTTTATTTTTCCTTTCAAGGTCCATTTTTTTTTTTAAAATTAAATTCAGTTTTATTGAAATACATTCACACACCATACAATCATCCATGGTATACACTCCACTGTCAACAGTATGATAACATAGTTATGCATTCATCACCACAATCTATCTATGAACATTTTCCTTACATCAGAAAGAACCAGAACAAGAATAAAAAATAAAAGTGAAAAAAGAACACCCAAATCATCCCCCCATCCCACCCCATTTGTCCTTTAGTTTTTATCCCCATTTTTCTACTCATCCATACACTAGATAAAGGGGATGTGATCCACAAGGTCTTCACAATCACACTGTCACCCCTTGTAATCTACATTATTATATAATTGTCTTCAGGAGTCCAGACTGCTGGGTTGGAGTTTGGTAGTTTCAGGTATTTACTTCTAGCTATTCCAATACATTAAAACCTAAGAGGTGTTATCTATATAGTGCATAAGAATGTCCACCAGAGTGACCTCTCGACTCCATTTGAAATCTCTCAGCCACTGAAACTATTTTGTCTCATTTTGCATCCCCCTTTTGGTCAAGAAGATACTCTCAGTCCCACGATGCCAGGTCCACATTCATCCCCGGGAGTCATATTCTGCATTGCCAGGGAGATTTACAACCCTGGGAGTTGGGTCCCACGTAGCGGGGAGGGCAGCGAGTTCACCTGTCGAGATGGCTGTTAGAGAGAGAGAGGGCCACATCTGAGCAACAAAGAGGTACTCAGGGGGAGACTCTTAGGCACAATTACATGGAAGTTTAGACTCTCCTTTGCGGTAACGAGCTTCATAAGGGCAAGTCCCATGATCGAGGGCTCAGCACATCAAACCACCAGTCCCAATGTTTGTGACAACATCAACACCAGTCCAGGTGAGGATGTCCAACACATCCGCACCTTCTCCTGGATCCTCAGGCTGGGGAGGGGGAGGCTCACAACAACCACCTCTTGAACCTCTGCCTGTAAAGATTAGGCTCATGTGCCTATCATACCTGCTTATATCTGGCATCCTAGATACCTACCCCTTAGGTATGTACAGCTCTGTACAGGAAGATCAGGTTATATAGCTTTTAAGTAGTATATTTATGTTTGTGCCTGCCTTTAGACTGAAAGTAACTTTAAATCAAGAACCTCCCACTATGCATTGCTCTGTATTTACAAATGCTAAATTAATGTATGAAGATTCTATATCATTCATTCCCCAACATTTTACTCATTGTGTGACAGTCCTTTCTTTGATGCTTTATTTATAGAGTCAAACCATAAGCAATATTAGATAACTAAGATATTTCTTTTTTACATCTTATAGTATTTAGCTAAAGAAGAATGATGTCCATAATGTAAAATATTTTTGTTGTCAAAATTCCAATTATGACAATAATAAAAAGCTGGGGAGATTTTTTTCCAATCAGTATTTATAAACTTGAATAAATCATATTTCAAAAAAATAGAATATGAGGTTGATAATTAACAGAATCCTAGAGATGTCAGATTTTTAAAATAAGGTACTAGGTTGACTTCTATTCTTTTGTTAAAATCCCTCCAGAAAATTTTCCTCTGTATTAAAAAAATTAAACTGTGGATCACCATCAAATTTTAAATTTTTCTGATATTTCTTTGTAAGGTGTTTAAAAATACATACATGTACCCCACAAAATTAAGATAATTATTGCAAAAACTAAATTGGTTGTTTGATACTTTTTTATGCTTTGTTTGTGTCTTACCACATCATACAATACTACATTTATATCAGCAATCTTGAGGGACGTTATAGGCTGCATACAAAAAATAGTCTATTAGCTTAAAACAACAGAACACATTTTTCCAAGCAAAATATGAAAATCATTACAACAAACAAGGATTAGTAGAAATTTGGTCCTTCCTGTGTCCTTTAAATTATTTTCTCTTTCATACTTCTGAATTTTTAATACTTTTGTCACAGAATATTGATTGATTCTGAGAAAAAAAGCACAATAATATTTATTGTAATATTTATTGTAAGCTCTATTCTTGTTAGTTGAAAATTGAGCTTATCTGTTAAATGATTAGAGGATAAAATTATTCAAGAGTTTATTAAAATATTGCTTTACGTAGGACTATCCTAAGCAAAAAATCTAAGATTTTACCATTTTACTACCTTCTACTAATAAATTAAGAAGGTGGATACCTATGTATTTAGCACATAACTTACAAAGATCATATTAATAGTGATGTGAAACTCTGGATAACATCGTAACATTCTTTCATTAATTGTAACAGAGGCACTATACAAAAGCTAAATGTCAAAAATGGAGGGATATTAAGGGAGGGATATGGGATTTTTTTCTTTCTTTTCAGAAGAAATGGGAAGATTCTGATATAGATTGTGATGGTGAATGCATAACTAGGTGATTATTCCAGGAGCCATTAATTGTACACTTAGGATGGATTGTGTGGTGTGTGAATAAAACTGTTTTTAAAAAAAGTTTCATTTGAAAGCTTTAAAAAATTATGCATTTTGTTGTATAATAGTGGGAAATATCATGTTTTTAATTAGGATATTAATTTAGATTTTTATTTGTGGCTGAGCTGGAAAGGAAAAGATGGAAAGAAGATGAGGGTAGAAGGATTTTTTCCGATTACCTGATCTGGAATAGATGGATATTTAAGGATATCACTGAAATTGAACAAATCAAGTAATAAAGTCTGAACATATTTAATTTTAATGTTAGTAAAATACTAAAAAAGAGCACAACATTAAATATAATCATGTCATAGATGAAAATAGAGTAAGAAAGGTGATAGACAATTTTATCTTTACTTCTATTAGGAAACAATCATTACTAAAATAAAGTCTAAGGATACAGATTAAAAGTAACCACTAGAACAAAAAGAATAACTTTCTTAATTTCATAAGTACATTAAATTAAAATAAATCACTTAGTGAAAAACTTTCTTCAATAACCATGAAAACAAAAAATAACAAAAAATAACATAAAAAAAATCAGCAAAAAATTGTCCATTATATCAATAAATGTAAATGGTCTTAACTTACCTATTAAATTTTTTTCAATTAGAATATAAAAGCAAATCATAACTCTATACTATATGTGATACACACCTAAAATAATGTGATTTAGAAAGGTTGAAAAGTAAAGGATAGACATAGGCATATTAGGCAAATGCAATGAAAAAGAAATTAGAGGTTACTGTTCTGGTTTGCTAATGCTGTCATTATGGAAAATACCAGAAATGGATTGACTTTTAAAAAGGGGGGTTATTGGGTTACAAATTTAGACTCTTAAGGCCATAAAGTGTCCAAACTAAGGCATCAACAAGAGGATACCTTCACTGAAGCATGGCCAGTGGCATCCAGAACACCTCTGTTAGCTGAGAAGGCACGTGGCTGGCATCTGCTGGTCCTTTGCTCCCGGGTTGCATTGCTTGCAGCTCCTGATTCCAGTGGTTTTCTCTCTAAGCATTTGGGAGTCCTCCCTTAACTTCTACAGGGCAAACTCTGGGCTTCATCTCTTATTATCTCCAAACGTCGTTCTTTGTGCATCTCCAAGCATCTCCAAGTGTCAGCAAGCATCTGGGTCAGCTCTTGTGTTCCCTTAAGTAGTCTAGTGAATTAATCAAGACCCACTCTGAATGGGCAGGGTCCACACCTCCATGGAAATAATTCAATCACAGGTTCCACCCTAATCAACAGACTAATCAGTCTGCCCCCACAAGATTGCATTAAAGAACTTGGCTTTTCAGGGGGACATAATATATCCAAACAGACACAGTCACAATCTTAATAAAGAAGAGGTATAATTTAGACCAAAGAGCATTGAGTTAAAGAAGGAATAGAACCTTCAATGATAATGAGTACAATTTTCAGTAAAGATCTGACCAGTTATGACTCATACCACATTACATGATAGCATCATATATAAAGCAGAAATTATAGAACATACAAGGAGGAATCTACAAAAGCACTAGTAGTGGAATGTTCAGATTCCCCTCTCTCAAACTATGACAGATCAAGTGGGGAAAAATATGTAGGATCATAGAAAAACTAAATAGCAAAAGTAATAAGGCAAAGTTGATTAACTTACATCAAACTTTTTATACTGAAAAAAAAAGTATACTTTCTATTCAAGTGCCTGTTTTGCATTCATAAAAATAGATTAGATAGTAGGCCACAAAGAAAACTTCAATAAATTCTAAAAAGTGAAAATAGTGTAGACAATATTTTCTGATCACAATGCAATAAAATGAGAAATTAATTAAAAATTCAGAAAACTAGAGACCCTAAAGCTTGGAAATTTAAAACTAAAAATCTCTCTTAAAAAATTCTTGGGTCAAAAGGAATTACAAACCAAAATTGCAAAGTTTCTAAAGAACAGCAGTAATTAAATGCTATATATCAGAAAATATGGAAGAAAGAAAAAGGAATGCTCAAAGAAAAATTGAAATATTGTCATTGGAGTAAGAACCACAAAACAAACCAAAAGAAAACAGATAGAAAAGAATGATTAAGTTTAAAAGTCTAGAATTATGACTTTAGAAGCCAGATATATTTCTTTAAGAAACGAACAAACAAATAAACCACAGCTAATCAGGGGTGGGGGGTGGGGGGAAGTGCAAACACACAAAATACAAAAGGAGACATGAGAAGCAACCATAGAAAGATGAAAATAAATAATAATGAGACTACTTTATACTACTCTATGAAAATAAATTTGTAAATCTGTCTGAAATTGATAGTTTCATACAAAATACAAATTGTTCACCCAGAAATGATGGTTCCAAAGAGATCAAGTTTCATAGAAGAAATAGAAAAAGCTTCAAAAAGCACCTTCAAAGGTAAAGCAAGTTCAGATGATTTCCAGAGGAATTCTATCAAACCTTTAAAAAGTGTATCATTCCCCTGTTACTTAAGCAATTTCAAAGCAGAGAAAAATAAGGGAAGTTTTCCATATTATTTTTATTAAGCATATAAAATATTGATACCAGTAGCTTCAAAGATTACAAAAGATTGCAAAAAGAATCCAGACACCAATCTCACTTATGAATATCAATGGAAAATTCTAAATTAAATATTAGCCAAAATAATCCAGCAACACATCAAAGGACTATAATTTACCATGATCAGAAATGAAAGAATAATTCCAATTAGTAGAACATATATAATATGTAATACATATTATCATTCTGATAGACTTCGGGGAAAAGCTCACATAGTTATCTCTATAGACCCTGAAAGATATTTGAATAAAATCAACATACTTTCCTGATAAAACAATAATATAAAAATAAATGAATAATGCCTTAATTTGAGAAAATATATCTACCTTGGGTCCAAAGCCAGCATCAAGCATGAAAGGGACACACTGGAAGAGCATTCCCACTAAACTACCAAAGAATAAAATAAGGCATGATGCCCATGATCATCACGATTACTTTACATTGTGCTGAAAGCATTAGACAACTTATGGCTCACTCCCTCACCTCCTTCAGGTCTTTGCTCAGAATTCACTTTCTCAGTAAGAACTACCCCAATCATCCATTTGAAATGGCAATCTGCCCTTTATCCTGGTAACCCCAATGCCTTTATCCTGTTCTTTTTACTGTATCTTTTATCATATTTACTGTATTGTAATTTTTACATATGTATTATGCTTAATGCTTTTATATATCTCCCCTGCTACTACATAAGTGCCATCAGAGGATTCTGTCTAATCTGTTCCAAGGGCCTGGAATAGTGCCTTGTCCATAGAGGTGCTCAATAGCACTTGACTAAATGAAGTAGAAAAGGAAATTAGAAGCATAGAACTTGTCAAGGAAAAGAAAAAACTAACAGTCTTTGCAAATATTATGGTCGTGTACCTAGAAAAAAATCAGCTAAAAATCCGTCACAAATGATAATAGACTTCAGTGAAGTATCAGGTTCAAAATTGATATATAGATATCTATTGCTTTTATATTTACAAATAGCAACTAAGTAAAAATTTAACAGAAGCTCCCATTTACAATAGTGACAAAAAAGATTTCCAGGAATAAATTTAACAACAAATGTACAAGACAAAATGAAGAAAACTTTAAGACACTATGGAGGAATTTGAACTATTGAACAAATGAAAACACAAATCCTGTTCTTAGAGGAGAAGGTTCACCATTATAAAGATGTCAGACATTTCTATTTTTTACTATAATTTAAAAAACAATAATGTTTACATTTTTATATTTTAAAAGATTTTTTAATCAGTAAAATAAACATTTACTTTTAACAAGATAAGCTATTTCTGAAATTCATATGGGAAAATAAAGAAAAAAAGAAAGTCCAGGAAAATTTAGTAAAAGTGGATAAATGAGAGACTAGGGTATATATACCAATCATAAAAATACATTACAAAACCTCAATAATTAAAACTGTGTGACGCTGGTTGCATGAATTGATGAATGCATGGAACAGGAATAGAATGTCCATAAATAGAGCCATTTATGTTCAGGTATTTAGTATGTGACCATACCAGTGGAGGAAAATTCAATAAATGAGGTTGGAGCAACATACTTCACACCATATGCTAGGATAAATTCCAAATGGATTAAAGATTATTAAATGTAAATAATAAATTATAAAGAAATGAAATAACAAATGTGACAAAGAAAACATGGAAAAATCCTTTATTATGTTGGAATGAGTTGTTCTAGCTATGACTCTAAATCCAGAAGCCATAAAATTATGCATAGCATAAAACACTATAGCAAAGCCAAGAAAAGGCAGAGATAAATAACAAAATGAATGAAATATTTGCAACTTATCACAGACAGAAGGTTGGTTGCATAATACATAACCATCTCCTAGAAATTGGTAAGAAAAAGACTAACAACCCAATAGAATATAAACCATATCAAAAAATAATCCACGAAAAATACTAGTTTCTCTTAAACAAATGAAAAGATGTTCAGCCTGACTCATAAGAGAAATGTAAATTAAAATCACACTGACAACATTTTTTTACATATCAAATTTTCAAAAATCCAAAAATTTAATAAACAGTCTTGGTTATGAAACAGCAGGCACTTTCATGCACTACTAGTGGTAATTCAAATTGATTCAACCTCTCTGGAAGGCAATTTGGCAACATTTATCAAAATTACAAATAATAATACCCTGTGACCAGAAATTCTGCTGTCAGAAATTTATCATATGATACTTGTGCACAGGTACAAAACAATGCATGTACAGGCTATTTGTTGCAACATGGTTTGTAATAGCTGTTAAAGATTGGTTACAACCCAGCTACCCATCAATAGGAAACTGATAAATTATGGTACTTGCACCTAAAGGAAAATTGTGAAACTATATTTTTCAAAAAAAACCTCTGTATTTATTGAAATGGAAATATCTCCAAGACCTTTGTGCAGAATAAATATACTATGCCTTTTTTGCAAAAGGGGAAAATAAGAATACTTATTCATGTTCACACACTTGGAGAAACTCTGGAAGTATATAGAAGGAAATCTGGGGGGATTGGGTTATGTAGGAAACTAATAAAATAATGATGGAAAAACTGGGTGGATAGATATTAGTAAAGGAGGAAAACTTTTTACTGTGTACTTTAAAAGTACTTTTTCACTTCAATCATGTAAATACATTATCAACTGAGAAAAGTCAGATTTTGGAAATGCTGTTTTTTGAATGCCAATGGACACATTATCAATAATAAACAATGTTGTAGCTGTGATGATACCATACATACAAGCATCTCAATGCAATCACCTAATAATATTTTAACAGTTCCTGGAGTTATTATAAATGATATAAGTTAAGCATGATTAAATTCTCCAGAATAACTTGAAGCAGATCAAAATGTTCTATCACCTCCTTGTCCATATGAAGCTATTCTCAAAGTAGTCACTCTGGGTTCATTTAAAATGTTTCCCTTGTTCATGATCCCCTTCTGCCCTCCCCAGTTCCCACCTTTTTTGAGCTTTTTAACGTGGTATTTAAGAGCATAGACTTTGGAGATCATTTAATCCTGTACTGTTTAACTGGCCACATGACCTTGGACCAAATTATTTGGCTTCTCTAATCCTCACTTTCCTCAGGTGTGAAACTTTATAGATTTGCTTTGAAGATCTAGTGAATTACTGTTCGTAAAGCTTTTAGTCCAACATTTAGCACCCAGTAGGTGTTCTACCAATATTACCTACCTCTACTACTAGTACATTGACTACTAAAATTTCCAAGTATGCTGGTTTTTTGTAAGTTCTGAAATCTGACATGTTTTAATGAAGACTCTGGTTACTAATCTTGCACATCAGGTCTAGGATGGAATATAATCTTCAGTCAGTCCAAATAATTTCCTTTGAATGTGTCATTACTATTTAGGCATTCAATCATAAATTTATGCTAATGTCCTACCTGTGGATTAAAACTCTTCTGATTAAACACAGAGTTTCTATTTAATGATCCTTTCACTCTTTAATTCAAAAATGATATTCGTTGTGCATCACAAAGTCATCAGCAGTTTATCATGCTCACAGCAAAATTTCAACTACATTTCTTAAATTATGAAAAGCAATTTATCTCAGAATCAGACACAGAATTACCTCATAGTGACTCAACTCATAATGTCTCTCTGTCATTGTAATTGAGATATTTCAATTCAGAATGTTTTGTATTATATTTATATAATTACCATTTCAGTTGTAAGAAACATTGTTTCCAATGTCAATAATCCACATTATTAACAATAAAGTTAATTAATGTTATCTACTTGCAATGTGTAAATTACTCCAATAAACTTTCAAAATACTTTGGGGGAGGAATCATACCACACAGGTTTAATTTTCAAATGTTAGAGAAGATTAAAGGGATAAGATTAAAGAGGATTAAAGGGATATGAACCACAATGAACACAATATAGACTACAGAAAATATAGAACATTACCAGATTCCTTGTTATTAATAAATTTCCTCTCTCTAAATTCCCCCAGAAAGTATACAACCGGGAATTATAAAGGGAAATATTAGACAAAATGTAAATTATGCTTAACTCTTAAGGTCTAAACCAGAGATATTTATTGAAAAGTTAAACTCTTCATTTTAATATGCATACATTTTAATACATATAGTTCAAAAGTTACTTTTATTATTAAATAAATGTTCAACTTTATGGAGCAACCGTGGACTGTGGACTATGTCCTGTGAGGATATGGACAAAAAGTAAACCCTAATGGAGATTTTAATCTAGTAGGCAAATGAGACATGTAAGATAATAATTACCATATAAATATTGAGTGATAAAAATGCTATGGAAGTTCAGAGGAAGGTAACAGAGAAACTAGTTTGCATTTTAATTGGGACATGAAGAAAGCTAAACGTTCAGTAACCAAAAATGGTGGAAGAGATAATTTCAAACAAAAGGAATGATATGAGCAATGCATGGAAATAAATATTAAGAGTGTGTGTGTGAAACTGGGCACATGGACAACCTAGAAATTAGTAGGGAATAAAACAGATTAATAAGCAACAACACAAGGCTGAAAAATGTAGACGTTTTTTCATAAACAATGGAAAGCTGTGAAAGGTACTTTGATCAAAAGAGTAATTTTATAAAAGTTGCTTAAGGAAGGTTATACTATTAATTGTATACAAATAGATTTGGGTCATGGGGGAGGGTTATAATGTTCCAGTAATTCAGGCAAAAGGTTTATATGTTTGAATTAGGTGCTGTGGGACTAGAAAAGAAGAGATGAGAACAAAGTGTATGGAGAATGAATTTTAATCACAAACATTCATTGAAAGCTTAATTGGAAGCTTGTGGACTTGATCATTTAATCATCTCAATATTCCAAAGTAGATAACTATTATCTCCATTTCAGAGAATGCTTATTAACTTATTCATGATGACGTGCTAAACCCCACACTGTTAATCCTATACTTTCTAACACATTAAGTTCATTATAGTGAATGTTAAGGAGAAAAACAGAGTGAAAAATGACACTGAGGTTTCATATTTAAGCAATTGGGAAAATAAGTATCATTCAAAAACAAAACAGGGGACGTTAGGAGGAAGAGTTAGGAAGAAGAGTTCAAGAAGATTGGAGTCAAATGCCACCTTGATCTAGCCAACCCAGCCTCCTGAAAGGTATTATGATTTCAGCATTATCTGAAGAATGTTTCTTTTGTGTCTTATTCATTGATCCTGTTTTAGACTTTAGATGTTTGATTTATCCTGTGATGAGCATCTTCCAATTTAACTTACAGAAATTCTGTTGTTTTATCAGGTGAGACATTTCCTGACAAGAAGCCGAAGGTACAGTTAGTCATATCATATGAAGATGTGAAGCTGACAATACTAGTGAAACACATGAAAAACATTGTAAGTTCATTTTTGTGAAAGAAGGGGAGCACAACTCCGTCTTCGGTGTCCATGCAAAAGAAAGTTTTATTCTACTCTTTTCTACAGGTCTTTATAGCATACAAGGTAGTCTCCTACGTGACTGTTCTCAGGTACATTTTTTCTAAAGCTATGAGGTGTATTTACATATCTTTAGTCTTAAGAGACAATTTCTTTGGGGCTAGACAGGAAACAGCAGGGGCAGGAGGCAGGAGGCAGGAGACAGGAGCACAGAAGGAGCCCAGCAAGAGCTCAGAGACTATTCCCCTACCTAAATTGCAGTCCGCTTTCAGACATGCAAGGCTTTTGGCCTTTTCCCATTCTGGAGCCCACCTTCAGGCTTCCAGATTTTGGGAAATGGGCCCTGTGTATAATCTATCGAGCCAGGGAACCTTCCGTGTCTCCACACATTTTATCTAATAAGAAACATGGAAACCTGCATTTAGAAATCATTTGCCTACTTAAAGCAATTAATGGCAACATCAGTGAGAGGAATCAGGATGGCAACCAAGTTTAAGTGACAAACAGCCAATTACAATGTTTTTCTCCAGGATGATTGTGATCCTTGAGGTAAAGGTGATGAAATATTTCACAGGGAAAGGCCCAGAATGAAAATTAGACTTTTGCAAAATAAAGTGTCAGGGAAAACTGTGAAAAAGCTCTGAGAAAGCAAGAATGGCTAGAAGATTAAGCACTAAAAGAAGTAAGGCTGGGTCTGAAGAATTTACACATATCTCATCCTGCTGAGCTTGAAGGATAATTGACTCTTACCTCCTTGGGCCATGCCACCACCTTCCTCTGTGAAGCCAAGAACTCTTGAGTTGCCCCCCAGATTCCCAGTGTACCTTGAGTTTACACCACCATAATGGCTTTCATATTCAGATGTAATTGCTCACCTATATTTTTTTTTACTATTTCTCTCTGAGTACACCACATTTCTCTCCAAGGATGAATCAGATCTGAGGGAAGGATGCTAATTGTACGACATTATTAAGAAAGAGCAGGAACTTTCTGTGGCAGAGGATGAGTGATGAATGATACACCCAGGCCTGGAAAGCAGAAAAGGGTAAAATAGGCTTCCTGCCCAATGTTGAACCTTGCCAGCTACTCAGATCTTCCACTAGTCTGCTCAAAATTGGTACTCCATATGGTGTAAACCCCCCGGAGACTACATTGGATTTGGAGAGAATAAGTAACACTATCCTGGCTCTCTCCTGTGTGCATATAAATCACTCAGGATATACTTGGAAGGATCTGAAAGGGCAAACTTTTCTCAACATGACATGCATCTGGAACATACTACAAATCAGTAAATACTTGTTCAGTGAACAAATAGTTGGTATATTTGCCAGGGACAAAATAATTACAAACTTAGTGTTAGGCAGGCATCCAAGAATGTTTGTTTGTAAGTCTGTGTTCTTCTCAATCAGGAATTTTTCTAATAACTGGGTAAACATTTTAAAATATGCTTTTATAGACACTTTTATTCCTGAAAACAATCATTTTCATTTGCTTTTATAAGATAATTAGTTTAAATGAGATCAGCAGTTGTTTAAGAGACTCTTATTTGGGGAACTGAATATTCAATTAGTTATTATTTATGGCTTTATGTATGTTCATGGAATTTAAGCATCTACATATATACATATGGTAAAACAATAAAATATTTAAAATATTGTTAATCATTTTAGCAGAACTTACATATGTATATGATGTATCAGACTTGGAAATAGTCCTCTTGAAAATTAGACATTTATTCTGGTAATATTGTCAGTGTTCAAAACATTTTAGAACACATCTGTTGAAACTGCCTTTAAATCCAGCATATAAACCACAGTGTGAACTGGGTGAATTTATTTAATCGTCATGTCTAATTTTTGATCAAAAGCAATATTAACCAACCTGGTCACCCGTTCTCTTCACCAGATGAATGTCCAAATCACTTTTGACAGCTTTCAAAAACACATTTTATACTCAGATAAAGTTTCACCACAAATAAGAATACTAAAAAAAAAAAAAAAAATGGGATGCAGGCATCAAGGGGAAGGGAGAGTTGAGTGAGCAAGAATAAGAATTTAAGATTTAGATCTGATTGTGGGTAAATAGCAGATAACCATGTTAATTCTCCAAAAAGGTAAAAAAGAAAAAAAAACCTCTTACCTTCACTGGAGCCAATACAATGCCAATGGCCTCAGAAAGAAAGTTATTAATCATGAAGTATTACTTGAAGTCTGACTTCTCAGTTCCCCTCTACTCCCTAACCTCTTAACATTAGCATGCCCTGAAATTCAGTCCTAGGACCTCTTCTCTTTTTGATCTCCACTCATTTCCTTAGGGATCTCATCCTGCCTCTTTTCATGTTTCTCTCTTCCATATTTATAACCACATCCTGGAACTCTCCCCCCAAATCCAGAATTGTATACAAGCCTGATTACTCCACAAATTCTAGTAGAAATCTAATAGGCATGATAAAATTAATATTCCCCAAATCAAAATATGATAACTAAACCTCCCCCAAATCTTTTTTTTTTAATTTTACAATTTTTATAATTGTATTATTAACTATAGCCCATGTTTTAATTTAGGGTTCACTGTTTGTGTACTGTAGTGCCATGGATTTTTTTTTTTTTTAAATGTTACCATATATACAATCTAACATTTCCCTTTTAATCTCATTCAGGTAAGTATTTTAGTGCTGTTAATTACATTCACATGTTGTGCTACTGTCACTATCATCCCTTACCAAAACATTTCATCATTCCAAATCGAAACCTTGAACTTAAGCCTTAACTTCCCCTTCCCTACTCCTACCCCATCCCCTGATAACCTATATTCTAGAATTCTGACTCTATGAGTTTGCTTATTCTGATTATTTCAACCTAGTGAGAGCATACAATATTTGCCCTTTTGTGTCTGGTTTATTTCACTCAACATGATGTCTTTAAGGTTCATCCATGTTGTTGCATGTATCAAAACTTCATTCCTTTTTACAGCTGTGATCCGTGATTGGCCATGCTCACCTCAGGTCTTGGGGAAGAGGATTTTTTTGTCCCTTCTATCACTGGCTGGTAGCCAGGGGCTGGACACCGTGGCAACCTGCCGTGAGAGTAGGAGATGGGTGACGGTAGCTACCACACCGAGAGGGCGATTTACTGTTCTTTACTGTAATTTATCAGCATCTTCCTCTTGCTCTTCCCTGGAAGCTGTACAGTGTTCTTCTGGCCTCCAGAGTTTAAAAATAGTTGTTTTGGACAGTTCCTGCCCGTTCAGTAGTTGTTCTGGTGGAAGGACTGAGCCCTGGGTCCCTACTCTGCCATCTTCCCACAATCTATCTCAATCCAAATCTGGTTCTTTTGCAGTCTTTCTCATCCCAGTAAATAGCACCTTCATTCTTCTAGTTGTTCAGGTTAAAATCCTTAGAGTCATTTTGTCTTTCTTCTTTCTCACATAAACTACATCCAATTTATCAACAAATTCTGTAGTTCTGCTTTCAAAATAAATGCAGAATCCCACTACTTTTCCCCACCTCCACCGCTGCCACCATTGGTTCGGGCTACCATCATTTCTCACCTGAACTACTGCTGTAGTCTCTTAACAGGTTTCTGTGCTTGTGCCCTTGCTTCACTATAATCTCTTACTATCCCAGCAGCCAGCGTGTTCCTTTGAGAATAAAAGATCCTGTCATTCATCTCTTCATATTCCACTGGGGTAGGAGTCTCATCTTACTTAGAATGAAAAGCAGAGTACCCATTAATGACCTATTAGGTCCTAGTAATCCAGCCCCCTTCACCTCTCCAACCTCATCTCCTACTGCTGACCCCCTCAAACACTCCATCCCAGCCTCTGACTTCCTTGCGGTTCCTTAAATATGGCAGGCATGTTTCTGCACCAGGACATTTGTACCTGCTGCTTAGTTTATCCAGAATGTGTTTCCCCAGGCTCATGGCCCAATATTTTCCATACCTCAATCTACATGTTCTAAATGACTAGTTTTACTGTCACCTTTTCAGTGAAGCCCTATAACTCTGACATGTAAACTGCAACCTCACCCCTTTTGCTGCCACTTCTAATCTTCCTTTTCTACTTTCTTTTCTCCATTGCCCTGGATCATTGCTTTAACCCCTAGGACCAGAACAGTGCCAAGTACACAGTAGGTGCTCTATAAATTCTTTGTTAAATGATCGGCTAAAACTAGGATTTTCTCACTTTCCAAAAATCATCACAACGGAGTTCTCATGCCTTGTATTTTTCTTAGTTTCTTTGAAATGACTATTTTATTTTTTCTGCTTATCTGAAGACAGTGATAATATTATAACATAAATGGCAGAAAAGTCTGTCTATAAATCCCCAACATATTTTCTTTGCCTATTTCAAGTTTTGACTAATTGTTATTTATTTTTTGAGGCTTTCGTATTTCCACATGCCAAAGTAATCAGACTGAAGAAGTTTTGATTGATTTTATTTTACTATTAAAATGAATTATTATGCCTACAGTTCTATTTAATATTAAGTTTGATGAAAAGAATTGTTTATCTTATATTAAATCTTTGAAGCTCTGCTATAAAAATTACTTCCCTCCTGTGAGATCACAAGCTAAAACAAAATTGCTAAAATTCTTTCCCTTTCAAAGCAACACAATATGTTTTACTCTAGTGAGCAGAGAGCAATAAAGTAATGCATTTATTTCGTAGCTTGGCCAAGATTTTTTTAAATACTATTTTACTGATATGACAAAAGAAATGTACAAAAATCATTTAGTTTTGAAATATGTAAAAAAAAAAATCTCTCTCTCTCTAGCATTTTCCTGTGTAGCCCACTTTGAAATGTTCTCTTCTGTTGACTTATGCAATGTCTCTATGCATTTTCTCCTGGTCTTATGGATTCCCCTAGTCTGCGTCATTTCTAGACTTGTTTTCCTCTCATGCTCCAGAATATGAGCATTCCAGAAGGCACTAAAAGTACTCCATAAGGATGCCAGACTCTTCTGACACTGAATCTACCCACATTTTCAGTTTCTTACAATGTGGCAGAATAGATTAAATGATTAAATTCTAGAGATTTCAAAGGACTTTTATCCAGTATGTCATACTCTTCATTCACAGCAAATATTAAAATGTAAGAGCTGGTATTCATGCAATGAGTGGGTTAAAGCCCCAATCAAATACCTATAAATTTAGCCCCTCCCACCCAATCTCTGGTCTACAGAGTACCAGAATCTTCTTTCTCCTACTCTCTATGTTCTTTTCCTTCAGGAGAGATTTATGCTACCCGAGAGGCAGTCTGCGCTTGGTGACTACCTATCATGATGGTCCATGAAATTTTCTTAAGTGTACATACTGACAGATTTGCCTGTAATTAATCATCATCTGCCATTCAACTCAATATAGCCCAGCAGATAAACCCCTAGCACATCTATTCCTTCTGCTGTATGACTTCCACATGATTTATGGACACTTGCACTTTTCCAGGTTGTTGTCCTTAGAATTACTTGCTTTCTATGAATATCACAAAAAACTATTTCATCTACACAGTTTGTATCAAGAACTGTCAGACACTTTTAGGTATATTAACTAATTAAAAGCTCACCAAAATAAAGTTAAGAAAAATGTATACTCCTTTTCACAAAATAGAAAACTGAAATTCAGAAAGTTTAAACCTTTGCCCAAGGCCTACAACTAACTTGGGAAGGAGCTGAGGTATAAATCCTTCAAAACTGTAAGAGCTATTATTTCTTGGTCTAGATTTTATTATTAGTGTTTTCTTATTCTACTAATGGATGCTTAGGCTATACCTGTTCCTGTCATACACTTCCTAGAAAAGCCCATCAATGCCTGGCCCTTTAAAAACATCTTCCCAACAGAGACCTGGGCTTCATCTTTTTCCATGTGCCCATGAAATACACCCAAGTCTGGTGGCCACATTCTACTTTTCACATGTTCTGAAAGCTAGTAACTGTCCAGCTAAAGGGAAAGGGATAAAGAGAGAAAGATATCAGGTCCCATGTGAAACCTTTGACTTGCTGATTGTAATAAGATATTATGGATGTCCCGAGAATTAAAAATAGCTCTTGGGACTATCAGTTGCAGCATGGTGGCATAAGCCCACTACAGCCCATCCCTCCTTCTGATTACAACTAAAATTATGGAAATGTACGAAAAACAAGTACATGAAAAATCTGACAAGTAAACAAAAAAGGCAGATTGTGGAAGGGGAGCAACACTTGAAGAAACAACATGTACGGAAATGAGTTTCCTGTTGTTTTTTTCTCAAGCACATTGCAACTTTGCCCTGAGGATGAGTCCCAGTTACAGAGAACCAAGGTGGTAGTGGCAGTTTGGACAGCAAAAATTCCAGAGGAAACTGTCTTTATGATTAAAAGAACCAAGAAAAGGTGTCTTTGCTGGCCAGAGAATGTGGGGGAATCTTGGAGAGAAGAGAGACGGAGAAGGGAGGCCCTGTATAATTCTGTGTAATAATTCCTAAGCCACTTTTGAGCAAGACAGACACAATTTGGGGTGATAGTAGCACAGCAATGTAAGTACACTGAACAAAGATTACTGTGAGTGTGGTTGAAAGAGGAAGGTTGGGTCCGTGCGGGACACCAGAACAAAAGACAAAGGATAAAGGCTGGGACTGTGTAATTCAGGGAAACCTAGGGTGCTCAACGATTGTAATAAAAGGTACAAATATGTTTTTACATGAGGTAGAACAAATGAATGTCAACATTGCAAGATGTTAAAAACAGGGTGGGATTGGGGGGAAAATACAATCAATACAAACTAGAGACTATAATTCATGGAAACATTGTATTATGCTTCCTTCAATATAACAAAGGCAATTTACCAAAGCTAAATGAATGGGGGGGGAGAGCGGAATAGGGGAAGGATATGGGACTCCTGGCATTGGTGATGTTGTCTGACTCTTTATTCTACTTTAGGTTAATGTCATCTTTCCTTTTGTTGCTTTCTAGCTGTCATTTTTGTTGCTTTTTCTCTCTCTCTTTCTCTTTTCTTTTTCTTTTGTCTCTCTGCCTTCTTTGACTCTTCTCCTTCTTTGTGGAAGAAATGGAGATGTCCTTATATAGATAGTGGTGATGGTGCTGAATACATAAATACATGACTATACAGGGAACAATGATTGTTTACTTAGGGCGGAATGTATGGTGTGTAAACAAAACCATCTTAAAAGAAAGGGGTTGATGAAGAAACCTTGAAGGCACTATATTGAGTGAGATAAGACAGACGCACAAAGGCAAATATTGCAGGGTCTCCCCAATATGAACTAATTATAATATGTAAACTCACAGACATGAAATATAAGTTATCAGGATATAGACTGAGGCTAAAAAATGGGCAGCGGTTGCTTATTGTGAGCAGAATGTCCAACTAGGGTGAAATTAAACGTTTGGAAATGGACAGGGGTGATGGTAGCACGTTGTGAGAATAACTAACAGTGCTGAAAAGTGTGTGAAGGTGGTGGAAAGAGTAAGCTCAGAGTCACGTATGTCACCAGAAGACAAGTTTGAGGTTAAAAGATGGGAATGTATAAAACAGTGAGTCTTATGGTGGACAATGTCTGTGATTGACGATACAAATATTAGCAATCTCTCTCATGAACTAGAACAAATGTATGACACTATAACTACAAGTTAATAATAGAGAGGCATATAGGAAAAAATATATACCTATTGCAAACTATATACTACAGTTAGTAGTATTTTAACATTCTTTCATCAACAGTAACAAATGTACCATACCAAAACTATGAATCAATAATGGAGGAGGGGAGGTGGTTAGGGGTATGGGAGGATCTGAGTTTCCTTTTTTTGTCTTTATTTCTTTTCTAGAGTAATGAAAATGTTCTAAAAATTGAAAAAAAAATCATTGTGATGATGGATGCACAGCTCTATGATGGTATTATGGGCAATTGATTGTACACTTTGGATTTTTGGATAGTTGTATGTCAACAATCTCAATTAAAATATATATATATATATATATAAAATACAGTCAACAAATGCCAATCCTGAGATAGATCCAGATCTTGGAACTATCAAACAAACATTAAAACAGCTATTATAACTCTTTTCCATGAGGTAAGGGAAAATCATCTTGATATTAATGAAATGTTAGGAATTATCAGAAAAAAATAGAAACTATTAAACAGAACCAATTAAATTTAAGAACTGAAAAATGAAATATCTAAAATTAAAAAAAAAAACTCACTGGATGGAAAAGAATGGAGATGACAGAGGAAAGAGTCAGTGAACTTAAACATAGACCAGTGGAAATTATCAAATCTAAAGAACACAGAGAAAAAAGATTGCAATAAAAATGAACATAATCTCAGAGATTTATGGCAAAATATCCAAATACCTAACATCTGTTTTTTGTTTTGTTTTGGTTTGGTTTTTTTTTTTTTTTTGACTCCCAAAAGGGCAGAAGAAAGAGATTGGGGCAGAAAAGATATGTCTATATATACTGACCAAAAACTTCCAAAATTTAGTGAAAGACATAAATGTACAGATTCAAGAAACTCATTGAAAATCAAAAAGGAAAAACCCAAATAAAACCATGCCTTTACACATTGTAATCGAACTGCTGAAAACCAGAGCTAATGAAAAAAAAAAAAATCTTGAAATAGCTAGCGAAAGTCTACACATGACATACAGAGGAACAATGAAAGCATGGAGGCTAGAAACTGTGGTGAAACAGTGAAGGGTAGAAGGCCATGGAACATCATCTTCAAAGTGTTGAAAGAAAATAATTGTCAACTTAGGATTCTTTAAACCAAGAAAATATCCTTCAGCAATAAAGGAAAATAAAGACATTCCAATGAAGAACAGCAAAACAAAATTGCTGCAAGCAGACCATCCTACAAAAAAAAAAAAATGCTAAAGGTTGTTTATTACTTCTATTCCTAGTTTCTTAAAATAGAAGCTGAGGCCATTGATTTCAGATGTTTCATCTTTTCTAATACAGATAATTAGCATTATAATTTTCCTCTTAAGTGCTGCTTAACTGCATCCCACAAATTGTGATATGTTGTGTTTTCATTTTCATTCCATTTAAAATTCTTCTAATTCCCCTTCAGATTTTTTCTTTGATCCATAGATTATGTGGAGATATTCCAGATATTAATTTCTATTTTAATTCCATTGTGGCCAGAGAATGTACTTTGCATGATTTGACTCCTTTTAATGTATGAGACTTATTTTATAGCTCAGAACATGGTACCTCTCCATAAATGTTCCTGTACAATAGGAAAAAAATACGTATTCTGCTGAGGTTGGATGGAGCGCTCTATAAATGTCAGTTAGGTCAAGTTGGCTGACAGTTGTATTACTTCCCTAGTTGCTAAAACAAATACCATACACTGGATTGAATTAAACTGTGGGAATTTATTGACGCATTGTTTTGAGGCTGGGAGAAGTTAAAAACTGAGGCATCAAGATGGCGGCTAAGTGAGACAGGGCAAAAAAAACACCTCCATGAAAAATACTAGATAAAAGCCAGAAAGTGACCCAGAACACTAGTTTCAGAGATGCACCAGCTGGACAAGTTCTGCTAAATCCACAGGGACCTTGCATTTGATGAAACCGGGAGTCTGCATTCTGAAACAAGTGAGTAAGCTGGTGTAAAGTCCAGTGGCCATGCAGCAGTGTGGGAAAACTGCAGGTTGGCATTTGGAGATGGCCTACTGCTTAAAAAAAAAAAAAAAAACTGGTTTTCAGCAGTTAGATATTTTCTTGGTTAAAGAATCCTAAGTTGAATGCCTCAGTTTTTAACTTCTCCCAGCCTCAAAATAATGCGTCAATAAATTCCCACAGTTTAATCCAATCTAGTGTATGGTATTTATTTTAGCAACTGGGGAACTAATACAACTGTCAGCCAACTTGACCTAACTGACATTTATAGAAGCCCTGCATGGCCCAGCGGCCCAGGGCTTCCCTGAAGGCTGGCACACACTTGTGACGTGGCACAGCCTTCCCTCAACAGAAGTCCTGGAAGAGCACAGCTGGGAAGGGGACCCGCTCCAAAATCCCAGGGACCCTACACCAATAACAAGGACTTGTGGGTCAGTGGCAGAGACAGTCTGTGGCAAGACTGAAATGAAGGCTTAGACCCTTGTAACAGCCTTAAATCTCCGGGAACACCTGGGAGGTTTGATTATTAAAGCTGCCCTATCTCCCTAACCACCCAGACACACTCCCCACATTCAGGGCAGACAGCACCAACAATACACCCAAACTTAGTGCACCAGTTGAACCCCACAAGAATCAGATCCCCACAAACCACAAAGACAAAGTTGGGGAGACTGACTTGAGGGGAATAGGTGACTTGCAGATGCCATCTGCTGGTTAGTTAGAGAAAGTATATGCCACCAAGCTGTAGATCTGAAAAATTAGATCTCAGTATTATATACAGAAAGAAACCTATCAAATAAAAAAAATGCCTGAAGGCCAAAAACAACAGAAAATCTTAAAGCATATGATAAAACCAGATGATATGGAGAACCCAAACCCAAACACCCAAATCAAAAGGTCAGAAGAGACACAGTACTTGGCAAAATTAATCAAAGGCCTAAAATCAAACAACAGCATGGCACAAGACATAAAGGACATGAAGAAGAGCATGGCACAGGATATAAAGGACATAAAGAAGACTTTAGAAGAGCATAAAGAAGAAATTGCAAGAGTAAATAAAAAAATAGAAGATCTTATGGAAATTAAAGAAATTGTTGGCCAAATTAAAAAGACTCTGGATACTCATAATACAAAAGTAGAGGAAGTTGAACAATGATTCAGTGTCCTCGATGACCACAGAATGAAAAATGAAAGAACAAAAGAAAGAATGGGGAAAAAAATCGAAGAAATTGAAATTGATCTCAGGGAATCAATAGATAAAATAAGACATCCAAATTTAAGACTCATTGGTGCCCCAGAAGGGGAAGAGAAGGGTAAAGGTCTTGAAAGACTATTCAAAGAAATTGTTGGGGAAAACTTCCCAAATCTTCTGCACAATATAAATACACAAAGCATAAATGCCTAGCAAACTCCAAATAGAATAAATCCAAATAAACCCACTCCAAGACATATTCTGATCAGACTGTCAAATACTAAAGAGAAGGAGAGAGAAACTGCGTGGACTGGACACCACAGAGCAATCTGACTTTGGGCATACTTCATACAACACACATGAAAACGTTGAACTGCTGAGATCAGCAAAATCTGTAAGTTTTTGTGGCCAGGGGACGCGCACCCCTCCCTGCCAGGCTCAGTCCCGTGGGAGGAGGGGCTGTCAGCTCCGGGAAGGAGAAGGGAGAACTGCAGTGGCAGCCCTTATCAGAAACTCATTCTACTGATCCAAACTCCAACCATAGATAGACTGAGACCAGACACCAGAGAATCTGAGAGCAGCCAGCCCAGCAGAGAGGAGACAGGCATAGAAAAAAACAGCACGAAAAACTCCAAAATAAAACCGGAGGATTTTTGGAGTTCTGGTGAACGTAGAAAGGGGAAGGGCAGAGCTCAGGCCCTGAGGCTCATATGCAAATCCCGAAGAAAAGCTGATCTCTCTGCCCTGTGGACCTTTCCTTAATGGCCCTAATTGCTTTGTCTCTTAGTATTTCAATAACCCATTAGATCTCTGAGGAGGGCCCTTTTTTTTAATCCTTTTTTCTTTTTCTAAAACAATTACTCTAAGAAGCCCAATACAGAAAGCTTCCAAGACTTGCAATTTGGGCAGGTCAAGACAAGAGCAGAACTAAGAGAGCTCTGAGACAAAAGGCAATAATCCAGTGGCTGAGAAAATTCACTAAACACCACAACTTCCCAAGGAAAGGGGGGTGTCCGCTCACAGCCATCATCCTGGTGGACAGGAAACACTCCTGCCCATCGCCAGCCCCATAGCCCAGAGCTGCCCCACACAACCCAGTGTGACGGAAGTGCTTCAAATAACAGGCACACACCACAAAACTGGGCGTGGACATTAGCCTTCCCTGCAACCTCAGCTGATTGTCCCAGAGTTGGGAAGGTGGAGCAGCGTGAATTAACAAAGCCCCATTCACCATCATTTGAGCAGACTGGGAGCCTCCCTACACAGCCCAGCAGCCCAGAACTGCCCTGGAAGGACGGCACTCACCTGTGACATAGCACAGTCATCCCTCAACAGAGGACCCGGGGTGCACAGCCTGGAAGAGGGGCCCACTTGCAAATCTCAGGAGCCATATGCCAATACCAAGGACTTGTGGGTCAGTGGCAGAGACAAACTGGCAGGACTGAACTGAAGGATTAGACTATTGCACCAGCTTTAAAACTCTAGGATCATCAGGGAGATTTGATTGTTAGAGCCACCCCCCCTCCCTGACTGCCCAGAAACACGCCCCATATACAGGGCGGGCAACACCAACTACACACGCAAGCTTAGTACACCAATTGGACCCCACAAGACTCACTCCCCCACTCACCAAAAAGGCTAAGCAGGGGAGAACTGGCTTGTGGAGAACAGGTGGCTTGTGGGCACCACCTGCTGGTTAGTTAGAGAAAGTGTACTCCACGAAGCTGTAGATCTGATAAATTAGAGATAAGGACTTCAATTGGTCTACAAATCCTAAAAGAACCCTATCAAGTTCAGCAAATGCCACGAGGCCAAAAACAACAGAAAATTATAAAGCATATGAAAAAACCAGACGATATGGATAACCCAAGCCCAAGCACTCAAATCAAAATACCAGAAGAGACACAGCACCTAGAGCAGCTACTCAAAGAACTAAAGATGAACAATGAGACCATAGTATGGGATACAAAGGATATCAAGAAGACCCTAGAAGAGCATAAAGAAGACATTGCAAGACTAAATAAAAACATGGATGATCTTATGGAAATTAAAGAAACTGTTGACCAAATTAAAAAGATTCTGGACACTCATAGTACAAGACTAGAGGAAGTTCAACAATGAATCAGAGACCTGGAAGATGACAGAATGGAAAATGAAAGCATAGAAGAAAGAATGGGGAAAAAAATTGAAAAACTCGAAATGGACCTCAGGGATATGATAGATAATATGAAACGTCCTAATATAAGACTCATTGGTGTTCCAGAAGGGGAAGAAAAGGGTAAAGGTCTAGGAAGAGTATTCAAAGAAACTGTTGGGGAAAACTTCCCAAACCTTCTAAACAACATAAATACACAAATCATAAATGCTCAGCGAACTCCAAATAGAATAAATCCAAATAAACCCACTCCGAGACATACTCTGATCACACTGTCAAACACAGAAGAGAAGGAGCAAGTTCTGAAAGCAGCAAGAGAAAAGCAATTCACCACATACAAAGGAAACAGCATAAGACTAAGTAGTGACTACTCAGCAGCCACCATGGAGGCAAGAAGGCAGTGGCACAATATATTTAAAATTCTGAGTGAGAAAAATTTCCAACCAAGAATACTTTATCCAGCAAAGCTCTCCTTCAAATTTGAGGGAGAGCTTAAATTTTTCACAGACAAACAAATGCTGAGAGAATTTGCTAACAAGAGACCTGCCCTACTGGAGATACTAAACGGAGCCCTACAGACAGAGAAACAAAGAAAGGACAGAGAGACTTGGAGAAAGATTCAGTACTAAAGAGATTCGGTATGGGTACAATAAAGGATATTAATAGAGACAGGGGAAAAATATAACAAACATAAACCAAAGGATAAGATGGCTGATTCAAGAAATGCCTTCACGGTTATAACGTTGAATGTAAATGGATTAAACTCCCCAATTAAAAGATATAGATTCGCAGAATGGATCAAAAAAAAATGAACCATCTATATGTTGCATACAAGAGACTCATCTTAGACACAGGGACACAAAGAAACTGAAAGTGAAAGGACGGAAAAAAATGTTTCATGCAAGCTACAGCCAAAAGAAGGCAGGTGTAGCAATATTAATCTCAGATAAAATAGACTTTAAATGCAGGGATGTTTTGAGAGACAAAGAAGGCCACTACATACTAATAAAAGGGGCAATTCAACAAGAAGAAATAACAATCGTAAATGTCTATGCACCCAATCAAGGTGCCACAAAATACATGAGAGAAACACTGGAAAAACTAAAGGAAGCAATTGATGTTTCCACAATAATTGTGGGAGACTTCAACACATCACTCTCTCCTATAGATAGATCAACCAGACAGAAGACCAATAAGGAAATTGAAAACCTAAACAATCTGATAAATGAATTAGATTTAACAGACATATACAGGACATTACATCCCAAATCACCAGGATACACATACTTTTCTAGTGCTCATGGAACTTTTTCCAGAATAGATCATATGCTGGGACAGAAAACAAGCCTCAATAAATTTAAAAAGATTGGAATTATTCAAAGCACATTCTCTGACCACAATGGAATACAATTAGAAGTCAGTAACCATCAGAGACTTAGAAAATTCACAAATACCTGGAGGTTAAACAACACACTCCTAAACAATCAGTGCGTTAATGAAGAAATAGCAAGAGAAATTGCTAAATATATAGAGACGAATGAAAATGAGAACACAACATACCAAAACCTATGGGATGCAGCAAAAGCAGTACTAAGGGGGAAATTTATAGCACTAAACGCATATATTAAAAAGGAAGAAAGAGCCGAAATCGAACTAATGGAACAACTGAAGAAGCTAGAAAATGAACAGCAAACCAATCCTAAACCAAGTAGAAGAAAAGAAATAACAAGGATTAAAGCAGAAATAAATGACATAGAGAACAAAAAAACAATAGAGAGGATAAATATCACCAAAAGTTGGTTCTTTGAGAAGATCAACAAGATTGACAAGCCCCTAGCTAGACTGACAAAATCAAAAAGAGAGAAGACCCATATAAACAAAATAATGAATGAAAAAGGTGACATAACTGCAGATCCTGAAGAAATTAAGAAAATTATAAGAGGATATTATGAACAACTGTATGGCAACAAACTGGATAATGTAGAAGAAATGGACAATTTCCTGGAAACATATGAACACCCTAGGCTGACCAGAGAAGAAATAGAAGACCTCAACCAACCCATCACAAGCAAAGAGATCCAATCAGTCATCAAAAATCTTCCCACAAATAAATGCCCAGGGCCAGATGGCTTCACAGGGGAATTCTACCAAACTTTCCAGAAAGAACTGACACCAATCTTACTCAAACTCTTTCAAAAAATTGAAGAAAATGGAACACTACCTAACTCATTTTATGAAGCTAACATCAATCTAATACCAAAACCAGGCAAAGATGCTACAAAAAAGGAAAACTACTGGCCTTTCTCCCTAATGAATATAGATGCAAAAATCCTCAACAAAATACTTGCAAATTGAATCCAAAGACACATTAAAAAAATCATACACCATGACCAAGTGGGGTTCATTCCAGGCATGCAAGGATGGTTCAACATAAGAAAATCAATCAATGTATTACAACACATTAACAAGTCAAAAGGGAAAAATCAATTGATCATCTCAATAGATGCTGAAAAAGCATTTGACAAAATCCAACATCCGTTTTTGATAAAAACACTTCAAAAGGTAGGAATTGAAGGAAACTTCCTCAACATGATAAAGAGCATATATGAAAAACCCACAGCCAGCATAGTACTCAATGGTGATAGACTGAAAGCCTTCCCTCTAAGATCAGGAACAAGACAAGGATGCCCGCTGTCACCACTGTTATTCAGCATTGTGCTGGAAGTGCTAGCCAGGGCAATCCGGCAAGACAAAGAAATAAAAGGCATCCAAATTGGAAAAGAACAAGTAAAACTGTCATTGTTTGCAGATGATATGATCTTATATCTGGAAAACCCTGAGAAATTGACGATACAGCTACTAGAGCTAATAAAGAAATTTAGCAAAGTAGCGGGATACAAGATTAATGCACATAAGTCAGTAATGTTTCTATATGCTAGAAATGAACAAACTGAAGAGACACTCAAGAAAAAGATACCATTTTCAATAGCAACTAAAAAAATCAAGTACCTAGGAATAAACTTAACCAAAGATGTAAAAGACCTATACAAAGAAAACTACATAACTCTACTAAAAGAAATAGAAGGGGACCTTAAAAGATGGAAAAATATTCCATGTTCATGGATAGGAAGACTAAATGTCATTAAGATGTCAATTCTACCCAAACTCATCTACAGATTCAATGCAATCCCAATCAAAATTCCAACAACCTACTTTGCAGACTTGGAAAAGCTAGTTATCAAATTTATTTGGAAAGGGAAGATGCCTCGAATTGCTAAAGACACTCTAAAAAACAAAAACGAAGTGGGAGGACTTACACTCCCTGACTTTGAAGCTTATTATAAAGCCACAGTTGCCAAAACAGCATGGTACTGGCACAAAGATAGACATATAGATCAATGGAATCGAATTGAGAATTCAGAGATAGACCCTCAGATCTATGGCCGACTGATCTTTGATAAGGCCCCCAAAGTCACTGAACTGAGTCATAATGGTCTTTTCAACAAATGGGGCTGGGAGAGTTGGATATCCATATCCAAAAGAATGAAACAGGACCCCTACCTCACCCCCTACACAAAAATTAACTCAAAATGGACCAAAGATCTCAATATGAAAGAAAGTACCATAAAACTCCTAGAAGATAATGTAGGAAAACATCTTCAAGACCTTGTATTAGGCGGCCACTTCCTAGACTTTACACCCAAAGCACAAGCAACAAAAGAGAAAATAGATAAATGGGAACTCCTCAAGCTTAGAAGTTTCTGCACCTCAAAGGAATTTCTCAAAAAGGTAAAGAGGCAGCCAACTCAATGGGAAAAAATTTTTGGAAACCATGTATCTGACAAAAGACTGATATCTTGCATATATAAAGAAATCCTACAACTCAATGACAATAGTACAGACAGCCCAATTATAAAATGGGCAAGAGATATGAAAAGACAGTTCTCTGAAGAGGAAATACAAATGGCCAAGAAACACATGAAAAAATGTTCAGCTTCACTAGCTATTAGAGAGATGCAAATTAAGACCACAATGAGATACCATCTAACACCGATTAGAATGGCTGCCATTAAACAAACAGGAAACTACAAATGCTGGAGGGGATGTGGAGAAATTGGAACTCTTATTCATTGTTGGTGGGACTGTATAATGGTTCAGCCACTCTGGAAGTCAGTATGGCAGTTCCTTAGAAAACTAGATATAGAGTTACCATTCGATCCAGCGATTGCACTTCTCGGTATATACCCGGAAGTTCGGAAAGCAGTGACACGAACAGATATCTGCACGCCAATGTTCATAGCAGCATTATTCACAATTGCCAAGAGATGGAAAGAACCCAAATATCCTTCAACAGATGAGTGGATAAATAAAATGTGATATATACACACGATGGAATACTACGCGGCAGTAAGAAGGAACGATCTCGTGAAACATATGACAACATGGATGAACCTTGAAGACATAATGCTGAGCGAAATAAGCCAGGCACAAAAAGAGAAATGTTATATACTACCACTAATGTGAACTTTGAAAAATGTAAAACAAATGGTTTATAATGTAGAATGTAGGGGAACTAGCAATAGAGAGCAATTAAGAAAGGGGGAACAATAATCCAAGAAGAACAGATAAGCTATTTAACGTTCTGGGGATGCCCAGGAATGACTATGGTCTGTTAATTTCTGATGGATATAGTAGGAACATGTTCACAGAAATGTTGCTATATTAGGTAACTTTCTTGGGGTAAAGTAGGAACATGTTGGAAGTTAAGCAGTTATCTTAGGTTAGTTGTCTTTTTCTTACTCCCTTGTTATGGTCTCTTTGAAATGTTCTTTTATTGTATGTTTGTTTTCTTTTTAACTTTTTTTTCATACAGTTGATTTAAAAAATAAGGGAAAGTTAAAAAAAAAAAAAAAAAGAAAAACAAGGAAAAAAAGACGTAGTGTCCCCTTGAGGAGCCTGTGGAGAATGCAGGGGTATTTGCCTACCCCACCTCCATGGTTGCTAACATGACCACAGACATAGGGGACTGGTGGTTTGATAGGTTGAGCCCTCTACCATAGGTTTTACCCTTGGGAAGACGGTTGTTGCAAAGGAGAGGCTAGGCCTCCCTATGGTTGTGCCTAAGAGCCTCCTCCTGAATGCCTCTTTGTTGCTCAGATGTGGCCCTCTCTCTCTGGCTAAGCCAACTTGAAAGGTGAAATCACTGCCCTCCCCACTACATGGGATCAGGCACCCAGGGGAGTGAATCTCCCTGGCAACATGGAATATGACTCCCGGGGAGGAATGTAGACCTGGCATCGTGGGACGGAGAACATCTTCTTGACCAAAAGGGGGGATGTGAAAGGAAATGAAATAAGCTTCAGTAGCAGAGAGATTCCAAAAGGAGCTGAGAGGTCACTCTGGTGGGCACTCTTACGCACACTTTAGACAACCCTTTTTAGGTTCTAAAGAATTGGGGTAGCTGGTGGTGGATACCTGAAACTATCAAACTACAATCCAGAACCCATGAATCTCGAAGACAGTTGTATAAAAATGTAGCTTATGAGGGGTGACAATGGGATTGGGAAAGCCATAAGGACCACACTCCACTTTGTCTAGTTCATGGATGGATGAGTAGAAAAATAGGGGAAGGAAACAAACAGACAAAGGTACCCAGTGTTCTTTTTTACTTCAATTGCTCTTTTTCACTCTAATTATTATTCTTGTTATTTTTGTGTGTGTGCTAATGAAGGTGTCAGGGATTGATTTAGGTGATGAATGTACAACTATGTAATGGTACTGTGAACAATCGAAAGTAAGATTTGTATGACTGCGTGGTATGTGAATATATCTCAATAAAATGAAGATTAAAATAAATAAATAAATAAATAAATAAAGGGAAGGACCAAGTTCTGAAAGCAGCAAGAGAAAAGCAATTCACCACATACAAAAGAAACAACATAAGACTAAGTAGTAACTACTCAGTGGCCACCATGAAGGCACAAAGGCAGTGGTATGACGTATTTAAAATTCTGAGAGAGAAAAATTTCCAACCAAGAATACTTTATCCAGCAAAAGTCTACTTCAAATTTAAGGAGAGCTTAAATTTTTCACAGACAAATAAATGCTGAGAGATTTTGCTAATAAAAGACCTGCCCTACTTCCAATACTAAAGGGAGCCCTACCGACAGAGAAACAAAGAAAGGAGAGAGAGATATAGAAGAATTTAACAGACATATATAGAACATTACATCCCAGATCACCAGGACACACATTTTTCTCTAGTGATCATGGATCTTTCTCCAGAATAGACCATATGCTGGGACATAAAACAAGCCTCAATAAATTAAAAAAAAAAAACAAAAAAAAAACAATTGAATATATTCAAAGCACATTCTCTGACCACAATGGAATATAAATAGAAGTCAATAATTTTTAATTTGTAACTCCACTATTTACTTCCTACAGGATATAAAATACATAAACTCTAAAGTCAAATCAGTGGTTTTGGACTCAATGTATACTAGGTAATTTCTGGCAAGAAATACATAAAGGTGGGGGAATGGAGGAGATAGGAACATAGTTTACCTGTCCTATTGAAGTTAAGTTGGTATCAAAGAAAAACAAGATTGGTATAGATTTAAGAGGTTAAATTTAAGCCCCACAGTAAACACAAAGAAATTATCAGAGAACATGACCATAGAGATGAAAAGTAGAGTATGGGTTATGAGAAGTGAGGAAAGGGGCAATGGGGAGTTAAGAAATCAGTGTAGGGTTGCTTTTTGGGGTGAAGGGAAATTTCTAGTAATGGAATGGATGGTGGGAAGGTGATAGCATTACAACATTCTAAATGTGATTAATCACACTAGTGGAATGTTAGGGAAGATTTAGGCTGTATATATGTTTCCACAATTGAGAAAAAAAAAAGAAAGAAAAAGATAGTCTAAATAGGCAATGACAATTAAATGCCAAGGATGATCCTCGATGGGATCTGAGGATGGAAAGAGGAGGCTCAAAGGGACACAGCTGGGACATAAGGGGAAAAAAAAGGAAATATAGAATGTAAGCTTTGTATCAATGTTGAATTTCTTGAACTTCTTAGCTGCACTTAATGAGAATGCATAAAAGAATGTTCTTGTTCATGGGAAATGTATATGTGAATTATATTATTTGTTCAAGGATGTGTGCAACTTGCTCTCATATGTTCAGAAGACAGAGCAATAGATGATGGATGATAGACAGGGATGGAGGGAGAGAGGGAGGGAGGGAAAGAAATGGTGGCGTGACAGGATGTTAAAGTTGGTGGATGGGGTATCGGGGGAGGGGGGACGGGGTATGCTGGAGTTCCGTGTATTGGTTTTGTATTGTTTTTGCAACTGTTGCTGTAACTTTGAATTTATTTCAAAATAAAATTAAAAAAAAAAAATTGAGGCATCAGCAAGGTCATGCTTTGTCCACAAAGACTGTTCTGGGGCTGGCTGCCTGGGATGCTTGGAGTCCCTTGGGCTATTTCATTACGTGGCAGTGCTCATGGCAGCATCATCAGCTTTCTTTTTCAGGTTCCATTGACTTCCAGCTTCTTGATTTCCCCATGACTTTGTCTCTTCATGTCCAATTTCCATTGCTTATAAAGGCCTTCAGCCATATTGAATTAAGGCCCAACCTTATTTAGTTTGGGCACACCTTAACTGATAACATCTTCAGAGGTCCTGTTTACAAATAGGTTCACATCCACAGGACCAGGAGTTGGGACCTGAACATGCCTTTTGTAGGGGACATGACTCATTCCCCAAAACAGTGTTCAAGTCTTCTATAGCCTTATTGATTTTCTATATACTAGTGCTATCAATTATTAAGAGAGAGATATTAAAATCTGCAACTAGAATTTTAGATTTGCATAATGTTGCATGAACATTTAAGATTATCATTTCTTCTTGATGAATTAACCCCTTTTTCATTATGAAATGACCCTCCTATTTCTGGTAGTATTCTTTGCTCTCAAATCTATTTTGTCAGATGTTTATATAAATATTCCAGCTTTCTTTCAAGTAGTATTAGCATGGTATATCTTTTCCATCATTTTACCTTTAACCTATTTGTGTTTTATATTTAAAGTGAGTTTCTTGTACATATGTATCATATATATAACATCTTTCTATCTGTTTTCTGTTTCTTCTATTAGTGGTTGGTTAGCTTTTCCTTCTTTCTCTGCCTTCTTCTGGATTACTTTTCTTTTTTCTTTTTTTTTGCAAGGAGGTACTTCTTGGCTATAATTGCTTTGTTTTATTTTGTTTATGGTTGCTGTAGGGTTGATAGTATATCTTTAACTTATCATGTTCTACCTTCAAGAAATATACCACCTCACAAATAGTATAAGAACCTTACAAGAATGTATTTCTATTTATCCTCCTGGCCTTTATGTTATTGTTGTTATATATTTTAGTTCTACATTTTTTTATTAACCCAGTTACTATTATTTTTGCTTTAAACAATCAATTATGCTTTAAGATTTTTCTAATCCATTTACATATTTACCATTTCTGGTGTCCCTCATGCCTTGGAGTAGATTCAGATTTCCCTCTGGTATCATTTCCTTCTACCAGAAAGACTTCCTTTATCATCTATTTAAACTCTAAGACTGTGGTTATTATTTTTTTCAGATTTTGTCTGAAAATGTCTTTATTTGCGTTTTTTTTTTAATAGAATTTTTGCTAGTTAGAGGATTTTAGATTGGCATTATTTTTTTCCAAAAGATGTTTTCATCCTGTATTCTGGCTTGTGTTGTTTTTTTTGACAAATAGTCTTCTGGAATTCTTACTTTTTTTTCTTCTGTTAAAAAATATCTTTTTGTTTGACTGCTTTTAAGATTTTCCTTTTATCACTGTTTTCAAGTAGTTTTGTTTTTGAACTGCTTTATCATTTTCATGTTTTTCCTGATTTAGGTTGCTGACATTTTCAGATCTGTGGATTGGTTTATAATTTTCATGAAATTTAGGAAAAAATTGGCCATTCTTTTTCAAATATTTTTTTGCTCTCCCTTTTTCATAGATTCCAATTACATATATATTAAGCTCCTTGATGTTGTCCCAAAACTCACTGATGCTATGTTCATTTCAACATTCTTAACCATAATTTCAGGCTCACTAATATTTAGTTCTGCAGTATACAATTCTGCTGAAATCCCATTCACTGTATTCTTCATCTCAGACATGGTATTTTTCATCTTCAATAGTTTTTGGGTCTTTCTTATTACCCATAATTCTAACATGGTAAGATTAACATGCTTAATCTTTCCTCTACCTTTTTGATCATTTAGAATACAGCTGTAATAACTGATATAATGTCCTTGTCTAGTAATGCCATCATCTGTATCACTTCTGGGTCTGTTTATATTGAGTCATATTTTTCCTGATTACAGTCATATTTTCTTGCTTCTTTGCATGCTTGGTAATTGTTGATTGGGTGCCAGGCATTTTGAATTTTATGTTATTAATTGCTGCATTTTTTTTTCCTATAAATGTTCTTGAACTTTGTTCTGGAAAATAGTAACCTGGAAACAGTATGATCCTTTCCTGCTCTTAAAAAATGTTGTTAGGTGGGACCAGAATAGCCCTTAATCTAGGACTAATTTTTGTCCAAAATTGAGGCAAAACCTTTCTGAGTAGCCTAACCTATTCCCTGTGAATTACAAGGTTTTCCATTCAGGCTAGTAGGAACAGGAAATATTCCTAGCCCTGTGTGATACTCAGGGATTATTCCCTCAGGCCCTTTCAGATCATCCTTTCCTTGGCTTCCAGTAGTTTTCTCACATGCATGCACTGATCAATATTCAGTTGAAGGTGAACTTTGCAGATGTCTTAATTCTGTCTCTCTGTGCAGCTTTCTCTTCTCCAAGAGTCTGCCATGCAGAATGTAGCCATCTTAGTCTCCTCAGACTCTCAACTCTGGATCCTCAGCTCTGGAAGACAGCCTAGCTCCACCTGGGATTCCCCTCCCTACAGTGTGATCAGAAAACTCTCTAGACAGTAAGCTGGGGCAGTCAGAGGGCTCATCTCCTTTGTTTACCCCTCTCAGGAAATACTGTCACTGTTCTCTGATATCCAATGTCTGAAAATCATTGTTTCACATATTTTGCATGGATTTTTAGTTGTTTCAGGTGAGAAGGTAAATGCAGTCACTTTTACCCCAATTTGAAAGCTGACGTCCCCATTCTTGGTGTTGATCCTACCAACTTTACAAAAGTGGGTGCAAGAGTTGCTATACATTATTAGAGTAAAAATACAAGCTTCTTTAGCAAATACCTAATGATAATGTAGTTTTAGACACCTATTTCTCTCATATGAATACCAAACTGAACATTCCAGTTTACCAGTGGCTTTTTACACTGTGTTCATTTAGGTACTCGTGGTCTTTTCGAATATGGTTCTAGGATCTTCCAGGCTACAGCAGGGGTTACCAAACTTTTTCTGTAAAGGGACATACAGTAAATATTTTAGGCCTGAGCACCATATGGTTTCTGTCACAACTCTCTAGTTGTAGCTAACAATCTTAAGTTATAATCACTCAGGTTATATAACATCTGTAACTCTTTATTTTCCCAAGTGCTGTTCTTAAGCCAGGTTTCTTATATCTTGGATTTGCAGAGTCAGTTTTACAGACACAAAAGAAGATCTTGCCATGTAACTTATTGCTTTTAATCTCATTGGATGTAGTCTATCATTTCAGCCCCATACGACTCAACTCAATCCTGCCTCTCTAATCAGGCATATTCAACATACCATTCAGGTCCTTAACACCTGCACATTTAGTAATTATATACCTATATCTTTATTTAAATTATGATACAGCTGTTTATGATAAAACAGGCCAAGGCAAATATCTGATCAATGGGTAAAAAATGCTTTTATTTTACCACTAAATTACTGGTTTCTGCTTTTTTGAATCTATCTTCTTCCTGTACTAGATTATATAACCACATCATATTTCTATCTTCTAGCATTTTATATGTTCCTCACAATTCTTCATTAATCACTAATAATTTCTTATCTGTAAATTTTTCTCAAACTTGAGCTGAGGGTCAGAGATTTGGAATCATTTAGAGCAGTTCATTATAGTTGTACAAAGAGTCTAATCACCAGCCAACTCATAAGCAACTCATCAGCATTTGCAATTGAGTAGATTCTGAAAAATAAAATGAGGTTTAATGCCTTACCGCTTACAAATGTTATTAAGATTGAGAAATGGAGAACTTGCCAAACTTCACGAAACACTTCAGTGACAAAGCCTGGAGCTGTAATTAGAATTCTGGATTTTTAGAAGCAATTCAATTTGTATTCATCAAATCAGGCACAGTGAAAGAATTCTATCAACTAGACTGTGACTTCTGTCATTAAGTCAAGGATTAAAATTTTAAATTCATATATATATATACACACATACACACACGCAACAAGATTATCATACCAATGAAGTAGTTTGCAGTTTCTTTGAAAACAGAACTATTGTGATCACTTCTCTGCGTCCTCTCACAGACCACACAAAGTGCTGGACACATGGTAGTTAGGTTTTTCAATTGATTTTTAAAATCATTATTGCAAATTACCTATTGATGAAAAAAATAGTCCTATTAGAGGCTTAAATTGGTGTGAAATGAAGCAAGAGACCATCCTAATTTAATTCTTGAGGCTCTGAAATCATCACACTGCATATTAACCAACAGACATAGATTGGAAAGATCATTCCACTATTCCTTTGATCAGAGCACACAACAAACCAAACACTTTTATCATACTTCTGGACCCAGACACTATGATTTTATGAAGAGACCCTCTTCATGTTGGCTAGCCTGAGTTTCAGAATTGTAATTTGACAGACACATAGATGAGGAAAATGCTCTTTTATCATGTTATTTTGTTTCTGGCATAGACCTTAGGTTTTGATAATCCTATCGTATTTTAATCATCCTCAGTTGATTTCTACTAAAGCCTATATTATCCTATAATTGGAAACATCTAAATTTTTTTAAACTTGATGGAAAAGTCTCATAAATTATTCATCAAAATTATAATAACCTATTAAATAAAATTAGGCTGTAGATTAATCTACAGAAGTTTCCGAAGTGTCTGATATTTTTAAACCATGTATGTATCTTCTTCGTCACATTCCTGATAACACTTGAACTAGAAGTGCTCTTTAAATCTAACAGTTTCCTTTGCCTTTCTTTGTAGAGAATCAATGCAGTGTGGTGGTTAAAAGCATAGGTTTTACAAGAAAACAGTCCTGGCTTCCCCTTCAGTAAAATAGGAACAATAATACTGACTCTAAGATTGTTTTAAGACAGTGCTTTAAATATAGTAAACATCAATATGTGGTAACTATTATTATTATCACTGTGTATTAAAATTATCTTCCTCATATACTGGTATAAAAATACTGAATACTATTGGCACATCCTGTTATGTGAGATGGTTTCATTTACTTTATAAACAGCTTTATGTTATGCTTTGTTTCTGTACAACATGTTGTTTACTTGGTTGGGTGGTTGTTCCTCAGTTTTGACAAATTTACTATGTTTTCAGGACATTTTCATTCCTTGAACATAAGATCAACAATAGTAGTAATGAAAAATGTTTGAAATGCTGTGTGCAATCTGGGGCAAGAAGTAAAGGTTGAAAATCAGTATGTTTAATTATTCATGTGCCTGAAGCAATACCATTTAGAAGTCAACATTGGGAACAAAGAATTACTAATATACACACAGACATTTTAACTTTTATAATTCAAAATAATAACTACACTAAGAATCCCCTAAACTTCACTCTTCAGTTGAGAAAGAAGATTCTCTACCAGCTAACATTAAAAATATCTTAAGCTCTTCACTCCCAATCTTTTCAAATAAAAAGACCCTTTTTAAAATTGAAGAGGAAAGATTCCTCAGGTGTTATTAAAGTCCTTTGAATACCTGGTAAATTTAAGAAATACAAAATATTTTTTAACTATGAATATGATAGTGCTTTTAAATATGAAAATTGTGTTCACAAGAGCACCTTACGTATGTTTGAAAAAATAGTAGCACATACGTATGAGACATATTTATTCCCTCCATAGCGAGAGCTTAGTGGGAATGTGAATGCAGCCCCTGCTTCCACCCATGGTCCCCGTAAGACATTTAAATTGTGAATATCCCCTGATATCACCAGAACAAAGGAATGTACCTATTTCTTTTGATTGTTTCTTTTCCATGAACTCCACAAAAGAGGGGTGTGATGGGAGATCTGGTATCATGACTTTAGTTCACAATTCCCATCTGTGACCCCAAGAAATAGTTAAGACATCATTATCTCCTAGAAGGAGGTTTAAATAACTAGTTGTGTGCTTACTGGTAAGGAAGTTTTCAAGGAGTAAAATGGGAGAAATCCAGAGAGGTGGGGAGGAATATCACAGGAAAGAGGGAGAGCAGTTAGAGATCAAGTCCCCAGATGGAAGAAAGGAGGGTGGTAGCTGAGGATTCATTCTGGAGACTGAATACAAATAATAACATTACAAATCCAGTCTAGTTTCCATTGGGGGTGGAAAGGAATAAAGTGGGGTAGTAAGCATCTAATTGTCTTGCATGTCCTGAGAGATGGGGTAGGCCAAAATTTTAGAAGTGGAGCGTGACAATAACTGGACATAACAAAAAGACTTTTACTCAACACTCCTGATGAACCACAAAACCCAAATGATTTGCAGAAGGTCATATCTAGCAGAGAAATGCCTACAAATGACTAAGTGTACAAGTAAACACCAAAGACAGACCTTGGAAACAGTACCCAGGATACATCTACTTAACCCTGCAGGAGACCTTTTCTTGCTTGGTTTTACAATAAGAAATGTTGTGAAATATAAGAGAAACTAACTTAAATGAAATCTATGAAGAGTTCTAGTTTTTATGTTAAATTATAAATAGTGGAAATCATCCATTCAACAAATACAAATGGAGTACTTTCAGAGTTAGAAACTATGAAGATATACCTCATTCAGTCAGTCATTTAATTTAATAGTATTTATTTAATATCTACCATATACTACCAGGCACTGGATTAGGGGCAAGATTGTTATGAAAGAAAGGAATGTTGCGAAAGGAAGACATAGTTATGAAAGGAAGAAAAGGAATATGGTGAAGGGAAACCCAGTTTCAAGTGAGAATTTGAATTTTTATTTGGAGATTCAGAAACATATTAATAGCCTACAAAGAAGGAACTGGTAGTATGGTGGGGTTAGTGAACAACCAATGGAGCAAAGCCCAAAGCAAATGTGAGAGGGGATTGGACCAGTAAGATAAGGATCTTCCTTTCAAAGAATTTCCAGTCTCATAAGAAAGATAACAGAAGTATAAACTATAAAACAACATAGAAAATAAATATTTTAGCAGCAATATATAATACCTAGAATCCAGAGTTAGTAGAAGCAACAAAAATAAGGTTTAATCAAACTTATTTTATCTTCTGAGCACTGTAAAAATTTAACCAAAATTCTAGAAGTGATATTACTGCTTTAAATGAATCCACCATGAATAAGGAAGTCCTCTGGGTGACAGAGGAAACTTCTCATTGTTTGGTCATAATCCTTATGACTCTTCATATCAAAACCAAAGTCCAAAAGCACCAAGAGTAAAAAATCCCAGGATGAGACACTTGGACAAATGGGGGTTATTTAATCATTTAAGTTTAATTTGCATAAACATAAGGATAAAAGGTAAAATGAGAAATATTGATGAGAAGATAGCTAGTGATCTTTTAAAAAAATTAGCTGAAGTCTTTAAGGAACAGGATATGGTGCCAGGAGAAAAATAATTAAATAATGTTGATAAGACAGCAGCTTTGGAAAACAAAACATTCTCTTAAAGACTTCAGAAAACTTCTGCATTTAAAGTTGCTAAGGACATATGAAACCTGCTGCTCAGCTCTAATGCACCCCTGATTTAAAATTGAAACCTGTGCTAGTCTGTCATTCTGAAAACTCCAGGATAATCAAGGAGCATGTCAATGACATTAACTTGGAAATAAAAGCCCAAACCTCCAGTTGCTAAATACTTTGTGAATGCCCTTCTGTAATTTGGGCTTTATTCTTCGGGCAGTGGGGAATCTTTTGAGAAGGGAAGTGACATGATCAAAGCAGCTTTACAGCAAAGTTAAATCCTGCAGTGATATCCAGGATGAATGAAAGAAAGAGGTGGGAAAACTATAGACATAAAAATTAATTAAAAGCTGGTTATAAGTCAGATAATAAAAAACCTCAGGTGAACTGGGACTAAAAGGAGGAGTTTGATCTTGTCACATACTTGGATTTGAGAATCAAGGATGATAATGGTACCAGGGTAAAGAAGCAGTAGCATTTAACAATTTTAAGGAGTTGTGAAGATCTGCTTTGAAGTGGTGAGAAGAGTAGACAGTAGATCTTGGTTGGAGTTTACTAAGTGTGAACATCCAGACAGAGATATTCACAGATTGGGATCCCAGGGATGAACTAGAGATCCTTATTTGGGGGTCATCTACATCAGGGTTTCTCAACCGGGGGTGATTTTGCTCCCCAGGTGACATTGGAAAAAGTCGGGAGACATTTTAGTTGCCATAATTGATGTGTTGGATCTACTGGCATCTAGTGAGTAGAGGCCAGGAGCGCTGCTAAATATCCAGCAATGCACAGAGAAACCCTCACAGCAAAGAATTATCCAGTCCCAAATGTCAGTAATGCCACAGTTGAGAGACTCTGCTCCATAAAAATGTCATTGTACGTTGGAGATACATTGTTCAGTTGGTGCATATGGTGCATTCACATTCAAGTTACAGGAAATAAAGACAATATCTAACAATTATTCTGTCTTACTCGGATTCAGACACTGTTCTCACATTATGTGGTTTATTTTATTTAATCTTTAAAATCCTACAAGATGAGGTATTATCTTTATCCTTATTTAACAAATGAGAAAACTGATGCACTGAGAAGTTAAGATACCTGCCTAAAGCCATGTCACTGGTAATTTTGGGAGTCTAGATTTGCAATTAGACAGAACACTTCCAAAACCGTGATTCTAGCCACTAAGTTGGAATATTCAAAGAGTATATGTCTGATATCCTTAAGCCCTAGGGCAGACAAGAGAGATAATTACACAGAGCAAAAACACTTTTATCCTCTTCATTCTCCCCCACCCCACCCCAACACGTACACATGAACCCACTCTCAAATATTAATAGCAGCTTCAGTGTCACTGAAGATTCCATTATGTCACTGATAGAATTTCAGAACCCCTCCTCCTGTGGGAAGGCATCAAATGAAGGAGGGATACCTTGATCTCTATTTAAAGTACAAGTTCTCAATCTTAACATTTTGACAAATGGTTGTGTAAAGATGTATTTTGTCTAATTTGTTCCTAAAAATAACCAAAAATTTCTAATATAATTTTTATCATGTAAATTAAAACTGAATAAAAGTTAGTCCTATAATAATATGTCTTGTGTTTTCTTGCTTTCCAATATACTTTTTTGAGTGCAAAAGAAAGATAAAAGTAAAGCTAATGGGAATAACAGTGGCACCAATATTCACATGCGAATATCACTGTTTCAGAGCATTAATATATTAGTTGAAAATTACTGATTTAATAGTTAGAATGTCATCCACAAAATAAGCACTTAATTCCTCAAATTTGACTTTTAAGCCATCTACTTAAATATAAATTATATGCATCTTCCTCGTTTGATTAAAGTAAATATCCAGAGCTTTAATACCATTTACTCTCCATTTGGTGAGGATCACAATAGAACTCAATTCATCACATTTCTAACCCATTTCTTTCATATATAGTGGTTTTCAAACTCTTAGAAACAATGGATCTCATTCTTCAAATGATATATTAATCAATAAAAATATCCATAATAGATTTGAAGGAAAGATGGAAAAGAAGAAGAGAAAATCTGAAGACAAGAGGGTGGAGTTAGGGGGTTGGGGAAGTTCAGAGGACCACCCATTTGGCCCCATTGTTCAGGCAGCCCCTTGGGTAACTTTTGGAGCTCCACAGATCACAGTTTCAGAGGACTCTCCAAAGTATTTTAGGGTAATTAGATAATAAAATTATTGTAACCTTTTGAAAATCTTGTAAGTATATTCAAATTGAGATAATATTATTATAACCATTTGAGATTCTTGTAAGTATACTAAAGGTAAAGGTCCAATTGATATTTTAATTAAATTCTGCTTTAAAATGTGACATTATAAAATATATATCCACACGTCATTAAATGCAATATCTCATTGTATGTATTAAGCTTGATATTTTTTATTTTCAAATGGAATAAAGTAACCCAAGGTACTTAATTCCTGCTAACGTTCAGTTCTTGACCATTTCTGTCAAAATGCAAATTTGGCTTTTACTGTAAAAAAAAAAATTAAAGAAAATAATATCTCTTGGGATTTTAAATATAGTTTTCTGACAAAAGTTAATTTATTTTACTCTTTTAAACTGTAATTTGGGATTTTTTAAGCAATGATGTGTTTCTTTTGATTGTTCTCTTATTTTTCTGATAAACAGAATGACTGTAATAAATCCTGATCCTGCCTTTGGTCTAGATATTTAATAGCTTTGTATTTGTTTTCTTTGATAGCAACATGCATTAATATTTATAACCATTTTCTTTGCAGCATCTCCCGGATGGCTCTGCGCCCAGTGCACATGTTGAGTTTTATCTTTTACCATATCCCAGTGAAGTTCGTAGGAGGAAAACAAAATCTGTTCCAAAATGTACCGACCCCACTTACAATGAAATTGTAAGTATGTTTCATCTCTTGTCCAGTAGTTTTGTATTTTTCTAACCATTTTTGCAGCTTAACAAACAAATATGATGAATTTGCAGTAATTGGCAGCAGCATTCCATAAAGGAAAGATATTTCTCAAAAGAGGCTCTGTGTGCTAATCACTGGTCTAAGATACTATGGGAACTAGAAAATACAAATTCTGCTCTCAAAGTGCTTGTGAAACAATTTTCAAATTGCAGCATAACCTCCAGTGTTCTGGCTTGCTGATGTTGCCAGAATGCAAAACACCAGAAATGGATTCACTTTTATAAAAGATGATTTATTTGGTTACACAGTTATAATCCTAAGGCCATAAAGTGTCCAAGGTAATACATCAACCATCGGATACCTTCACAGAAGGATGGCCAATGGCATCTGGAAAACCTCTGTTAGCTGGGAAGGCATGTGGCTGGCGTC
This sequence comes from Choloepus didactylus, assembly GCF_015220235.1. Classification (NCBI taxonomy): domain Eukaryota; kingdom Metazoa; phylum Chordata; class Mammalia; order Pilosa; family Megalonychidae; genus Choloepus; species Choloepus didactylus. Next base: position 114,276,473 of record NC_051314.1, on the reverse strand, counting down.
TGCTTCAGAGTTCTGGTTTCAAAATGGCTTTTTCCCAGGACGTTCCTCCCTAGGCTTCAGCTCCTTAAAAATATCACTCTTAGTTGCTCTTGGGGCATTTGTCCTCTTAGGTTCTCTGGATCAAAAATCTGCTTTCAAAGGCCGTCTCCAAAATGTTCTGTAAGCTGAAACTCCTCTCTCAGCTCCTGTGCATTCTTCAAAGTGTCCCTCTTGGCTGTAGCAAGCTCGCTCCTTCTATCTGAGCTTATATAGTGCTCTAGTAAACCAGTCAGGGCGCACACTGAATGAGTGGGGCCACGCCTCTATGGAAATTATCCAGAGTTATCACCTACAGTTGGGTGGGGCGCATCTCCATGGAAACACTAAAAGGATTCCAATCTAATCAACACCAATACGTCTGCCCACACAAGATTGCGTCAAAGAATATGGCTTTTTCTGGGCGACATAATACATTCCAACTGGCATATCCAGCAAGAGCCCAAGACTATATGGCATTTGTTTTGCATACTAACTTTATCCCTAATTTTATCTTATTTTCTCTAACCTGATTTTCCTTTACTTGATTTCCATTACATAATAATTTTATCATAGTCTATCCTATGATAACAGTAAATTTCATAAAATTTCTCTTGAAAAATTGACAAAATAAACAAATAGAAAGTGCAAATTAAAATTAGTTTATATTATAAATGGCTCTCTAATTCATTTGTAATATATAATTTCAACTTCCAAGTCCTGCTTCTTTCTAAGGCAAACCCCTGCATGTATTCTCTTGATTCCAGCGTTTCCCATCTCCTCAGAACCTTGCTCATTCAATTATTTGTTCTCTTTTTCTTAAGACTGTCTCATCTACTAGATCCCCAATTTAGAAATCTTAAAAGGAAAATATCCCCTCAACTCATCCTTTCTTTGAAGCATCCAAATTTTCTTTCTTTCTTTATCACCTCAAAACTTCAGCAAAAACAACCCCCACTTCCTGCTCTCACTTCATTAATTCCTTTTAATCCTTTGCAGTCTGGGTTCTGACATTTACTGATATTGCTTTATTCAAGTGGTATAAAATCCCAACTGCCAAATCCAGTGACTCCTCAAACCTCCTCCCCAGGACAGCGATTCAGCTATGGACCATGCCCTCCTTCTTGAAACCTCCCCTTGTTCCCTCAGTTCTATCTTTTCTTAGTTCTCTTCCATCTCCTCTAACCACTCCCTCATTTCCTTCATTGTCATTTCTCCTTTTAAAATCTGGTTGTGTGCCGCAGTTCCATGATCCACCCTCATCTCCTCTTTATATATACTCTTTCAAAATTATCTTGCATATCTACAAATTTTCATTTATCATCTATATGGAGGTTGCATCTGAGTTTCCTCCTCAAGCCCTGCCTTTCTCTCCCAAGCTTTTGACCTACACATCTACCTATTGCTAGAAAACTCCAATGGAATGTCTCCTGGGCACTTTTTGTGCTTTTCTATTATTACCCACTAATTATTCATTTCACAGTGAGAAAAGAGTGCATATATATATATATATATATATATATATAAATGTTATGGAAGCAGTAAAGCAATTAGAAAAGATATGCATCATCTATGATGTGTGTTTTAGCTTCCCAGCCACTAAAATAAATGCCATTCAATGGGTACAATGAGTTGGCTTAAAAAACAGGAATTCATTGGCTCAGGGTTTCAGAGTCTAGAAAGCTTGCTTTCTCCCGGGGTCAGTATCTCCTGGCTGGCCAGCAATCTTTGGGGTTCCATCACAGGGCAATGTACATGCAATGTCTTCTCCTTTCTCCTCTGGGCTGCACTGACTTCCAGCTTCTGGTTGCTCCCCATAGCTTCTCTTTCTGTGTCCAATTTCCTTTGCTAATAAAGACTTCAGCCGTACTGGATTAAGACCAATCCTCGTTCCACGTGGGCACACCTTAGCTATAAGCATCTCCAAAGGTCCTATTTACAAATGGACCCACAGGACCAGGGTTTAGGAACTGAACATGCGTTTTGTGGGGATATGATTCAGTTTCCAACAATGTGTAATGATTACATGTTCAGTTACTTTTAGGAAAATAACATTTGCCCAGTAAAGCAAAGAAAAAAGTAATATAAATTTTAGAAGTTCAAATGTTTATATTTTTTAAAAAAAAAAGGCAATGAGTTGCTAAAGTCATTTCTTGAGACTTTCAGCATACTAAATACCTGAGAGACTCAATTCTGTCTGGAAGTATTTTCTCCACACAACTGATGCAAAATACCAAGGAAACAATCATTCGTGGATGGATTTTTTTTTCCAGCTATTTTATTAGTGTTTATTATATGCTGGGTTTTCTAATATGGTTTATATTCATTATCTCTTGTATCTCTCCCCACAATGCTAAAAAGGATTATTTCCATTATGCAAAGGAGAAAGCATACACTTGACCCCAGATTGGTCCAAATATACATTACTGATATTTTTCTTAGAAATTTAAATCTTTAGAGCTTATTTAAGTGATCCACAGGATTCTTAAACCAAACTTTTCCAAAGGCCTGATGCTTAGAGATATTCCATTTCCTACTTCACATTCAGGAATGCTTTGAGGGCCCCCTTTATCTATTTTCTCTGTAAAATAAGAAATGAGTTTATCTGCTGAAAGTTTTGTGAGAAGGCAAATGGAGGATAGTTCAGACAAAGAAAAGAGTTGACTCTGAGGTCCTGGAAAGATTTCTAGGCAGCTTTGGGAGTCCAGTTGCGGTTAAAGAACATTAATTACAGTGGTGGGATTTTTGAGGTTTTTAAAGCAGTCCTTAGAATCTTTATTATCCCAGCAGAACTCAATAGAGGAAATGGAATAATTTGAATAACCAGTACTTAAAAACTTAAAAGATAATCTCCTCTTTGGAATACAAGTGAGATTCTGGAAGAGGAGGCAGCGAGGAGCTGTCACCTAGAGCAGGGCAAACTGGAATAACATACTGTCTTCATTTCCTTGGGCTGCCGTAGTAGGGTCTCACAAATTAGATGGCTTCAACCAACAGGGTTGGAGGCTAGCAGTCCAAAATCAGGCCCACACTCCATCTGTAGGGGAATTTCCTACCTTACCTCTTCTAGCTTCTGGTGTTTGCCAGCAACCCTGGGTGTTCCTTGGCTTGTAGGTGCATCCCTGTGCCTCCCACATCTGCAAATACCAAATACCCTACTCTGTTGTGTCTGTCTGCTATGCCCCCAACTTCTCCTCTTTTATAAGAACACCGGTCATTTGGATTAGGGCTTACCCTACTCCAGTCTGACTCTATTTTACTTAATCACATCTTCAAAGACCCTATTTCCAAGTAAGTTCACATTCACAGGACAGGGGTTAGGACTTGAACATATCTTTTTGGGGGGTGGTGGATAAAAGTCAATCCATAACATGTACTACATTGCATCTGGTGTCCCTTGATGGAATTATTATTTACTTGATCTTAAATCATTGTTTAGAGCAGCTAACAAGCTGAACTTGAACTCAATTTCATTAATGGTTTAGTGGGTGCATAGATAATAGCCCTATGCTGTGTGCAAAGGACTGGAAACCACATTCATACAATGCACCAGAAAGTACATGTGGCCTCCCAGTTGACTCAGAGGGCTTCCCTCTCAAGTTGCTTCCCCTGCTACTCTCTTGCAAATAGAGAAAGTTTCTATCTTGTAGGTTAGCTGTAAAAAAGCTAACAAATTTATAGCAGCATGTGAAACTCATAGTCCAAAGTTTTCATGGCAACCATGTTAATTTATACACTACTTTTTGATGAATAACTGATTTCTTTATAGTACTACACATTAATTTAAAGTTTCTTTACCACTGAAGGCACTTGGTGGTGAGGCCAGTGACTTACTTTCTGGATGCTGTAAAACACAATTGAATAGCTCCCTTTAAAGAAAAGTTTTGTAAATACTAAATAGAAAAAAAAAACCTGTCACAAAATTGTATATACAGCATAATTGAACTCAAATTCTTAAAAAGTGACTATATATATAAAACAAAAAAGAATATCAAAATGTTTTACTGTAATTATCTCCCAGTGGTAGTAATATAGATTTTTTCATTTCTTTTTGTTATTTTTTGTTTCATCCATATTTTATTTACTGAGCATGCATTCTCATAATTAAAATAAAGCAATTGTAAATACTATACTTGATCTTAGCCAGAAGGCTGAGAAGTGATAGCAATTGCAAATAAATAAAAGTAACCATGGAGTGATAGCTTCAAATGTAGATGAAAATATTGTTGCATTGTATTTAAGTAACACAAGGAAATCATGGAACTTGGTCTGTCTTTCCTCATTAGCCTTCAACAGAGGAGGATAGTGTTCAAGTACCAATATTGCATGATAAGTTCAAGGACAATTAAAAAGTGATGGGTGAAAAAGGGGGAGGTGAAATGAAACAAAATAAAGTTTCAGTGGCTGAGAGATTTCAAATGGAGTCGAGAGGTCACTCTGGTAGAAATTCTTACACACTATATAGATAACACTTTTTAGGTTTTAATGTATTGGAATAGCTAGAAGTAAATACCTGAAACTATCAAACTCCAACCAGTAGCCTTGATTCTTGAAGACAATTGTATAACAATGTAGCTTGCAAGGGGTGACACTGTGATTGTGAAAACCTTGTGGATCGCACCCCCTGTATCCAGTGTATGGATGGATGAGTAGAAAAATGGGGACAAAACCTAAATGAAAAATAGGGTGGGATGGGAGCAATGACTTGGGTGTTCTTTTTTACTTATATTTCTTACTCTTACTCTGATTCTTTCTGGTGTAAGAAAATGTTCAAAAATAGATTGGGGTGATGGATGCACAACTTTATGATGGTTCTGTGAACAGTTGATTGTACACCATAGATGATTGTATGATATGTGAATATATCTCAATAAAACTGAATTCAATTAAAAAAATGATGGGTGAATGTATTTTAAATTTCTTCCTATGTAATAATTTGCAGTCTTATTTAATTTGGGGTAGACAATTCTTAGTGGAATCAGGTTAAGTTCTAAGCCTCTTAGGAATATATTCTGTCTTTAAACTCCATTATTTAGCAGAACCTTTAGCTTTTCAGAATTAGAGTTAGAAATAAAAGACTCTCACAACACTAACCTATCCATTCAAAGAATACAGCTAAATATTTTTATATGAAAGAATGCTCAAAACGAAGCATTTGAGCATATCTGATTTATATTTCATTATTCTCTCCTTTTTCAGGTGGTGTATGATGAAGTCACAGAGCTTCAAGGACATGTCTTAATGCTTATTGTGAAGAGCAAAACCACATTTGTAGGAGCAATTAACATCCAACTCTGTGATGTCCTGCTCAATGAAGAAAAATGGTATTCACTGGGAAACAGTATAATTTGACCATTGCCATAAACATATATGTATTATTCATTAACTAATTGTACTTGTTCACTTTTAGGCTGCTCTGTCACATTAGCAGGACAAATTTGTCGTCAAAGACAGGATAAGATACTAAGGACACAAGAAAAAGGAACCAGAATCAGTCTTTTAGAGTTATTTATTCTCTACCTGAATTTTCACTTTTTTCTTAGAATCTTTTCTCCTTATATGGAGTACCAATTAATTGTGTAAACTTCAATACGTAAAATAATAAAAAGCCCCTTAATTTAATACATATTTTTAATCAAACATATGTTCACATTTTGTTTAAATTGTGCACCTACAGTTTAAAGGAATACTTTCAGTGTATTTTCAAGAAAGACAACTAAATATACACATCTCATCAATTAATTCAGACCTAAATATACCTGCAACAGATTTTTTATTTAAATTAAATATATAGCCTATATACCCACTTATAACCCTACTTTTTTCTTCCTAGGAATCTGTCTAGTTTATTTTAGTCTTTAGATGTGAGATAGAAGAACTTAAAAAAAATTAAAACTACAAAAACCTGTTGCAGCTCCTCTACCCACTTAATTGGGACAAGGCGTGCACTGTGAACTCGGGAAGGCTACACACACCCACTCCCTCCCACCAAATCTCTCCTCCTGCACAAAGCCTGCAAGTCCCTATTTGCCATTTCTTGATCAATGGTGCCTAGTAAAGGAGTTTATTTCTGGCAGAGTTACCAAGGAACTATATACTTATGGTTTTTATGGGAAAACATACCTGTTAACTAATGCTATAAAAACCACATTTATCAGAATTTATTTCCTCCATGTAAATATTGCCTCTTACATGACTCTGTATTTATTTCTCCTAGGTTCTCTTCAAAAAAAAAAAAAAAAAAAGAAACAGTTATAGTCACACATCATACAGTCCATCCTAAGTGTACAACCAATGGATCTTGAATTAATCACATAGTTATGCCTTCACCACTATACAGAATAACCCTACTTTTTGAGGGCATTGATAAACTCCAAAAGAATACTCTATTATTTTCTATCTGAAAAACAAAACATAAATACCTGAAATTCTTAAATCTAATTTTTGGAACAAACTTCTAGTGAAATTTCCACCATCCTAAGTCGAGCATTATTCCTATCATTTGCTGTTTTCCAGGATGCCTACACTTTTGTTTTCCTCATTTTTTAAGCTCTTGGATTGCACTCTCTTCACTTCACCCTGTCCCACATATACGTTAATAACCCTTCCAGAACCCTGACTTTGTAGTTTTTCACCCTCCTCAACGGCTGTTGATTCGTCATCCCTGGATTTCACCTGTCCAGAAGCATGATCACTTTCTGAAACTTCACTATGCTCTTAACTCCAAGATCTTGAACTCTGAGACTTTCCCCCATGACCAAATCCTCTTTCCTTTGCAACATGAAGGCTATTCCTTACTTTTGAAACTACCTTCATTCTCTTCATGATCTGAGTGGAACAGCTCTAGAGCTTTCCACCTGCAAAGTGACATTACACCATATTCTTTAAAAGATCCAAATAAGAGATTGAAAAAAATTCCAGCCATTCAAATGACTAAAAATTCATTTTTAAACCCTTGCTTCAATTCAATATTTTTCTGTGGATGAATAACAGTAAGCTATATTACATGCTAGTTCATCTATATAACCATATAAAGATGTAAAATTCTATACCGTGTATTTTTTGAAAAATATTTGAGTGCCTGGTATGGGCTGAAATACATGATCATGCAACTCAAGTAAGCCCCTAATGCTGCTGGGTGAGAAGTCTGTGTGTTCCCAGTCCATTTACTCTCCCTCTCAGCAAGACAAGAATGCATCCTTCTCTCTGTTGAAACCTCAGTACCCTCTCCCTTATCATCACTCTCAGTTGATGACTTTGCTTCCTACTTCACTGAGAAATTGGTATCAGTAAAAAGAAAACCTTCACAGACTTCCACTTCTGCATCTACCCACCTGAGCAGATTTTGTGCCCACCATATACTCCACTCTACTACCTATTACCATAGAAGAACTACTCCATACTCCTCTCCAAAGCCATTCCCTCAACTTGTGCATTTAACCCCATCCCCTCTCACCTTCTTAAAAACATTATTACTGGAAATCTCTCCTTCTCAATACCATCACTTTTATTTTTTTCTTCATCCTGGGTAATAATCCTCAACATACAACCATAATGTTATTTTTCCCATCATAAAGAAAAAAACTTCTCTTTACCTCACTTTCCTTTCCAAACACTGCCCATTTCTCTGCTCCTCTGAAGCAAAACTCTTCAGAATGGTAGTGTGTGCTTCCTGTCATCAGTTTCTCTCCTCCAATATTCTTTGAAACCCATCCCAAGCAGAATTTCCCCCATCACTTCAACAAAACTGCTTTTTTCAAGGTCATCACTGACCACCATGTTGCTAAATCCAAAGGTCAATTTTCAGCCCTAATCTTACTTTACTTCACAGCAAATTTTGACCAGTAAAGGGGATTATGTCTCTAGAGATTAGTAATATTGAAAGGTCTTATAGCAGCAGAACTCTATCTTCCTCTTTACTCTTGGCCTCACTTGCTTTTAGGACACAAAGCACCTCTTATGCTTTCTTTCTATAACTTTGGTCTCTACTTCTCAGTCTTCTTTTTAGGAAGATTCTCTTCTCTATAGCCTCCAGTGTTGGAGTGCCCAGGCTCTGTGATCTTCTCCATCAAGCCTCACTCCTTACATATTTTCATCTAATCTCATGGCTTTAAATATTATCTATATGCTGGTGATTACCAGTTTTATAACTCCATCCAAGAATCTCTTCGAAAGACTAGAGTTGGGTAGCCAATTGCCTACTAAATATCTTCACTTGGATGTCTAATATCTCAAATTCAGCATATCCAAATCTGAACTCCTGATCTTGTCCCCAAAACTTGCTTCATCCATAACCTTCCCCAGTGTTCTGGTTTGCTAATGCCGCCGTTATGCTAAACACCAGAAACGAATTGGCTTTTATAAAGGGGGTTTATTTGGTTACAAAGTTACAGTCTGAAGGGCACACAAATGTCCAAACAAAGGCATCAATAGTAGGATACCTTCACTGTAGAACATTGATGGTGTCTGGAAAACCTCTGTTAGCTGGGAAGGCACATGGCTGGCATCTGCTTGCTCCTAGGTTGTGTTTCAAAATGGCGTTGTCCAAAATATCAGTGTCAGCTTTCAATGGCCATCATCAAAATGTTGGTCTAAGCTGCAGCTGCTCTGAGATCCTTCTGTTTGTGAGCTTTTACAGGACTCCAGTAAGCTATTCAAGACCCAGGCTTAATGGGCAGGGCCACACCTCCATGGAAATAATCTGATCAAAGGCATTACCCACAGTTGGGTGGGTCACATCTCCATGGAAACAACCTAATCCAAAGATTCCAACCTAATCAACACTAATACATCAGCCCCCACAAGATTACATTAAAGAACATGGCATTTTGGGGGACATAATACATCCAAACCAGTATACCCACCCATCTCACTTAGTTGATAGCACACCCATATTTCAGCTGTGCAGTACAAAAAACTGGAATTCATCTTGATATCCTGCTCTCTCTCTCTCTGTCTGTGTGTGTGTCTGTGTGTGTGTGTGTCTCTGTCTCTCTCTCTCTCTCTCTCTCTCTCTCTCTCTCTCTCTCTCCCTGAACCAATCCTTCAGGAAATACTGTTGGTTCCGTTTTCAAAATATACCTCTAAAACCATAGCTTATAACTCTCCCCACTTCTCCTTCTCTCATCCAGGCTCTTGCTATTATCTTTCTCCTGGATTACTGCCTTCATCTTCTAAACAGTCACCTTGTTTTTATGCTTGCCCTGTGCTCTCCTTAATAGTCTATTCTCAAAACAGAAAATGGAGTTACCCTTTTAAAATCTAAAACTGATCATTTATTTGTCTGGTCAAAACTCTGAAGTGGCTTGTAATCTCAGAGTGCAAGTCCAAGCCTTTAAAATGACCTAAACACCCACTATGCTCATAACACTCAAAGCATCCTGGCCTCCTTTCTGTCAGCTGAGCATATCAGACCTGCTTCCTCCTGTGGTCTTTGATCAGATAGATAGATTCTTCCACTCCAGATTGCCTTTGTCCCACATATCCATTTGGCTAATTTCCTCACTATTGTAAAGTCTTGCTCAAATGTCTCCATCTCTGTGGGACCTACCCTGACTCTCTACGTAATTTTGTAATCTGCCTTCCCCAGATACATGCTGGATCTTTCCTACTCTGTTTAACTTTTTTCTCATGTACTTATCTCATTTGAACATTCTCTACAATTCACTTATTTATTTTGCTTATTGTTTGTTCTGTGTCTCCCCACTATACAATAAACCCCAAACTCTAGAGATATTTTGTCCACTGACAGTTCAGCCTTAAATCCAGGTAGGAGGTGCCCCTGCCCTGGTCCCCTCTCCATAGAGAATCCTGCCTCTTCCAGTCCTGACCTTTAGCCACACCCAACCCTTATTCTAGACCATATTCTAGCCCAGGATCCCAGAATTCCCTGCTTGTACAGTCTTTGTGAGCCTCTTCTCTGGGTCCATTCTTCTGAAGTCAAGACTGTACCATCAGCATGTGCATGCCCAGGCCCTAGAGGAAGAAAGGGGAGGCTGCTTGCATGGACTGTGGGTGCAGCATGAATGGGCAGCTGCAACGTCCACAAACATGTGCAAGAGACACCCACAGGGAAGGAGGGAGCCAGGGGCAGGAAGAAGAAGCAGGGCATGCAGGAGACTGGAAGCCAGGGCCAGCTCTTTTTAGGCCACCATAATCCAGCATGGCTCTGCAAGGAGTTCAAGAAATCTAAATTGAAACCTAGCCTTCCAGGTATTGATGAAGATATATTTGTCTTAATAGGAGAGTAAAACATACTGTATTTAATATTAGCATTATTTATAATTTTTTAATTTAGGCAGATGGTGTGTGACTCTCATTTGTTGTCTTGTTGCATCCCCACAAATATCTGGTACATAGTTATGCCCAATAAATATTTGTTGAATCAATGCCTAAATAAAGATTGAATGACACACTAATATACAAGAAATGCAAGGTCCCTAATCTTAACTTACTTTCACATAATGTTTTAAAAGCTCCTTTAGCATTTTTATATGTTGTATTAATCTGTTTCCTGCAAGAAGTCTATGAGGTGATGAAGGGAGGGTTATTATGTCTCTAGAGGGTAATAATATCCAAATGTCTTACAGCAGCAGAACTCATCTATTCAAATGAAATATTAAATGGAATGCATATATATATAGAAAGAGAGAGAGAGAATTTGGATTAAATGGGTTTGAGGTCCTGAAGCATTGGACAGGTGGTCACCCCTTCAGCACCCCTACCTTCCTTTCATTTTTGCCTTTAAAGTTCCCTGAGAAACTTCTGTAAGAAAGTAAGGCATCTCAAAACAGCACAGCTGTAGAGGAAACTGAGGATCAAGATGTTAAGTGGCTACCAATATCATCCAACTAAGTGGCAACGGTAACCAAAGCCCATTCCAGCAAATGTAGTTCAAGGTCAGGGCTCAATGCCCAGATGAAATGAATTATTAAGATTATTGAGTAGGCACTACTGTTCATATATTATCTGGGCCAAATGTGAAGACTTAATAGCACATGGAGAAATTCTAGTGATGAAAGCAATTGCTTAGCAACTTTAACCCCTCTACTGTGACATGAGTGTCACAAATTAAGTATATTTTACTTCCCAGCACAAGATCTTGCATATTATCAACAGGTTTCAGTTAAACTGATTGAACCTAACTAAAGCTTTCTCTTCAGAAGGAATATGAGGCCCAACATAGCATTTATAAAGAAGCTTTCAGTGGGCCAGAACATGCAACTTAGATCTTAGGCTTTGGTAAGCATGGTCCATGTGGATTTTTTAATCATAGTGGTTTGTAATGGCTTATCTTGTACTAAATTGCTGGTTTTTACCATTATAGGGATGTAGCATTAGATCTTAGGCATAGGTTATATCACATTTAGTGTCTGGTATAAAATAGGCAATGATGAAATGATAAACCTTTTTAAAATTTTTTAATAAGCTTTTGAAGCATGAGGTGATGAAAGTACATTGGCTGCTTTCTTTAGTGGTCTTGTCAGCCAGATCTCAAGTTGCCAGGCCAGAATCTTGAACATTTGGCTGGATTCAAATTATGCCACAAACTCTAGTGTAGATGTTGCCTGAAATTCCTACTGCCAGACACAGACATGACTGCCTGCTAAAACAACTTCCCCATACTGTGTTCCTTGTGTGTGTGTGTGTGTGTGTGTGTGTGTGTGTGTGTGTGTGCGCGCGCACGCGTGCTATTTTGAATTGACTCTAGGGTGAAGAGAGCTCTGGAGGCAGGACCAAACTTGAATTCATGTGGCATTTCCAGAGATTTCAGTCACTTCAACACCACTATCTCAAGAAGGCTCTTGGTTTGGTAATTAAAGAAACTCTGATTGGAAGAGTTCAGAGACTCAAACTGTGGATGTAATCATAGAAGGGAAGTATATCTTATTAAAATTAAAATTTAAAAAAAGACTCTTTTAGAGCCTATGTCCTATTCCTGGGCTGACGTCGAGAAATAATTGACTGAGATTGTTGAATACTCAAAAGCAGAGAAAGTAATGAAAGGTCTGTGCTTGGCAACCTCTGGCTCTGTGATTCTGATTTATCCCAAGAATCAGGAAGGAACTAGAGTGGCTTTAAAAAGAGATTTATCTCTTACCATCAGAACAAGGGGAGTTGAAGAAGGAAAATAAAACAGAAGATGTCAAACTGAGTAGTAACAAGAAAGATATTTCCCTAAAGAAAGATTGGGATCTTAAAAGACATGCTGGATAGATATGAAGAGGAAATGAGAAGCTTAAGAGCCAGGAGAGAGAGAGCTACAATGTTGAAATATACTCACACCCAACTTCTCTTAAAGAAGGTAATAGAAAAGGGCAAGATGTTTTACTTATGAGTTCAGAAAGGAAGACTGGTACCTAAAGAAATCTATTAGAGGAAAAACCTTAGCAAACAGATATAATAATATCCTACAGAGACCCATTAGAAACATTTAAAAATATCTCCCTCTTAAAGCAGGAGGGTTTTGTAATAAGAATAAGGCAATCAGCCCTTAAAAACTGTGAGAGATCTTCCAAGTGGTTAAGAAAATATGGTTAGATTTGAGAGGGAAATTCCAGGAAGAACAATATAAAATACTCAAAGAATTATCATGTGAATTTCAAATAACAAAATTGTCAGTGGAGGTACCCTGAGGAAATATATTTGGAAAAGTTATGGAACTGATACTCTATGAGGCACTGAGAGGTCTTATTAAAGGGAAACCAGACAAGATGACTCTAGATCAAGACTTCGTCTGGATCAGAGGTTGATCTGGTAGGAATTGATCTCTTAGGTGGGACTATTCTACTCAAAAGGAACAAAGTGGTCAAGATTTGTTTAAAAAAGGATTCTGTGGCAGACATGGAACTCACTCACTTCATCTCTCTAAATATGGAACAAATGCAGGATAAAAGCTTGAGATGAGAAAGTTAGAAAAACAAATGCCTGGGCCCGAGAGCAAAGGGAAAGGAAAAAGGAAAAAAGTATTCAGGTCCAGGAAACAATGTTAGCCTTATGTGAGGGAAGTAGAGAGACTGACACAAGAAGCTGAATTAAAAGATTTAAACCCCTTTTCTTTTTTTTTTTTTTTTCTTTCTTTGGTCTCAAGTAGGTGGCTTGCCCCTTCCCCACACCCCAGCCCCCCCATGGCTGAGGTTCCCAGTGTGGCGGGGTCCCAAGCAGGATGGACACAGCATGTGAATCAGCTCCCACTCAGTCTCCCTACTCAGTTGACCCTACTCAGAATGGCAAGCACTGGTCGTCACCCTCTCTGCTCTGCTGAGAGCCCAAGTTGGTATCTTTCAGATGAAGGCAGTAAAGCTTGCACAAGTTCTGACAATGTCAATATAAATGACATCATCCTGATGGCTCTCAATAATTTTTATTTTAGACAGATCTAAGAACAATTGGCAAGAAATTCCTCCCCAGGGATATCAATGGTGGAAAGGTAGAAAAGGCAAATACTGGTATATTTGGAAAAGAAATTTATCAACTTGGGGACACGCATACATAGAAAATGAACAAAATTAAAAATTCCTCAGTTGTCTTGCCACATTGCACATGCTCAATAACCACATGCAGTTCATGGCTACCCAGTTGGGCTGCACAGATATAGAATAATTGCATAACGGCAGACAAATTTTATTGGATGGCATGGTTCTAGAGAAATGAGGTAAAAGGAGATTTTTTCAAAATACAAAAGGCAAACTTGAATTAAAAGAGATTTAGAAAAATCATGATTTGTAGCTCTATAGTTTTTGACATTTCCCAGCTTTGCAGAAGTGACATATATTACTTCAGAAAATCTTTTGTTGTGTTACTGTATTTTAATGAGAGAATGCAACTGTCTCCTCACTCTAACTTAATTCTCAGCACCTCTATTACTGACTCTTCTGGAACAACTTGTTCCTTAACCCCTGGGCTCAGTCTTCATTGGTCGTCAAGCCAAAACCTTCCTTGAATTAAGATAAGGGTTAGGCTTTTGATTAATTTTTTCTTTACTTTTACTCAGTATGTTATTTGCTAGCCACCTAATATCTCACTAGATTATTTAATGTGTTATCTCTGATTATGTAAATTTCAATATAGAAGTTGAAATTAAGTAACTTGAGAAAAGAAGAAACTAGACTAAATCTAGAGTGAAACAACTGTACAAAAAATACATTTGTATCATTTAACATACTTCTGACGTTCCATACTTTGAAGGCTGATTTTTACTCCTACTTATTCACCATACTTGAATGAATATAAAAGAATATCAGAAGATTTTTAATTCTTTGACATTTTCTTTACTGGCCCTGACTTTCTTGTTGACCAGAATCCAGAAGGGGAAAGAAACAGCCACCTGGATGCAATCTCACTGGCAGAAAACAGGGGAACCTGAACTCATTCCCTTTCCTCATGCCAGTTTCCTGCTGGGTTTCTCCCTGTGGCCTAACCCAACAGGAAGCCAAAGAGCGTAGGTGTTCTTTGATTCAGGCCTACTTCCTGGGGCAGAGATCAAGGTGGAGAAACATGGAGAATGGGTCTAGAGGGGCCAATAGAAAGTTTTTGATTCAGGTGGGGATAATCAAAGATGTTTTTCAGGAAGAAGTGAACTATGAAGGCTAAATTGTGCACAGCTGGTATGTGTTCTGGTTTGCTAATGCTGCCATTTTGCAAAACACCAGAAATGGATTGGCTTTTATAAAGGGGGTTTATTTGGATACAAAGTTACAGTCTGAAGGCTATAATGTGTCCAAGGCAAGGCATCACCAATCGGGTACCTTCACTGAAGGATGGCCATTGGAGACCAGAAAACCTCTGTTAGTTCGGAAGGCATGTGGCTGGCATTCGCTTACTCCCAGGTTGCGTTTCACAATGGTATTCTCCAAAGTGTTGCTCTTGGGGCATTTTGTTCTCTCTTAGCTACAGCTCCTCTTCAAAATATTGCTCTCAGTTGCTCTCCAAAATGTTAGTCACAGCTGCTCTGCATCTGGGTCTGTGTGGCTCTTTTTAAAGTGCTCAAGTGATTCAATAAAACCTACCCTGAATAGGTGGGGTAACACTTCCATAGAAATAATCCAATGAAAGGTCTTGCCCACAGTTGATTGAGTCACATCTCCATGGAAACACTGAACCAATAGGTTCCAACCTAATGAACACTAATATGTCTGGCCTCACGATGTTGCATAAAAGAACATGGAGTTTTGGGGGGCATGATACATCCAAACTGGCACATTCCACCCCTTGGACCCCAAAATGACATGATCTTTCCATATACAAAATGCATTCATCCCATCACAATATCATAGAAACTTAAATCATTTCAGTAATTATTGTAAGTACAAGATCCCATCAAAATCAGTTACAGGAATGGTCTGTCCTAAAGCAAAATTCCCCACTAGCTGTGGACCTGTGAAACTCAGAACAAAAGTTGTCTGCTTCCAATATACAAAGGAGGGACAATCATAGGATAAATATTGCCATCGCCATAAGGAGGAACTAAAAGGAAAACAGGATTAAGGGACCAAAACGGTTCCTAAAACCTGCAGGGCAAACTTCATTAGGTCTCAAAGTCTAAGAGTCATTCACAGAACGACATTTTATCCTCAAGGCTTGAGAGAGCGGCAGTCCCACACTTTCCAAAGGCTTACACTGCAGCCGTTTTCTTTCCAAACGCTGGGGTGAGTGCTCCAACATATCCACATATTGGGGAGACCACCTTTTCTCAGCCCCACTGTCCTCAAACATCGGGGTGCCACCTGGACTCTCCTTCTCCAGGGCAAAGGCTCTCCCCTCTCCAAACAGTGGGGTGGCAGCCAGGCTCTCCCCAATACCCAGGGAATGTGCTCCACCCTCTCTGAGGCCTGGGGTGGCAGCACTCTTCCTGAGCATTGAGGTGGAAGGCCCACCCTCTACCTCTGGGGCAAACTGACCCTTTCCATGTGTGTGGGCTGCTCCACTCTCCCAGCCTGAGACCTCTTGACTTCAGACCTCAATCTCCGTGGCTCTGTCTTTGGAGAAATGTTTCCTTCAATTTGTTCCTTGTCTGTTTCCTCTAGTACAGACCAGCAGCGGCTCAGTCTATACAGACCTCACAAAAATCTTGTTAGCTTGGCATGAAGCACACAGGGGTCAAAACCATCAGACAATAGGAGTTTCCACAAATCCTTTCTGGATTACTCCATCTCTGATTCTGGCTTGTAATGAAATGGCGGCTGGGTTCCTTGTTTGGTTAAATCCTTATATGGGGATGTAGCCTCTGGGTTCTCACTTTCTGGAAGCCTGGAATTGTCCAAACTATCAGTTTCTGGTTTCTGTGTACCCAAGAGTTCATTTCTCAGCTTATCTCTGTCCTGTCGCATTTTACCATAAGCTGTAAGTAGAAGCCAGGCTATATCCGCCACACATAGTCTGCAGATCTCTGCTAAGTATTCCAGCTCATCACTTTCAAATTCTGCCTTCCATCCAACAACAGAACTCAATTTTGCCAAATTCTCTGCCACTTTAAAACAAGGATCACTTTCCTTCCGGTTAGCAATGACAAATTCATCATTTCTGTTCAAGGCCTCATCAGAAGTATCTTTAAAGTCCATATTTCCACAAACAGTCTCTTCAAAGCAATCTAGGCCTTTTCTATCAAGCTCCTCACAGCTTTTCAAGAATCTTCCCCTTATCCATTTAAAAAGCCATTCCAACATGTTTCGTATTTGTAAGCTCAGCAGCAGCAACACCCCACTTCTCCGTTACCAAAATCTGTTCCAGTTTGCTAATACTGCCGTTTACAAAACACCAGAAATGGATTGCCTTTTTTAAAGGGGATTTACTTGATTACAAACTTACAGTCTTAAGGCCATAAAGTGTCCAAGGTAAGGCATCAACAGTCAGGTATCTTCACGGAAGGATGGCATCTGGAAAACCTCTGTTACTTCAGAAAGCTCATGGCTGGCGTCTGCTTGCTCCCAGGTTGTGTTTCAGTTCCTCTCTCAGCTCCTGTGCATTCTTCAAAGTGTCCCTCGTGGCTGCAGCTCTGAGGTTCTTCTGTTTGTGAGCCCCCTTTTAAGATTCCAGTGAACTAATCAAGGCCCATGCTGAATGGGTGGGGCCACACCTCCACAGAAATTAATCAGAGTTATCACCTACCTTTGGGTGGGTCACATCTCCATGGAAACAACCTAATCCGTATGTTCAACTTAATCAACACTAATACATCTGCCCCCACAAGATTGCATCAAGAACATGGCTTTTTCTGGTGGGCATAATATATACAAACAAGCACAGTGTGTAACTAAGAGGATGGCATAAATTAAATTACAGAATGTTTGCCAATATGATACATATAAGAGAATTTAAAAGCAGATTAATTTAGTCGAACTGGAAAAGTCCTAGACATTAGTTTGAAGAAGTATTAAGACAGATTTGAGAAGTGGAATTTATTAATGTTTTCAATGGTTACATTGATTCATATTCTGCCTCTCAAAAAGGGTAAAGAAAGGGACCCTTTTAAAAACAAAGAATCCTCTGTTCTTTAGCTATGTCTATACTAATATGTAAACTATAACTTTAAGTTTCATGTTTAGAATAGTATATAGTCTGTTGAAGTGGAAATATGTTATATGTATGCTCTGTCCCAAGATTACACCAAGTGTAGTATAATTTGTTGTTATGTGAAAATATCTGAGAAATTACCCCAAGATATACCTTTTATATTTGGACCTATTATAGGAATATTTGGGTTAGGTGTAAAAAGTAAAAATAAGCAAAAGACTGCAGAAGCTTCATGATATCTACAATTCTTTCTTTCTCCAAAAAGAAAAGATTGGCTATTATTTTAGTTGTGTATTGCCCTATAACAAATTACTCCCAAATTAGCAGCTTGAAACAACACACATTAATTATTGCATTGTTTCTGTGGGTCAGACGTCTGGGTCCTCTGCTTCACTGTATCTCAAAAGGCTTCAAAGGTGTCAGCTCAGGGTCTGCAGTCTCATCTGAAGCATCAACTGGAAAAGGATCCATTTCTGTGCAAGTTCAGTGGTTGTTGGACTAAGTCCTCAGTTCCTCTCTGGCTGTAGAACAGAAGCTACCCTGCGTTCCTTGCCATGCTTTCTAACATGCAGCTTGCTTCATCAAAGTGTGCAAATGACAGCAATAGAGTCTGCTAGCCAGCTAGAAGTCACAATCTTTTATAAATTAATCACGGAAGTAACAGCCACTCAATGGTACTGTATTCTATTAGTTAAAAGTCAGTTACTCAAGGGAAGGTACAAGTTACACAAGGCTGTGGGTGCCAGGAAATGGAGATCACTGGGAGAACAAGATCTTAAGAGGCTGTCTACCACCACTATGAAAAATAAAACTAAAAAGCAATATTACAGAGAAAAGTATTTAGGAACATGTGAAGTCAAATACCTTTGGAAACTTTAAAAATTGCTTCACTCCAAATACTTTTAAACTAAGTATAAGCCACATATGTTGAATTTAACTAAGAAATTAATATAATGTCTCATTTAGAGAAGCTAAGGGATTTCTCACATTTCTTGACCTTATTCTCTAAAATACTACCTTTCAAGCCACCTTCTGACAATTATTTCATTATTTCATTTCATTTACATATTTGTTTTCTTTCTTGGCAATAGACATAAGCTTCATGAGGACAGACAACTGGTTCACGTTGTTTACCCCTTTATCCTCAGCTCCTACAATATATGCCTGACACCAGATTGAAAAAGATACATGAATTTCTTCCTAAAGTTAGAACTTTAATTCCCTCCAATCATTATTTAATCTAAAGTTTCCAGTTAGCCAAATGTTATTCTCAATAAAATGGAACTTTTACATTTTCTTGCTTTCACCCATTCTGGTAGCTGAACAATGGTCACATATTTCTTGCAGCTACTCCCATCAAAAGGTAAAGTCTAATCACTGCTTGAATCTGAGCTGGCCTTGTGATTGCTTTAACCAGAAGAATGAGGTGAAAGTGATATTATGTGACTTGCAGGCTCAGGCCTCGGGATACCTTGCAGCTTCCATCCTTGCCCTCTTGGAATGTTTCCACCATACTTTGAAGAAACCCAGAGTAAGATCAGATGGAGAGGGAGAAGTCTAGCTGTCCCAGCTGTGTTAGCCATCTTGGCTGAGCTCCAGTCGTGTGGCTGAGGCCATCTTGGAATTCTTGGCCCTAGTCAAGCCTCTAGCTCAGTGCTCTTCAACAGAATTTTCTGCCATAGTAAAAATGTTAATATATCTAGGATTCTATTATGGGCATACAATCACCGCAAAACATAGCAGTTTGAAACAACAGTCATTTATTTGCTCAAGATTCTGCAATTTGGTTGGACTAAGCTGGGCAGTTCTTCTCCTGTTTTCACCTGGAATTGTTCATGTGGCTCCAGCCTTCTAGAGCTGCTCTTTCCAAAACAGCAGCCACTAGCTACATTTGACTGTTTAAATTTAAATTAATTAAAATTAAATAAAATTTCAAATGCAGTTCCATAGCCATGCTAGCCGCATTTCGAGCTCAAGAGACCTCTGCCTTCCCCATTCTTCTTGCTTTGCCTAGATATCCTCAGGAGCTTTTGGCAGCCACCTTGGGGCCATAAGGCAAGAGAATGCTGGAAAATGAAGCCAAAACTGAGTATATGGAACTGAGAAAAGGAGATAAATTGGGTCCATTAAACCCTGGGTAAAGTCTCTTTTGAAGTCAGATTAACCTGTTCTATTCAGTCAGATGAGCTAACAAATTTCCTAGTTTGCTTAAATCAGTTTGGGTCAGATTCTCTGTGTTTGTAACTGAAGGAATCTTACATACTCCATGCCCCACCTTCAAACTTTTGTAGATGTCTTTTCAACAACTTAAGCATCAGTCTCTTTATATAATGACCCCTTTCTCCTTCAGAAAAATTGTTTACAGTTGCCTTGTTAGTAACTCTCAACAAGGGCCTCTCAACCCCCTGAAGCTCTGTTCTCTCCTGTTTAACTTATGTGGTAGTTATGTTAATTTTATAGATAGGTGTTTGAGAGTATATTTATTCTCATGGAGACTAAAGAAAGATCAGTCTAGCAAAGTTGAAGTAGAAAAGGAAAAAAAGAGCTAAGGTATATAATGTAATTAATAGGCAATTGTCTGCCTACTAACCCTTCTTAGTGTCTCAACGATTTCTCTTTGGCAGAGTCCTAAAAGATGAGTAGATGTTGAAGGACTTAGAAAGTTGGGAGTGAAAGATTATGCTTGAAAAGTCTAATTGGAAATACAGATTTAGGATTCATCACACCCATGTAAAATTAAAAGCAGAAAGATCTGGGCATCCATCATTTGCCTAAGACTTCAGATTCCCAGAGGTTGCAAAGGCAAAATTATTTTCCCTATTCCCCCCAAAAAATACTCCAAACATTTCAGTTCAAATTTATTGAACAAATACTGGTCATTAGCTATATAAAAATCACCATGGACCATACAAAGGTAAATGAAAAATGGTCCTTTCCCAAAAGGAACCTAAAAGTTATCAGAGGAGAGACCTCACTCTCTCTAGAGAGTTTGGCATAGCTAAGGGGAGTCTGGACTAGGGATTTGGTCAGGATGTGAGACACTGTAGTATCTAACAGAAGATCCTGTCCAGGTTGTTTAGGACAATATGATGCCACAAACATGTAGGTGTTGTGAATCCAGAGAGCAAATTCTAAACCTGAGCCAAACATGCAGGGACAAGTGGTAAGCAGGACAGAGTTTCTAGAAATCCAAACCAGGGAAATAACACAGGCTGAATTAGCACAATATACAGGAACTGGCAATGAACAGAGTCTAGGCCAGTGGTTCTCTACCTTGACTGCGTATGAGAACAGTGGTTCTCAGAATTGAGCATGCATCTGAATCACACGGAGGACTTGTAAAACACAAACTGCTTGGCCTCACCTTCTGAGTTTCTAACTCAAGTGGTTTGGGGTGGAACTCAAGAATCTCCATTTCTAAAAAATCCCCAGGTGATGCTGTTTTCACTGTTTGGGGAGACAAAACTTTGAAAGCATTGCATTAGAATAAACGGAAGAGTTTTTAAAAATCCCAATGCTCAAGCAGCATGCCACACCAATTTCATCCAAATCTCTGAAAATGGGACTCAGGCATCAGTATTTTTAAAGTGCTCCAGATGACTCCAGTGTACAGAGAGGGTCAAAAATCACTGATTGGGCTAGACTAAGACCAAAAAGAATTGTTGGGTGTTCTAAATAGGTGGCTAGACCTAAAAAGTACACATACAAATCTATCCTCTGTTTGGGTTTAATTTATTGTTTTGATCTGTAATTTACTAACTTCTGCATAGAACTTGTTATATATATTTGTGAGTACGCACGTGCACACTTGGGTGCCTATGTGGGGGTGTTATTTGTGTGTTGGTATGTACAGAAATTAGTTTTAACATTTTAAAGACCCTAATCAGAGCCCACATTCCGTATGTGACTATTCTAAGTGCTTCAAGTCCCTGCCTGTATCTGGAGTATATTAATTAGCATAAGGGATGTAATAATTTTCACTGGTGAAATGAATGGTATTTCAGGATATGTGCGTTGGCTATACGTATTGTTCAAGCACCTCTATACAAGTTTCTAGCAAGCACAGCTGCCCACAGCATTTGAAATAGCATTCTATGCCTAGGACTCCATTTGGATTCTGTGTCCCCACTCTTAGGGAGACTTCTGTCACCTGATCTGATCAGAAGATTGATTTGATACTGTTGTTGGAACAGTGTCACATCTGAGACAGGTAAACCTTGCATATACCTTTCATGCAAACTACTGGTCAGAATGCCCAAAAGACAGCTGGGACTATACAACTTTTTCAGAGTTTGTATTTTCTCAACTTTTTTAGATCTAATTGAAGTACCATACACTGCACATATTCAAAGTGTGCAATGTGATCAGTTTCAGCATATGTATGTATACCCTCCATTAAACCACCACAATTAAAATAATGTTCCATCACTGTCAAGTTTCCTTGTACTCCTCTGCCTTAATTCATTTCTCCTTCCTTCCCCATCCCCAGGCACCCACTGTTTGCTTCATAGTTTGGCAAGTGTTCATGCCTTTGTTGTGTGTTCAGCCATGAATGCATAGTGGTCTTGTTTTTGTCTTGATCCATCATGGTCACAGAATGACTTTGCCTGATGCCTGTGTGCTGTGAAATTGTTTATGTTCAACAGGAGAACACCCAGGCCTAGCTCTGAGTGCCAGGCCACCTCCTACCTGTCACTTTTCTCAGTTGTGTGGAAGAATAAACCAAGGAATGTAACCTAATCTAGGAAATCAAAGATGGCTTCTCTCAGGAACTGATATTTGAACAAAAGTTTTAAAAGTCAAAAGGTCTTCTGTTACCACAGTCCCAGCAATAGATCTAGCCTTTTCCTCTGTTTACTTCCACTCACCAACACTATTTTTTCCCACATATGAATTATGCCTGGAAAGCATGAGTCAAAGGTGGCTTTCCATACCATTCCCACCTTCCTTAAATGAGACAACCTCACCTGGCTGTGGAGTTTCTATGGGTAGTATCTGTTAAGAGTTGGTGTGAAAAAATAAAATAATAATAATGTCAATTCAATGTCAAGGGTGAGGTAAATGATAAATAATGCTCATACATAAATGGAACCGAAATTTTAAAGATAGCTCAAGATTATTGGGCAGGAAATAAAATAATGTTTCTCTCAAAATTGTGTTTCTGATAGGAAGAATGAAATATTAAAAATGAAAGAATGGGTCTTCAAACTTAGGGAAGAGAATCTGGTAGATACCTGAAGAAAGGGGAGTAAGGCAACATTTTTTTTCTCCCTTATTTCAAAACTTGGTGGTGTAAATGATAAATAGAAATTTCTCCCACAGCAGAATGAATGAACTCTGCAGCAACCCCACCTGATCGAAGTCTTTACATTTCCTGGAATTCCAGTTCTTCAAAAGGTCTTAGGAGTTCGATGAAGATTAAAGGGTTGGGTCAATGGGCTGAATATCTCACATGCTCTTGGGCTGAACAATCGATGATTTAAATAAGAGCCGTACACTATCTGGTAAAATGGAAGCATCCGTCTACACATGGGTAGTGAATCCCCACTGGGAAAAGTGAACCTCCTTCTTAAATCCTGAGAGCCCAGGAGAGAATCTGGACCATTATGCCCTGAGAACCCTGGGGCTTTTCTAACTACTTATGGTCTGGGAATTTTAATTCCCAATGGCATTTTTATTTTAAATATTGAGTGCTGAGGATAGACCACTGTAATGGTAAAATATCCTATACAAGTTATTTTGTATTTTTCTGGCCTTCAAGAGGTAGTACATTAATACTGAAAGAAAGAATATTCTTTTGAAAGAAATAGTCATTTTTGTTACCTTAATTCTAATTCACTTTCAACAAATACTCATTGAAAGCCCCCTACTTTCAAACATTGTATTGGATGCTTTCACATCACTACCATGTAACAATGTAGTGGAATAAATACTTTTATTCCTGTTTTGTTTTTTTTTTTTAAGTTAAGGATCCGTATTCTTCTACATATGACATTTAGGAAAGCACAGTCCTGCTGATGGTGAGAAGCTCAGCATACGAAATAACACAGAAATCTCATGTCTGCCCAAGAGAGACTCTCCAAAGTACATTTACTAGAGATTCAGAAATATTTCAGATTGTTAATTCAGAGATCCAAACATATAAGACCATGCAGTAGATCTCTTTTATAGATATGGAGACTGACTGCAGTTTGCATGCAAATCAATTTCATATGCACATAAAAATGTCTGTATAATTGCAGAGTACCAAATCCAGTGCACAGCATCTAAAAACAAGCCTGATAATGTAGGGGCTAATTACTCTCTAGGATAGAAAAGGGCACAAAGCACCTGGAAATCTAATTTCTTCCCCCTAAAATATACAGCAGTGGGTGCCTAGAAGTTAAGATACTTTTAAATTTCACATTTCACTTATACCATTAAATATTTGCCAACATAGCTTCCACAATCATTTATATTTTAAAAACTTGTAAATTCCACTAATTAAAAAAGAAGCTAGCAATGGAGCAGGCTCGGCAGCAAAGGCACAGGAGAAATTGGCTGACAAAATTGCCACTCAAGTTTCTGTTTTCTTTTATCCACTGCTCTATTGGGTATATTTAAAAGTGAATTAGCTCTGTGTTTCTGTTCTTATAAATAAGTATCTTGTTTTATGTTAAAAAAAAAAGCTGTGGACATTCATTTTGGCTGTTTTATTGCAATGTACAACTAATAGTATATAAGGTACTATTAATTGCTATCGGATGTACCAAACATAAATAAACAGCGAAGCAGGA
Organism: Choloepus didactylus; assembly: GCF_015220235.1. Classification (NCBI taxonomy): domain Eukaryota; kingdom Metazoa; phylum Chordata; class Mammalia; order Pilosa; family Megalonychidae; genus Choloepus; species Choloepus didactylus. Next base: position 114,252,171 of record NC_051314.1, on the reverse strand, counting down.
TCAAGACTTTCACCAAATCTGGAAAACAGAGGAACACGACGGTAACCTGCAAAGAGAATCATATCTAATTAGAATGATAAAAATAATCAGTGATGGTCCTGATAGTGCTACTGAGAAAGGAGGTATTAGATTTACTAAGCATATGTGAAACCATGACTTAGTAGTTATGTTTCCATCTTGTATATTAATTTTCCACAAAAATCAAATATTTGCAGTTTCTATTCTGGCTTCCTAATGCCTAACATTGAGCACACAATTTGCGCATCTCCTGTATCAAAGCATGGCATGCTCCAAAATTAGCCACCACCCCTCTGCTACAGGAAAACCCTGTTTCCTAGGAACATCTCAGATGGTATTAGAAAAGTGAACATACGAAGGCAAGATAACTGGGAGCACAGAGAAAATCGCCCAGGCAACACAACTCTGCAACATAAAGTCAACCCCAAAAAGAGTCAAGAAAGGACAGCTTTGAGCTCCCTGTCTCTTTTCCTCAGGCAAGAAAAGAGCAAGTCACTGCTTCTCACTTCTGTTTGATTCCCATCCTTCATTTTCTTTATGGTAGTCATGACTACTCTTTGCTGAAACAGAAGAGCTATGATCCATGTAAAGAAATACTTATACCTGCCAAATTTGACTAATTAGTCTTCCTAGCAATCCCCCACCCCATCCCACCTTCCACATGAGAACATATTTCTATAATTCCACAGAAAGAAAATATAAGCCAATACAAAAAATTTCCTTTATATCCAAATTTCATGGGCAGAGCTTTTTGGTATATTAAATGTGTCTATGATAAACTCAAGTTATATTTAAATGTTAACATGATAATCTTATTTTTAGGAATATTACCTTTGTTCATGCATAGAACTGGTAAAGTATATTGCCCGAGAAATTCATTTCCAGTTAGCGTACCTTGATTTTCAACAACAAATCGTATCAGAGCCAATTCTGGCATGTGAATAATAAATGTGAATGTTTCATTCCATCTTGGACTAAAAGCTGTAATATAAAGGAATGGATAAACTAAAAGAATCAAAGACCATCTCTCTAAGGAAAAATGTATAATATCTGTTTTCCAAAATTTTTCAATATATCATTAATAATAATAATAGCTTCTGTTATTTTATCTTCATTTTATTGAGATATATTCACATACCACGCAGTCATACAAAACAAATCGTACTTTCGATTGTTCACAGTACCATTACATAGTTGTACATTCATCACCTAAATCAATCCCTGACACCTTCATTAGCACACACACAAAAATAACAAGAGTAATAATTAGAGTGAAAAAGAGCAATTGAAGTAAAAAAGAACACTGGGTACTTTTGTCTGTTTGTTTCCTTCCCCTATTTTTCTACTCATCCATCCATAAACTAGACAAAGTGGAGTGTGGTCCTTATGGCTTTCCCAATCCCATTGTCACCCCTCATAAACTACATTTTTATACAACTGTCTTCGAGATTCATGGGTTCTGGGTTGTAGTTTGATAGTTTCAGGTATCCACCACCAGCTACCCCAATTCTTTAGAACCTAAAAAGGGTTGTCTAAAGTGTGCGTAAGAGTGCCCACCAGAGTGACCTCTCGGTTCCTTTTGGAATCTCTCTGCTACTGAAGCTTATTTCATTTCCTTTCACATCCCCCTTTTGGTCAAGAAGATGTTCTCCGTCCCACGATGCCAGGTCTACATTCCTCCCCGGGAGTCATATTCCACGTTGCCAGGGAGATTCACTCCCCTGGGTGTCTGATCCCACGTAGGGGGGAGGGCAGTGATTTCACCTTTCAAGTTGGCTTAGCCAGAGAGAGAGGGCCACATCTGAGCAACAAAGAGGCACTCGGGAGGAGGCTCTTAGGCACAACCATAGGGAGGCCTAGCCTCTCCTTTGCAGCAACCGTCTTCCCAAGGGTAAAACCTATGGTAGAGGGCTCAGCCCATCAAACCACCAGTCCCCTATGTCTGTGGTCATGTTAGCAACCATTGAGGTGGGGTAGGCGAATACCCCTGCATTCTCCACAGGCTCCTCAAGGGGGCACTACATCTTTTTTTTCCTTGTTTTTCTTTTTTTTTTTTTAACTTTCCCTTCTTTTTTAAATCAACTGTATGAAAAAAAAAGTTAAAAAGAAAACAAACATACAATAAAAGAACATTTCAAAGAGACCATAACAAGGGAGTAAGAAAAAGACAACTAACCTAAGATAACTGCTTAACTTCCAACATGTTCCTACTTTACCCCAAGAAAGTTACCTAATATAGCAACATTTCTGTGAACATGTTCCTACTATATCCATCAGAAATTAACAGACCATAGTCATTCCTGGGCATCCCCAGAACATTAAAAAGCTTATCTGTTCTTCTTGGATTATTGTTCCCCCTTCCTTAATTGCTCTCTATTGCTAGTTCCCCTACATTCTACATTATAAGCCATTTGTTTTACATTTTTCAAAGTTCACATTAGTGGTAGCATATAACATTTCTCTTTTTGTGCCTGGCTTATTTCGCTCAGCATTATGTCTTCAAGGTTCATCCATGTTGTCATATGTTTCACCAGATCGTTCCTTCTTACTGCCGCGTAGTATTCCATCGTGTGTATATACCACATTTTATTTATCCACTCATCTGTTGAAGGACATTTGGGTTGTTTCCATCTCTTGGCAATTGTGAATAATGCTGCTATGAACATTGGCATGCAGATATCTGTTCGTGTCACTGCTTTCCGATCTTCCGGGTATATACCGAGAAGTGCAATCGCTGGATCGAATGGTAACTCTATATCTAGTTTTCTAAGGAACTGCCAGACTGACTTCCAGAGTGGCTGAACCATTATACAGTCCCACCAACAATGAATGAGAGTTCCAAATTCTCCACATCCCCTCCAGCATTTGTAGTTTCCTGTTTGTTTAATGGCAGCCATTCTAATCGGTGTTAGATGATATCTCATTGTGGTCTTAATTTGCATCTCTCTAATAGCTAGTGAAGCTGAACATTTTTTCATGTGTTTCTTGGCCATTTGTATTTCCTCTTCAGAGAACTGTCTTTTCATATCTTTTGCCCATTTTATAATTGGGCTCTCTGTACTATTGTCATTGAGTTGTAGGATTTCTTTATATATGCAAGATATCAGTCTTTTGTCAGATACATGGTTTCCAAAAATTTTTTCCCATTGAGTTGGCTGCCTCTTTACCTTTTTGAGAAATTCCTTTGAGGTGCAGAAACTTCTAAGCTTGAGGAGTTCCCATTTATCTATTTTCTCTTTTGTTGCTTGCGCTTTGGGTGTAAAGTCTAGGAAGTGGCCACCTAATACAAGGTCTTGAAGATGTTTTCCTACATTATCTTCTAGGAGTTTTATGGTACTTTCTTTTATATTGAGATCTTTGGTCCATTTTGAGTTAATTTTTGTGTAGGGGGTGAGGTAGGGGTCCTCTTTCATTCTTTTGGATATGGATATCCAACTCTCCCAGCCCCAGTTGTTGAAAAGACCATTATGACTCAGTTCAGTGACTTTGGGGGCCTTATCCAAGATCAGTCAGCCATAGATATGAGGGTCTATCTCTGAATTCTCAATTCAATTCCATTGATCTATATGTCTATCTTTGTGCCAGTACCATGCTGTTTTGGCAACTGTGGCTTTATAATAAGCTTCAAGTCAGGGAGTGTAAGTCCTCCCACTTCGTTTTTCTTTTTTAGAGTGTCTTTAGCAATTCGAGGCATCTTCCCTTTCCAAATAAATTTGATAACTAGCTTTTCCAAGTCTGCAAAGTAGGTTGTTGGAATTTTGATTGGGATTGCATTGAATCTGTAGATGAGTTTGGGTAGAATTGACATCTTAATGACATTTAGTCTTCCTATCCATGAACATGGAAAATTTTTCCATCTTTTAAGGTCCCCTTCTATTTCTTTTAGTAGAGTTATGTAGTTTTCTTTGTATAGGTCTTTTACATCTTTGGTTAAGTTTATTCCTAGGTACTTGATTTTTTTAGTTGCTATTGAAAATGGTATCTTTTTCTTGAGTGTCTCTTCAGTTTGTTCATTTCTAGCATATAGAAACATTACTGACTTATGTGCATTAATCTTGTATCCCGCTACTTTGCTAAATTTGTTTATTAGCTCTAGTAGCTGTATCGTCGATTTCTCAGGGTTTTCCAGATATAAGATCATATCATCTGCAAACAATGACAGTTTTACTTCTTCTTTTCCAATTTGGATGCCTTTTATTTCTTTGTCTTGCCGGATTGCCCTGGCTAGCACTTCCAGCACAATGTTGAATAACAGTGGTGACAGCGGGCATCCTTGTCTTGTTCCTGATCTTAGAGGGAAGGCTTTCAGTCTCTCACCATTGAGTACTATGCTGGCTGTGGGTTTTTCATATATGCTCTTTATCATGTTGAGGAAGTTTCCTTCAATTCCTACCTTTTGAAGTGTTTTTATCAAAAACGGATGTTGGATTTTGTCAAATGCTTTTTCAGCATCTATTGAGATGATCAATTGATTTTTCCCTTTTGACTTGTTAATGTGTTGTAATACATTGATTGATTTTCTTATGTTGAACCATCCTTGCATGCCTGGAATGAACCCCACTTGGTCATGGTGTATGATTTTTTTAATGCGTCTTTGGATTCGATTTGCAAGTATTTTGTTGAGGATTTTGGCATCTATATTCATTAGGGAGATTGGCCGGTAGTTTTCCTTTTTTGTAGCATCTTTGCCTGCTCTGGTATTGTTCTGGTATTAGATTGATGTGAGCTTTATAAAATGAGTTAGGTTGTGTTCCATTTTCTTCAATGTTTTGAAAGAGCTTGAGTAAGATTGGTGTCAGTTCTTTCTGGAAAGTTTGGTAGAATTCCCCTGTGAAGCCATCTGGCCCTGGGCATTTATTTGTGGGAAGCTTTTTGATGACTGATTGGATCTCTTTGCTTGTGATGGGTTGGTTGAGGTCTTCTATTTCTTCTCTGGTCAGCCTAGGTTGTTCATATCTTTCCAGGAAATTGTCCATTTCTTCTACATTATCCAGTTTGTTGCCATACAGTTCTTCATAATATCCTCTTATAATTTTTTTAATTTCTTCAGGATCTGCAGTTATGTCACCTTTTTCATTCATTATTTTGTTTATATGGGTCTTCTCTCTTTTTGATTTTGTCAGTCTAGCTAGGGGCTTGTCAATCTTGTTGATCTTCTCAAAGAACCAACTTTTGGTGATATTTATCCTCTCTATTGTTTTTTTGTTCTCTATGTCATTTATTTCTGCTTTAATCCTTGTTATTTCTTTTCTTCTACTTGGTTTAGGATTGGTTTGCTTTTCATTTTCTAGCTTCTTCAGTTGATCCATTAGTTCTTTGATTTTGGCTCTTTCTTCCTTTTTAATATATGCATTTAGTGCTATAAATTTCCCCCTTAGCACTGCTTTTGCTGCATCCCATAGGTTTTGGTATGTTGCGTTCTCATTTTCATTCGTCTCTATATATTTAGCAATTTCTCTTGCTATTTCTTCGTTAACCCACTGATTGTTTAGGAGTGTGTTGTTTAACCTCCAGGTATTCGTGAATTTTCTAAGTCTCTGATGGTTATTAACTTCTAATTGTATTCCATTGTGGTCAGAGAATGTGCTTTGAATAATTTCAATCTTTTTACATTTATTGAGGCTTGTTTTATGTCCCAGCATATGATCTATTCTGGAGAAAGTCCCGTGAGCACTAGAAAAGTATGTGTATCCTGGTGATTTGGGATGTAATGTCCTGTATATGTCTGTTAAATCTAATTCATTTATCAGATTGTTTAGGTTTTCAATTTCCTTATTGGTCTTGTGTCTGGTTGATCTGTCTATAGGAGAGAGTGATGTGTTGAAGTCTCCCACAATTATTGTGGAAACATCAATTGCTTCCTTTAGTTTTGCCAGTGTTTCTCTCATGTATTTTGTGGCACCTTGATTGGGTACATAGACATTTACGATTGTTATTTCTTCTTGTTGAATTGCCCCTTTTATTAGTAAGTAGTGGCCTTCTTTGTCTCTCAAAACATCCCTGCATTTAAAGTCTATTTTATCTGAGATTAATATTGCTACACCTGCTTTCTTCTGGCTGTAGCTTGCATGAAATATTTTTTTCCATCCTTTCACTTTCAGTTTCTTTGTGTCCCTGTGTCTAAGATGAGTCTCTTGTATGCAACATATTGATGGTTCATTTTTTTTTGATCCATTCTGCGAATCTATATCTTTTAATTGGGGAGTTTAATCCATTTACATTCAACGTTATAACCGTGAAGGCATTTCTTGAATCAGCCATCTTATCCTTTGGTTTATGTTTGTCATATTATTCCCCTCTCTCTATTAATATCCTTTATTGTACCCATACCGAATCTCTTTAGTACTGAACCTTTCTCCAAGTCTCTCTGTCCTTTCTTTGTTTCTCTGTCTGTAGGGCTCCCTTTAGTATCTCCAGTAGGGCAGGTCTCTTGTTAGCAAATTCTCTCAGCATTTGTTTGTCTGTGAAAAATTTAAGCTCTCCCTCAAATTTGAAGGAGAGCTTTGCTGGATAAAGTATTCTTGGCTGGAAATTTTTCTCACTCAGAATTTTAAATATATCGTGCCACTGCCTTCTCACCTCCATGGTGGCTGCTGAGTAGTCACTACTTAGTCTTATGCTGTTTCCTTTGTATGTGGTGAATTGCTTTTCTCTTGCTGCTTTCAGAACTTGCTCCTTCTCTTCTGTGTTTGACAGTGTGATCAGAATATGTCTCGGGGTGGGTTTATTTGGATTTATTCTATTCGGAGTTCGCTAAGCATTTATGATTTGTGTATTTATGTTGTTTAGAAGATTTGGGAAGTTTTCCCCAACAATTTCTTTGAATACTCTTCCTAGACCTTTACCCTTTTCTTCCCCTTCTGGAACACCAATGAGTCTTATATTTGGACGTTTCATATTATCTATCATATCCCTGAGGTACATTTCGATTTTTTCAATTTTTTTTCCCCATTCTTTCTTTTATGCTTTCATTTTCCCTTCTGTCATCTTCGAGGTCACTGATTCGTTGTTCAGCTTCCTCTAGTCTTGTACTATGAGTGTCCAGAATCTTTTTAATTTGGTCAACAGTTTCTTTAATTTCCATAAGATCATCCATTTTTTTATTTAGTCTTGCAGTGTCTTCTTTATGCTCTTCTAGGGTCTTCTTGATATCCTTTGTATCCTGTAATATGGTCTCATTGTTCATCTTTAGTTCTTTGAGTAGCTGCTCTAGGTGGTGTGTCTCTTCTGATCTTCTGAATTGGGTGCTTGGGCTTGGGTTATCCATATCATCTAGTTTTTTCATATGCTTTATAATTTTCTGTTGTTTTTGGCCTCTTGGCATTTGCTGAACTTGATAGGGTTCTTTTAGGATGTGTAGACCAATTGAAGTCCTTATCTCTAATTTATCAGATCTACAGCTTCGTGGAGTACACTTTCTCTAACTAATCAGCAGGTGGCGTCCACGAGCCACCTGTTCTCCACAAGCCAGTTCTCCCCTGCTTAGCCTTTTTGGTGAGTGGGGGAGTGAGTCTTGTGGGGTCCAATTGGTGTACCAAGCTTGCGTGTGTAGTTGGTGTTGCCCGTCCTGTATATGCGGCGTGTTTCTGGGCAGTCAGGGAGGGGGGGGTGGCTCTAACAATCAAATCTCCCTGGTGATCCTAGAGTTTTAAAGCTGCTGCAATAGTCTAATCCTTCAGTTCAGTCCTGCCACAGTTTGTCTCTGCCACTGACCCACAAGTCCTTGGTATTGGCGTATGGCTCCTGAGACTTGCAAGTGGGTCCCTCTTCCAGGCTGTGCAGCCCCTGGTCCTCTGTTGAGGGATGACTGTGCTATGTCACAGGTGAGTGCCGTCCCCCCAGGGTGGTTCTGGGCTGCTGGGCTGTGTAGGGAGGCTCCCAGTCTGCTGAAATGATGGCTGAATGGGGCTTTGTTAATTCACACTGCTCCACCTTCCCAACTCTGGGACAGTCAGCTAAGGTTGCAGGGAAGGCTAATGTCCACGCCCAGTTTTGTGGAGTGTGCCTGTTATTTGAAGCACTTCCGTCACACTGGGTTGTGTGGGGCAGCTCTGGGCTATGGGGCTGGCGATGGGCAGGAGTGTTTCCTGTCCACCAGGATGATGGCTGTGAGCGGACACCCTCCTTTCCTTGGGAAGTTGTGGTGTTTAGTGAAATTTCTCAGCCACTGGATTATTGCCTTTTGTCTCAGAGCTCTCTTAGTTCTGCTCTTGTCTTGACCTGCCCAAATTGCAAGTCTTTGAAGCTTTCTGTATTGGGCTTCTTAGGGTAATTGTTTTAGAAAAAGAAAAAAGGATTTAAAAAAAAAAAAAAAGAAAAGGGCCCTCCTCAGAGATCTAATGGGTTATTGAAATGCTAAGAGACAAAGCAATTAGGGCCATTAAGGAAAGGTCCACAGGGCAGAGAGATCAGCTTTTCTTCGGGATTTGCATATGAGCCTGAGGGCCTGAGCTCTGCCCTTCCCCTTTCTATGTTTACCAGAACTCCAAAAATCCTCTGCTTTTATTTTGGAGTTTTTCGTGCTGTTTTTTTCTATGTCTGTCTCCTCTCTGCTGGGCTGGCTACTTTCAGATTCTCTGGTGTCTGGTCTCAGTCTATCTATGGTTGGAGTTTGGATCAGTAGAATGAGTTTCTGATAAGGGCTGCCACTGCAGTTCTCCCTTCTCCTTCCCGGAGCTGACAGCCCCTCCTCCCACGGGACTGAGCCTGGCAGGGAGGGGCGCGGGTCCCCTGGCCGCAAAAACTTACAGATTTCGCTGATCTCAGCAGTTCCACGTTTTCATGAGTGTTGTATGATGTATGCCCAAAGTCAGATTGCTCTGTGGTGTCCAGTCCACGCAGTTCCTGGCTTTCTACCTACTTTCCTGGTGGAGTAACTAAAACATACAGCTCACCAGTCCGCCATCTTGCCCCCAATAGCTTCTGTTTTAGAGCACTTAAATTTTTAATGCACCCCAAAGAGGAATAGCAGTGTCAACAACAATATTTGCTGGGTATGTACTATGCTGGGCAATGTTATAAGAACTTCACAAAGATTATGTCATTTAATCCTCACAACAACTCCATCGGGATTATTATTATCCCCATTTATAGATAAGAAACTGACCCCAAAGATTTACATGACTCTAGGTTTTCACATTTACAAGCATCAAGTGGTGGAGCAAGGAATCAAGGAAGTCAGATTTCAGAGCAGGAACTTTATTCATAATGCAATCTGACTGAAATGTTTAAACATTTCCTTAACAAAGAAACTGAGACATGAAGAAGGTAAGTCACGTCATTTTTACATACCAGGTCCTGTTATTGGAAGACTCCCATAGATAGTTGCTGAACTGAAAGCTAACCAATGAGTGCTCTAGAGCTGGCTGTTGATCCTTCTTTTGACTATGTTCTCATTTCAAAGTCTAACGGTCTAACGTTGACGAGTAATTTAGGTCTATAGTAAAATAAATCATCCCAAATGACCAATCCCTTGCCAAAAACAAAATCGAATTTGTGTCAAATTGTGACCCAAATCATCCAAAACTTAAAGCATAATTTAATGGAATTAAGAAATTCATCCCCAAATCAAATATATCTTGACTTAATGAAGAATCAAAGGTTTGTAGAGAAATTATATGCACTGTGTTTCACATACAAAGGTAATGCTACATCTGCAATGTCAAAACTTATGTTCTTTGAATTACTTTTCCAGGAGCATTGATGAATTTGTGACTGATTATACTGTGTAACATTTCCTATGATGCCCCTGTGGTCACAAGGACATATTTACTAGATGGCAATACAGGATGCAGTCTATGCCCACGGAAATAGTAAGCAGTCTTGGCTTATGCTGGAATAATGACTGTGCTACCTTGACCTAAGAAGAGAAATAATTCCAAGGAGTACAGGGACAGGTTTAAGAGTCAATTTTTTTATAGACACTGCAAAATGTCTGCAGAAAATTCTTTTAACTGTTTTATGCTTCCTGCTCCACCCCCTACCTTACTACACACACTCTTCTTTTTCTGCCCTCCCTCCCTCCTTTCTCCTGTCCCTCTCCTCTCCACAACACAAAATCATGTATTGATTGTAAGAGAAGTACCAACTGTTAGCTGCCAAAGTAAAATAAAAAGTAAATCAGGACTAAGAGAATGAAAAGATAAGTCACAGACTGGGAGAAAATATTTGCAAAACCCAAATCAGATAAAGGACTTGTATCCAAACTACTCAAAGTACTCTTAAAACTTAACAATAAGAAAACTAGGATTTCAATTATAAAATGGGAAAAAGACCTGAACCAAATGTCACCAAAGAAGATATGCAAATGACAAATAAGCATACTAAATCATATCATGTGCTGTTAGGGAATTGCAAATTAAAACAAGATACCACTACACACCTATTGGAATGGCCAAGATCCAAAATTCTGATGACACAAAATGCTAAAGAGGATGTAGGGCAACAGGAACTTCCATTCATTACAAAATGGTATAGTCACTTTGGAAGAAATTTGGACAATTTCTTACAGAGCTAAGTATAGGCTTACTACACAATCCATATCCTAACTCTACTGTGTCTTTTTCATATAATTCTTCTTACCTAATCTGCATAAATAATATCCCTAAAGATAACTGTTATTGTTATATCCTTGTTTAAAAGCCCTAATTTTTTTCTTTTTTTCAGAAAAAAAGTTCCTACCATCTTAGCATGGCCACACTGACTTTCCTCATATAACTTTCTCATTTTATCTCATGCTAACGTTGTTTAAATACCCTATGTTCCACCCATTTTGAACTTTTTGACTTTTCCTAGCACATTTGAGTTTTGACTTCTCCATGCTTTAATTATCATATTATTCCTTCTGCCAAAATTTCTGTACCCCCAATCTCTGTGAAAATTCTACTCATTCTCCAAGAACCATCTCCAAATTAGCCCCTTTCACAAAAGTTCTTTGTACTTTTCTTAAAGCACTGATCAGAACCTATGTTATAACAGTCCTCCCTGCTTCTCATTTCCCATGTTGATCTGTAAACTATCTACATGGAGTTAGGTGGCGCATACATAATAATAAATCTAATAAACAGTGATCTTAAGTCTCTTGATACTTAGCATCAGGCTTTTAGCATAGCAGTGACTCAGTAATGTTTGATGAAGAAAATTGAATTTCTGTAGGAATTTTCCAGTAAAACCCAAGGATGTAACCAAAAGTCTACCAGGAGCTGGAATCATCTTATCATAAGGGGTGCATTAAATAAATAAAGGTTTTTTGCATATTGCCATAAGGATTCAAGTAAGGGATGGAGGGAACAAGAGGTAGGTTACTGTAAGTTCTCTGGCATCAGCAGTTACTGCACCTTGACACAGCTATTGTAATGTGCCTTCAACCTTAAGGCAGGCCAAACAAATCAGTAAGTAAGCCATCACCAGTACCTTGTCCTATTGATAACCTGGGGTGAGGAAGCAAAAACTTCCCAAATCTTTGTTCCATGCCTAAGAGGCCACACTCGAAGACAGCAGAGGGTGGCAGGTGAGGGTACGGGCAGGGACTGTCGACATTGGAAATCGTCAAACAAGAAAAGAAAAAAAATACTAATAAAACTCCACTTGCTCCTCTGTCAATGCTATTTAGCCCTGGAGCATATTTTCAGCCTCTGAAAGTGAGTCAACTATACTTTGGGAATATCCATTCAAAGAATATTGCAGATTCAAGGTTCATTTCCAAGTCGCCTCTGAGATGATCCTGACTACGGGTCGAACCCAGGAACCTGTACTTTTTTAATTTCTTAGTGACTTCAACCAGAGAGGAAAAAATGACAATGCCAGTAGTGTATGACAGAAGATGTCATGGGATGCTGGAAGACTGAAAATCATGACAAAGTCAATTTTTCCTATATTACCCTTCAGGCAAAAATGACTGGATTATGAATCCAACTATTGTATGAGCAGCTTTCTATGGCATCTTTAGACTGGGTCTAAGCCACAGACTTTTGATCTAAAATAATTCAAGCATTGAGGTAAAAATGTGTAATGTTCTGTGTCAGAAAAATTACAAGTTCTTTATTTTGCACAGGGGCTAGGAGCTAAGTAGATTTGCAGCTGTCAAATGTTTCTTAAATCAATGATATAGGAGATGCATGAAAAGGAAGTAAAAGTGAAAAAAAAGTAATAATTTTGCAGGTCAGATAATTCTGTGTATCTGTCATCTGAAAATATACTTAACATTTTCAATTATTACCGAGTTCTTTTTACTGTATATAACCCTTTAGTAATCTTGAACATAATGCAAAACTTTACCTTATAGACTATGAATATATATAAAAAATATATCAATATATATAATTATTTAAGCTTTCCAACAAGAAGTCTAATAGAAGTTCAATAAAATATGTAGGAACTCACCATTTTTTTTAATTACACGAGTCTGCTGTTTCACTCGATCATTTGGAACACCAAAAATTTCTATTATCACCAGGGTGTCTGCTTTGTTGGTTGATGAGTGATAACTAGGAGGCAACTGGATACCACTGATGAGCTGTGCAAAAGCATTTTGAATACAAGAATTTAGCAGAATATTAAGCTGCATCATCACTTAATTTCAAAATAAAAACATATTTAAAGAAAAGTTGGTAGATCTAAGGCATTCCCCACAAAAATTTAAGCTGGAAAATAATGCAAATTTTAAATTTTAACCCTTTTATCCTCAAGTAGCAGTACATGAATACTGAGAGTATGTCTAAATACATTTTACTGATATGTAATTATAGTGGAATACACATTGTCTAAGGCTTAAGATTCATTAACATATTTTTATTTTAAAAGCAGTAGTTATGAACAACTTTTATTGTACTTCAGGCTGAATTAGTCTGATAATGTGTTATTTTCAAGTTCATGTTATGTATAATATAAAGCAGAAAATTAGAAATAGTATGAACAGTACTCCTAAAATATAAAAACAATAAAAATTCTGTAAAATTTCCTATGATTGCATTTTCTGATAGAATTTATGTTTGAATTATTTATCGTGAGACTTGACATTATTCATTCCTGTCTACATTATCATGAAAAGGAACCTGAGTCTGACAAAATCAGTTACTCCATATGCATATTAGGGACTGAGTATCAGAAAATGGTTAACAAATTAATTAACAATATTTCCATTTAGCCTTTTATCAGCCAAGCTAATTATTGAAGCTAAGACTTGTTTTATTTTAAGGAATAAAGTGAGCACAAAATAACAAAAACTCTATTTGAAATGTACTAATCTCAGAATAAGAAATGGAAGAGATAAGATTAAAAATGCAGTTGTAAAAAATGAGGCATAATTTGAATTTCTGAAGATTATAATACAGAGGAACAAATAAATAAGTTTAAATAAAGAAGAAAGGAAAGAAGAGAAGGAAGGGAGGGGAGGAAGGGGGGAAGGTAAGGTGCAAAAGAGGAAGGGAGGAAAAAAGAGAACAAGAAAATGAAAGAAAAGAAAATAAATCTGTTAATGTGTAACTTTTCCTTTCCTAATTCCACACATTATAGCATTAGTTAGAAATCAGAGTGATAGAACAAATATTTAACAAGTATGGCAAGGATAGTGATCAATCAGAACAGACATCAGTGTAATTAGAAAGAGCATTGGCAATAAACAACTGGTACACTGATACCAGCCCGTAACAGCTGAATATCAGCTCTGCAGGCAATCGACCTTTACCAGCAAGGAGAAGTTCAGTTTTGGTTCCTCTTGTGCCAAAAAACCTTTGTCTGGTTAACAAACCAAATTTAATTTGAGAACTGAAAGAGAATTCAGAAATTACTCCGTCAAATAATTTGCAAACGCTGATTCATAAAGCCCTTCCCAGGGATGCCATGGAAGAAGGGATGTCAAACAGAAAACCTTCAGCAGTCAAGCAGAGTAGCTCTGCTTTCATATATTGGCCTTATGCATAGATTTTGCATTTAAAAGATGTTCCATGGTTTTAAGAAGTTTAAAAATAACTGGCCTAGTCCAAAACTCATGTTGGTGATGACAAACCAGAGACATTGAATGGTTTGAACAGGGGCATAAGAAAACTAAAGATAAAACTAGGCCTCTTGATTCCAATCCAGGCCCTCCGCAATTCTCACCAGCCATAAAGTAATCATAAAGCTCCCTAGAATGATCAATGCAAGGGAGAAAGACTCATATAGCCATGGCATCAGCTTCCTGGGAGAATCATTACCCTGCCTAGTTCATTCCATGCCACTGGAACCACACTCACCACACAGCTCTCCTCAAATACAACATGTGGCATTTGTAAACGTCTGAGCTTACTTCCTTCACTTCCTGAATAACAGAACACATATGTTCACTTTACTATTCACAACAGGAAAAATAAATCATTCATTCATTTAACCTAAATATACTGAGCATACACTTTGTGTCAGGCACTGTGAATGAGGGTTGAACAAAACACAGTTCTTATCCTTAATGAATTTTCAGACAAGTGGAGAAGAAAGTCAAGTACAGCAAGAAAACAATTATAATATAGAGTGAGCAGTAACATAATGTATACATGTATAGGGTTTTATGGGAAAACAGAGGAAAGTTACAGTAGAAGCACAAATAACTCAGCCTGCAAGAAAGCTTCTAAAAAGAGGTGACTTGTGTCTCAAAAAATGACTCAGCTCACAATAAGCCAGTGAAGGATGGAAAGATAGTCTAGTTAGAGGAAATAGCATGTGTGATACGTGGAGGTGTCATCATGGACAGAAAAGTCTCCTAGGTCCACATGATTACAGAACAGGGTGAAAGGTTAGGAGTGGGGAAAGACCGAGCTCTAGAGAAGGTGGCCAAGGCCTGACTGTGAAAGCAAGCAGGAGACACGAACAAGTATCAGGTAGACATGATAAGATCATCTTTGTAGCAAAGCCTCTCCAGTTGAATTGTGGACGATGGACCAGGAGGAGGGAGACAACCTTTGTGAAAACTCTTTAGGAAGCCAAAGGAATAGACCCAATGACTGGTAACACGTTCCTAAAACAGAAAAGCAGCAAATGGGTTCAGACCAAGGGAATAAATAAGAAAGACATTTAGGAGCAGGATCAGAAGAACTTAGAGATAAAGTGAATATGGGAAGTGAGGAGATGCAGAAAAAAGAATGACTCCCAATTTTCTAGCTTGAGCTGATTGAGTGGATTAATACTGCCACTCATGAAATTTAAATAAAATAGCAGAAACAGATTTGACTAGTTTGATGTTTGATGTTTCATATTTTAAGTTTGACAGAACAGTGATTAAATAGGTAGTGATGTTAAGTAGAATGTTAAAAATAGATCCCCTAAATGGGGTCAGATCAGAGATTTGAGCATCATTGATGTATACATGGTGGTTAAAGCCATGAATGTGTATAAAATAACCCAAGGATACTATTTAGTCTGAAAGGAAGTTTAAGAAGAAAGCTTTAGGCAACACAAATATTTTAGGGGGAGATAGAGAAAAAGGAACCCACAAAAGAAAAAGAGAAAGGATATCTTTACAGGTAGGAAAAAAAAGGAAAGAGTACAGTACAGAAGCACAGCAAGGAGATTTATGTGGAGTAGAGAGATCTTACAAAGTGGCTGATTTACCCTTCTTTTCACTAGAACAACCATTAAAAATACCAAAAGGATGCCAAATACAATACATAATAAAGTAAGCTTAAAGGTCAATGCTTCGTTTGCCAGATCATGGAAGGAATGCCAACTAATCAATCTTTGGCTACATCCAGTGTTGTAGGAAATTTCTAACAATCCACAACATGCTCCTACCTTAGAGTCACACAATCTGAAGAGCCAGGAGAAAAGTCACCCACGTAATTCACCGAAGCTTTTTCCTGCAATGACCAGGATCATTTCAGTACCCTTCATCTTTGCTATTCCTTCTTTTGACATGAATTTCTGTAACACTGTTCCCCAAACTCCATTTTCTGCCATGGTTAAGTGGCTAGGGGCTGAGGTGCCTGAGAGTGTTCCCCAAATGATGCTATAAGAGTGGCAGAAGAAGCTGAGCTAAGAAGAGTCATGGGAGAAGCACACTCTGGATGTTTCAGCTTTCCATGTGCTCAGACAGCTGATAATGGGAACAGGAAAGCTCTTATCAGCCAGCAGAACCAGCACAAGGTCATAATGTGAGACAGGATAAAACTGGCCAGGGGCAATAATATGAGCATTTTCCAAACTTCTGGACTATCCAAGATCTCTGGTTCCTGGAGCAATGAGTTAAATGGAAAGAGGAACCAAAGACACCTTACCCATTCCATTTATTTGAAAACAACAGATATAGATACAGTTTAAATAGGATTGTTACAAAAAATAAAATAGGACTGTTCATACTATAAGTGGAAAGAAAAAGCATCTAGGGGTTTTCAAAAGATTCCATGAAATATTGATATTATACAAAATACTTTCTCAGATCATAATGGAATGAAGTTGGAAATAAATAACAGGCAGAAGGCTGGAAAATTCACAAATATGTACTGAGGCTGAGCAATACACTCTTAAACAACCAGTGGGTCAAGGATGAAATTACAAGAGATTTAGTAAATATTCTGAAGGAAATGACAATGAAAACACAACATATCAAAACTTATGGGATGCAGCAAAAATGATGCTGAGAGGGAGATTTATTGCCCTAAATACCTATATTAGAAAATAAGAAAGAGTAAAAATCGAGGGATTAACACCTCACCTGGAAGAACTAGAGTAAGAACAGCAAACTAACCCCAAAGCAAACAGAAGGAAAGAAAAACAAAGATTAGAGCAGAAATATATGAAATTGAGAACATGAAAACAATAGAGAGAATTAAAAAAACAAACAAAAAAAATCCAGAAATGTTTTTTTTCAAGGTGGTTCTTTGAGAAAATCAATAAAATCAGTGGACACCTAGCAAGGCTAACCAGAGAGAGAGAGAGAGAGAGAAAGAAAGGAAGGATGAAAATAAAAAATGGGAAAGGGGATAGAACCACTGACTCCACAGAAATAAGGGAGATAATGAGAGGATACTATGAACAACTATATGCTAACAAACTAGACAACTTAGACAAATGGACAACTTCCTAGAAAAGCATGAACAACCAACATTGACCTGAGAAGGAATAGACAACCTCAACAAACCAATCACAAGTAAAGAGATTGAGTCAGTCATCATTTTTGAAGAAAAGCCCAAGACCAGATGGCTTCACTTGTGAATTCTACAAAGCATTCAAGAAAGAATTAGTACCAATCTTGCTCAAACACTTCAAAAAAAAACTGAAGAGGAGGGAAAGCTACTTAACTTATTCTATGAAGCCAACATCACTCTAATACCAAAATCAGACAAAGATACTACAAAAAAAAGAAAATTATAGACCAATCTCTTTAATGAATATAGATGCAAAAATCCTCAACAAAATACTTGCAAATTGAATCCAGCAGCACATTAAAATAATTATACACCATGACCAAGTGGGATTAATTCCAGGCATGCAGGGCTGGTTCAACACAAGAAAATCAATTAATGTAATACACCACATCAGTAAATCAAAGTGGAAAAATCACATCTCGTTTGATGCAGAAAAGGTAACTGACAAAATTCAACATCCTTCCTTGTTGAAAACACTCAAAAGGATAGGAATAGAAGGGGCCTTCCTCAATATGATAAAGGCAATATATGAAAAATGCACAGCTAACATCATACTCAATGGGGAAAGACTGAAAGCTTTTCCTCTTAGATCAGGAACAAGACAGGGATGTCCACTGTCATCATTGTTATTCAACATTGTGCTGGAAGTTCCAGCTAGAGCAATTAGGCAAGAAAAAGAAATAAAAGGCATCCAAATTGGAAAGGAAGAAGTAAAACTTTCACTGTTTGCAGATGACATGATCCTATATGTAGAAAATCCATAAAAATCTACAGCAAAATTATTAGAGCTTATCAATGAATACAGCAAAATGGCAGGGTACAAGATCAATACACAAAAATCAGTTATGTTCTTATACTTCAGTAATGAGCAATAGAAGGAAATCAGGAAAAAAAATCCATTTACAATAGCAACCAAAAGAATCAGGTATTTAGGAATAAACTTTACCAAGGCCACAAAAGATGTATACACAGAAAACGACAAGAAATTGCTGGAAAAAAAATCAAAAAGGAACAAAAAAGGGGGGGAGTGGAGAACATACCATGTTCATGGATTGGAAGACTAAATATAGTTAAGATGTCAATTCTACCTAAACTTATTTATATATTCAATGCAATACCAATTAAAATCCCAGCAACTGACTTTGCAGAACTAGAAAAAACAATAATCAAATTTATTTGGAAGGGCAAGGTGAACTGAAAAGCCAAAAATATCTTGAGAAAGAGGAATGAAGTGGGAGGTCTCACAATACCTGACTTTAAAGCATATTACGAAACTACAGTTGTCAAAACAGCATGGTACAGGCATAAAGATAGATATATCAAGCTATGGAATTGAATTGGGTGTTCAGAAATAGATTCTCTTGTGTATGGATAATTGATCTTTGATAAGGTGGTCAAGCCATTACAGCTGGGACAGAGCAGCCTCTTCAATAACTGGTGCTTGGAGAACTGGATATCCATATCCAAAAGAATGAAAAAGGAGCCTATCTCACACCTTATACAAAAATTAACTCAAAATGGATCAAGGACCTAAACATTGGAGCTAAGACTATAAAACTTTTAGAAGAAAATGTAAAGAAATATCTTAAAGATCTTGTGATAGGAGGTGGTTTCCTAGACCTTACACCCAAAGTGTGAACAACAAAAAAAGAAATAGATAAATGGGACTCCTCAAAAATTAAACACTTTTGTACATCAAAGAACTTTGTCAGAAAAGTAAAAAGGCTGCCTATGCAATGGGAGACAATATTTGGAAACCACATATCAGATAAGGATTTGATATCCAGAATATACAAAGAAATCCTACAACTCAACAACAGACAAACAATCCAGTTAAAAAATGGGGAAAAGACATGGATGGACACTTTTCTGAAGAGGAAATATGAATGTCTCCAAAACTTATGAAAAGATGCTCAACTTCACTGACTATTAGAGAAATGCAAATCAAAACCACAATGAGATATCATCTCACACCTTCTAGAATGGCCATTATCAAAAAAACATAAAATTACAAATGCTGGAGAAGATATGGAGAAAGAGGCACACTTATTCATTATTGGTGGAAATGTAGAATGGTGCAGCCACTCCGGAAGGCAATTTGGTGGTTCTTCAGCAAACTAGGTATAGAATTGCCTTATGATCCAGCAATTCCATTACTAGGTGTGTAATCAGAAGAACTGAAAGCTAAGACACGAGCAGACATTTGTAGACTGATGTTTATTGTGGCATTATTCATGATTGCCAAGAGATGGAAACAGCCCAACTGTCTATCAGTGGATGAGTGGACAAACTGTGGTATATACACATGATAGAATATTATGCATCTTCAAGAAAGAATAAAGTCACAGAGCATATAACAACATGGCTGAACCTTGAGGACATTATGTTGAGTGAAGTCACCCAAAAACAAAAGTTACAAATACTGTATGGTCTCACTAATATGAACTAACATTAATAAGCAAACTTTGAGAGTTAAAGCTGAGAACCTAAGTTATCAGGAGGTAGAAAGAAGGTAGAGATCAGGCATTTGATGTTGAAGGAGTATAAAATGTTCAATAGGATTGCTTATATAGATCCAGAAATGGATAGCATAATACTATTTGATGGTAGCACAATATTCTGAGTATACTGAATAAAGATGTCTGTAAGTAAAGTTGAAGAGGAAGGCTAGGGACATGTATGACATTAGAAGGAAAGACAGAAGATAAAGAGTGGACTCTATAACTTAGTGAAACCTAGAGCGGTCAATGATGGTGATTAAATGTACAAATATAAGAATGTTTTTACATACGGGAGAACAAATGAATGCCAACTTTGCAAGATGTTGAGAATGGGACAGTATTGGGGACAACATATAATCAATGCAAACTAGAGTCTATATTAACAGTAACATTGTAATATGATTCCATTAATTGTAACAAAGGCAATATACCAAAGCTAAATGTTTATAAGAGGGGTTATGAGGGAGGAGAATGGGATTCTTGGTGGTGGTACTGTTGTCTGATCTTTTTATTGTATTGTATTGTATTTTTATTTTTATTTTATCCTTTTTTATTATTCTTATTTCAATTTTTTTGGAGTAATGAATGTGTTCAAGGGCTGATTGTGGTGATGAATGTACAACTATATGAAGATACTATGAACAATTGCTTGTACACTGTGGATGATTGTATGTATATGAATATATCTCTATAAAATTGCAGTGAAAAATTTACACAGAGGGATACAAGTTCTGGAGAAAATGTGGAAAGAGGGATGTACCTATTCACTGTTAGTGGGGAAGTAGAATGGTGTAGCCAATCTAGAGGGCAGTGTGGTGGTTCCACAGGAAGCTAAGTATGTGGGTGGCATAAGGTCCTGCAACCTCATTATTGTGTATATACTTGAAAGAACTAAGAGCAGGGATACGAATGAACATTTGCACACTGGTGTTTATGGAGGCAATATTCATGATTTGCAGTGGATGGAGGTGGCCTAAGGGCACAACGACTGATGAACAGAATGGTGAACTGTGGTGTATGCATACAATAGAAAATTGAGCAGCTGCAAGAAGGAATGAAGTTGTGAGGCATGCAACTAGGTGAATGGATCTTTTTTTTTTAAATTCAGTTTTATTGATATATATTCACATACCATACAATCAACCACAGTGTACAAATCAAGTGTTCACAAAACCATCATATAGTTGTGCATTCATCATCACCATCAATTTTTGAACATTTTTTTACTCCAAAACAAAAAACAAAAATAAGAATAAAAATAAAAGTAAAAGAAAACACCTATAACATCCCATCCCCTCATCCCACCCTATTTTTCATTTAATTTTTGTCCCAATTTTTCTACTCATCTGTCCATAAACTGGATAAAAGGAGTATGATCCACAAGGTTTTAGGTGAATGGATCTTGAGGACAACATTTTGAGTGAAATAATGTACCCCGACACATCCCAAAGTAATTTGGACAGAGAATAAAAATGTATTTGCAAAGCCCCCTGATGGACTAGGGGAAAATGTGGAAATATTAAACTATCCCACCTGGAGAACTACTGATATTCTCAGAAGCATTGGGGACTACTGATTTATAAGGCCAAACCCTTGATTTTGGGGCCTATCCTTATGAAGCTTGTTACTGCAAAGGAGAGGCTAAGTCTACTTATAATTGTGCCTAAGAGTCTCCCCCAGAAAACTTCTTTTGTTGCTCAGTTACGGCCTCTCTCTCTTAGCCAACTCGGCAGGTAAACCCACTGCCCTCCCCCTACATGGGACATGACTCCCAGGGTTGAGCCTGGACCCGGCATCATGGGACTGAGAAAGTCTTCTTGACCAAAAGGGGGAAGAGGAATGAAAAAAATAAAGTTTTCGTGGCTAAGTGATTTCAAATGGAGTCAAGAGGTCATTCTGGAGGTTATTCTTATGTGTTATATAAATACCCTTTGGAGTTTTTAGTATATTGGAATAGCTAGAAGGAAATATCTGAAACTGTTGAACTGCAACCCAGTAGCCTTGATTTTTAAAGATGATTGTGTAACTATGTAGCTTA
Source organism: Choloepus didactylus (assembly GCF_015220235.1). Taxonomy (NCBI): domain Eukaryota; kingdom Metazoa; phylum Chordata; class Mammalia; order Pilosa; family Megalonychidae; genus Choloepus; species Choloepus didactylus. The sequence continues at coordinate 114,230,503 of NC_051314.1, read as the reverse complement.
CACAGTGTAAGTGTGTGATTGAGAAAACCTTGTGGCTCACCCTCCCTTTATCCAGTGTGTGGACAGCTGAATAGAAAATGGGAACAAAAATTAAATGTATAATAGGTGGGTTGGGGGTGGGATTTAGTGGGTATTCTTCTTCACTTGTCTTTTTATTCCTGTTATTATTTTTTTGGAGTAATGAAAATGTTCACAGCTATATGATGGTACTGTGAACAACTGATTGTACACTGAGGATGATTGTATGGTATGTGAATATATCTCAATAAAATGGAGTATTAAAAAAAAAGATTCGGTGACCTTAAAAAAGGGAATAAGCATAGCACTTAGGTTATAGACAAATAAGAAAGAGCTTTTGAGGTATCTATTACTGGAAACAATAAATTTTAAACAACTATTTTTGTTCTCAGTGAAATTATACAAGGATGTTATAAACAAAAAGTGACAGGTGAAAGAATAAAACAATAGCTGGGGATGGGGAATAGTGCTGGGTCTGATACAGACAGAAATAAAAAGGTAGCAATAAGAAATAAATAACATTTAAGGGGAAAAAATTAATAATGCCAGAGAAAAATTCAAATCTACATGAGAATCAGTACAAAATAAAATCAACAACAGACGCTGAATCAGAAACAGAGAACAAATGTTAAAAGACAAAACAAAACAAAACTCTCCCAAAATGCAGAGGAAAAAGGAAAGGGATAAAGTTGACACAAATAGGTAGACATGGAGGACAGACACTGGAGAAAAACACATGGATACTACTTAGAGTTTCTAAATAAGTAAAAGACATTCAGAGACATAATGGGGGAAGTTCCTGAATTGCAAAAGCCTAATTCTGGGGCTTAAAAAAAATAAATAGCTCCCAGAATTTCCAAGTAAAATTCTTTAAAAGGGGAAAGATGCAGAATACCCACAAAGTAAATATTGGGCTGAATTTAGACTCTTCTATCACAGTATTAAATCTCTAGACAGTGGAATAATATAAATAGACCTTTGAGAGGAGAGGTTTTAGCCTCAATATTTCTATTTACAAGCAGGTAATTGTTCATGCAGGAAAACAGAAAGAGATTTTCAGACATGGAAAAACGCTGAAATACTGCCAATCTATAGTGAATGTAAACAGTAAGAGAAATTTTAAAAGCATTAAAGGAAATCAGTGGAACTCAAGATATTAACTTTTAGTACCTAACTTATATTATAAATAAAAAAATTAAAATAATGTTATTTAACATACCCTTATTGTAAGTGTAACTGGATTACTGTCTTTTGGTTTTTCACTTGGATTAAAGTTTGATTTACCATCTCTTAGGAATTGTGGTTTCAAAATATATCCAGAACCACCATTATCCAAAAATTTCCCATTTTGCAGGTCCATAGGCAGACCAGGGGTCTGGAAATTTAAGGCCACTGTGAGAAAAATTATTTCAACATTTTCAGGAAACAGAAGGTAGAGTTAAAGAAAACATACCACTAAACAAGTCACTGAAATCTAATCATGGATTATACATCTTCAAATGTTCTAAGAGCAAGCGCCATTAGCCTAATAGTACATGATTTTTAAACATTTTCCTCTCACCATGTCTATATTAGCATATGAAACTAAATTGCATAGTTTAATCCACAGATTAAATTGTTTGAGTAAAAATCAAAATGGCACACCATACAGATTACAGAATAGCAATGCACATATCATGTGACATTGAAGAATATATGAGAATGTTAAAAATCAATACATCAAATTCTGAATGGAAAAACACTATGTCACAAACATTCAGATCCAAAGAGCTGCTGCTGTCACTTGAGAAGAAAATGGGAAATAGGTAGAACAATAATGGTTATTAAAATATAGAAATACCTCCATATTGACTAATAAATAGCCATGGCATTCACTACCATCCCCTGTCCCCCTAAGCCCCACACCCCATCCTGGGCTTCACACCACCTCTCTCCTCAACCCTATGGCCTTTGCCACAATCCAGAAGCAAATGGGTTAAAGCCTGGAATTTTCAAGTTAGTGCTATTGCTATACCAGCTGTTCAATTTGGAATAGGAAGAGTCTGATAAGGACAGTAGCAAAGCTACACAGTCTCGTTCACTTTCATGACAATGTATGTAGAAGCCAGTATAAAGTACAAAAGAGAAATAACTTGATTTGGAGAGGCCTTTAGAAATCTTTAAAGCAAAAAAACTTAGTCTTCAATATCCTCATACGTCCAATTTTGGTTTCCTTTTGCCTTTTATCCACCATACACACCCTGTACTAACCCCTCAGGAATTTAATCTCCACATCCCCAACCCTTAGATTTACTGTCTGAAAGCCATTTAGGAATGACTTCAATTCTTGAAACCACCATTATTGCCTGGCCAAAAAATCTCATAAGAAACTCCGTTCCAAATCTGTAAAAAAACACAAAAAAACAAAAACACAAAACACCTTATTTTACCTTACTTTGGCAAACAACTTGAGATCTTATGTAACATACCCATTTGACAACCTATGTTCCAAAATTCTTGAGGATTATAATTAGAGGAGTCCGTTCTTGTTGCCTTGGGATATATTCTGGTAATGAACTTCCTGGTGTGAATAATAAATTCGTGGGCTAAGAAAAAAGCCATTAAAACATTGTGAAAGTTTTCAAATAAATTAGACTACTATTTCTATATATTACGTTCAATAATTCTGACGTATTTTCTTTCCAAAAATATTTGTGATTAATGAAAATCTGAGTAAATCTATGCTGCTTCACAGTGTAATTCACTGTTATTGAAGAGTCAATAATAGTTTTTATTATGCATTTATGTATAGTGATAATTCACAATAATTCACTTGAGAATAAAATGGATCAGATAATTAACATTTTTTTCCACTTCCAAAATGATTTCACTTTGATATAAGAATATATAAAATTCCAAATTAAGTGTAACCATTTTTCCAAAGCAGAAGTAGTATCTTTTCCCAATTTTATTCTTTTTTACTTTGATTTTCACAGTAGTACAGAACCACATCTAAGTCATAAAAAGCTATATGATGACAGTCAAATTAATCACGTTGAATATTTCACAGATTCTTAGGGCTGAAAGAGATCTGAAGGTTGTCCAATTCAATTCCCAACCCCTCGCCCCAGAAAGTTCCCCAAGAATTCAATCAATCTCTGCATCCTTTTGTTGAAAGAGAACTCTATACCATATAAGACCTCTGATTATTTCATGGGTCTTCCTTACTGAGATAATGTCTATGTACTTATAGTATATACACATATAGACATACTCACACACTTATATGTCTATTTAAGCTTCTAAACAGATTCCTTATAAGTTTCTACCAACATGTTTTCTATTTAAATGACTCGAGAACCAAAACCAGTTTACCTCCTTTACCTTAGGAGAACCCTTCAAATTTCTGAACAGATATTTTTCTGACCCAGCCCAACACCACATGCCTGTCCTTAGATAAAACATTCTCTGCATCTTAATTTTTCCCATGTACCCAGTGATAAATGTGAATTATCTCTAAGGACCCTTAACATAATATGACTTTGTTACTTTAGAAATAAAATATGTTTTTATTACAAATGCATTTCATATTCATTTTAGAAAAATGAGAAAATCAACTGAGAAAAAATACTACATAATTGTAACAATTGAAATTGTAATAATTGTTACAATTGTGAGAAAGGTACCACATTAATGCAAAGCATTAATAACAGGCAAAACTATGCTTGTGAGGAGGTATACGTTAACTCTATATTTATCAGCATGATTTTTCCCTAAAACCTACTTCTCTAATAAAAAAAATTTTTTTAAGTCACATGTAGTCTCATCACTCTAATAATTAATGGTATCTCTCTTTCCATTCTTTTGTTGTATGTATATAATCATTTTTTAAAAATTGAATCATATTGTTATTCCCTTATACAAATTACCAACATGCAAATCTTTCTATTTGAATAATATTCACCTACTACATTACATTTAAATGACAAAAATTTTTACACATTTGAAAAATTTTGATTTTTCACTATTATAAACAATGATGCCTACTGTGTTAATAATAACAATGAACACCCTTGCAGCTAAACCATTGCTCACATCATCAGTTATGTACTACTGACTTTTGGTGCAAGAAAAACCTTCCACGCACTCTCCAAGACCTGGATGATGCTGTACATCATGACTCTACTCAAAACTACCCAATCCCTTTCCAAATTTTTTGAAAGTGTTTAATATGATCAACATTGAGAGAAATATAATTACATGTGCTATGCTGAGTAGTTCTGTCCTCATGAAAAGCAACTAAAACCATCCAATAGTTTGGAGGACTAGAAGTCTAAAAAGCAGGTCATTCAAACTCTCTTGACCACATGCCAAAGTAAGGAACACTTTTAATATCACAACCCAGCAAATGTATACACATAGACACACAGACACACACATTCACACAACACACAACTGTTTCATAAAACAATACTTATTCTACTACATACAAGACATTCTTCTCTATTCTACTCTAGGCCATTTACTCTACTCAACTCAATTCTACTCTACTCATTATTTTAACAGTAGTCCAGACTTACTTAATTGAATTTTTTTGTTACAACCCGCAGTTTACAAAAACAAACAAACAAGAAAGGCCCTTAAAGTATCCAGGGTCTAGCAGGCAGTTGTGGAAGAGATAAACTAAAGTTAACCTCAAAACCCCTGAGCACTAGTGGCCAGTCCAATGAGGTCAACCAACAAATATATGACAGTCTGCATTTCCAAACAGCCAACAGCTTCTCTCATGTCGATTATAGCTGCCTCTCTTCTTGCCATGGTGTTTCTACATAGGAACACTTATGGTCAATTGCAATGTTTTGAGAAGTGTTTGGAGAGTCCCCAGCTGTTGAGTTCATTGCCTGTCCCTTTTTGGGGGGGATATCCCCCACCATATGAGTCTAAGAAGGCGGTATGGTCCACTTTCCATTTTCTCTCCCAGTCCTTGTTCCATCTTGGGCTCAACCAAACAGAACAAGCCACCTCAGGTTTAGAATCAGAAGACAGTGATGCAGAAACAAGACGCAGCAACAGAATGGTGCCTCCAGAGATGTACGGTGCACACTTTGCTTTCTGGGGGCCTGAACTGGGTGCCGTTTCCTCCCTCTCCAACATGCTAGACATATAGCCCCCAGGTCTAATGAACTTTCAGAGGACTACTGAATCCACAACGTCCACCCCGTCTCCACTGTCACTGCCATAAGCCTTCCTCATCTCCTTCCTGCCTGAAGTCTTGCCCTTAGGCTGCCATCAGAGGCATCTTCCAGAAATACACAGTGCATCATGTGAAGCCTTAGATGTCAGTCTTTCTCCTGCACGCCTTTGCTTCTCTGCCAACCTCTCCAGCTTTGTCACTCATTTTTCTCCCATGGAAATTGCTTATGACAGACAGTCCACCAAAATGTCCATACTGGACATTCTCAATAAAAATTTCTTGACTTAAAGAAGTTAATGATTAAGTTCTGTAAAATCATACTTAATGTAACCTGAGGCATATAACCCACTTTTTACTTAATGTCAAAATATATTGAAATGTTATGACTCCATGGTATTATTGACCAATTTTGACACCTTAGCAGTGAATAAAACTTGTTTAAAAACTTTATCTGTTTGAATCATAAGAATTTACCTCTCAGCTTTAAAAGTTTTCGGGCTCGTGCCTCCCCAATAGAATTATTTTCATTAAATTGCTGATACATCCTTGAATGTTGAAAGGTTCTGAACTTCTCAGCTTTAGTATAAATGACAAGATCAGATAGAGCCAGAGCTATTTTTACCTTCGAGGTCTAAAAATACAATACAGTAATTTTGCATTTTTGCATTAATTGTTTGAAAAATTTCTTTTCCAATAAAGAAAATGTCCTTTCAAATCTATTATTTTAGGTTTTCCATAATATTGTCTTCTCAAAAACTATTTGGGTTAAGTCACCATATTTATTTTTAATGACTATATTATTTAATGCTAATATAAAATAGTCTAAGTCTAAAACCCCATATAATGTAATATGCATTGAGGATGGCAATTATTACTATATCCTTCTCTTCTAAAGATACCAGTTTATCCTCATGACATAGAAATTTAAGAGTATCAATCATGAGTAAGTGTATTTCCATTTTTATCTAATATCTTGGAATAATTTCCATGATATAGTAGACATTTCCTGTTTTACAGCCCAGCATCCGTTTCTTCTACACTTTGGTGAACGTGGGATCCCCAAGTTTTGTTTTAGGGAAACCACTCCTTGTTCATGCTCCATCCATGTGCTTGGGTACAGATCATGCAGATCAGGCCTGGCTAACCATAGTTTTGCATTCCCCTAGCAACAGTAATGGGTTCAAGGCTGTGCACATCACTGATCACAGTCAATGCACAATAAAAAAAATCACTGGGTTTGCTGGGAGATAAACAAGCATTCCACTAGATTTGAACCTGAAAGGATATAATGCTGAAGCTTCTACAACAATCTTGGCAACAACGCAGAAACAGTGTGGCCAACCTTGGGAAGACAGTTGCTGCAAAGGAGAGGCTAGGCCTCCCTATAATTGTGCCTAAGAGCCTCCTCCCGAATGCCTCTTTGTTGCTCAGATGTGGCCCTCTCTCTCTACCTAAGCCAACTTGAAAGGTGAAATCACTGCCCTCCCCGCTACGTGGGATCAGACACCCAGGGGAGTGAATCTCCCTGGCAACGTGGAATATGACTCCCGGGGAGGAATGTAGACCCAGCATCATGGGATGGAGAAAGGAAATGAAATAAGCTTCAGTGGCAGAGAGATTCCAAAAGGAGCCAAGAGGTCACTCTGGTGGGCACTCTTACGCACAATTTAGACAACCCTTTTTAGGTTCTAATGAATTGGGGTAGCTGGTGGTGGATACCTGAAACTATCAAACTACAACCCAGAACCCATGAATCTTGAAGACAATTGTATAAAAATGTGGCTTATGAGAAGGGACAGTGGGATTGGGGGGGCCATGGGGATCACACTCCCATTTGTCTAGTTTGTGGATGGATGAGTGGAAAGGTGGGGGAAGGAAAGAAACAAACAAACAGACAAGGGCGCCCAGTGTTCTTTTTTACTTTAGTTGCTCTTTTTCACTTTAATTATTATTCTGCTTATTTTTGTGTGTGGTAATGAGGGTGTCAGGGATTGATTTTGGTAATGAATGTACAACTATGTAATGGTACTGTGAACAATCAAATGTACGATTTGTTTTGTATGACTGCATGGTATGTGAATATATCTCAATAAAATGAATAAAAAAAAAAAGTGTGGCCAAAACTGGAGACAGAAATAAAATTCTGTTGGTCTTGTTTGAGACACTATGCCAAGTCATGCATGAAATTAGAATTCCTTCCCCTGAAGTTTTCACTTACGTGAGCTGGTTAACTCCCATTTTACTTAAACCACCTAGATTGGTTTTGTGTCACATGCACCCAAACACAACTTTTGTCATGTTGGATGATATGCCCAAAATACTATCAATTATAGAAACTGATTTTCTCATACATCTCTTCCAGAGACCTGATGCCATTCATCTATATACACTGCAGAATGCCTACTATATAAGGGCACATACGAAATGTTTCTCAACCTTAGAGAAAAAAGTTTAAAACAACTAACACAGGAAAAGAGATAAGTTTTTAAATTTCTTTTCCACTGCCAATTTTTCTAAGTATAATTTAAATTATAGACTAATTTTATAAAGAAGAAGATTTTTCTTTCCAAAATATTATTCTGCACCAAGAATATTACAAAACTCTTCAATCACGTATAAGATTTTCATAAAGCATCATCTCACCTTTCTCTTGAAAAGTGTTAATCCACCTGCCTTTTTTGTATCTCCTTCCTTTTCTTGAGTTTCTTTTACCAGAAAAATATCAGATGCATCAGAGTCTTTGTATTCATCCTCCTCCTCTTCTTGTTCTGTTTCTTCTTCTTCGCATTCCCCTACCTGGCCATGTGTATCAGAACCTCTCCTCTCCCGGGTTTCCTTTAAGGTTCCTATTTTTTTGTTTTTAACTAATATTTTGAATTTTAATGCCTACAGAAACAATTTGGTAGAGAGATACAATTACATATTTATGGATAAGTTTGTATCGTAACAGTCATTGTGAAGTGTTTCATCCTATTTTCAATTAGCCCTCAGTAGTAAGGTAAGTGAGAGCCCCATTAGGATAAAGACATCTTTTTTCCATACCCCTTATTCATACCCTAATAGAAACCAGCAATATTATGGCATTGACCAAAATTCACTAAAAAATAAGCCTACTTTGAATAAAACCTACAGTAGCTCCATTTTCTTTTCTTTTTTTTCCCCCACATTCCACAAATAGCCACTTTTCCAAAAATGTGAAATACATGAAAAGCATATATATGTTTAAAATGCCTGCCATGTTGTTGAAGCTGGAATTTTACAACTTCTAGTAGTAAATGCTTCAGGTCATCATTCTCTTACTCACCAGGAAAAAGTAGTAAATGAGTTCAGGTTTATAAAAGTGTCTATCACAGTGTCTGGCATCCAGTATAATTAAATTTAAATTAAACATTTGTACAACCCCCTTCCAATTTCAACTATATTACATTGAAGCATCTTTAACTTAATATTCCCTGCAATCAAAATTAGGAGGATGGCAAAATTGATCATCAGTATCACCCGTTCTAAATCCAAAGCTTTCTGGATCCCTTCTTTCACTTAGCTACCCCTGTCCTTTTAAAAAATTCATTAACAAATATTTAATAAATACACTTAATAAATATTATTTAATAAATATATAATAAACATAATTTAATAAATATATTTATTAAGAACCCAGAGGAAAGGAGTAGAGAGGGAAGAAATGCAACCATTCTCTGTCATATATAGAATAATTAAACTCCTCTCCCACTTAAAAAAAAAAAGTTCTCTCTTTCCTAGCCTTTGCCTGCAGGGCCTGGAGTCAGGGAAGAGCCTGGGGCTGGATTTCAATTGCCCACAGCCATAGCACTGCTAAACTATAGATAATGATGAAATCTGGATTTTGAAGCAAAGTCCTTTCCTTTAAGGAGCATGGACCATCTCTTCCCTTTTGACAGCCTCAGATAGGCATTCAATTTACTGCATTATCTTGGGCCTTCTTTCTTTTACCATGTCCCTCATGTTACTTTCTAGTATGGAGCTTTGCAAAGTATGTTCTGCAACTACATGCATCAAAAGGACCACCTGGGTGACTGTTAAAGGGACAGATTCCAGGGATCTACTTCAAAATTAGGGTATCAGAATCTTTAACTGAGGGGCTGGAACTATGCCTCCTTCACAAGACTCCAGGCAATTATTTTGCACACTTCTACTTCAATGAAAGCTAAATATATGAATGCTAAAGAAAAAAAAAATAGATGTATATATAATAGGAGGAGGGATTCTATTCCTGAAAGCTAAAAATTATTATAATATCCTGAATTAGACCATGACTCTTAGATTTTATCTTGGATGGTTTGTTCCCAGCATTTTGCACAAGTTCTTTAAAATATCCTTTCTATCACAATTAAACACATTTGTCTGTCAGCATTCCTATAAGTAAACAACTCACAGGTTTTCCATTTATTCAGTAATTTACTTTTGTCTGTCTCAATTATAACATGAGCCCTACACTTCTTGTTACTAGTATCACACTTTCATTTTCACATTTTCCACTTATTTAAATGAAATGAGGGAAAATATAAAGAAATAATGGTAAGTTACAAAAATATGGCTAACATATCAAAATGATGGCCTTGTCAAAACAAAACTATTGGTTGTTGGACAATACTATCATGCAAAAGTCAAACGTTCATTTATCACCTGATCAAATTTGGGGTAAGGAGAATGGACCAGCAATGGAAACATGAAGTCATAGAATGAAGAAAGCCTAAAGAATGTGGTGTTACTGAAGAAAATATTTCAAGGAAAGGAAGAAGGGGTCCACAGTATTGATTATTGCTGAGGGAACAAGTCAGATGAAGCCTGAAATAGATGCATTAGGCTTATCAGTAGGAATGGCATGGATAGCCACAGTGAGAGAAGAGCCTGTGCAAGAGGAAGGCTGATTGGGCAGGCTGGGGGGAGATGAGGGGATAGAAATGCAGGCTGTGAGAGGGAAGAATTGAAAAAAAAAAAAAAAGATGTAGCTAGAGAGGACATGAAATCCTGAGCGTAGGGGTCAGGTACTTTTTTAAACCAAATACTTGAGTGTGCTCAAATGAAGATGGAAAGGAGTCAGTAGAGACAGAAATTGAAAAAAAAAAAAAAAAAAGCAGTAGAAAAAAGGGAACCTGCCACCCAAGAGATGAGAGATTAGGTATGGACTCTAATCTGTTTATAGCTAGGATCTTTTCCCTCTTTCTTAGTCTTTTGCCTACAAAACATAACACGTCTTACAACGTAATATTAATTGACTTTAAACTTTGGACTCATGAGGCATGGTACACAACTAAAATGTGGATTTCTACATATATCTCCATATTGTCTCTTTCCCAAAATATATTCACCTAAATGCTCACAGGAACATTTCCTAGGCAACACATTGCAGTGATACATCTTTAAAAACTATCAAAACTAAGCATTTTCATTGATCTTTAATTCCATTTCATGGGCCAATATAATAGGGACATGCTTTTTGTTTTTTCTTAACCAGAACTTCTCAGACCAAAAGTTACCTCTGGTGAAGGCAGTTTGTCTGGAAAATCATCAAGTATATCAGAAAGCAGAGTATCTCCCAAAATAGTCTGCAAATTGTCTGCCATCACTTCTTGTTGGGAGGGGGAGCAGTGATTTTCTAAAGAGAGCACCACTGGGTAGTCAGATGTCTAAAAAATTAATCATTACTAAGGTTATCGATCAGAACTTCTAAATAATTTCAATGCTATTAATATGAGCACTTAATCAATGTTAAAACTTAATTCTAATGGTCAGTAGCTTTGCAAAATAATTATGTATTCTTTAAACTGCAAATACTTTTTGAGTTTGACAAAACAGGACCATTAAATCTGTATAAAAGGAAAACTATTGCTATTTGCACTGGCGTTACAGGCAGCAGCTGAAGCATTCCTACTTGTTTAAATGAATCATGGTATACCATAGAAAGGAATGATGTAGATCCATTTAAAAGGTGGTAGAGCTATATATACTGCTATAGAAAGTTATTTATGATATAGTCTTATGAAGAGAAGCAAGTGGCCAAAGAGTAAGATTCTCTATTTTTTTTTAAGTACATATATATGTTTATGTAGATATTTTAAAATATGAAGATGTTAACACTGGTTAGCTAGGGGAAATTTTAATTCTCTACTTCATAGCTTTCAGTTTTAAGTTCTACAATCAAAATGTATTGCTTTACAATTAGAAACAATGATAAAGATAGTTCCAGTTTTTTATAATAAAGGAGGGGTCTTAAAGTGAAGGTGATTCTTTACAAAGGTATTTTCTGCCTTTTATCACTACTGTAACTTCTCAATTTATCACAAAGTAGAGAAAAAACGTATAGTGGGGTCCTATTCAAACTTTTTTCTTTGATTTGTTTTCATATGTAATTATCAGGACTTAAATTTATCAACTTGTAAGCAAACCAGGGAATTGCAAGGCCTGCTATGTTATCATAGCCCCTGGATCAGAGACATGATATGACGCCTTTTTAAAACGATGACTGTATTAATTGCCTGTGGCTAATGTAACAAATTACCACAAATTTGATGGCTGAACATACCAGAAGTCTCTTCTCTCATAATTCTAGATGCCAGAAGTCCCAAATCAGTTTCATGGGCTGAAATCAAGATGTCAGCTGGAGACTAGAGAAGTGTCTGTTCCTTGCCTCTTCCAGTTTCTGGTGACTGCCAGCATTCCTTGGTTTGTGGCTGCATGGCTACAACTGTGTATCCGTCTCCACATTGCCTTCTCATCTCTGTGTGTATCAAATCGCCCCCTACCTCCCTCTTATAAGAACACATGTGATGGCATCTTGAACCCATCCAGACAATCTAGGATAATCTCCCCATCTCAAGGTCCTTGACTTAATCACATCTGCAAAATCACTTTTTCCAAAAGGGGATTAGAACCTGAGGTTTTGGAAGGTCCTTATTCAGCTACTCTAACAACTTTCCCATCTAGTCACATACATACACACATTGAATCCCTCTCACATCAGCAGATATTTCTAATATATATCATATTTTCCCCAATATAATAAGTGGTTTTGAGAACAGGCAAAGTGATGGCCTACCTAGCAGGTGGATTCCTTGATTAGACCCTGATTTCACTCTTTAGGAAGAGCTCAATATTTTGTCTTCTGTAGTCCTTGACTTCACCCTCTGGAAAGGTCCTCTTATCCATTATCCTCCTTGAATACATCTAAAGCATTGAGGAGACTGCTTTCCTTCAGCGCAAGCAGATTTTGCAGCCCACTCCTTAACCAAGGATTGTTTTAAGTTTCACTCAAAAGTTGGGCTTATGGTTTGCTTGGCATGATAATTCCCTCAAAAACTTAGTGTATTTCTTATATATTTGTTTCCAGTAAGTTGCATGTGCCAATAACTATACCCAAAGTTCTTTACTACTCATAGTTCTCAAGTCTATTTTACTTCATTGCTCCCTCATCTCCATGCCTCTTTCCCAAATTAATAAGAACTATCAAGAGTTCAATCTGATCTTTGCTGCAAAACTGATTTCCCGTGTTCAACTGAGGGGTCTGATTGATGTTTGTTGTGCGAAGCCTTTTTTCATCCTATGTCTTACCCTTTGGAACCTAGAAGCTGTAGGCATTTCCATCCCTGCAAAGCCTTTGTATTTTTAGACTGTCTCTAGTTCCTTTTATTTCCTTAGTTACCCAACCTGAATGACGTTAGGGAGTTAGCTATGTAAACATTTTGGGGAAGAGTATTTCAGATAAAGGGAATAACAAGTACAAAGGCCTTGAGATGTGCAAGCAAAGAGTATGGAGGAGAGAATGGCCAAGTGAAGAAGAGAGAGAGTAGCAAGAGATGCCAGAGTGGTGACAGGAAGCCTGGTCATCTCGGACTGTGCAAGCCATGGAAAGGATTTTAGCTTTTATTTTGAGTGGGATGGCAAGACATTGACAGTTTTGAGAAAGAGAGTGACGTGATCTGACTTACCAAAAAAGTCACTCTTTTGATACGTTGAGATGAATAAAGGGAGAAATGGGTTCATCAGATAAGAGTCCTTTTGAGATCATCACGGTGAGAAGTGATAGTGTTTGGCCAGGACAGCAGCAGTGAATGAGGAGAGGGGTTAAATTCAAGATATATTTTGAAGGTAGAGCCAACAGTATTTACTGAAGAACCACCTGAGGAATTTGAGAGAAGGGGTGGAGGGTTAAAATTGATCATGATGATTTTAGCCTGAGCACATGGACATTGCCATCAACTGCGATGGGGAAGACTGCAGAAGGAGCAGAGTTTGGAGAAAGAGGAATATTTGGAGCTTAAATTTAAGCATGTTAGGTTGAATATGCCTGTTAAATATCCAAGTGGAAATGTCAAATAGGTAGCTATATTTATTGATGTTGAGTTCAAGAGAGAAGTTGGGGCAGAGACACAAATTTAGAAATCAACAGAAATTAGACACCTAAAAGAATCAATACCATAGTATTATATTTCATATTGATAGAATTTTTTCACATTTGATATTTATGTTTTGTGAATATTTAATATTTTATACTCCATTTATAACATGTAAAGGAACAACTGATTTAAAATTGTGATTTTAAGTTTATGTTTACAAATTATGTAATGTATTGAAACACTTAAGAGAACATTAAGTTCATTACATTTGTAAGTTTATTAGATGTACATTATTTAAAATCTCAAATTTTGTTTAAGTGAGACAACTGAAGTACCTACGAAAGTAATCAAATATATTAAATTTACAAAACCAATTTATAATATCTGCAGATACTTCATTTTGTAAATGGAACTAAATATTATTCAAAGCCCTCTTAAAATTGAATGACTGCTAAAACCTGTTCAATTTAAAGAATAGGATTTGTGAGGTGAACTTAGATTCTCCAGGAAGAAGTATATCTTTGAATCCATAACTTTAAAAATTTGAATAATAGTTTTAAAATGGAAAGGAAACTTCTGAACGTTCTTTGCTGTACCACAATTTCTGCTGCCATAGTCACCGAAAATGTTAACACATTTTATGCCTTGAGAGTGAAATAGATAAATATTGGTAAAATATTTACTGTCATCTATACCAGTATTTCTCAAACTTTTTTATCATAATGCATGGTAAGAAATATATTTTACATCGTGACATAGAACATACACATATCACATATGTGTGTTTGTGTGTATATATATGTATATATATATATATATATATATATATATATACACACACATATATGTACACCCTTACTACATGAGGTTAACTTTGATCAGTTGTCCTTTAGCTACACACCACTTTTATTTCTTTCTCAACTAAGAGGTCATGACTCAAAATTTGCAATATCATTGATCAAAACAAAAACCAGGCATTACAGGATTTTAAAGCAAGTAAATTATAATTGATTCCACATAAATAACTACAATTTAACAGACATGCACATACCATGAACGCATATTTGTGTATCACTTGGATAACAGTTTTAAACAGAATCTTGCTGGTGAGTGTGTAGCCATGGTATACAACAGGTTCATTTTGGGCTCCATCCCAGCAGTCGATTTCTAGACAACGGCATCCTTTCACAAGGGCACTACCAAAATTTAAACAAAATAAAGCGTCACTCCTAGATCATTAAACATGTAAACCATTGTGTCAAGACATTCCAAAGACAATTTGTGATTTTGTAATAAATGCATAAATGAGTCCATGATGAAGACAAGATTTGAATCTTGAGATATGAATAACATAAAAAAGAAGGAAGAAGGGAGGGAGGAAGGGCAAACCAACTGTGAGGTCCACAACTCTGCTACTCCGTTCTAGTCAAACGCTCTGTTCTTTACTGCTCTCCAATCAAGGCTTGGTTTACAAGTAAGCAAAGACAACATGGCCACCAAGTTGGCGCTTGGAAATATCCCTACTCCCCACCCAGAAGCCTTTGTTTATGTGGTGTCTCCACTGTTAAAGGCAATACCACTGAAATGAGGTAACACTCAAAGCCTTCTCAGAATAATGAAATGTCTTAATGAAATTTTATCTGATTCTTTCCTCATATCAGGTTTTGGGGGGGTGGAATATGAGGTAGGAAAGGGAGAAAAGAAAATAAAACAGAAAAATCATGACAATACTTGTTCCATGGAGAAGATGTTGGAAGCTAAATAGAGAATCTGATGGCTCTAGAAACAAACTATCTACTTAACCATTTTATGTAAGGCCATCTCTAAATCCCATCCAAATAAGAGCTAAGGAAAGTTAAGATTTATGCACAGGCAGCCTGAATTCCTGAGAATCTATGTCTGCCTGACTCAGCTTCACTAGGAGAAAAGTGTGAAGTGGCTGCCTTAGAATGCAGTTAAGTTCACAGCCTTATCAGGACTGCAGAAAAGATACTTTCTAGTTCTGCTAATATCTAAGACTGGATTAGATTTTTCCACCTATCAAATAAATCTCAGTTTCTTGACCTAGATATAAATTCTAACCCAGGCTCATAAATCAGTGTACCCACTAATTTTAATGGAATTTTCCTTGTTCTTAACTGCAAGAGTGCTGTTGTAGATCTTTGTTAACACAAACTTTTATTACTTAAATTGAGTCAATTGGAGCTAATTGCTTTCAGATTTTTCACTGACTTTAACACAATGAATGCACACAAATAAAGATGCATCAAAACCCTCATCAACAACCCAGAGCAAGTCATTGTATGCCATCATGAAATAGATTATTTTTTGCTACAAAATACCAAGAATTCACCAAAATTTGTAGAAGGCTAGAAATGGTTTTATTAATTTGTGTAGAGGTATATAAAGTCATAAGATGAATATTTTTATTTCATATATAATGTGTATGTGTGTGTATATATATATATTTCATACATGCATACAGTTGTTATGTTGAACTGAACACACCTTTCTTCTCGTCTTATTTTCTATGTGAACCCAGCCTTACGTGGAGCTGTGTGCCAGTCATAGTTCCCATACCCACAAGATGTTGCAGCATTTAGGATTGTGGACTCTGAATCCTGCAAGGCCTAGTTATGCCTTATGCTCTAAGTTCTATCGGAGCAGGAACTGAAATTTCCGTCTTATAAAGAATTTTTCAATTTTAGTAGAGTCTCTAAAAATATTGTGTTCTTATTAGAAAAAGAAAAAATGAGAATTTTATGATGTGGGAAGAAAAGTGGAAGGCAGACAATTGATGTTCATCCCACAATTCAACCTTGGAAGAGATAGAACTGAATCAAAGGAGGGCTTACTTTAAACACCAGGATCTTAGAATTGATGTTCATATATGAGGGAAGAGGGGAAAGAAGTCCCTTACCATACATAGAGATATTTTCCCTTAGAAAATCAAGTTAACACTTATTTTCCAAGAGGTATATTATATACTAGGGCACTTTCGCCTTCCAGAAAACATTTGGCTATGTCTGGAGACATTTTTACTTGCCCTAACTGCAGAGAGGTATGCTACCGGCGTCCAGGAGGTAGAGGCTGCTAAACATTCTCTAGTATACAGGAAAGCTCCCACAACAACAACAAAATGATCTGCTTCAAAATGTCAAGAGTTTGAGAAACCCTGCCCTGAGCTGTAATAACCCGGAGACCGGGGTGCTGTCCCAGCATCAAGCACTTGATACATAGTAACTCTTCCAAACAGAAGCACAGAATTTCAAAATGGACCCTAAGAGCAAATGGAGCTCTTAATTCCAGTTTTTCTTTTGGGATCATACTGAGTCAACTTTTTAGGGAGTTCACTAAAGCATGATTTAGGCAGGAGTGTAGCTGAGAAAAGATAAAGTAATTATGACAGCAAGTCAAGGTGCTGAATTCAGAAAAAAGGGGCTGTATGTTCTCTTGGGAACAACACAGATGAGAAATGGAAGGAATCTGAGGGGATAGGGCAGTAGAGAGGAAGAGAGTTGATGAATCTTGGGGGCTTCACCAAGACAATACGAAAGTATAAAATTAATTAACTAATTGGTTCTTCTTTCAGGTTTTTTGTTTATTTTGTTGTTAAGACCATTTTTGTTTTGTTTTTTTAAATGCATACTGCTTTACTCAGGCATTGTAGCCATGTACTATAATATAAAACTTCAGAGCTTTGCTAGTCCACTTGTCCTTGTGTTGGAATAATGGACCTAGGACACTCTGATAAGGAAATCCTGCCTGGTCCATAAATATTTCCAGGGAGAGTAAGCTGGTCACCTTATTTTAGGCACAAGTCCTAAATTTGGCTGTTTTTATAGAATTCTAACTGAATGTATTTCTTAGATGGTAGATTAATTTATTTAGATTTTAAATTGGATAAGATTCAGTTTGTTTATAAAGCTTGTTAATTGCAATGAAAGGACGTTTGCTTTGCCCTCTCCTTAGTGCATTGTCAGAGTATATTGCCTTGCCCTTATCATTAATATAGAATTTTGTTACTCTAGGGTGCTACAAAAGAATAATCTTGAACTCACAGCTAGAAAGAGAGAAAAAAAAAGAAAATGTTATAAAAACTTGGTTAGGGAAGAAAACTTTTCATGAAGGACAACCTAAGTAGTACTGATTCTTGCTACTCTTGCAGATAGTTTTAATTTTATCCTTAGATGGAGCCAATCTTACAAAACTGCATATTCGGACTACATAGTTTAGTCCCCAGCAAAGATGTTCAAAGTGGATTGCACACTGTCATTATGCAAACTGTATTCAGAGGTGTTCTCTACTGGTGGTGTTGAGGCCTCACTCCACTATTTCACACTGAGTCATCTTTTGAAAAATGAAGAGGGGAAATTTCTCTCCCATTGGGTAAAAAAATGCTCCACTTCTGAGCAACTGTTTTGTTTTATATTGTCATTGTAAATCTTATAACTAACCCTGTTTCTCTCTTGGCTTGGGCTTTAAGAAAGCTTAGAGGTGACTTTCTGGCCCCATTCTAGAAATTGTATAGGACTTTGCAGTATGAAATCCTTACTATTAATTGTATTTCTTCTATTTATCATTAAAACCTTCCTCAAATTCTTCCTATAAACTATCAGTGTATAGAATATCATTTTTATTAATGGTATGTTTCTTTAAATTGTGTATGTTACATTAGTTTTTCTGGTTGAAGTTTAATTTCAGCTGGCAATAAAACTGAGGGGACCTTCATGAATTAAAAGGCTTAATCCTATGGGGCAGGTAATATTTGTTTTCTTCTGTTAAAGGTGAGGAAGTCAAGACACAAAGAGGTTGTATCTGTCACATAACTAAAAAGTGAGGGAAAAGGGAGGAAAGATGAGTGCCAAAGACCAAGAACTTAAAAACTGGATTATAGCACCTCCCACGAGCAGAGAAATTTTGAAAGACTCACATTCTAAGACTATTTCTTCCTCAGGTGGGCTAAAGAAACAGGGGAATAAATACAATTATATTTAAATATAAATTTGCAGTTAGGTAGAGTATTTCTTCAAATTTAAAATTAATTTTCTGTACTTACAAGTAGATCTGTTTTAAATGTATATTTTCTCTCTTTTAAAAAATTAAGATACAAAAGTATGAATAGAAATTTCTACAATTAAATTATGGCTGTAATTTGGGCTGTCTTCATAGTATGCTAAATGGATACATTTCTGAGCTTATGGAATTATTATTTACCTAGATTTTAAATTGGAGAAGTAGCAATGCTTATTCATACTGTTATCATGAGATTACAGGATATTTTTCTATCTATAATTTTTCCTCAAGTAATATTATCAGGACATATGGCTTTATATATCACCTATATGCTGATGACTTCCAATTCTGTTTTTCCAGTCTAGGTATTACTTCTGAATTCCAGAGGCATATACCCAATTGACTATGTGACCTAACCCTCTGATAACTAATTGATATCTCAAGCTAAATATGGGGAACAATGAACTCTCACTTTCGCCTCACACCGTGCAATGTACTCTTAGCATCACCTTCTCAGTCAATGGTAGCAACATACATTTGATCAGGCTAAAAATCTTGATTGTTTTTTTGCCCCGACACCTCTCTTGAAATCAGTACAAAGTATTTTTGGCTCTACCTCCTCCAAATATACTAAATTCAACCACTTATCATCATCTTGAATGCTGTCTCGTAAATCTAATTCACCATCATCACCTGGACTACTACAACATCTTCCCAAATCGTCTTCCACCTCCACTTTTGCCCTGTCAGTTTTTCCTCTACAGTAAAGAGTAAATGAATTTATGACACTCTCCTAAGGAAAACCTCTCCAGTGGCTTCCCAATGTTACTGGAATAAAATTCAGTCTCCTTTCTACAGTCTATAAGACTGTCATAAACTGATCCCACATAACTCTGCAGACTCATCTCCCTTCACCCTCAGTTTGCTTGTTTGTGGTCACACCTGCTGTCTTTCTCTCAGATGAACCTGCCAAGCACTCATTTCTTCCACTTAGTATGATCTTCCCACCAGATCTGTCCAAGGCTTCCTTCGAAGACAGGTCTTTCCTGACTCTTCAAGGAATGTAGCACCCTCCACTCCATCCCATAGTCACTTTCTATAGCATTACTCTAGTTGGTTTTCTCCTTATGGCTCATCAGTCCCTGAAAATATTTATTTCTTTATTCTCTGTGTATTCACAAAAACACATAGCAAATGACAGTAGTGGCTTTGCTAATCTTGTTCACCACTGTATCCTAAAACTAACTAAACTGAAGCTCAGTAATGGCATGATACATTGTGGAATGTAAAATTGGTGATGCAGGCATGGATTATTTTTAATCTATATAAATTATTTTGACATATTAATCCATATAAATCATTATTTGTAAGTGCCAAATCACATGATTTTCTTTATTTATTATGCATTGGCTTTACTCATAGCATTGTGCCCAGGATACCTGGAAATTAGTTTTAATATTTCCAATTTCCTGCAGGAAGTATTCAAATTTTTCAGGAAACTTCAGAGGGGAGAGGGGTTCAGCAAGTGGGATTGGAAGGAATAGGTATGATACTAATACGTAGAATAGATTATGTTGCCACTTCATCCAAAAGTTGAGTCTCCAAGATATGCACAAATCAAAACCTATCATCCCCACATGTTTGGGTAAGCTCTTACTGTCCACTCCTGTCTATTGAGGTAAGACACAACCAGAAGCTTCCAAATGTTTTAAAATTTAATATATTTAAAAATCAAAATAAATACCTTACATATCCCCAAAGGTCACTTCTTCCCAATAACTGATCAGATATCAAGTATGTATTATGTGAACTTGAGATAAAATAATCATTTAATGGCTGAGTCATATCTTGATAAACTTTTTTACACTCATTTTTAAATAGTAAACATTCAGTTGAATCCATGTATCTTGTAAAACCTTCAAATGACATCGCCTGTTGTTTCTTCACTATAAAAAAATCAGCAAAAAGAATACAGGAATAGCATTAGCAATATAAAAATTGCATCTCACTTATAAACTTATTCAGTAGTAGATCATGTTTCTAAAATATTCATTTACAATTAACATTAACACCATTTCTAACTTTTCCTTGGAAACAAATTTTTCTAGTGAATACTCAGTTCTCCATATCAACATTCAAGTAAAGAATACATCATATAGTTATTTCTTTTTTATGTTTTAAAAACACATATGAGAAAAGTACACATTACATAGATCAATGAATTTAGACAAACTAAACACCTGGGTAACCAGCATCCAGATCAAAAGAAAGAACATTGTAGCATCCCTACCTCCTGCTAATTTTCCAGTCCCTTCCCCCCAACCCAAAGTCTATCTACTCATCTGGGTTCCAACAGCACAGATTAGTTTTCTCTGGTTTTTGTACTGTATATAAATGGATTGATAACCGTATGTACAATTTGTGTCTGGTTTCTTTTTTGCAACATATTTCTAATTTTTATTCCCAGAACTGCATTGTTCACTCCATTGCTGTATAGTTTTCCACTGTGTAAGCATACACCATGTATTTATCCATTCTGATGACATTTAGATAATTTCCAGTTTGAGGCCAGTACAAACAGTGCTGCCATAAACAATCAGTATATGTCTTTTTTCCCTTTAAAATATATACAGTTCATTTTATCCAAATAATATATGTACATGGTTCAAAAAGTCAAATAGTACTACAAGACTTATGATGAAAAATAACTGTCCCCTGCTTTACCCCTTCACCTCCCCCATTAGTATATATATTTTGTGCTTATTTTATTACTCATCTGCCCATACATTGGATAAAGAGAGTGTCAGTCACAAGGTTTTTGCAATCATAACTTCCCATGATAAATGCTATCTAGTTATACAGTCATCATCAAGAGTCAAGTCTACTGGATTACAGTTCAATAGATTCAGCTATTATAATACACCACAAACTAAAAAGTAATATCTATGTAATGCATAAGAATAACCTCCAGAATGACCTCTCAACTCCATTTGAAATCTCTTATCCACTGAAACTATTTTGTTTCATTTTTCCCCCTTTTGGTCAAGAAGATTTTCTCAATCCCACGATGCCAGGGCCAAGGAGTCCTGTCCCATGTTGCCAGGGAGACTTGCACCCCTGGGAGTCATGTCGCACATAGGTGGGAAGGTAGTGAGTTTATTTGCAGAGTTGGCTGAGAGAGAAAGGCCACATCCAAAACAAAAGAAGTTCTCTAGGGATGACTCTCTTAGGCATAATTATAAGTAGGCTTAGCTTCTCTTTGCAGAGATAAGTTTCATAAGTGCAAGCCCCAAGATCGAGGGCTTGACTTATCCAATTGGCAGTTCCTAATGCCTGCAAGAATAGCAGGAATTCCCCATGTAGGGAAGTTTAATATTTCCACATTTTCCCCCAGTCCTTCAAGGAGACTTTGCAAATATTTTTTTATTTTCTGCCCAAAATATTCTGGGGTATATTGAGGTATTACATTAATCTGTACTGAATAACAAGATCTCATTCTCTATTCTAGTTTCCATGTAATTATGTTGTTCAGATAAACTGACTCTACAGGTTAAATTAGATAGTGTGCTACAGACAATATAAATTTTATGCCAAATGAACATCTCAAGTAAAAGTTAAAACTCAGGAATATATGTGACTGGTGTAAGAGTTTACAATCTAGGAATCTTTACAATATGCCTTATTGAATATTCCGTACTCCTGCATCGTCAATTGCCCAATCTCTGTCCACATTCTATCCCCTGATGACCTACGCTCTCAAATTCAATTCTCAGCTTTGCTCTTTAGAGTTAGTTTATATTAGTGAGAACTTACAATATTTGTCCTTTTGTTTCTGGCTTATTTCACTCACTATACGTAATGTCCTCAAGTTTCAATCACCTAGTTGCATGCCTCACAACTTCATTCCTCCTTGCAGCCCTTGATATTCCATTGTATGTATATACAACACTTTGCCTTCCATTCATCCATCCATGTACCCTTAGGCCACCTCCATCCATTGCAAATCGTGAATACTGCTGCCACAAAAACCAGTGTGAAAATGCCTATTCATGTCTCTGCTTTCAGTTCTTCCAAGTACCTACCAAATAACAGGGTTGCACGATCATATATATGGCAACCCTATACTTAGCTCCTGTGGAACCACCATGCTGCCCTCCAGAGGGGCTGCACCATTCTACTTCCCTACCAACAGTGGATAGGTGCATCTCTCTCTCTCCACATCTTCTCCAGCACCTGTATCTGTCTGTTTATTTTTTAAACAGTTCTATTCATACAACCTACGATCTATCCTAAGTAAATAACTCCCAGTGTAATCACATAGTTAGGCATTCACCACCACAATCTTTATGAAAATGTTTCCATTTCTTCTGTGAAGAAAGAATAGGGAAAAAAATAAAAGAATAAAGAATTTAAAAAATTAAAAAGGAGAAACAACAATAAGAAGACTCCCACACCTCTCCCTTATATCCCCCTCTTACTGACATTTAGCTTTGGTATATTGCCTTTGTTACAATCAATGGAAGAATATTACAATTTTATTATTAACTGTAGACTCTAGTTTGCACGGATTGTATTTTTCCCATATATCATCCTATTTTCAACACCTTGCAATGCTGACATTCACTTACTCTCCCTCATGTAAAAACTTTCTTATCTTTCTCCATTTCATCACCATCATTGTCCACTCTAGGTTTTGCTAAGTTATACAGGCTCAGGTTTTAATCTCTATCTTTCCTTCTAGTGTCATACATGCCCCTAGCCTTCCTCTTTTAACCATACTCACACTCAGCTTTGTTCATTTTACTTACAATATGTGCTACAATCACATAGTATTGTGCTATTAATTTCTGAATCTTTCTACCTCTGATAACCTGTGTTCTTAACTTTAACTCACAGAGTTCACACCTCATAGTTAGTTCATATTAGTGAGACCATACAGTATTTGTCTTTTGTTTCTGGCTAATTTAGCTCAGCATAATGGCTTCAAGATTCATCCACATTGTTGCACGTGTCATGACTTTATTCTGTCTTACAGCTGCATAATATTCCATCATACGTATATACCATAGCTCGTTTATCCACTTTTCCATTGATGAACATTTAGGCTGTTTCTCTCTCTTGGCAATCATAAATAATGCCACTATAAACATAGGTGTACAAATGTCCGTTTGTGTCCTAGCCTTCAGTTCTTCTGAGTATATCCCTAGTAATGGGATTGCTGGATCATATGGCAATTCTATACTTAGCTCCTGAGGAACTGCCACACTGCCTTCCAGAGTGGTTACACCATTCTGCATTCCTGCCAACAGTGAATAAGTGTGCCTCTTTCTCCACATCCTCTTTGGCACTTGTAATTTTCTGTTTTTTTGATAATGGCCATTATAATAGGTGTGAGACAACATCTCATTGTGGCTTTGATTTGCATTTCCCTAATAGCCAGTGAAGTTAAGCATCTTTTCGTATGTTTTTGAGCCATTTGTATTTCCTCTTTAGAAAAGTGTCTGTCCATGTCTTTTGCTTATTTTTAAATTAGGTTGTTTGTCTTTTGTTGTTGAGTTGTAGGATCTCTTTATACATTCTGGATATTAAACTCTTATCTGATATGTGGTTTCCAAATATTGTCTCCCATTATATAGGCTGCCTTTTTACTTTCCTGACAAAGTCCTTTGATGAGCAAAAGTATTCAATTTTGAGGAGATGCCATTTATCTGTTTCTTCTTTCATTGCTCGTGCTTTGGGTGTAAGGTCTAGGAAACAACCTCCTATTACAGGATCTTTAAGATATTTCCCTATATTTTCTTCTAAAAGTTTTATGGTCTTAGCTCTAATGTTTAGGACTTTCATCCATTTTGAGTTAATTTTTGTATAAGGTGTGAGATAGGGTTCTTCTTTCTTTCTTCTGGATATGGATATCCAGTTCTGCAAGCGCCATTTGTTGAAGAGGCTGCTCTGTCCAGTTGAGTCAACTTGACCACCTTATCAAAGATCAGTTGTCCATAGATAAGAGGGTCTATTTCTGTACACTCAATTTGATTCTATTTGTCAGTTTACCTATCTTTGTATCAGTACCAGGCTGCTTTGACCACTGTAGCTTTGTAATGTGCTTTAAAGTCAGGTAGTGTGGGACTTCCCACTTCATTTTTCTTTCTCAAGATATTTTTAGCTGTTCAGGGCACCCTGCCCTTCAATATAAATTTGATTATTGGTTTGCTATTTCTGCAAAGTAGGTTGTTGAAATTTTAATTGGTATTGCACTGAATCTATAAATTAATTTGGGTAGAATTGATATCTAAACTATATTTAGTCTTTCAATCCATGAACATAGTACATCCACTTATCTAGGTCTTCCTTGATATCTTTTAGCAATTTTTGTAGTTTTCTGTGTATAGGTCTTTTACAGTACATGTCTTTTAATGCAAATATGTACATATATCTTTGGAAGTATGCCTAAAAATGGAATTGCTGAGTCATTTGTGTATGTTCAGCTTTAGTGAATTATTTTTTCACTCAACATAATAAGTACCAAAGTTATCTATTTAAGTGGACACTGGCTCTGGAATCAGACAGCCTGGGTTCAAATTCAGTTACTTGTGTGACTGTGAGCATAGTTAGTTAATCTCTCCCCTCTACGACATGGGGATAATCAGATCAGCTACCTCTGTGTTGCAAGGATTAAATGAAATTATCCAAGAAAAATGGCTAGCATCATAGCACTCTATAAACGTTAGTTGCTATTATTGTTGCTGATGATGGTGATAATTCGGTTTAGTTCAAAAGAATACTTTTGTGAAGTATTCACTTTAGAGAATAATTCTTGGCAAGGAATTTACTTCCTGAAATGTGTCCTAGAGAAGTAGAGATTCAGACAAAGATTGAAACACAAGAGTGCTCACACTAGCATTATTTATAAAAGCAAAATAAGCAGGGATAGGAAACAAATTAAAGCTCAAAAATATGATGCAATTCTATGCAGCTCTTAAAAATAATATATCAGAAAAAAAATACAGTGGCATATGTAATTGTTTATGACATCATAAAAGTAAAAGGTCAGCGTTCAAAATGCTATTACAATTTTGGTTTAAAAAATAAAAGCTAGAAGAAAACACATAAATGTTTATTATCACACAAACCCTCTATTTCAAAGCCATGCAAATTTAGGAATATGGGAGTTTATGAGACAAATGCATCATGTATTGTAACAGTAATGATTTGCATAACTTTATTCTTTGTCCCTGTGCAATTACCAATGGTTGGCTTATAGCCCTTTCCAGCTATTGAATAATTAAGTAAATATCTTTGATAATAGAACAGAAAACAAATACACTTAGAAACTACCAGACTGAGATGAGGATTAATCTCATTTGGTAATAGATTTTTGAAAACCTCATTTGGTATACATAAGAAATACTAATGTGGAATGAGATTGAGGAACTTGGCAGCATTTAGGATTATAAAACCATAATTCAAATAGACCTTAGTAAGGCTCTAAAGTGATCAATAATGATGTAAATAAAACACAAGGTCTCGGCTATGTGTGTGAGTCTCTGAGGCATGTAAAGTTCTGAAAAATGAAATGGACGAACAGTACTATTATAGCTAAAATGCAAACAAGATTCCAAGATGTCACTGTTATCATTCTATCATCCCTTTGGATCTTTTAATTTACTACCTGCAGGTGCCAGTGTCAAGTGCTTTTTTTTTTTTTTTTTTTGGTAATAGTCACTAGCTTAGTGCTGCTTAAAGTGCTCATTTGTGAACTGCTTGCTTTCAGTCTGCAATGAGACAGAGCTTGAGTCAGACATAAATCGATAACTGCATCTTTAGAGAAAGTCTTGCCGTGAAAAACAACAACAAAAAGTCAGCTGAATTCATCAAGAGTGCTTAGTGACATAGCTGCTAAGCTCATATCCTATTGCAAACCTGCACAAGTGAATGGTGCACAGACTAAACTTTGAGTAGTCCTATATTCAGTCCTATCACTACGATGCTTACAGCCCTCCTAAGTCTTTACAAAGCACTTAGTCATAAAGTCAAAATCTTAATGATGGCCTACAAGACCCTTTATGATTTGACCCCAGCCTACCTCTCCAAACTCATCCCCTTTTATCCTCCAAGTTCTAGTCACAATGTCCTCCTTCTCGCTTTGAATTCTCCAACTCAGGGCTATCACTTATTGCCTCGCACCTCCCCCATTTTGTCCCACGTAGGTCATTTAGGTCAGAGCTCAAATGTCACACCCTCAGAGAGGACACTCCAGAACATTCAACGTGATTTCCAGGCCTTTTACTTTCATCATCCCTGTTCTTTTTTTTTTTTTTTTTTTTTTTAAATAAATGCTAAGCAACACTTTTGCAGTTATTTGCAGTTATCCTTTTATGTATTCAATTACTTATTGTCAATCTCCCTCCAACCCCCAATCAAGAATGCCTGGTTTGCCTTTTTTTCCACTAATATTCCTAGTCCCTAAAATGGTACTTGATTGTCAAAAGTAAACATTTGAGTGAATTATGAATGTACAATTAACTGAAGGAATAAACTTGATTTTAGAACACATACGATCCTATGTTAAACATAGGTAGCCCTAAACTAACTTTCAAATGCAAAAATTTGGACTTTCATACTCTGCTTGTTAAGTGAACATTTTAAACTATCCATTAGTTTATTTTGGTAGGGTTAAACTATTGTGCTTTAACAGTTTTTTAGGCAGTTATGTGATTATTTTGTTGTATTATACCTTTATTATTATATTTTAAGTGAGGATAAATAAAAAAATGGAAATGTTCATACTCAGTGAAAAAATGGGACAGAGTTCAAAAATCGTATGACAAATCGAGAGGTCACTCTGGTAGACATTGTTATGCACTATATAGATAACATCTCTTAGGCTTTAATGTATTGGAATAGCTAGACGTAAATACCTGAAACTACCAAACTCCAACCCAGCAGTCTGGACTCCTGAAGACAATTATAGAATAATGTAGATTACAAGGGGTGACAGTGTGATTGTGAAGACCTTGTGGATCATACCCCCTTTATCTAGTGTATGGATGAGTGGAGGAATGGGGATAAAAACTAAAGGACAAATGGGGTGGGATGGGGGGATGATTTGGGTGTTCTTTTTTCACTTTTATTTTTTATTCTTGTTCTGGTTCTTTCTGATGTAAGGAAAATATTCAGAGATAGATTGTGGTGATGAACGCATAACTATGTTATCATACTGTGGACAGTGGACTGTATACCATGGATGATTGTACGGTGTGTGAATGTATTTCAATAAAACTGAATTTAATAATAAAAAAAAAAGATAAACAGCAAGAACTTCAAAAAAAAAATCATATGACAGAGCATTAGCTTAAATGATTCTTCAAGTATAAACCAAATGACTGTGTTCAAAAATGAAGGAAAAGCAAAAATTTTTAAATGTGTATGAGTGTTGCTGATGATTTGTCTAAAAACCGAGGTGAATTTAGTGAGTATTTTCTCAGAGTTATTCTCATTTAGTATAATTTTCATACATATTTTCAATAATGCATAAAGTTGGCAGACTGCCTATAACTCAGTCTCTATCTTTTTCATGAGATCGAGACACTTCTTTCTATTAAAAGTACATGTAACTGCATCCTCATCTTATTTTCCATGACTGAGCTCATCTCAGAACATTTGATGGATAAAGAGACGCAATTAGAAGGACCCAGACAATGCAGAAAGACAGCATTCTATGGTTATACAATGTAGCTTTTTAAAATTTACAGAAAGTAAATTATAATCTGTAAACTACAAAAAAACAACTTCCCAGTATTTTATATTTTCCAGGAGAAATTTGACCCATCATAAAATTTGAATTTCATAACCTTAATTCATAAAAAATGATACTTTGCTTTGTAGGTAAATATTCTGATAAAACTTGGAAATGCAAGCATACCTTCTTCAATGGGCTCATATTTTTGAATGATTTCATAAACCAAAGGTGTACTTGTCTCGACTGCATACTGTTCTTGCATCAGAAAGTCAGTCAGATTTTTTGCAGAAAGAATTTTCCGGTTCGAGGAATATGTGTTGAAAATCTCAAAAACTTCTTCTCTGTGTGCAATAATTCGATAAATTGCTCTAAACTCTTCTATGGTGATTTTTCCTTGCTTCAGCCTGTCATTATCCTACTAAAAAAAAAATGACTGGTGGGCTCACATTGTAAATATAAGAAATGCATAAAATTAGTAAGTTAGAGTATTCATGTAATATATAATGAAAATTATACTTGAAAGAAGCTGAAACTCACATTGAATCCTTATTTCAGATAAAATATGTAAAACTATGTGAAGTGGTGTCAAAGTCAGGAAAAGGGTACTAGATCACCACCTATTGCAACTAGTGGCCATAGTGGGAGTGGAAGGGGTGTGGGAGAAGATAAGAATTCTAGGCTGTCTTTCCATTACAAGTTTCATTTTTGTATCCACTCTGCTTCACTACCTTCTTAAAACCCTTCCAGGTAGGGTCTAATTCCATGATAGGGAGTGTGTAATCCCACAACAGTGAGTGTAATTCCATGCTGACAATGTACAGCTTATACCATAAACACCAAAGTGAATCAGAGACATTAAAGATCATTGTAAAATGCAGAAGCTGGATGGTTATGGATTACCTGGAGAAAGTGGGATCTGAGTTATTGAAGGATTTGGGGCAGGACAAAAAAAAAAAAAGATGAGTTCCAATAAGAATGATTGGATTCATCTGGCTGTAGTAAAAAAATTCATATTTGAACTTTATGAGGTAAGAGACCACAAAGTAGGCTAAGCCCAATTATTAAAAATAACAGAACCACTGTGAGGTTCTGAGGAGGAGAATGATTAGCAAAAGCAGAAGTTTAGTATGATTAGTTGCACTTACCCTTTAAAAGAGGAGAGAGAGAACAAAGGGAGCAAAAAAGATGCAATCCAGGTGTGAGGTGATGAAGGTCCAATCCAAGAAAAAAGTAAAGAACAGATATCAGTGAAATTATGAAGAAAGAACTCAGAAGGATTCAAAAAGAATTAAATATTTAGGGGCATGAGGGAGAGAAGTCAAGAATGCCTAGAATATAGGGTAGTAGAATAACTGGTAGAATTATAGTATTGCCAAAAGGGATAAAAAAAACTAGGGAGTAGAAAGTGCAGTTTAGAGAGAAATTTAATTGCAAAAAAAAAAAAGCTATTTTTGTATAAATGGCCTCTTTGCTTTATTGGAAACAGTCTGAATACAGAGAATATGTGTTGAAGGAGCACTGTGTTATAATGAAAGCTGACAATTTGTAGAAAGATCTGACATTATATTCTAAGCTCCAGAGTATGTGGGACTTCGAACGCATGATTCAATCTCTCTGAGCTTCATATTCTCCATCTGTAAAATGGGGATAGATAGTATTACCTACGTCAGGAGCTTGCTGTGGGGATTGGGGATCTATAATAAATGGTAGCTGTAGTGTATTTTTATGTCTTATTTTTGTCTGTTTCCCTCACATCATCTAGCCTATTGTCTTATCTTTTGACAATTTTGCCTGCAATGTATATACATCATTGTAGATACCTTAGGGTACAACAGGAGACAAGAATACTGAAAATAGTTTCTTCATTTAATTGAGAAAACTTCAGTGGTGGTTACCAGAGTGTTTGATATCAGGGGTCCAAGAAGCAGTCTGAGAGAGAAACCAAATATGGAGCATACAGGTCAATTCAAAGAGGAAACTAACCCAGCCATACGGAGTGACTTGAAAAAAGTAAGAACTGGAAAGAAGTCCCAGGGGAATGGAATGGAGATAAGCCTGGGAAAAAAGCTGGGATCTGTGGCTGTCAAAACAGAATTTGGGTCTCCAGAGCTGATTAAAGAATAATAGCACCTTAAAAATATGTAACCTTACTTAAGGAGCTTACAGTAACTCATACATTTTAACAATTATCATAGTAGATTTACATCACATAACTTGCTGTTTTTAAATTCTGGATTTTGAGGTTCACAGAAGTGGATGTTTTACAATTAAAATTATTTTCTTTGAGCCCTGTCCAACTCCTAATTTGTCATATGATCTTAAGCAAGACAATAATAATCAAAGTGCACCTGTAATTCCTGAAAAGTTCTATTATATAAAATCATATAAATTAGAACTTATGGTCCTTTTGAATAGCAATATAAAATGTAATATACATTATCCACTGAGCAATAGAAGTTTTATTACTTTCAAGCAAGGTATAAGCTTATCATCTAAAATGTCCTCTGCTAACTTTTTTCCAAAAGATCAAAGTTGTTAACAGATACTAGAAAGAATTGGAAAAATAAAGTCCCTACAAAGTTCCATGAATCTAAATAATACTATAGTTGATCAAAACCAAAGAAGACTTAAGGTTTAAAAAATAATCAAATTGCCAAAAAATAAAAACTACACAAAATAGGTAAGAATAGTATCACATACCCGAAACTATCATACTACAACCCAGAACCCATGAATCTCGAAGACAATTGTATAAAAATGTAGCTTATGAGGGGTGACAATGGGATTGGGAAAGCCATAAGGACCACACTCCACTTTGTCTAGTTTATGGATGGATGAGTAGAAAAATGGGGGAAGGAAACAAACAAACAAACAGACAAAGGTACCCAATGTTCTTTTTTACTTCAATTGCTCTTTTTCACTTTAATTATTATTCTTGTTATTTTTGTGTGTGTGCTAATGAAGATGTCAGGGATTGATTTAGGTGATGAATGTACAACTATGTAATGGTACTGTGAACAATTGAATGTACAATTTGTTTTGTATGAGTGCGTGGTATGTGAATATATCTCAATAAAATGAAGATTAAAAAAAAAGAATAGTATCACAGAAGATGGAAAGATCTAATTTTAGGAGAGAAAGAGAAGGAAAAAAAAAGCTATAAGGAGTAAATAATGATGAAGAAAGATGACAATTGGTGCACATAAAAAACAAGGGCCACAGAAAGAATAAAAGCAATGATCAAGATTCAAGCTAAAAGTGTTGAAGCACATCATAATACCTGAAGTTCACAGAGTGCTGATGTCTTACTATCTCCCCTGTAAGAGGAAACCAAAGCTCAAAAAGCTTATGCAAATTGCTCCCATTCCCATAGCAGTGGTAGACCAAGATGGAACTAACTCCAAAATCACAAAGAGGAGCAGTGGGAAGAAAGAAAAGTCAATACACCATTATAGATATTAACATGATAGATGCAGAAATAAATTCTGTAAAATGCAAATCTGATTCCTTCAACTCTTTCAAATTTCTTGGGGTTCTCTTTTGCCGTCAAGATAAAACTCAAACTGTGTGTGGTATCCAAGACCCTTTAAAATGCCAGTGCCTAGAATATGGTGGATAATGAACAAATATTACCATTTATGTGGTTTTGTTCAAAGCAGAAAACTAGGGACTCATTCCTATTTAAGTAGTGGTAGCTCTTACCCTTTCCCTCCTTGCAACTCATACATACTTCAGGTGCTCTAACTTAGAGTACAAACACCAAGTTACATTTTGCTATTGTGCACGATGTTTTTAGTGTCAGGAATAAAATTTTTACCTTATCTCTTCCTAAGTCTATGTTGGATACCCTTTCTATGGGTTCTTTTAGGACTCAGTACCTTCTTTTCTCATAGGATTTCTTACACTGTAATGGAAGCCTTTTTCTATTTCCCTTCTAGAATTGCCTGGGATGGGGAGTTTGTCATTTGTTTCTTGTATCCTCAGTACTTAAAAGAGTGCCCAAGTGAAGGTATTATGAACATGGTCTGTCACCCAATTTGATGATTCTGGTGAAAGAGAGGCATTTAAGCAATATTTGGATAAAGAAATTAAATATCTTCCTATATGTGGGGAGAATAGGAGAACTTTCTTGAAATATGTACTACAGAAAATATGCAAAATCTCAGACCCTACCTCAGAATATACTACAGCTTTTAAAAAGGTTACATTTTATCATTTAAAAATACAACATAAAATAAGAATGATAAAATCATTTTTCTCCTGTTTAAAAAAAAAGTTCAAGTAATTATTCCTTGCAAGGCATTACACAAAGATCTTTCCCAAACAACTCATTCACTGTTTGTGTATAATTTTAAAATATGTATCTAATAATTTATCTTAAAACCATGAACCCCATGAAGGCAGATATTTCATTCATCTCTTCATTCCCAACATCTACTACTCGGCCCCACCCTAGAGTGGGAGCTTAATGATTATATGTTTAAATGAATGGGTGAATGAATGAGGATAAAAGAACATCTTAAATTAATTCTGATGGTTGTTCTGAAAGTTTACTTTCAGGAAAAAGTATCAAAGCTTTTCATGGTGTCACCATTTTCTATGGTTCAATTTGCTAATAACAATATGAAATGTTATCATGAGAAAACTAATCCATCAAAACAGAATTTGCTTTTAATGTATGATACAGTATTTCAAACTTTATTGTCCTTGAAATTATGATAAGACAAAGCATTAAAAATATTTTTGAGAAAATAATGTGATCTGCCATTTCTTTTTCCCCAAATTCTGACACACTAATTTAAACTACTTGGCAAATTTGTCTTCTCCTTTTCTTTCTTCCTTTTTCTTCCTAACAAAATATATGAGCCAGATACTATATTGGGTACCAAAGATGCAAAGATAACACATCATCACTGTCCTCTGGGAGCTCATAGTCTAGAAAAGCACAGACACTCACAATAAAGTAAGTTGGGCAACTCTCCCTGGAGAGTCAAAGGAGAGTCTTTACAGAAAAAGTGATCCAGCAGATGAGTCTACAAAGGTGAGAAGATGTTTGCCTGGAAGTGGGGAGGAAATGGGTTCATTCTACTTATTGGGATCAGGGTGAATAAATAAAGGTATGAAACAGAAGAGTCTGATCAGAGGGGATGTTAATGAAGTTGGGGTGAGAGATAAAACTGCAGTCAAAATTTGATCATAGAGGCCTTTGCACATCATGCTAAGGAGCTTAGATTTTATTCTGTAACAACAAGGAGTCACTGGTGAGCTTTAATGAGAGAAATCATATAGTCAGATTTTTTAGAACAATCAGTCTAGCAACTGTGGAGAAAAATAAAGCCTGTGATTGAAGGTAAAGAAACCAGTGTGCAGGGCTTTTCAAACCTTACTATACATATGAGTCAGCTGGAGACTTGTTGAATGCAGAGGCTGCTTTAGTATGTCTAGATGCTGCATTTCTAGCAAGCTCCCAAGGAATAGCAAAGACGCTGGTCTGAGGACCACACTTCGAGTAGCAAGAAGTTAGACAGCAATTGACTCAACTATAGCAAGGAGGTCAAACTGAAAAGACAACTTGATGTGCAGTTAGGTAAGAGAAGGAGTCTAAGGATCTCACAGGTTTCTGGCTTGGGTAATGGAGGATGATGTTGCCATCACCCAGAAAAGAAATAGAGTAGGACAGACAGTTTGAGAGAAAAAGATAAGTTTCATTTTAAACATTTTACATTTGAAGTTATCTCTGAGGCTTCCAAGCAGAGATGACCAGCAAGCAATTGAGGGGCAGGGAGGGGACAAGGTGTTATAGAAGAAAACACAAGGACTTTGGAGACAGAAAGACCCAGGTATGAGTTCCCACTGTGATATGCAATGTGAACAAATTATAGCAACAGTCTTATCCTCAAATATCCTTATGTGTAAGGACTCATACATCATAACATTGTAACTTTCTTGAATGTTTGTTAAGATAATGTGTGCAAAAACCTAACAGAACCTAGGATATGGGAAATGAACAAATTCTCAAATGTATATGGCTCTGTTGTTCAGAACGGAAACCTTGGGACTTGTTCTCATTTAAGTATAGTTGAAGCCATTGAGGGTCAATAAGATTGCTCAGAAGTTTGTAAAGTAAGGAAAAAAATGAAGAGGCAACTTTAAGAGGAGGGCTGAAGGGATGATCACAGGACAAATTGAAAAGGAAATGGTCAGAAATTTAGAAAGAGAACTAGGAGAGTGATGTTTTAGAAGTTAGAAAAGGGAGAATTTTAAGAAAAGAGGGATAAATAAAATGGACGAGAGGCTAACTAGTGAACTAAGCATCGTAGACATAAAGATGCATTCGAAATAAGTATGAAGGTGAAAACTTATTCTCATGGGTCATTGAAGAAGTGAAGAAAGAAATGTAAAGGATTCTATCAGTTTATTTATCAAAAGAAAGAGAATGTAGCATTTAGAAGAGGATATGGTGCTATTTATTTTTTTAGATGATACTAAAATCAGTTTAGATTTTGGAGGTCCAACTGAGGTATGGAACCATAACTTTAAGGTGGAACCAAACTGAATAATTGTGTGATTATGGGAGACTATAAGTGGTTGAATTGACCCCAGGTTACCTGTTTGTAACTTCTAACTTCCAAACCATCCTTCCTTCTTACTTCCAATACATCCGATACTGTCGCCAGATTCTTTATCCCAAAATACATTTATATTTCCCTTCTCAGAAACTTTAGTGGCTACCTATTGCCTACAAAAGGAAATTCAAATTCTGTACTCGACCTCTCAAAATCTCCATCATCTGCCTGCAACAGGTATTTGCAGCAATTTCTTACCACCCCATCATGCATCCAATACTCCAGTCGTATTTGATTACCTTGCACTCCCCAAGCACTCCTTGTGTTTTACTGTACACATATCATTTCTCATTCTTCAAGGCTCAGCCAGAATGTCACTTCCACTATGACATCTCCTTTAAAAGCCCAAGTTACACCTCAGCAAAAGGTCCTATTTACAGTGGGTTCATACCTACAGGAAGGGATTAAGATTAAGAACATGTTTTTCTGGGTATTTGGCTCCAAACCACCAGACTTCCGTAGGTGAAGACTTCATGTGGGGAGGTAAGACTGATCTACATTTCCTCAGAAACATGGCTTTCTACGTTACCTTCTCTAAAACTTCTTGTATTTCCCTAAGCCTAACAGTACAGAAAGCAATGAAGATCTTTATGTCCTTCTTCTTCTCGGAAGAATGGTCAATTTCATTGTACTTAGACTGATACTTACACTGGTTTACTTTGTAGAAAGTTCTGTTCTCAGGTGGCTACAATGAACTCCAAAGACATGAATGGGAACTATTAGAATAAAACATTTTAGCTGAAACTCTTGCATGAGTTGCTCTTAATAACCATTTTTCTGAATAGTTCAATGTTCCTGTGCTATTTTTTTTTTTTTTTTTTTATAAAAGGGGGTTTATTTGGTTACACAGTTACAGTCTTAAGGCCATAAAGTGTCCAAGGTAACACATCAGCAATCGGGTACCTTCACTGAAGGATGGCCAATGGTGTTCAGAAAACCTCTGTTAGCTGGGAAGGCATGTGGCTGGCATCTGCTCCTAAGCTCTGGTTTCAAAATGGCTTTCTCCCAGAACATTCCTCTCTAGGCTGCAGTTCCTCAAAAAATGTCACTCTTAGTTGCTCTCGGAGTGTTTTTCCTCTCTTAGCTTCTCTGGAGCAAAAGTTTGCTTTCAACAGCCGTCCTCAAACTGTCTCTCATCTGCAGCTCCTGTGCATTCTTCAAAGTGTCCCTCTTGGCTGTGTCAAGCTCGCTCCTTCTGTCTGAGCTTATGTAGTGCTCCAGTAATCAAGACCCACCCTGAATGGGTGGGGCCACACCTCCATGGAAATGATCTCATCAGAGTTATCACCTACAGTTGAGTGGGTCATATCTCCATGGAAATACTCAAAGGATTCCAATCTAATCACCTGTGCTATTTTTTAAGATAATGTTTTCAGATCTTTTTTTCTGATTGTAAAAATAATATTGCTTATTATAGAATATTTAGGAAATAAGCAAAGCAAAAAGAAGAAAATAAAAATTGTCTCTGAAATCTCAAAAAAAAAAAAAAAAGCCCAAGTTACAGTCCCTATCTTCCCAGACCTTGTGCTAGTTTTACTCGTGAGATTTATTATAATCTAGTAACTTGCATGTTCCTTTCCCTCCTTATAAGAGATCACACTTTATTCATTTTTTACAACCCACAGTTCCTTACAGAGCACTTTGCATATACTATTGATTTAACAATGGTTGTTAACTGCTTAGAGAATTTGAAGACTTAAGAAGCCCGAAAAAATAAATTCTTGAAATGATGAAGAATTCTATTTCCTGATCAACCAACAATCAAAAGTATATAATTTAAGATGAGCTGTGTGTGTAGAAATAAAATAAAATATTTTAAATGCTAAAAATGAAAGACAATGATAAAAGCAATAAAGATTGTTTAGTAAAGGGATAAAACAATCTAGGGAATTGCTGTTTAAGCCATAAATCAATACTTAATTTTATAGATAGAAATTTAGTGTATATTGCCAAGGTCTTAAAGTTCTATGTTTTTACTTAAATTTTATAAGAAAAAGTCCCCTCCTAAGAAAATAAATTCATTCTAAAGATTTGTTAAAAAGCCAGCTTCATATAATCAATAAATTTAGTGCAATTCCCTATATATTCTTTAACAACTATGATTGAGCCAATTTATTGAGTGCCTACTTTTTGCCTTGCCTGGTTCTAGACACTTTCACACATAATGTCTTACCTAACATTCAGAACTCTGTGAGATAACTATATTAGTATCCCCATTTTGCAGATAAAGAAATATGCTCAGAGGTATTTTTCACTTGCCAAGTACCACACAGCTAAGATCTAACAGAGCCAAGAATCTTTATACCCATTCATCTGTCAAGTAACCCAATTCTGCGACACTGGAAGGTTTAGGTCCCCAAATAAAGATTCATTATGGTTCACTTTATTTACTCAGAACAGAAAGGTATATTGATAAATTGTGGAAAGATTTGAAACAGAAGTTGAAGCAAAAGTAGGATGTTTAAGAGGCTTACTCTTCAGCTACCCAGAAAATTCAGTTAGCCAATACATCTTCCCTAAGTATTCTATTTAATAAGCATTTTAATGCATATACAGCAATTTAGCCTACGGCCATAAAGTATTATTAGGGGGCCTAGGAGAATTATTTTAATAAATAACAATGGTTTTTCACCATCATCAGACTTGTTTACATGTAAATTATGCTTCTAAAGTGCTTGAGGTCATTTGAAAGAGGCATCTGATGTATTCAAACTCTGCCCCTTTAATTTTTATAATCAAAATTGTTTTCACAGTCATTCCTTGCTAAACAAAGTAGACCTTCAGAACTGCCAGTGTCCAAATAATCCTAAACTCCAATTAATTAACTATAACTGTGCTTTTATTTGTTAAGCATTCTGTTGAGCATTCTACATAATGCTTTTCAACCTGGCATGAATATTATTCGATTGCATCTCAAATAGACATCTCTGTCTTGATGATAATTCAAGCAACCTGATAATCACCAAATAATATTTACATTTCCCATTTGATACCAACTTTAATATATTTCTACCACTTTCTTGTTTTGATGTGACTTTTCTTAAATCTGGAAGCACATCGCTGTTTCTCCCTGAATACCATTGAGGGGAGAATCCTACACATGCAAAGTTCTTCCACAAAACCTTTGTGCTCTTCAAAGGTGGTGTTAGACATGAATTGATTGAAATTCTAATAGCTTATGACAGCACACACTGCTTGGATTCCACAAACAACCCTGAAACTCTAGTCTTTTACTGCCATCTCCTGAGAAGCAGAATTGTTTTTAATTTTGTTTTTAACTTACTCTTAGTAGTTTGTAAACTTAGGGGTTAAATTTTGAGAGAAATGGTTGTTGGGAGACATTTCTCCATGAGTGTCAGTTTCTGCAGGGCTTCTGAGCAGAAACAGGGGGTGCCTTTCTTTGGAACGATCTTTTCGAGGATGTTTGCCCTGGAGGAGATCTGTCTCCCTCCAGAGCAACAAGCTGGTTAATTTACTATCCTACCCTTCACAGCAAAAGTCAGGAGGCTCACGGCCCCACATGGGAGACCTGGGTTCCTTAGCTTAAGGTTCCTCTGTTGGAACGCAACCCACCGAGTGTGCAGGTGACACCTGGCCCAGCTCACATCACTCTTCAGGAATTGGGGCCTGGGGAACTGACACCAAAATGCTGATCTGGTAACTGCCATTTTTGTAAGTGATATCAATTGTCCTTTGTCTCTGTCCCAGGAACCTGCCTTCTGCCAGCATCTGTGAAATAGTGGCAGGCTGACTTGCTGGCTTGTCAGTAGGGTAAAAGCTCAGACCCTTTCCACTTTGTGAAAATAAAAACTCCTTACTGTAGATTGTATAATCTGGGTACTCACTCTTCAAAAAACAAAATCATGTTTAGGATTCCTCTTTTCCTGGCCATCGAGACTGGCTAGTCTAGCATTCTTGCTTGATTCCCTTAAGAAATCTACCATCTTCCTAATCCAAAACTCAGATAAAATATGCGGCTTTTTCTCATTTTATTTATGACTTGACTCCCTGGCCACTGGACTGAGTCAGATTCCCCTCTACTAATTCTTCTTTAAGCAAAGAGATTTTTTGGCATAATTTTCTCCTTTGGGATGAATAAAATATAACTTCTCTCAAGATTGTCCATTCCTTCTATAAATTACTAACATCCAATCCATTTACCATTTGATCTTCCATGAGATTTTGATGTAATTATACAATGAATCCTCAATCTAATGTGAACAGATTGCTCTAAACTGATAAACTGGTGGGTTTTTATCAAATTTTTATCAACAACTATTTTTATTTCCTAGCTAAATTTCCCCATCTTGATTGTAAATATATTTAGCATAATTAAATTCATTAATTCATAAAAGACTAATTTTCATACATACTTTTTAAAGAAACTATACAAAGACCAAGTAGCTACTGACATTTACTTATGTTGGATTAATTCTTTCCTAGAGTGGGAGTGGGAAGGTGGGTATCATCTCACCTTAAAAACATATTTCACATGAACAACATGGCACCGGATATCTAATTTTTCAAGTAATTTCACAGTTTTATCTAGATTAATTTTTCCACCTCTAAAGTCTTCCTGGATCCTTGATAAAAACCACGTATGGAGCACAAAAATGAAGTTAAGGAAATTCTCAAAGAAGGTGATTAAGTTCCTAAAATGCTTAAAGAAACATTTGATCTCTCTTCAGTTTAATGCATTTATTTTTATTTTTAAAAGAGAGTCTATCTCATGCATAAAGTAAATGACAAGAAAATTTTATAAGCAATATTTAAAAAAATAAAATTAAGTGGTTACTACTGTGCAGTAAATGTATGAAAGGGCACAACACAAATAAAAATAATAGGAAAAAATAAAAATAAAAATTTGAGAAATAAAGTTACTACTCAGGAAATATATTAAAACATTATTAAAATCTATTGCCAAAAACATAGAGTTGGAAAGCAGCTGGACTTAGAATCACCCTGAGTCACTTGCCCTCTCTCAGCCTCAGTTTCCTCATCTGAAAAGTGGGTATTTTAATATCTAATCTTAGGGAAGGGGAGGCATTAAATGAGACCATAATATGTCAATGAACACAGTTTCTGCTATATTTTCAATAAATAGTAAGTGTTCAATAAATATTCCCTCCAATAAATAGTAGTCATTACTAATATAATTATTAATACTACATTAGTCAAACGTGCCATTCTAAGAAAATGCATCCTCAAAAAAGCAACATTTTTAGCACCATATGAAATGGTTAACAATACCATGTGAGTATATACTTGGAATGAGAGAGAAAGCTAAAATAATCAAGGTTATTTACTGCATACAGATAAACTACAAAAATTGGGGCACATCCATTTGAAAAACTAAGGTTGAGATGAAATAATATGACAATCTATAAAATAATGAAAGGTTAAAAACTGCAAAACTCCACCTGACATCGGATTGTTAGAACTCATGAGAACCCCCTAAATTTAATGGCTATGACTTAATATAGCAAAGCTTATGTTCTTATAAGAAAAAGATACATAAAGCTAGGAGAACTCAGGAAAGCTCAAGTCAGATGTGGAAGGAAGCAGTTTAAAAAATCTAGTAAAGAGTTAGATAAAATCAAAAGAATGAAGAGGAAAGAGGAACAGAAGGGACATCTGAGTGGATATTTGGTCTCCATAGTTTCATGACCTGTTGTGTCGTGTCTCCTTGCTTAGAAGTCTCTCCCTGTTAGATGTTGTCACAGGTTGCAGTATAATTAGCTCTGCCCCCTTGCAGGAATCGAATTTCTTGATACTCATCAGTTGCTGCCACGGCCACCACTTTTCTAGGGAGAAAGCAGAGAATACCCAGTGGGTTGCTGCCTGTGTGCTTTGGAGACAGCTCACACTTAAATCCCACAGAAACAGTGCAAAGGCTATAGAGACTACATTCTCTTACCCTTCACTCTTTCTAGCTCCTTGCTCATGTTCTGACCATCTTCAAACCCAAAAGGTTTACAGATGCAGCATTCCCTGCTGCCTGCCATTTTTCTGTGAACTGCCACTGAATCTCATATTATTTCTACTTTTTTGTTTGTTTGTTTAAAGCCCTCAAACCTTTCACTATATTGTGCTTCCAGTAGGTTTAGAACAACTATTCTGAGGGCGTGAGTACAAATCAACTCCATATGGTCCCTGAAAGTGCACAATGCTGCCAAACACTCTCTAGAAACTCTAGACTGCTTCTCTCAACCCCTGACACCATGGAACACACACACAGACACACCATTTTTGAAGAAGACTGTTCAGGAGGCTAAGCTCTTAAAACTTTCAAAGCATGTTTAGCTGGTTGCCTGCATAACATGGTCAGGTGACATTTTTTTTTCTTTTAGTCTGAACACCCATTGTGATATCATCAAAAAATCCAGACTTCACAGAGAAAGCTTCTTTATGACTTCATCAGAAGACTCTGAGCTTGC
Organism: Choloepus didactylus; assembly: GCF_015220235.1. Lineage (NCBI taxonomy): Eukaryota > Metazoa > Chordata > Mammalia > Pilosa > Megalonychidae > Choloepus > Choloepus didactylus. Next base: position 114,189,122 of record NC_051314.1, on the reverse strand, counting down.
CAGACCACCTGTTTTCATGGCTAGGCATAAAAATCTTAAGCTTGAAGGTTTAACACCTTGATGGGAAAGGTGTCTTTTGGAATGTTTGCTCTTTCTTTTGAACACGCTCTATTTCAGAAGCTTTGCTTCTGCTGCAACCAAACATGTCACTTACCTTACTGAACAGGAAGGACAAAGAAAGAGTAATTCGCAGACTGCTAATACAGGCTCCTCCAGGGGAATTTGTAAATGCCTTTGACGATCTCTGTCTGCTGATCCGTGATGAAAAACTTATGCACCATCAAGGTGAATGTGCAGGCCATCAACACTGCCAAAAATATTGTGTACCACTCTGTATCGATGGAAACCCCGTACTCCTGTCTCACCACAACGTAATGGGAGACTACAGATTTTTTGACTTCCAAAGCAAACTTTCATTCAAATTTGACCTGCTTCAAAATCAGCTAAAAGACATCCGATCTCATGGCATCATTCGGACAGAGGCAGAATACCTGAGAACTGTTGTTATGTGTGCCCTAAAACTGTATGTGAGTGATCACTTTCCAAGGGGAAACTGCAATGTGCTAAGAAAAGCTGTGAAAAATAAGGAATTCTTGATAGCCTGCATTGAAGATCACAACTATGACTCAGGAGATTGCTGGAATGGCCTTTGGAAGTCTAAATGGATTTTCCAAATAAATCCATTCCTGACCCAAGTAACAGGAAGAATTTTTGTGCAAGCTCACTACTTCAAGTGTGTCAATCTTCATGTTGAAATCTCCAAGGACCTGAAAGAAAGCTTGGAAGTGGTTAACCAAGCTCAACTGGCTCTAAGTTTTGCCAGACTTGTGGAAGAGCAAGAGAATAAATTTCAAACTGCAGTCTTAGAAGAATTACAGGAGCTATCTAATGAAGCCCTGAGAAAAATCCTACGAAGGGATCTTCCAGTGACCCGCACTCTTATTGACTGGCAGAGGATTCTCTCTGACTTGAATCTGGTGATGTATCCTAAATTAGGATATGTTATCTATTCAAGAAGTGCGTTATGCAACTGGATAATATAAAGGATTGCTCCTGTTAATTGTCTTGACCTGTCTTTGGTGCGTTACTGGGAATGGCTATTTTCCTAAAGTTAAGCATCCGCTAGAGATGCCTATGGCATAGCAAATGCAAGTTTAAATAAGGAAAATTGTAACAAGAAATCTTATCAGAGAATATTTACCCATGAGGTAAGAAAGACTGGAGCAAATGTGTTCCATAATAGTGGCCATCATAAAGCAGGCCTAAGGTTACTTTACAGAATGTGCCACCCCAGAAATATTATAGAGACAACCAGAGTTAAGGGTGTGTGTGTGTGTGTGTGTTTGTGTGTAGGGATGAATTTTAACTTTCAAGGCATTTAACTCATCCAAGCACATAATAAGTGGCAGATGAGTCTGGCAAGTTTTTATGCTCTTAACCAGCAAGCTACCGCAGCTCTCTATGGTGACCTCTTCCATTAAGAGTTGTGACTTTCTTTGCAAGTGGAGATTTAGGATACTATTCAACTAAAATAATATCCCAAAGGTAAAGGAAGAAGGGGGCTTTTTGTGTCCTAAGCTAAGACAAACCACCTAGACCGTCACCCTGCCACTATTCCTAGCAATGTGAATGACACTTAGGCCTGTACTTTCAATGAATTCCAAATTTAAATCTCTAATAAGATTTCAGTAGAGTAGTTGATAAGCACCATCTCCTGATTCTGATTCATCTGGGAAGCAAAGTATTTTGTATGTTGGAGCCATGCAATTGACAAAAAGTCTAATTCTATTTAATAAATATTGGAGCAGACAACATCCTGTGAAAGAATTTCTAGACCTCAAGCCTCTCACCGGCAACTTGGTAAGTCTTAGAGAATCTCAGGAGAATTATCTGGGTGTTTATTAAAAATACAAATTTGGGGAGCCTACCCTTAGATTTTGATTTAGTAGTTCTGAAAGCCTACATTTTGAGAAATACTGGCATAAGCTTAAACACTTCTTTGCCATCTACTTAATTAATTTTTCACCCAAAATACCACTGCCCATGATGACCATTCCTTCTAATTCAATGGATTCACTCTGCACAAACTAAGAATAGCATTCACCTGTCATGTGAAAAAATAAAAGGAAAGAAAACTTTCCAAAGAAAACCATAAAAGAAAATTGCTCCAATTTCACTAAAATATAGCCATCTAGTGAAGTCTTTAGCAGAAATTTTCATTGATATGATAATTTGATGGGTAAGTGTTGATTTTCCAGAACATTCCAGAGGAGGACTCAGTGCTTTATGAAATAATTACAGAAACATTTAGTTCCTGCTATAACACAGGCTTTTTAAAATAATATTTATTGATATTTCTCTATAAAAATCACAAATACAAATTGTGGAAAATGTTTAAAGTATAAACCAGTCTGGCCTATTTCCTTCCATCCAATCTTATAGAATTTTTTTAAATATTAAGAACATACGGCATATAAAATTTTTCCATTTTTTACATAACATCACATATCATAAACATTTTCCCATGTCACTAAAAACTCCTTGAATACATCATTTTAATTATTTACAAGATAGTCATATTACAGATGCCTCATAAGAAGACAACCATTTCTCTATTCATGCATAATTTAAATTTTAAGCATTTTATTTCTGTTATTAATTAGTATCTAATGAGAATCTTTGTGCATAAAACTTTACCCACATTTTGGATTTTTTCCCTTAAGATAGATTCCTTAAAATTGCTCTTTGAAAGGATATAAGCATATTTATGCTCTTAATACATATTGACAAATTACTTTCCAGAAAGATTTTTAACAATTTATACTCCCATCTGTTGATAAGACAGTATCTATCTCACCACAGTATTCTTGGAAATATCAAAACTAAATGTTTTCTTTGACAGGCAACAAACAAAAAAATCCTCAAAACAATACAAAAAAGTTTTTGTATTTTATTTTGTATTTTATTAATTGATGCCATAGAGCAAAATTTAACACAATATTATTTGGTAGTTATTTTCCTTACATGGACACTGGCATGGCAGGAAAATCCAGTTATTACCCCCTCCCTCTACACACACACACACACACACACACATATACACAGATGCCTATACTTAGGACCATGCTATGTGTTCCGGTTTGCTAGAGCTGCCATTATGCAAAATACCAGAAATGGATTGGCTTTTATAAAAGGGATTTATTAGTTACAAATTTACAGTCCTAAGGCCATAAAATGTCCAAACTAAGGCATCAACAAGAGGATACCTTCACTGAAGAACAGCTGATGGCATCTGGAACACCTTTGTCAGCTGAGAAGACGTGTGCATGGTGTCTGCTGGCCCTTTGCTCCCAGGTTGTTTCAAAATGATTTCTGTCAAAATGTCTCTAGGTGCCTCTCTCTAAACTCCTGTGTGTCCTTGCTTCTTTCTCCCAGGGCATTTCTCTCCAAGCATCTGGGGGTCCTCTCTTAGCTTCTCCGGGACAAACTCTGGCCTTCATTTCTTAGCTTAGCATCTCCAAATGTCCTTCTGTCTGCATCTCCAAGCATCTTCATGCACAAGCAAGTGTCTGTGTTGGCTCTTGAGTTCTCTTAAGTAATCCAGTGAACTAATCAAGACCAACCCTGAGCGGGCAGGGTCCAGACCTCCATGGAAATAATTTAATCAAAGGTATCTCCCACAGTTGGGTAAGTCACTTCTCCATGGAAACAATCAAGAGGTTCCACCCAACGAGATTGGGTTAAAAGATCATGACTTTTATGGGGGACATAATATAGCCAAACTAGCACACTGTGGCTACACGTATATACACACACATACACAGGCCTTGGATATACACATACATTCACTTAAAATGCTTCAGATCCTGAGAAGTCAGCGTGGTATATCAGAAAGATGAACTTTTTTGATAGTCTATTGTCCCCCCCACCCACTCTCAACTGGATTGTATGCTCCATCAGAATGGGGACCTTGTCTATTCTCAGTACCTTGTCCATTGCCTGTCATATGGTGGTTACTCAATAAACAAAGGAAGGAATCAACAAGGATAGTAATGATATGAGGCAATGTAGATTTAACTAAGATTTTGCAAAACATCTTACCTTCTGTCCCTTAGGAATTATGTAGTCAATGCAGATTCAGTGCTGATGTGGTGACCCCTATTTTCAAGGTGGTTAATTCCACTCTCAAGCAGCCATTGGCAATTTCCTGCTCTGATAAAAACTTTGCTCTTTTCCTACTCCAAATAAAAGCAATTTCTCCAAGTTTAAAAAAAACAGCTTCTTCAAAAGTCATATATTTCTTTCAATTTCACATGATCCTCTGTCAAAGATTTTCTACCATTTCCCTTTGGGGCTGGTCCAGAGAGCTATTTGAACGACCATTCTACTCAAGCAGAGGTCCATCAGGGGGTACATGTCCTTCAACTCTCCCCTGTATCAGAGTGAGTCCCTGCTCTTCTGGCATGCCTAAGTCCACGCTCGCCTTGAGGTTAAAGCAGGTTTCATCTTTCCATCTTTTTCTGAACCTTCATTACAGTGTACTAACCTGAATATTCCCTTCTATATATGACCCAATTTGGTAATAATCAGACAAATAGAGCTCCTGTCAGCCTCTTTTGACCTTCAAATTTATGAAGGCCCCTCCCTACAGTTAATTAAATTTTAATTAGTGAATCAATACGAAAAGTACTTCAGGTCACTGCCACTTGCCAATTTTTAGCCTGTTATCAATTTATATCACCCTCTCATCAACCTTCTCATCCATGACACACCTTTAGATTGTGGCCCTTTTACTTGTAGAATTCCAGCAGCCTCTTAAGACAACTATTTTTAAAGAATGGATACCCAGACTACCTCCTCCTAAATTCCAGTGAAATTTCTCAACTCTGCTTTATTCACTGGTCTCTTACTCCCTAAGAGCAATTAATTTATTCTTCTCTATCGACTCCTTTTGCCGTCTTCATGATGTTCTTCCAAATTTTTCCGCTCTACTTAAGCTCTACTTCTGCAACATTCTTTCACTTTATAAATGACTGCCTCTTCTTTAAGAAGACACATACTTTAAAAAAGAGCTACTTCAGCTTCCTTCCTCTGCACCTAAAAATGTATTTATCTATTTTCTTCTCCTTTCAAATAGTCTCCAAAGAAGTGTCTGTTCCTTTCTAAGATTATCTCTTCCTCCTGTGGGCTTGATTCTAAACTCTTTTGTCTTCCTCGTTCTTCATGCATCAGTTACCTTTTTTTACTCACTTTTTCTAGCCTGTCTATCCTAAGATAAAACCTTGACTACCCTCTGCTAGTATAGCTTTGCAAAACGTACCTCTCAGTGTTACTTGATTTCCAAGAATGCTATGCATGCACTGCCCTCCCTTGGAACACACTCCCTCCCACCCCATCCAATTCATCCAGACTGTAAATTTGGAAATAAGATAGCCACTCGATAGTCATACAGATGACTCCAACCCAACTTGACTTTTGAGCTTTGCTTACACATTGCCAACTGCCTACTAGTCCAATATATACATCAACAAAATGAAAACTTCCAGAACTAAGCTCCTAATCTTTTCTGCTCTGCTCCCCTACGCCATCATGAAGCACATTACTCTGATTCTTCCTTTTCTGCTCATGGAAGCACTATCCTGCCATTAACTCAAGGTCAAACTTTTAAGCCTTATTAACTATTTTTCCCATTTCCTAAAATACACTCTCCTTTTATTTCTCTCTTTCCAAGTATTTTCCTTGTTCATTCCTTTAGCCAGTACCTTATATCTAATCTTTATTACATCTCACTTAACACAGGTTCTAACAGGTCTCCCTGCCTTCATTTTAAAAAATTTCTTTAAAACCTCTAGTCTATTTTATGAAATGCAGTCAAATTAATTCTCATAAGTTTCAACCAATTACTCACAATACTGATTATTCACAATTTTGATCAAACACTTTCATAGCATTCCAAGTTCCTGGTCCTCCGTGATCTGAATGTCCCCTATCTTTTCCATATGTCTACATGGACTAAACTGGATTTCCACTACCTTTCCAAAGAAGTCTATTCTAATCCCTTCACCAGAAGTACTCTCTATGTTTCCTATAGGTGAACACATTTCATCTCCAAATCTCCCTTGCTACAGGTCCACTCTATTTTAAATACCAGGTGTGTATATTTGTCCTGCTTCCCTTGTTAGACTAAAGGAAAGTTTTCTTTCATTCATATGCAATGTAGTAGAAATCTATGGAATTTTGAGTCAAAATACCTAAGCTCAAGTCTTAAGTTTAAGACTCTACCAATTACTAGCTTTGTGATTTTAGGCAAGATTAACATATATGACTTCTCTGATGTCAATTGTCCTATCTGTTAAATGTGGAGGATTGTTGCAAAACTAAAATGAGAATAAATTGTGAAAGCACTTTTCCAACTATAAATCTCCAGCACCTAGCATTGTAGTTGACATACTTGGTGAATGAATAAGTGTCAAAAAAAAGAAATATTTTCCTTCAGTCTCATAGGTTGGCCAAGCTGCACATGCAATATTCCCCCAAAATAAGGGAAGATTTCTAGGAGCAGAATTCCTTCTTATAACCAAGCTCTCCACTTTCCAGGAATTCAAATTTACAGATGCCTCTAAGTGAGAAGTATAGCTTTGTATTTTCAAGATCTTTCATAGTGCCTGGCACATAATAAGAATATAATTTCCACACTCAAGATTTCTCTGACAATTCACTCTTGATGTCTTATTATATGCCAAGCAGACACAGATTCCTTAAGGAAGCTCCAGGGACAATATTTCTCTTCCAAATTTAATTGGTCAGGGTCCCAACAGGAAACAGTAGACAAATGCAAACTGGATAACTCAAAAAAAGTAAAATTAAGGGGTTATCTACAGAAATCTGGAAACACAAGAGACAGTGAAGTAACAAGAGGGCAGTTCACATCTTTAGGCCCAGAGAGGGAAGGACCACCAGAACCTGGAAGGAGGAGTCAGTATAAAGGGCCACCTTAAGAGGGGCTGTCGGCTTCAATGCAGAGGCACTGCCTGCCTGAGGAGGTCCCTCAGGGAAGGAGCCAAGGGGATCAAGTCTCCCCTCCTCCATTCTTCTGACAGAACTCTCCACTGGCTAACCCAATCAAACTAGAAGGCAAGGGTTCCCACCAATACACACACATCCCGCACACATCAATCCCACACATATCAGCCTCTCCAGGCTAATAGTTGGGTGGCAAAAGCTGGAAAGTGGATGCGAAGGGGCAGGTGGAAGATACAGGTACACATTTGTTCATCTGACTGTGGTTTCTGATGCCTTTCAGGGCTTTTATTTTAGTAAGATGATCATCTGAGTTCCACTAAATATATTTCATTCTTTGGTTCATTTAAAAACGTCATTAATTCAAATAAATATAATGTTTGTTTAATACTACATAAAAGATGTTTCGAGAAGGAGTTTGGCTAATTTTTCTGTATATTTTAGTCCATTTTAACTCCCCTGTAAAGGGCAACCTTCCTGGGTTGTAAAGGCAGCAGCTTTCCCGAATTAATTGTGTTACACAAATATCATGCTTATCATACAGTTCTTATCTCCCTAGTGACTTTTTATTCTTATTTTAGAATATATAAAGTGTCCTTGCTTTGCAAACCCCGTGTTCGTGCTCCAAATGTACAAATAAAGAAGAATTTATGGTGTGAAGAGGCTTTGCTAATTGGACAGATTTATTTTTTCATTCCCTAGGAATGCAATCTGTGACCACTAATAGCATGTAAATACAACCCTTGGTCCAGAGGCAATCATGGCATGGGAAAGCATGAGTTAATTTATTGATATGTAGCAATTCTCTCTTATCAAACTTGCGAAAATCACTCAACTAGACAACTCAGCAGGCTGACTGTGAAGTAGCACAAGAGGCATTTATTTTTGAAGAAAGGGGGAAATTCCATAAACATTACACTTTCGATAGGGACACCTGAACTGTATTCCACTGTTTCTTAATGAGTATTTCCCACATTCACTTCAGTACTTCTTTTCATAACTCATGCTAGGATAAGCAGTCTTCTATCCAACAGCTCAAATTCCTTTATATGTATATAAAGAGAAATCAGGGTCCTTTTTTTAAACTATTAATACAGTGTAACTAATGCCTAAAGCCCAAGAAGGGTCTGTGGTGTCTCTTTGGAATTAAATTAACCAAACTGGTCTTTTCAGAATTTCAAGAAATCACTATGGAGTGCTATAATCTCTAACAACAAACCTCAAGAAATAGAAGAAAATCTGATAGTGCCTGTCCTCTGTTCATTAAAGTTATATCGTACCACTCAATGCATTTGGTTGGAACTACCACTGACTCCCAGCTCAAATCTATTCACAGAATATTTGACTACGGAAGACTTGAATTAACCTGCATTAAGTCAATCAGGGATGTACTTCTAACCTACTAGCCAACATCCGTGGTCCTATTGCATTTATTCTACCCATGATGACTCATGTCAAAGCCCTCAGGACCTTGTGGAAAACTCTGGCCTGGCTACACCAACCCTTCCAAATATATGTCTCAGCTTCCCGCTTCCTAAGGGACTGCAATCCCAAGAATCTTTCTTATATTGCTGATAATTTCTTTCTCTCTCCCTCTGACCATTAATAACTCTGTCTCCCTTTGCCTTTCCATCTCCCAATTCCTCTTAACTAGTTTTCAAAACATGGTTCTTTATACATGTATTTCTAACATCATACTACAGCTGCCTGAGGGGAAAGGATTCTCTCTTATTTACCTTGCTGATTTTATCACAGAGCCTGGAACATGAGTGTTTAGTAGATATTTGTCGAATATGAAGATGGGTGGTTAAATAGATGAAAAAATTAAAGGAAGGAAATAAACTCTGCTGCTGTATTGAGGATTGAATCATGTCCCCCACAAAAGGTGTGTTCAGGTCCCAGTGCCTGGTCCTCTGGGTGTGAACCCACATATACTAGGACCTTTGAAGTGTGCCCAAACTGAGTAGGGGTAGGCCTTCATCCAACAGGGCTGAAGTCCTTACACGCAAAGGAAATTTGACATGGAAAGAGAAGCCATAGGAGAAGCAAGAAGCCAGAAGTCAATGGAACCCTGAAGAGGAAGGAGAGGATGTCACCACATGACAGAAAAGTCAAGGAGTCCCAAGAATTGCCCACAGTCAGCCCCAGAGCACCACAGTCTCCAGAGAGAAATCGCTGCTTTGCTGATGCCTCAAGTTTGGACTACTCCTAGCCTCAAAACCATGAGCCAATAAATTCCCATTTGTTTAAGCCAACCCATTGTATGGTATTTGTTTTAGCATTCAGGAAACTAAGAGATGCTGTTTCATTTAAATAGATACCATTTCCACTAAATATTTTAATCATCAAAGCAACAAGGCTCATGTGCAATCTAAAATTGCAGGCACAAAGAATGCCTTATGGTTAAAATAATATTAAAAGTGGGGTTCCAGACACAAACAAGTTTTACAAATACTGTATATCCTCTTTTGGATAGTCTCAATTCACATTAATGTATTAAAGGCTCTGAGAAATTGTGCCATTAAGAAAAAAAAATTGAGTTTCATCTGGGAAACATCCTTGATTCCTCCATTTCCCCCTCACCAGCCATATCTAACCAAGAAGCAAGTTCAACCTCCAAAAGGGCATCTGTCCACTTCGCTCCATCACTCCTGCTATCACTCAAGCCCACGGCACCAACCTTTTTCATGGGAGTACTGCACTGTCCTCCTAATTAGTCTCTTCGCTTCCATAGCACCTAGAATGAGCTTTTAAAATCATAAATCAGATCCCCTGCTCATTCATAAAGCATATCAATGGGTTTACTGCTTCTAAAGGCCAATCTTCCTATCATGGCCGACAAGGCCTTATGACCTCTTTCTCCAACATTAGCAACCACCACTCTCCTCCTTGCTGACCTCTATTTTGTCCACTAGACTTCCTTTTCTGCCTGTTCCATGCAAAGCCCTCTCCTACATAAAGGCCTTTGCACTTGAGGCCTCCTTCAGCCTTCTCAGCATTAGTTTCTCCTCATCCTTCAAGTCTCAGCTAGAATGTCATCCTTCTGAAACAAAAGATAGCTTTCCCCAATGGTGTAGTTTCCTACATCTGCGTAACACCACACCATAAACTGGCTGGCTTAAAGCAACAGAAATGTGTTGTCTTATGGTTCTGGAAGCTAGAAGTCTGGAATCAAGGTATTGGCAGGACCATGCCTCCTTCAAATGCTGTAGAGAAGAATCTGTTCCACGCCCTTCTCTTGGCTTCTGGCAATGGCTTGCTGGCAATCCAGGGCATCCTCCCATTTGTCTGTCTCTGAGGTCACATGGCATTTTTTCCTCTGTCTCTCTCCTGGTGTGTGTCCAAATTTCCTCTTCTTATTAAGACACCAGTCATATTGAATTAAGAGCCCACTCTACTCCAGTATGGCCTCATTTTTAACCTGCCTACTTTATTCTGTAATAACCCTATGTCCAAATAAAGTCACATTCTGAGGTACTGGGGACTAAGACTTCAACATATTTTGGGGGACACCATTCAATTCATAACTCCTAGTTACTTCTCACAATATCACTTACTTTATTTCCTTCAAAACACTCATCACAATTTGAGCTTTTAAAAATTCTGATTTCCCACACCAGAATACAAACACTGTATGGGTAGCAACCTTGCTTATTTTGCATACGACAATATCTCTGGCGCCTAAACAATGCCTGGTTCATGGCAGGGAGTTTTTGAACAAATATGTTTAGCCACAGGACCCTCTTTCAAGTAAAACTTTCTAACATGCTACAGAACACATTTTGGGAAAGTCTAATATAGGCTGAAAAATTGTTATCATTTTATATAACAGGTCCACAAATATCTTCAGGGAGTTAAGAATTTCTCTTCTTGTATAATGGGCTTTATAATCCTGAAGAATAAAGCAACATATGTGCTCAAAAGTTCATTACAGAGTTTATCTCTAAGCTTCCAGGTAAAAGGTATGTATCTACCATGTTAAAATATATTCATTAGCCATTATTTTTCTAATTTCTACAAAGAATTTTCCCTTTCCTCAAGTATTTCTTTATGACTGTTTCCAACCTTACCTTGAAAAATTCATGTGCAAGGCTTCTGCAGGTAATCTACTTTTAAGCTTATACATAGGTTGAAGAGTTTCATAGGGTTTTTTTTGTTGTTTGTTCCTATTTTATTTTTTTACCTTTATTTTTGACAAAAACACTGTAACCATCATTCAGCCTAATGTCTTCATTTATTCTTTGAAAAACTGGACTGAAGCGCAGAGAATTTGAATCGTTTTTCCATGATCACACTTTAATTAGTGCTATTTTCATTTTTTATTCTATTTTCTTAATTGTTCCTAAGTCCACAGCGCAGGTCCTAGAAGGAATATATATAGAGAGGCTAGGCACAAGCAAAACCTATCTAATTTTCAAGAGGATGCTTAGCAAGAGAGGCACTTACTCAAATTTCCATTATGGTGGAGCCTTCTGATTAGCTGTTCAACATGAGGGAGGTGGGATTATATGCCAATCTTATTTCTCTTTTATCTTCTTTATTTTCTTAAGCTTCTTTATCATCTTAACCTTCTTTATCATCTTAACAGCTCCATTCACATTTATATTGCCATGTTGCCTACAAGTGGATGGTAACAACAACAAAAAAGAATCTTAAATTTCTTATTAACTCAAGTTTTGCTCCAATACCTTTAGAATTTTTAACAGTTCTTTAAAGGTTATTTTCATGTGGCTGATAAATGGTAAAGTTACAAAGGTCTTGAGTGGAAAACTGTAAGGAAGAGAAATTCAATCCTTTCTTCTGCTAATACACACACAGTTTGAAACAACTAACAGCTCAAATCAATCAGAAGATAGCAACCTAATGAAAATTGGGTAAAGTATTACAAAGAGGAAATTTACAGAACAAGCTCCCTGGAAAAAAATGCAGATTAAAACATCCATGAGTTTTATGTTATACCTATAAAAAAGGTAAAAATTAGAAGCTGGTTTAGGTAAGTTGTGTTAAGGATGTGCATGCATGTGTGTGTGTGTGTGTGTGTGTGTGTGTGTGTGTGAAATTTCATACATTGCTGGCGAGAAGTAGACAAAAGTTGCTCTTCCAAAGAGCAATCTGGCACTAGTCAAATTAAACATAGGCATACTCCCCCACGTAGCAATTCCGCTCCTGGAATTCTTCCAAAATTCTCACATTTTTCCGGAAAAAAACAAATTCAAAGATGTTCACTGCAGCATTGTTTGTGGTGGCAGAAGGTTAGCAGCCATGTGGAAGTGCATCACTGTGAGTGAAAAGGTAATGCTGGCAGACACACACCTGAAGCACCACACACAGCTGGAAAGGATGTAGTAAATGTTCCCACAGCAACTTGGGAGGGTCCTAAAAACACACTGCTGGGCAACAAAGAGTAAAAAACAAGGGGCTTTACCATCACCATAACAAATGCAGAAATTAAAAATAGATGCTTACAAATAACAATACACATTTTTCAAGACACATTTTTTTAAAGATACACATGGAATCTGGCCTGTTCAGGAAAGGAGGAAAAAAAATAGGGAATAAAAGAAAATAGATATGTGGGTGAATAAATAACTAAAATAAGAGAGGCAAGGAAACAAATAAGAAATAAAGGACTACAACAAAAAAGGAAACTAAAGGGAAAATAAACAGAAGAAAAAAATTGTTTCACTTCACTGGAAGTAGCATGAACTTTAAACCCCCAAAGAGGAACTAAAATATTTCCCCACCATTTCCCTCACCTCTCCTCACACCCCAGGTAAAATGCAACACACTCTCCAGCTCATTCAACTGTTAATGGTCTGCAGGAGTAAAATAGAGGCTGAGGGAGGGGTAAGGGTGTGCGCTGAACAAAGGTGAGAAACGCCAATCACATATCTCAGGCTGAATTCCTGAAGATAAGCACCAGCTGGAATTGCCAAAGAACAACTATCTCTGGTTTTGCTTAGAGAATGATCAGAAAAGGTGAGTTTGACTCACAGGCTGCCACTGGTAGGAATTAACCGACTAGGAGAGATCAAAAGAAGCCAGGACTTGTAAGGGGGATACAATTATCATTGATAAACTGTAAATTTAATGAATTTGTTACCAGCTCAGTAGATTTTAAAAGCCTGACCATAAAGATAAAGTATACACAGCTTTACCCTTGACCCTTCAAATTGCAACACTTTTCTCTTTATAAAACTCCTTCATGTAGGAGAGCATAAATTACCTGCTTCTCCAGTTTCCCTCATTCTAATCCCCAACTTTGTTCAACTGCATGTTGTTACCTCACCTAGTTTCCAGATGGTGAAGAAAATTAGCAGAAAGAAGTTTCCGAACTTATTTTTTAGTTTTTAAAAAAACTTCATTTTAAAATTTTTATTTATTATAGTTCAATGCATATGTCAGAAAAAGCAAAACTTCAAAGCTAAGAATCCATTTATCTTTAAACAGAGTTCTGTGTTAGAATGAAAAGATCTGTAATATTTTCCTGTGAAATGACAGTATAACAGAAAATGAGTTGGCACTTTTTGAATAGGTATTGACGATGCTTTGGTGTCCTTGACACACGATCACAGGTATTCTCAGGAAGCCTTGAAGTTTCTGGCACAAAGAACAGACAGCACAAGACTTGATACAAAACATCTACCCCAAGATAGGTAGATCTGTGGAATATAGTGCATTTCTATAGTTAATACTGTGGCAGTAGAAAATATCATGGGCATCACCATAGCCAAACTCAAAATATATAGAATAACATTTAAGGCATGTAAGTAAAACTCAGCTCTTTTGTACCAGAGCCCAAAGGTGTTTGGATTGGATAATGCTGGGAAATATTCTATGGAGTCAGTGGAATGCAACAGATTCCCTCGCAGCTCTTCTGCCACAATCCCTCCCCTCAATCTAAATCTAGAACTAGAAATCTAAGTTTGCTATCCATCAAATGAAATTGTTGCCCTCTTCTTCTACGTTCCCACCTTCTTAGCCGTCTCCTGGGGAAGTGACCATGGACTCCTGGCTGTTATGACAAATACCACACACTGTGTTGGCTTACTGGGAATTTATCAGTTTATGGTTCCAGAAGCTAGAAGGCTTGCAACCTCCCAAGGTGGGTCACCTTCCGGCTGACGGGCAGTCCTTGGGTTCCCATCACAGGATGATGTCCTCTCTTTTCTCTTCTGGGTTCCAGGGATTTCTGGCTTCCAGTTCTTCTCTGTGGCTTTCTCTGTCTGAATTTCTTCTGTATACAAAGGACTCTAGTAATCAGATTAAAGCCCACCTTGTTCAGTTGGGGCACGCTCTAGGGAAAATATCTTCAAGAGGTCCCATTTACTGTAACAGTGACTTTTTAAAACATAATCATAAAACTGTCAGCAATCAGGAAGTTGTAAAGTAGCCTTAAAATGTAACCTTCAAAGCTAAAAACCGGCTATAATGGAAGCTCTTTTCTCACAAAGGAGCAATATGTAAATATAAAATCTGAAACAGTATGTAATGTAAAGTTTACACCTTTCACAGGAGTCACCTAGTTCCTGAAGAAAACAGGAAATAACTAAATTACTGAAGTTATCCAAACCTGTTACATGTTAACATAGCTAACTCCCTTTGTCTCGAATGGGTTTAGCCAATGAAAGAACCACTGGGAGATTGCCCCAAACCTCCCAGATATAGATAAGCCTTTTGTCTATCACTCTTGTTGCATGTTAATTAAAGGATTATCTCTCTCTGTCTCTGAACCTGGGTATAAAACCCAACTGAAGAAACACTTTGGGGAGCAGATTTGGGAAAACTTCCCCTGTCTTCTCACTGGTGTAAATAAAACTTTTTTCCTTCTCAGCCTCTTTCAGTGTGACTGCTATTGACCGTGCCAAGCGAGGAACCAGATTTGGGAAATGCCCCTTCTACGTTACCATGGGCTCATACCCACAGGAACACAGACTAAGATCAAGAACATGTGTTTGGGGGTGTACATAATTCACCCTACCACAGACTTCTACCTTAAATGATGCCAACAGTAAACTCTGTTCAAAGGTCTACATAATGTGGGAAGATTTGATCAAACTGAGTTCATCTACCATTTTTTGGAGCAAAACATAAACTCTAACAGGTACTCTTCTATAGCATTGGATTTATGACTTAAAGAATTTACTTTGAATTTATACCACAAATCATTGTTCTGAAAACACCCCTGAAGTGTTTTCACTGTGGATTTGGAAAGGCAATGTGAATTATGATCCCTGATCCCCAGAAGCTGAAAATCTTGGTGCAGTGATAAGGTAACAGAAGACTGATTATATGTCAAATAACAACTGTCCTTATAAAGTAGTGATTATCATTGCTATTTAATAGTGAGACATTAGGTATTATCTTGTTTCTTACCATTTGAAGGTAATAATTCTATAAGAATGAATTAGTCCTGTATACAAAGGACTATAATGGAAGCTCTTTTCTCACAAAGGAGCAATATGTAAATGTAAAATCTAAGAAATTAGTATGTTTGCTTTTTGTTTCTATAGAACCAATCAATAAAAAGAGTGAAAAAGTAATATTCCCCTTCACCAGAAGCAGGGTTTTGAGTTCTGGGATCCCTTGTCCTAGAATTAAATTAACAATTTTTTTTTTCTGCTTCAGGTCCAGAGGAGAGGCAAATTAAGTTGGCTTGTTCCAGCGTGACAGGAGATGATGGGTTTTGTGTTTTGGAGGTAGAGGTAACTGAAGCTAGGGGAAGTCAGATTCCCTAAAAGTGGGAGGGGGCAGAGTGGTTCCATAATTGGCAGGGACATCCATTATCGTTCCTACCACATGCCAGGAATCATCAGGAGCTCTGTTAAGGGTGGCTAATGCGACGAGCAGAAGAATTACCCCAAATCCCGACTATGTGGTTGAAATCGGACATTCTACTTTTCTTGCATTCAAATGCCATGAATCCACTCATATCTATTTCATGAAAACAAAGTAAGGTGTTGTTTACAAGAAATCTCGGTTTCAAAATGTCATTTTTTATATCTTAAGCTGCAAGAATGTTATGTGGAACTGAAATTAAGAGTTATTTATTAAGTGAGGAGTATGATATCAGGTAGAATATTCCTTTGGTAAATGGCATGCATATATTAAACTCTAGTGTACAGCATTTGGGTATAATTAAATATGAACTATGTATAAAATATAATTAATAAATCCATGATCAAAATGTCTCTCTGCATTTTATTAAAGAAAATAGATATACTGCTAAAAATTACTTAGTCCAGCAGTTAACATACAATTGTATTTTTTGTTAAAAGGAAGTAGAAAATATTAAATATTTTATACATGAAAAGGGATTAGGCTGGCTGAAATTGGAATAAATATTTATGAAATGATTTGAGAAAATCAGTTTACTTTAGCAAATGAACTCCAATCTAAATGACATCACATAAAATGTTTGTTTGCAGTTTTCAATCAGTATCTTAAAAAATGTGATCATCTCAGAACACTTTCCGGTTACATGTTAAAGAACCAGCAACCTAATTTTTACTCCTGTGGCTCTTCAGAAGTGCTTTTCTTTCAAGCTAATGGCACAGCTTGAGTATGACTATTGGAAATAGCTAAAAAGAGTGCTTACCTTTAAACGTGTGAACTGTTCTTAAGGCACTCTCCCTCAAGAATGCATTCTTCTAAGCATACAAGGCAGTGGAAAAGGTGAAGTCACACTTGTTACTGCACTCTACAAGCATCTGAATTCAGAACATGACAATACTCAACCGAAACTCAAACATCCTTTTGTTAAGCACCCTAGAACTCTTTTGCACTCTGAGGAAGTGTACCACTGGAGGTAAGGTTTGGGTTAGTTGGTGTGCTTTTATTTTATAGAGAAGAGGAAAAGCTATTATGAAAAAGAAGGCGGCAAAAGAGAATCTGCTTGAACATGCAGGAGAGTTCTCAGGCAGATCTGTGTAAGAAGAAAATATAGAGAGAAATTGAGGGTCCAGAAAATAATCCTCTTAACTTTTTTGCAAAGTCACAAAAGTACTCGTAGCCCAGTCTGAAGACTGCTACCATAGGCTGGTGCAGTCTATTTCTCAATAGAAAGCTAATACTAAGGGAATGAATGAAAGCATGAGACATCTAGCAGGTTTCATGTCTTACACAATGTCATAAGAGATTTTGCATACTCACTTCTTTATAAGATTTCTGTTAATGACCAGGAGTCCAATCTTTATGTCATAAGCAAAAAAGGAAAAATTGTAATTGGGAGTCATTACTCCCAATCATCTCAGGTGTAATATAGAGAAGATGGTCACCTCCTCCCCAGGTAAGTGGCGACAAATCTGTCCCATAGAGCTTGCCTCATAAGATAAAAGATGGGCGTGGGATGGGACTGGGGATAACTGCTGGGGGAGAGCAGCAGGACCATCTTCATGGCTCAATCATATGAAATAACTCACAGAAAGTAACTTTCACTATGATGAGCTTTAAAAAAAAAAAAACCCCAAAAAATCCAGTACAAGAAGTATCTACTAATTGCTTCATATTTTTGACAATAAAATAAAAGAGACTTTATTGAAAAACTCTTTAGACTGATAATATCTGCTTCTTGGACTTTGAGTATTTCACTGCCTTCCAAATAGAGGCTCAGTAATTCATTTAGGCCCAACAAAATAGAGGGGAGCCTCTCTTTGGCTTACAATTTATCTAAGATAGGTAACGTATAATTTTATATTTTCAAAATCATTTTATATGGATATGCAAACATGAATAAAAAAGAAAGGAGTTTGGCTTTTTAAATCTTTGAGTACTTAAGTATCCTTCACATTTCCAATGATGGAAAAAGTAAAGAAAAAGATAGAAAGAAACCTTTCTAAAGAAAACCTAAGAGAAAAACTGCTCTAGCACTTTAATTTCCATTAAAAAATTTATCTTGCAATATTTTATGCAAAATCTTATAACTGGTTCTATAGTTAATTAAATTTTCATTACTGAGCAGATCTGAAAAGCACAGCTTATTTGAAGTATTTATTATTCCTTCCTGAATTGCTAATGAATTAAAGCCTCCAGTGCATTGGTATTAAAGTCATCTTCCTACACATCTCTCTACAGGCTCAGAGAGTAATATGTTAAAACCAAAAGGGCTCCATATATTTGGTGCTATTATTTTTCCTGCTTAACTTGTGGATGTAAATTTATTCTATGGCACTTCCTGAAAAATTAACTACTGTTTCAGCTAGAGTTGCCTTTTCCAGTCCAGTTATTTCAGTAATTAAGATTCTATTTGAAGTACATTTTCGTTTAAGCATATTATAACTTTTGTCAACATTTTTCTCTTCATCAAAAGGTTGGTTCAAAGTCACATTGACAGTGTTAACTGTTCTGACCTACAGACTAGACTCTTCATGAAATAAAATGCTCTTTCACTTGGTGGGTCTTGGTTTCTCTTTAATAGTCCATTTAGAACAGATTTAAAAGAAGCCACTCATTAATAAACAAAAAAACAAACAAACAAACAAACAAACAAAAACCTGTGTTCTTGAAAACTGTTTGGATATTTCTTAATTACAAAAGTCCTACTATGAGATTGATTAAATTATCTACAAAGAAAACTGCATATAAGCAGATATTTTTATAAGCAGGGAATATTATTAAAATCTGGTTCTGGATTCAGAAAACCAGGTAACATTCCTTAAGGGTTTAAAATATTTCTTTTTATGAAAATCTCTCACTGTTAATGTACTACAAGCCAATAAAACTAAATAATTATAACTATGAACATTAGAGTAGACTTACCACTATAAATATACGTTTTCCCACTAGTATAGCAAGATAAATTTTTCCCACCTGAAGTGAGAGGAAAGCCTTTTGATAAGGGGTGTACAGCTTTTGGTATTCTCCTATCTTTCCACAGCAAAAAAATCTATGTAGGTCCTAAAACCCAAGGCAATAGCCTCATTAAGAACAATCAGATGCAGCCCCCATCCCCATACTGTTGACATCCCCTTTCAATATGAAAAGTTAGAGTCCTTACTGTCTAAACACCCCTGAAGATGGAGAAAGAGATTAATTGAGAGGAAGGGGTAGCAACAAACAAGGTAAGATTTAACAAAGGTCTACGAATACTGAAACTTTATATAAATATATATATATTTTTAGATGCTGGAGTGTTGGAATAGCTGGAAGGAAGTAAATGACATAGCGGAACTATAACCTATAACATCCTTTGAAATTTGCTCTATAGCTATTCATTGAATTATGCTTTGAAAGTCTTCACCTTTCTGCTTATACCCTATATTGCATAATAAGGAAAGAACTGAAACTGTGAAACTGGAACCCACAATAATTTTTGAAATTACCTATATAACTGCTGGTTGAGCTGTATGTCAAACGTTAACACCTTTCTGTATGTGTGTTATATTTTACAGTAATGGAAATAACTGAAGTTGTGGAACGGTGATCCATGATATTCTTTGAAGTTTGACAACTACTTGTTAAATCATACTTGGAAAGTTATCACTGTTATGTATACATGTTAAAGTTCACAATAAAAAATGCATTAAAAAATATGAAGGGGATAAATTCAACAGAAAGGTACAAAATAAAATTGAGAAAATCTAGAAAGTAGAAGAAGAGAAAGATAGAAAACAGAAGAGAAACTTTAGTAAGAGATCTGTTCCGGAAGTTTCTGGATTAACAGGAATTCCAGAAAGAGAAAGCAGGAGAGGAAATTATCAATGAGAAACTGTAAGAAAATTTTCAGAACTAAGCACAAGAATTTTCCAGGTTGAAAGATCTGAGTGTCCAGAGCAATTATTTTTTTAAGAGACCTGTAGCTGGGACCCATCTTCATGAAATTTCAGAACATTGTGGACAGATACAATCCAAAAAGAAAAAAAAAAAGAAAACCAAAAAAAACAGGGGACATATATAGGATTAGGAATCAAACAGCATTGGACATCCCAACAAGATCCAAAAGCCAGAAGAGAGTGGAGCAATGCCCTCAAGCATTTGAGAGAAATTCATTTACAGCCCAGTGTTCTAGACCCAGCCCAACTATTAGTCAAGTATAAGATAAGTATTTTCAGACACACAAGGTCACATGTATTTATCTCCCATGCATCCTTTCTCAGGAAGCTAATGAAGAATGTACTTCACCAAAACAATGGAATGAAGTAAAGAAAGAGTAAGACTATGGCATCCAGGCAATTAGAGACTCCAACACAAGAGACAAAGGAATATTCCAGGATGATGATGAAGAGCACTGGGCAGTAAACCTAAAGAGCAAGTCCTGAGTAGGTAGAGTCAGAGGGATATTTCCAAGGAGAAGAAAAAACTGATAGATTATCCAATGTATTTGAATGGATTCACAGATTTTTAGTTCTGCCAGGGTTTGGGGATAATTTAGTTACTGGAAAATGAAGCAACCAAGAAAGATAAAATTAAGCCAACATTCCAGGAAATAAAAAAAATTACGTAATAATTAATAATAAAGACTATGTAGGCCTCAAGTCCTAAATTCACTCATGGGACTGATAGGAAGGACGGAAAGGGGGAAGCTCTAACCACACTCAGCCTATGAATGAGAATGGACCATATGAAATTGCTGATGGGCAACCATTGTTGAGCTGCAGAAATGCCAGTTTCATAAAGTTCATCCCATAAAGTTGATGTTCATTTTTAATCAATTTTTCTGTGGTTTCAGATCCTGTACCCGTTAGGGATTGAATCATGTCTTCTGCAAACAGCATGTTCAGATTCCAACCCCTGGTTCCTGCGGATGTGAACCCATTTATAAACAGGACCCTGGATGTTATTAGACAGGGTATGCTTAAACGGAATTAGGATGTGCCTTGATTTATTATGGCTGGAAGTCCTTATAAGCAAAGGAAATAGGATAGAAAAAGAAGCCACAAGGAGTAGCCAGAAGCCGGGAAGTCAATGCAACCCGGGAAAAGAAAGGAAAAGACACCGCTACATGCATTGCCATGTGACACAGAAGCCAAGGAACCACAAAGGCTGCCTGCCAGCCAGAAGGTATTGATCCCAGGAGGAAGCTGGCCTAGTCCATGAGCCATTAAATTCCTCTTGTTAATCCAACCCAATGTATGGTATTTGTTTTAGCAGCCAGGGAACTGAAACAGTTCCCCACAGAGGTCTGTGAAAGTGCTACATCGCTGTTGAAGAAGGAGTAGTAGACTAATGGGGCATGGAGAGGAAGCCTTCCCAGGAGGCCTCTAGGACTTTATCCTTGCTTCAAACAGAGAATCTGTTTTATATGTTGGGGTTCCCAGTAAAACATTGTTTAAAAGAAAAGAGAACTTTACTTCTAAAGATGATTTGGAAAAACCAGAGATATATTTCAGTAGCACAAAAAAAATATTTAAATCATAGTATTATAAAAACACAGACGGGCCATGGAGGATTGAATTATGTACCCCAGTTTAGACAGGTTCTTAATCTTAATATATATCCCATTGTAAATAGGATGTTTTGAAGATGTTCTTTTAAATTAAGGTGTGGCCCAACTGTGTAAGACTGAGTCTTAATCCAGATTAGTGAGGCCTTATAAAGAGAAAGAAACCAGAGGCCTGAGTCAGAAAGGTTGCAGGGAGAAGCTAAAAGTCAGCAAAACCCAGAAGAGAAAGAAGACATTACCACGTGATGTGAGACAGCAATATAAACCAAGGAACCCCAAAGATCACTGGCAAGCCAAGACCAGAATGTTACAGATTTGGGGAGAAAGCGTCACTTGCTGATGCCTCAAATTTAGACATCTACTAGCTTCAAAACTGGGAGCCAATAAATTTCCATTGTTTAAGCCAACCTGATGTGTAGTATTTGTCATAGCAGCCTAGAAAACTAAAACAGGGGCTCTCATCCAATACCCTCAATTGCACAGGATGTAGAGGCACTGAAAGAGTGAATGCTATCCACAGGGCCATAGTTCTACTCAGTGACAAAATCACTACTAGAACTCAACTCACTTCAACTTAAGTCTAGTATTATCCTCAATATACCATTTGTGGAGGTTTGAAGCTGTATGTAACCTAGAAAGACATGTTCTTAAATTTAATCCCTTCCTGTGGATGTGGACCCATTTTAAGTAGGATCTTTTGATGAGGCTATTCAGTTAAGGTGTGACCCACCTCAATCAGAATGGGTCTTAATCCTCTTACTGGAGTCCTTTATAAACAGAATGAATACGGAGAGACAGGCAGAAAGCCACAGAAGCAAGAAGCTGAAAGCAGTGAAACCAAGAAGAGAAAGGAGAGACCAGCTATGCTGGTTTGTATATATTATATCCCCCAGAAAAAGCCATATTCTTTAATGCAGTCTTGTGCGGGAAGACATATTAGTGTTGATTATATTGGAATCCTTTGACTGTTTCCATGCAGATGTGACTCAATCAACTGTGAGTGATATGTCTGATTGGATAATTTCCATGGAGGTGTTACCCCGCCCATTCAGGGTGGGTGTTAATTGGATCACTGGAGTCGTATAAAAGACTTCACAGACAGAAGGATCTCAGAGCAGCTAAGAGTGACATTTTGGAGAGCAACTGAGAGTGACATTTTGAAGAGGAGCTGCAGCTTAGAGAGACATTTTGAAGACAGCATTGAAAGCTGACAGTGACATTTTGGAGAACACCATTTTGGAACACAGCATGGGAGCAAGCAGACACCAGCCACATGCCTTCCCAGCTAACGGAGGTTTTCTGGATGCCAGTGGCCTTTCTCCAGTGAAGGTACCCTATTGTTGATGACTTACCTTGGACACTTAATGGCCTTAAGACTGTAACTTTGTAACCAAACAAACCCCCTTTATAAAAGCCAGTCCATTTCGGGTATTTTGCTTAATGGCAGCATTAGCAAACTGGAACACCAGGAGACACTGCCATGTGCCTTGCCATGTAGCGGAAGAGCCAAGGATCACTGACAGCCAGTCTTTGGGAAGAAAGTATCACGGTGATGATGCCTTGGTATGGACATTTTCCTAGACTCTCACCATAACCAAATTAATTCCCATTGCTTAAGCCAAACCATTTTATGGTATTGCTTCAAGCAGCCTAGGAAACTAAAATAGATTTGGTACAAGAAGAGTGGGGTGCTGCTATTGCAAATACCAAAAGCATGGAAACATATCTGGAATTGGGCAAAGGGCAGAGGCTGAAAGAATTGTGAGGTGCTTGATAGAAAAGATCAAGATCACTTTGAAGAGACTGTTTGTAGATATATGGATGCTAAATGTACTTCTGATGAGGTCTTAGAGAAAAAAATTATGAATGTGTAATTGGAAACTGGAGGAAAGGTGATCCCTGTTTTAAAGTAATGAGAACTTGGTGAAATTGAGTTCTGATGTCAGATGGAAGGCGGAATTTGAAAGCAATGAGCTTGGATATTTAGCTGAGGATATTTCCAAGCTAACTGTGGAAAGTGCAGCCTGGTTTCTCTTTGCAGCTTATAGTAAAATATGAGAGGAAAGGAATAAGCTGAGGGCTGAACTCCTGGGCAGAAAGAAATCAGAAATTGATTGGTTTAGAAAATTCTGAGTTTCTGAAAATTGAGTCCCCGGAGAACAGTGTTCCAGATGAGGGTTTAACTGAAAATGGATCGAGTCAGCCATTTCAGTGCAAGTCAGGACTGGAGATGCAGTTATCCAGGAAGGATCTGTGGAAAGTCCTGCTGTCTGACGGATTGGATCCTTGTGTACTATATGCAAAACTGACAAGTTTTTCATGAGATCTGTATGACAGAATCACTGCCAGCCTGTATTAAAAGGGATAGAATAGGGACAGATTGAAGGAAAAATCACTTTGAGAGCAGGACAATGGAATCTAAGGTCTGGACCAAAGACATATTCTCAGATCGAGACAGCATGCCCACCCAAGTGTGTGTAAAGGGTGACTATGCCCCAGCACTTGGAGAGGGTGGGCCTTCTACCCCACTGTTCAGGAAGAGTGTTACTGCCCCAGTTTTCTGACATGCTTGGGGCATTGCGGAGAGTCTAGCCCCACCTCAATGTTTGACAAGAATGGAATCTTCACCCCAGTATTCAGGGAGTGCATGCCCAATGCACGAGCACTTGGTAAGGGTGGGGCTGCCACTCCATCCAGCCTGGAGGACAAAACAGCATTCTATAGATGACCCTCAGAACTTGAAATCTAATGGAGTATGCCCTGCAGAGTTTCAGAATTGTTTGGGACTTGTGACCCTTGTTTTCCTTCCAATTTTTCCCCATGGGAATGGGAATGTTTATCCTATGACTGTTGTGCCAGTTTGAATGTGTTATGTCCCACCCAAACACCATTATCTTTGATGTAATCTTGTGTGGGCAGAGGTATTCGTGTTGATTAGATAGTAATCCTTTGAGTGTTTCCATGGAGATGTGCCACACCCAACTGAAGGTGATGAGTCTGATTGGATAATTTCCATGGAGGTGTGGCCCTGCCCATTCAGGGTGGGCCTTGATTAGTTTATTAGAGCACCATATAAGCTCAGACAGAAGGAGCGAGCTAGCTGAAGCTGAGAGACACATTTTGAAGACAGCCATTGGAGGTTGACACCGACATTTTCAAGAATGCCATTCTGAAACACAACCTGGGAGCAAGTAGATGCCAGCTACGTGCCTTCCCAGCTAATGGAGGTTTTCCGGGCACTATCAGCCATCCTCCAGTGAAGGTACCCTGTGTTCATGCCTTTCCTTGAACACTTCATGGCCTTAAGACTGTAACTTTGTAACCAATTAAACCCCCTTTATAAAAGCCAATCCATTTCTGGTATTTTGCAAAAGGGCAGCATTAGCAAACCAGAACATCTGTCTATTCTCTTTATATTTGAAGCAGATAACTTGTCCTCTAGGTCCAAAGACAGAAGAGAATTGTACCCCAGGACAGACTACACCTGTAACTGATTTTGATAAGACTTTGTAGTAAGCATTGTAACTGTAATGACTTAAAGCTTTTAGGATATTGTAATGGAATTAATGTATTTTGCATATAGAATGAACCTGTCATTTTGGGGTCCAGAGGGTATAGTGTGGCGGTTTGATGCTGTATGTACCTCCAAAAGATATGTTCTTAAATCTAATCCATTCTTGTGGGTGAGAACCCATTGTAAGCAGTACGTTTTGAAGAGGTTACTTCAGTTAAGGTGTGACCCACCTCATTCAGAATGGGTCTTAATCCTACTACTTGAGTGCATTATAAATGGGATGAATACAGAGAGAGAGAAAACCACAGAAGCAAGAAGGTGAAAACAAAGAAACTCAGAAGGGAAGGGAAAGACTAGCAGACACTGTCATGTGCCTTTCCAGGTGGCAGAGGAATGAAGGATCTGCAGCAGCCAGCCTTTGGGAAGAAAGTACCACCTTGATTTGGACATTTTCCTGTACTCTTACCATAAGCAAATAAATTACCATTACTTAAGCTGAACCATTTCATGGTATTGCTTTAAGCAGCCTAGGAAAATAAAACATCTTTCAATAATATTATTACCTCATAATTATGGAACCCAAGCCTTCCATTTTCTAGGCTATACCTCTCTAGTTCCTTCATCTATGCACCATGTGCTGTGCTGTCTAGACACTTCACCATCTTCCTGTCTTCTATTGACATTCCAATTTTTCAAGTTTTCTCCTAATAAAAACTACCCAGGATTGAACATATCATAACGAGGTATATTTTGAACATTTTCAAGTATGGTGAGACCAAGGCCCATTTGTTCTAGGTACAATAGTTATATTTTTAGTCCAATATTTCTTTCACTATTTTTTTGGGTGACATGAAAGTGTCAGAAGCTACTCTCAGAGTTGTTTCCAAGCTTTTGCCACTTTAAGAATTATAGGAGCAAAGCCTAAGAAATGTTACCTCTAAGTCAGCAAAAGAAGACCGTAATGACAGCAAAATGACGCATTCTGGCTAGAGAAATGCACTGTATCATCATAACAAAGCTCTGTAGGAAGTCCTTCAAGGAAGAAAGCCCCTCTTGTTTTAGTGTTCCTGAGAGAAAGCCTACTGTATAGGAAAAAGATACCATCTTTAACCTTTTAACTATCTGGTTTTATTTTTCTAATTTGTGTGAACTTGAGATCAGACTGTTTTTTTTCTTGCGCCCAGAGTGCCAATGCCTTTTGAGGGAATATCCTTGCCTTTCCCATTAATTGAGGGGGCCTTCTTTTATGATATAATAAATTCTTACATATACTTATGTCTGTTTCCATTCCATTTTTTTATTTCCTCTACAAATCCTATTGCATGTTTTCATAAATGTCCCTTTAGAATTTTGTTATACTCATTTTTTTTTTTTTTTCCCAAATGTCTTGCCAATTCCTCCCTGGTTATTTTCCTCTAGATTAAATTTAGAACTTTTGTCAAGCTGCCCCTAACAATCATCTTTCCATTTGATTGGAATTCTGTTAAATCTATCATTGATTTGATGAGAAAATTAACATGTCATTCTTACATTTTGAGCCCTTATAATTTTCAATAGACCATTCTAAGAGCTGTACTAAAATTTGTGGCTTTTTATACGCACAAGAACCCTAGGAAGCAGGATTATTCTACCAATTTATAAGTAGTTTAATTAGGTATTGGGGACTTTAGGCAGCTAATAAGTGGAGTAGCCAGAATCCAAGGCTGAACTAGTCCCATTTTAAGCTCATGATCTTAATTATCATGATATACTGTAGTACAGTACATCTCTCCATACATTCAAGAATCCTTTCATATACATTAGTAAAATGTTAAAGCTTTCTTTATATTCCTTTACATTTCTTAAGTTAATGGATAAATATGTTATGATTTTTTTTTTTTTTTTTTTTTTTGCTGCAGTTGTGAATGGGATTCCCCAATTGTTTTGTCCTAATTGGCCATTACAATAAAACTAATTATTGATTTTATATAATTTTCTTGAGTCTAGCCACTTTACTAGGGTTAATTACTTCTGGGATATCTATGATTTTAATATTTACATCATCTACAATTATTGATAATTTGTCTCAATCTTTTAAAAATTCTAGTTTTATTCTGTTACATTGAACTTCTGGAATATCTTTAAATAATGTAAGTTAAATAAATGGCAACAAAAGATGTTTTGTTTCACCATTTAGGTTGTTATAGCTTTTAGTTTGATGATTTTGTGTCTTGTTTTTAAGTATTTGATTGTTTTTAACCAGGAATAGATTAGATTTTATTAAATATCCTGTCAGTAGCTATTATTTTTTCTTATTTAATCTATTGATGTGAAATAAATGCATTAATATCTAACTATCTTTGCAGTTTTTGAATAAAAACTACTTTATTTTCTTTTCCATGAGAAATGAAATTGGATTGTAATTCTTTTGTGCAGTATCTTTTAGAGGTTTTGATATTATATGTAATAATTCATGAAATGATTTGTTTATTATACCAATCAGGGTACCCGCAAGAAACAACTGTCATAGTCAAATTAAGATATAATAAAATATTAACAAGTTAATAAAGTCACCATGTAGAGAGAGATGAGCATGAGTATAGGGAAACCAAAACTATACTGTAGTACCTTAGAACTGCCAACACACCTAGATCCGAAGGAGTGAGGGGAGGAGCAGTTACCAGGACCTGGGCTGAGAAAATAACTTGGAAACAACCACCTTGAGAAAACCTGTGGCCTTCAGTTGGGATCTCAACCAGCCAGAGGAAAGGTCTCAGGAAGGGAGCCAAGGGGATAACTGCAGTTACCTCCATATCCCCCTCCAATCTCCTACAGGGAGTTCTCATTTAGCTGAACCCAACCCTAAAGCAGAGGGGCAGGGAGTGTGGTCCCTACAGCATCTGGGTGCAGAGGGCAGGGTGGAGAAAGGTGGAGAGGAGCTGGAGCAAAGGGTATGCTGTTGAAATGAGCTGTTCCTACAAAATTTAAATGGTCAATTTTCAAAGACTATAACTCTGGAGTATATATTTCTGGATAACTGGCACATTTTTAAATTTTGTTCATCATGATTGCATTAGAAAGTTTTTCTACACCATGAGTCAGTTTTGAAGGTTTTTTTTTTTTTCATGCCTAAAATACAGGATTCCCATACAGCACTCCACCAACAACTACTTTCGTTGGTGTGGAACATTTGTTATAATGGGTGATGGCACATTTTTATAATTGTTCTATTAGATAAAGCCCATGGTTTAAGTTAGGGTTCACTGTGTGGTGTACTTCCCTGGATTTTTTAAAAATTTATATTCTGTAACCATATATACAAACTAACATTTCCTCTTTTAATCATATTCAGATATATATTTCAGTGCTGCTAATTATGTTCATGTCATGCTACCATCACCACCATCCATTACCAAAACATTTCCATCATTCCAGATAGGAAACCTATACCTCTTAAGCCTCAACTTCTCATTCCCTACCCCCACTCCACTCCCTGGTAGTCTATACTCTAGATTCTGATTCTATGAGTTTGCTTATTCTAAATTGGTTCAAATCAGTGAGATCACACAATATTTGTCCTTTCGTGCCTGGCTTATTTCACTCATCATGATGTCTTCAAGGTTCATCCATGTTGTCACTAATAGCACGACTTCATTCTTTTTTACAGCTGAATAACATTACATTATAGGTATATGCCACATTTTATTTATCCATTCGTTGGATGATGGACTCTTGGAATGTTTCCATCTTTTGGCAATTGCAATTGTAATTGTAATAGTAATGCCACCATGAACATGAGTGTGCAAATATCTGTTTGAGCCCCTGCTTTCAATTCTTTTGGGTATATACCTAGTACTGGTATTGCCAGGTCATACGGTAGTTCTGTACTTCCACAGTGGCTGCACCATTTACACTGCCACCAACAATGAATGAGTGTTCCTTTTTCTCCACATCCTCTTCAACACTTGCTATTTTCTGTTTTTTTAATAGCAGCCATTCTAACGGGTGTGAAATTGTATCTCATTGTGGTCTTGATTTGCATTTCACTTCGGGCTAATGATGTTGAGTATCTTTACATGCGCTTTCTGGCCATTTGTGTATCTTCAGTGCTGTTAATTACTTTGACAACATCGTGCTACCATCACCACCATCCTTTACCAAAACATTTCTATCATAGGAGATAGGAACCCTGTACATTTTATGCCTTAACTTCCAATTCCGTATCCACACCCTATCCCCTCATTACCTATACATTTTAATTCTCTCTTATTTTTAATTCTATTCACTATGTCTACTTTTACATGTACATTATCTCCTATTCAGTGTCCTTAAGTTTTGTTTCTTTCTCTTGTTTTATGTCTATCTTTTTATATTGAATGTTTGCTTCATTTATTTTTCACTTTTCTTCTCTCTCTCTTTTTAGAGTGAAAACATGTGAAGGTATTTACTTCTAAGTATAACTTCAGTCAAATCACATAAGTTTTCATATGACAATATTTTTTATTTCCTAAGCCACTGAATTTTTATTTGCTCTGTGATCCTATCACAACTTGTCAAAATTTTTTAAATATCAAAGTGATTGAAAAATTTTTGTTAAAATTGTGTTAATAATTCAAGTTTTATTTTGGACAACCAAAGAATATGGCCTATATAATTATTTTTTAAAATAAATGTTCCAGATGAACAAAAAACAAAAAAAGTAGATATAAATATAACAAATACCTTTCTTTTTTTCTAACACCATTCCATCCCTAACCTTCCAGGATATAACCATTATAATTCATTTAGTATTTGTCACATCCATTCATTTTTTTAAAAAATTTTATGGTACATGTATGTGTCAATTAACAAAACATAAAGTTACATGCTTTCAAATTTATATAAATAGTATCAGATTTTGTATATCTTTTTGAAACTTGGTCCATTTTTTATTCAACTTTCTACTTTTTAGATCTATCCATGCCTGCATACAATAGGCGATTCATTTGAACTGCTATAGAAGTGTTACATTGCTCATTTAATCCACAATTCATACTTCTATTCTTCCACTCATTCGTCTATTCATGCATCTTGAGGGACACTTAAATTTTCTGCAAATGTGAACGGTGGCACAACAAACGTTTTTGTACAGATCTCCTTGTGCACACAAGGAAGAATTTCTATAATGTACCTGGAACTGTAACTGCCAAATAATAGGCTATGCACATCTTCAGCTTGATAAGATATTGCCAAATTTTTTGCCAAATTGCACTCCAAATTGCCAGACTGCACAACAATCTAGATATTTCCTATTATTGAAATTTGAGGGTTATTTTTTTTTACCTAGTAAAGGTTTCATGTTGCTAAATGCTCCCTTAACATTGGAAAAATAAACCATATTTTCTGCTTGTAGATTACAAAGTCAAATACCCAACTGTTAATTCAAAATTATTAATTCATGTAATAATGAATATTAAATATTATATGATTAGTAACTCATATGATATTTAAAATATCCAACTGTTAATTCATATTATTCAAATGCATCTTTTTTCAATCTTCTTGATCTACTATAAGTATATGGAAGTCACCACTATACATTTTATGCATTTATTTTTTACTTCTATCAAGTCTTGGTCTGTGACTTGTAATCTTATATTATTGCAAGACTTTTTGTCCTCATTTGTATATTATAGCTTATAGCTTTTAACATTATGAAATAATTGTCCTATTGAAAGTATTTGCTGTTATTTCTACTTTTTTATATGAGTAATGCCATCCTTGCTTTTCTTAAATTTTTTTTGAAAATTTTGCCTTATTTTTCTTTTGCTATTTTGTTTAATTTTTCTGTTTCATTTTATAATGGTCTCTTATGTTAAGCATGTCCCTTTTTAAAAAAATACAGTCAGATGTTTTCCATTATTCATATGGAGGTTTAATCCATTTACACTAAACATCATATTGCTTTGGCTTTTGAAAACTTATTTGTTGTGTTCTATTCTTCATTTCTTTTATTATTGTGCTATTATTCTCTGCAGAAATTTTAAAGAAAATATCCAAGTGATTATAATTCACTTTATAAAGTGAATCCCATAAAGTATTGCAAAGACCTATATTAAATTAATTACCAGATTCAATAATACAGCAATGTTGTTTTACTTACCTTTTTGAAAAGCAGGGATTCCTACTCTTGATCCCCATCTCTCTTCCCAATCCCTGTAGATTTTAATGTTTATTAATTGCTCACCATGGGCCAGCACTTTATGTGTTAACTCATCTCAGCATTGCTACAACTCTGTGGATGACTCAGGAAACCTCCCCATCTCCAGATCCTTCATTAATCACATCTGCAAATCCCCTTTTTCCACGTAAGGTATGACATTTTTGGGTTCCCAGGATCAGGACATGCACATCTCTGAGGGGCTGCCATTCTGCCTACCAGGCTGAATCTTCCAAATTCTTCAAAGTGAAACATAATTTCTGGTGATACTGCCTGTGTGGAGTGAGAATTCTCCCAGCTTGGAGCAGTACTCCTTCTGGCATTTTAGTAGCGGTTTTACACCGCTGACCCTCTTATTGCTGCAGACTCGGGTAATACGTCTGCATTTTAGCTGGTGCAAGTATTCAAAACAACGCAAGCCCCTTCCTGCAGGTTTCCTATGAAG
This sequence comes from Choloepus didactylus, assembly GCF_015220235.1. NCBI lineage: Eukaryota > Metazoa > Chordata > Mammalia > Pilosa > Megalonychidae > Choloepus > Choloepus didactylus. The sequence continues at coordinate 114,157,585 of NC_051314.1, read as the reverse complement.
CCAGGATGTCAGAGGTCTATTCACAGCCATCTTTGAATACTGGTATTTCTCCAGAACTAGACTACAGCCTTCCCTGAAAATCTGTCTCTCACCCTACCCCTGACTACACTTTTATCTGAGTGGCTCTGTTACTGAATTTGGCTTCCGAACTGTAAGCAAAAATCTTTTTCGCCACAATATGAAATAAAATATACTTATAGTAAAATGAAGGGGGGTTAAGAACAGTAAATGAGAGCACTGTATGATTTCAAAGATGTAACCCATTCTGTGTATGGGTTAGGAATGTGTTCAGCTGCAACTAACAGAAAACCTCCTCAAACTATAGTGGCTTAAAAAGAAAAAGTTTCATTTAAAAAACAACAACAACAACAACAACAACAACACAGAAACAGCTCAATGATGTCAGAAAACAAGAAGCTGTAATTTTTTCTGCTGTGGCATTCATAGCATGTGGGTAGCATGGAATATATTTTTCAACAAATATTTTTGTTCATTGAGCATCTATTGCCAGGCACTCGTCAAGAATGAGAATCGAGTTGACAAACAAAGATGCACAATATCCTTGAGTTCATGGAGCTTACATTCTAAAGGGAAAGGTTAGTAAATTAACAGACAAGCTTGTTAGTGATAAATGCCATAAAGACAATAGAATAATATTATCTGGGAGAGAAAGAGGTAAAGGGAGTGGCCAAGGAGGGCTTCTCTGCAAAATACTGAAGGGAAACATTCCAGATGGGGGGCATAGCAAGGGGCAAATGTAGGAAATAAGGGGAGTGTGAGTGGGTTTCAGTGAGCAAGGGAGAAAGAACTACCATGTTCAGAGTCTAAATAGGTGGAGATCATGGCAAAGATTTTGAATTAAATTTCCCAAGCAAAGCAAGACACTGGAGGATTTTGAAACAGGATAAAAATATAACTTAATTTATCTTTTTAATATGTCACTCTGACTTCTGTGGAAAAATAGATTATCCAAGTCAAAAATGGAAGCAGGGAGACCAGTTAAGAAACTATTACATAGAAACAAAGAATCAAACATTATAACACCTCACTAATAAGGACTAACTACAATATGCAAACTCTGAGAATTGAATCTTAAAGTATAGGTTATTAGGGGAAGGCTTATTGTAAAGGCCCCTAGATTGTAAGCTCTTAGAGCAGTCATATCTCTTCATGAGTTGTAATCGTTATCTCTAAATTCTGAGATGCTGAGCTCTTTTTGTATAACCTGGTCGGTCCCTGGAACTTCAACTATCTGTATGACACCTGAGACTCAGAGGTAAAGTTTGGCACCTATGAATGTCAGTATTCCCCCATACAGCAACTGTTAAGAAAAAGCTGATAAAGAGTTCAGACTTCAATTAGAGATGTGAATGAAGCTGATCTGGTTAGGACTAAGGTAAATCAGACTAAAGGGTAAAGGATGATATTGATGGTATTTTAAAATTTCAACTTCTGTGTGAGACCAAAAGAAGAGATGTTTATTTGGTGCAAAATTTATATTTTCTGTAGCACACTATATAATTTAACTTGTATGGTCAGTTTAGTCAAACACCGTAATTACACAGAAGTTTGAATAGAGAGTAAGACCTGGTTGGTTTGTCTAGGCTAGTGTAAAGCCCCAATACACCCCAAGGTAATTTGGACAGAAAATAAAAATGTATTTGCAAAGCCCCCTTGAGGGGCTGGGTGAAAATGTGGAAATAGTAAACTTCCTCACCTGGGGAATTACTGATATTCTTGCAAGCCACATTGGGGACTACCATTGTAGTACCATTGTAATACCATTGGGACTTGCCTGTATGAAGCTTTTTACTACAAAGGAGAAGCTAAGCCTACTTATAATTGTGCCTGAGAGTCACCCCCAGAGAACCTCTTTTGTTGGTCAGATGTGGCCTCTCTCTCTAAGCCAACTCAGCAGGTAAACCCACTGCCCTCCCCCACTACATGGGGTGTAAATCTTCCTGGCAACATGGGACATGACTCCCAGGGATGAGCCTGGACCCAGCATTGTGGGATTGAGAAAGCCTTCTTGTCCAAAAGGAGGAAGAGAAATGAAACAAAACAAAGTTTCCGCGGCTGAGAGAGTTCAAATGGAGTCAAGAGGTCATTCTGGAGTGTATTTTTATGTGTTATATAGGTATCCCTTTTTAGTTTTTAGTATATTGGAATAGCTAGAAGGAAATACCTGAAACTGCTGAACTGCAACCCAGTAGCCTTGATTCTTGAAGATGATTGTATAACTGTATAGCTTATTCAGTGTGACTGTGTGATTGTGAAAACCTTGTAGCTCATACTCCCTTTATCCAGTGTATGGACAGATGAGTAGAAAAATAGATACAAAAATTAAATGGATAATAGAAGGGGATGGGGGATGGGATGTTCTTTTCTATTTTTATTTTAATTTTGGGGGGAGTAATGGAAATGTTCAAAAATTGATTGTGATGATGAATGCACAACCATATCATTGTGCATTGAATGTACTGTGAACAATTCATTATACACTGGATGACTGTATGGCATGTGAATATATTGCAATATAACAATTTTTTAAAAAGAGGCTATTGCAGGCTTCTGGGCAAGAAATGAGGGTGGATTGAACGAAAGAAGCAGCACAGGCCATGGAAGGGGTGGATAGTTATGAACAAGCTCACAGATAACAGCACTTGCCTATGGATTAAATTGGGAGGGGAAAGGTAAAGGGAAATGTCAAGAACAACTCATGAGTTTGGGAAGTTAGCAACTGAAAGAATTATGGGTCAGTTATGAAATGAGAAAGACAAGGGAAGAAACTGTTTTGGGGAAGGGATGAGGCTACTATTAAGGGTTCCACTTTGCACAAGTTAAGTTTCAGATGTTAGATTTCCAAATGAAGATGTCAAGTAAACAACTGGTCTGTGAGGAAGAGAAGACAGCCAGGACAGACACTTCTCTGGGGGAGTTTTACAGTGAAGGTAAGATAAGTGGGATAGTATCTTGAGCGGGATGGTATAAAAAGAGTTTGTTTTGTTTTGTTTCCTTTATTCAGGTGGGAGATGCTAGAGTATGCTGATGAGAATAACCCAGTAAAGAGGAAAAATTGATGATGCTGGTGAAAGAGGGCATGATAGCAAAATTCTTAAGAAATGAGAGGAAATGGGGTCCCAATCTAGCAGTTCTTGGTACATTGTAGGTGTCTGGTAAATACTGTGGACTCTGTAAAAACATGGTATTCTCAATGTTTCTACTCCTAATTTACTTAAGATACCTAAAGACAGAAACTTGATGTGGTATATTTGCAGCCCTCATAGTAAAATTAGGCAAAAAAAACCCAAACTTATCCAATAATACAGAAATTTAAAATACCACTTTAAAATCTTAGGTAAGAAAGCTAGAGGATAAAACATGGGGCTGTAATAACATAGTGAAACCTGTGTGGACGATGACTGTGGCTAATTATACAAATATAAGAAAATTCTTAAACAAACTAGAACAAAAGTACATCACTGTTACAAGGTGTTAACAGAGTGGTACACGGGAAAAATACAATTAATGCAAACTAAGGACTATAGTTAACGGTAACACTGTAATAGTCTTTCAGCATTTGTAGCAAAGGTACTACATCAAAGCTAAGTGTCAACAGTATGGGAGTATAAAGGGTATGGGATTTGCTTTTGTTTTGTTTTGTTTTGTTTTGTTTTGTTTTTATTTGGAGCAATGAGAATGTTCTCAAATTGATTGTGGTGGTGAATGCATAACTCTGTGATTATACTGAGAGCCACTGATTGTACACTTTGGATGGATTGTATGCTGTGAATAAAACTGTCAAAAAAAAATTCTATTACTGAGACAATTTCAATCATGGGCTTCAATCCAGCAACTGTTCCTGAGATGACTGTCAAATGATATCACTTATTGTCAGTATCATGGCTGTGTTAGAATTATTTCAGGGGCAAGGTAGAAAGAAAATAAATTTTAGATATTATATTAATGTTATATACATTTATATATGTGCCTATCATTTGCAATTGAAACACACTACAGAAATGTTATCCTAGTCAAGTTAATAATCAAGAATATGAGAAATAAAAAAACAAAAAACTTATATAAGGAAAAAGTAAGATATCAAAATATCTGTGTGATACAAATCTAAATAATACATACAAAAATTCCTAAAATATCTCCAAAGTAATATCTAAAAGAACATATACTTTTTCTGAATACATGTTAAGTGACTCTACACTAAAACTTGGGAAAGAAACAAATTATTAAATCAAATAAAGTTAGAAAAAAGAAATGATACAACTAAGGGCAGAAACAAGCATGCCTGGGAAAGGGGAACTAAAGATGCAACAAAATTGATCACCAGAAGTAACAATTAACCAGACAGAAGGGGTTAAAGCAGCCGGCCTACAATTCTTTCATGGGGTAGAGGGACACCCCCAGGGGAAGGCAGATGACCTCCTTGTAACTGGACCACCAGGTAAACAGACTAGAGACATTTGTTAGGAAGAGGCGAACTTGTTTCTGAAATGCTTTTAGCAGGAAGTCTCCAGCTAGAGATTACTTACAGAAATACAGCCCAAGGCCTATGAGACCTGGCTTCCTGAAGAATGTCTTGCGAGCTCTTCAATTCTCTGGGGTATAAACTAGAGACGTTTCATAATTGAATTGTTCCGCTGTCTGAGGTGATCCTGTGAACCTCTCATATGGACCCGTTTTGGGCCAGTCAGTCATGTTCAATATGGAAAAGGTCTCTCTCTGCTGCATCTGAATTGATTGGCTGCCTGTATCTTTGACCTTACTTGGTAAAGCTTATCAATAAGTTAAGATCTCTGATTCATGTGAGTTTGGTCTTTCGATCCAATCTTGTGTTTTGGTAGCTCATTGACCAACAGCAAAACAGCATAATTGATTAACCATTGGCTCAATTAAAAAATAATAATCTAATAAATTATATTTTAAAAGATCATTTACATTATAACAAATATTCTCAACAACATTGATTCAAACTGGGGAACCAAGTGGCAGTGATAACTGTTAACAAAAATAGAAGATATCCAAACTAATATTTTTTAAAAGGCCCACATCAATGAAGTCAGTAAGAGGCAGAAATGTAAAAAGTTACCACAAAATTACTACCGTAATAAGAGTATTACACTGTCACAGATTCATTGAAGAACTTTTTCAAAATTTCAAAGACTAATAGATATATAATGTTAACCAAACAAAAATATTTAAAATTATAACGTGTTCCCAAACCATTTCTATGATGTAAATACTTTTAATTCAAAACCTGAAAAAGAAACACCAAAAAAGATTTATTAGGTCAATTTCAATTATGAAATGATATATAAATACCCAAGTATTGTAAAAACTGCCAGTGACTTATCCTAAGATTTCAAAGTGATATGACACAGAGAAAATAATCAATGTGACTCATCACATTAACAAGAAAAGAAAAAGCTAAAATCTTGTAAACTTCTCAGTAAATGGCAGCACCACATTTGACAAAATCTAAAATTTAAGTCTAAAAAGTTACTGGGGATTTCTTAAATGATATATCTATTTCGAGTCATGGGTTTATGTATTTATTTAATACAGATTCATTGGGGTCAATTCCTTAAAAAATAATGCCCCCTTTTAGTACTTCCTTTTAGTATATTAATAATACTGACAATTCATATATTAATATTATTGGCAATCACCATTCAAGCAGGAAAAGAAATAAGTCATCAAACATAGGAATGAAGATATAAATGAACCTCATTTGTAGTTGGCATGAATATACATCTGCAAAGCCAAAAGAGAAAAAAAGAATGAAACTATTATTAGAGACAGTAATCCAGCAAGTTTCCAGACTGTAAGATAACCCCACCAAACTTAATTGCATTTCTTTATAAAAATGATAACAGAGTAGGATAATTTAGAAACAGAGTTAAATTCATTGATAATAGAGGTCAACATATTTAAATGCTGGAATAATCATTTAATTTAGGTCAGAAAGGTTTTTTGGTATTTTTTAAAGGCATAATGGAAAAGACATGAATAGATGTAGCAATAAAAGTAGAAGAAAAGATGTCAGTATTTCCATGGCTGTTATATATAATACATCAATGGTAATAATAATTAGCATTTATTGCTATGTGGAAGTTTTTATGGAAAGTGCTTTAGCTGCATTTTCTGTTTAATTACTAACCCTATGATGTAAATTCTATTCTAATCCCCACTTTACAGACAAGGAAATTGAGAACAAGAGAGAGAGTAGTGTGTCTACAATCAATAGGAAACAAGTGACAAAGGCTGGACTCACATGACTACACAGGATACCTGATAAAAACTGAAAAATTGTTAGTGAAACTTATTGAAGAGGCAAAAAGTAGTTGCACATTTTCCTCCTTAAAAACATGACGGGAACTCATTGTACCAGACTGTAAATATCTTCAAAGTGATAATTATATATTTGTACTTTTTAAAACCTAGTTCCAAATGGTTTATATTATTTAAAAATTAATATATAAAAGTAATTTGTTAGCATGTAATCCAAATGTGGGTTTCTGCCAAGTATCTAAACTACTCTGGGCACTGAGCCCAGTGGAGCCCATATGGCCCAAGACTACTTTTGAACTGGCGGCTGCCCTCGTGGGCCTCCGGACACACCCGCCGTTCAGAGCTCGGGCGAGCACCGGGGGCCACGGCCGCGCACAGCATGGGGCTCCGAACCCTCAAGCACTCTGGAGATGGCGGGAGCGGGAAGCAGCAGGAACCCATTTCCAACTTGGAGAGCTCTTCAAAAATGATTAATAAATACTTCAATCATACCTCAGTAAAGTTGGAAAAAATCTTTAAAAATCAGGTGAAATTAATCTATACCACTGGAAGCAGGAATAGTGGTTCCATTGGTGGGGGTCTTTGGGGGCTGGTAATGCTCTGTTCCTTGAACTGGTGCTGGTTACACAGGTGTGTTCAGTTTTTGAAAATTCATTGAGCTGAAAATTTATTTGTGAACAGTCCTCTATATATTAAATATAGTATCAGATATGTAATATATATTATACATATAATATATGTTATGTATTATATATTACATATATAATACTTCAATTAAAAAGTTGACAAATGATTAATAATTTCCTGTGTTTTTTCCTCTTCTTTTAGGTTTTATTTCACATTTTATAGGTCTAAAGAACAGCATTATTCTCATGTATTCTGTTTTCTGGTTAATGCTGATTTCCCCCTATTTGATGATCCAGCTCTATTGATTTTTAATTTTATTTGCTTTCTAAATTTTTTAATTAAATATTTTCACATTTTTATTTTTTGCCTTTCCTCAGCCTAATTTTACTTCATGAATGCTCATCCCATTTGCTATAGTGCTCAACATTTTAGCTCTCTAATATTAGCTAACTGTTTATTTTTAATTTTTTTGAAATTTATAATAATTTATTTATATATTTTTTTTACTTCATTTTATCAAATGATTCCTTAACTTTTGGTAGAAATTTGTAGTTCACAACCATTTTCAATATTATAATTTCTAACAATTTTTTATTTTTCTTCTTTTACTACTTTAAATAGAAACATTTTTCTACCTATGCATGAATTATTTTTTCTCTCATGATGTGTTTTCATAATAGCTGACAAAAGACATAGTCAAGATAGTAGTAACAGAGAGTCCATTATAAACAGGAAAAGCTGAAGACTCTTTTCTCATTTCCCCACAATTCCCTCCTACTTTGCCTCAATATTCAACTTTCTGGCTCCCCCAGTAGTCTCCCCAGGACTTCTCCTTGGGCAGCTCACAGATTCATAATCCTAGGTAATACTACTCCCCATTTATATGTCACACAATCCTTTATGATCAGTGTTATTTCCTTAAATGAATATTTCATTCATTATTTTTATTTATCATCCATTATTTTATTCACTATTTAAAAAACTATGTATTCAAAAATCCATGCTCTCTAACATGTATGGATTTGGAACAAATCACACCACCTTTATGGCACAGAATGGGAGGGGCATTGGGTCAGAGATCACACTCTCAAAGATGTGTTCTGACTTTGGTGGAAGAGCTAGCAAATGTTGAACTTCTGGTCAGCATTCATAGGGAAATGTTAAAGTTCCTAAGTCTGAGTGATAGCTGAATAGTCGGAAAGATGCTCAATATAATCCTTTAGCTGGAAAATGCTTAGTATGGTCTTTGGTAGCTAGCAAATGTTGATTATGATCTCTTTGCTCAAGCAGCTTTGATTCATCTAAAGCCTAAAGCCCTTGCTGGAATAGCTTGCTGTTGACCTAATCTCAAAAGTTTACTCTCTGTTCCCAGTTACATTAGCCAGGCTTTCTCAGTTTTACTAGCACGAAGGAGATAACATCCTAAAGCTGGATGGAAAGATGCCAGGAACACCATATGGCCCAGTAAATCAGCACCTTCCTGCCTTGTAGGATTGAGATCTGAGATGCCAAGATGGTCAGCAAAGAAAGGAGGACTGGGTCTCTGCACATAGGAGATTTACATCAATGTTGTAACCCACACATGGTTAAGAATACAACTGATAGATCACCAGAGCTAGGGAAACAGGTTTGACCTATAGATTAACAAGACATGCTGACCAAACAAGAATGAAGCAGGTCAATTTTAATGAATCCTGTGACCATTACTTGGTTTTTTTTTTCTTTCTTATTTTCTTTTTTTCTCTTGACCTCTGCCCTTTCTTTGTCTCCTTGGGCTATAAAAGCCCAAGTCCCCTTTATACTTCAACCTGGTCTTGGAAATATATCCTCCAGCTCCTTGCATGTACATCTGAAATAAAACTCACCATCTCACCAAAGAGACTTGTTTCTCTGTTTAGTGTCGGATGGGACAGACCCAATTATTGAGTCATGATTTTATGGTATCATGAGGCCCCACTTTTGGCACCTCCAATCTGTAATATTTCTAGCTTTAGCTTTTTCTACCTTCTTTCTCAGCTTGGCTCTTGGAGGATTCTTCTGCTACATGGGTCTGCTCCCATCCTTCCTTCGTAATGGGGGACAAGTTTATGCTGGCTAGAGCTAGGGCTTCCCCTAACAGTTTTAATGCAGCTGTACCTCTGCTAGTGCCTCCTATTAGCACTAAAAACCCTGCCCCAAAACATTCCATGTTGCCAAATCTTAAGAGAAGAAATCCTATTTTACTCTTTGATATCAGGTCCCATATACAGGTAGCAGCCACATGACATCTCATTCTGGATGTCATTCTGGATTGATTAGAATCCTAAAGGGTAACCAAATTCATCTCCATAACTCAGATCACAAAGTTGATTCTCTCAATGTCATGCTGCTTTTACCCATATGCCCTTTGTCTGTTCCACTAGGAGAACCCAACTAAGTGAAAGCACTCACCTTTAATGGAGTTTGTCTGATACTGTATGACTTGTATAAAAGAGTTGATTGTACTGCTATTTATTACTGTTAATAAATTACCCCAAAGGTTGAGAAGCTTGAAACAATAGCCAATTTATTATATTTCACCATTCTCTACAACAAGGATTTGGGCAGGACTCAGCTGGTGATTCTTCTGCTCCAAGTGACATTGACTGAGCTTACCTCAGCTGGCAAATGGGCTAGCATGGAGGGTCCATGACAGCTTCTCTCACACATCTGGATTTTGGTGGAGATGGTCAGAAGGCTGAGCTCAATGGGAAGTGTCAAACAGGGCACCGCATACAGTGTCCTAGGATGGAAGTCTCTGAGTAAACATATGTCTTACATGGTGGCTCAGGGTCCAAGAGAAAGGAGAGGGAAATTGGCATTTGCTTACGACCTTGACTGGGAAAACGGCACAGTGTCACTTCTGCCACATTCTATTGGTCAAAGCAGTCAGAGAGCCTGCTCAGATTCAAGGAGAAGGAAAACAGCCTTGTAGCCTTCCTACTACAGGGAGTGTAATTGACCAAGGGCTCCAGGTCCTAAACTTTGAAGGCAGTCCCCCCTCACCAGTGATTAAGTATGGCAGGGATAGTGTTCTGGTTTGCTAATGCTGCGTTATGCAAAATACCAGAACTGGGTTGGCCCTTATAAAGGGGTTTATTTGGTTACAAATTTACAGTCTGAAGTCCATGAAAATGTCCAAATTAAGGCATCAACACAAGTATACCTTCACCGGAGAAAGGCCAATGGCATCCAGAAAACCTCTGTTAGCTGGGAAGGCACGTGGCTGACATCTGTTGATCCCGGGTTGTATTCCAGCTCCTCTCTCAGCTCCTATGCTTTCTTCAAAATGTTGCTCTTGAAGTGTTTTGTCCTCTCTTAGCTTCTGTGGAGCAAACACTGGGCTAGCATCCCCAAAGTGTCAGCAAAAGTCTGCTTTCATGGTCATCTCCAAAATGTCTCTGTAAGCTACAACAACAAGCTCCTTCTGTCTGAGCTCTTACAGGGCTGCAGTAAACTAATCAAGACCCATGCTGAATGGGTGGGGCCACCGCTCCATGGAAATAATCTTATCAAAGGTATTACCCACAGTTGGGTGGGTCACATCTCCATGGAAACAACGTAAGCCAAAGATTCCATCCTAATCAACATTAATATGTCTGCCCCCACAAGATTACGTTAAAGAACATGTCACTTGGGGGACATAACACATCCAAACCATTGCAGATAGTAAAGCAGACCAATTCCTGGGAGTCACAAGTCTCCTTTCCAGCCACCTTTGGCCAGAAGACACCCAGCAGCTTTGCCAAAACTTCCTTAGACTGCACAACTATCTGGGATGCTTTCACCTCTCCGTCACTCTGTCCTTCACTCAAGGTCAGACTTGCATTGCTATCTGATGGCTCTCTCAGCCTTTTCTGGATGTCTTCCTATTTGTTTTCACAAATGCATTTCCTTTAATAAAATCCTGACACATTTAGTACTATTTAATTTCTAATTCTCAAAAGCCTCCTACTAACATAAGACTTCACCTCAGTGAGAGAAGTGGAAAAGAATTTGTGCCGCTTTTCAATCACCTCATCATTTATTTTTCCATGCCCTGCCACTGGAAACTTCTCAAAGTATCTAATTTCACCTGGAGTGTACAATCCTTGGTCTGAGATCCTGTCCCATCTCCACCCCTAGCCACAGCTGATGAAACCCCAGATGGACTCCTGATTCAGGCAATCCACAGGCCAGGACAAAGCCATCACAGCATCCCTTGTCTCTCTTAAGAAAGTTAAGTAAGAGAGACAGAGAGCCCACTCAGTTAGTTATCAGGAGCTGTGCTTTTAGAATGTAGCCCCAGAAAATAGTCAGTACCGTAACAAACCGAAGTTACAGAGGAACAGAAACTAAAAGGCTTGCAGAGGAAGATAGTTTGGAGAGGAAAAAAAATAGAACCCACATGCAGAAAGAAGCAGAGAAGGGGACTATGTGACTCTAAGGCAAAGTGACAGAAAAGCATTCAGGGCTGCCAGATAGATGTCCGGTTTCTGGCAGACCTGGTTGTGCATTGTACATCTGTGAAAAACCCTATAACTTTTCAAGAAACCCCCATTTACATGTGAACTAATTTGAGTGGGTTTCTGTTCTCTGCAGAAATAAAAAGTGGTATTTATAAAAAAGCCTGACTCATCTCGCTTTGCTCCGAGCAGAGGGAACACACTCTAAAAAAGCCAGGAGTCTTCTCAGAAAATTCTTCTAAATCTCCGCTAGGGCCTAGATCAATGGATGAGCAAGGTTTAAAAGTCCTCTACTACAGAGCATGGTCGAAATAGTTTTAGCCTGAAAAACTTTAAAGGCAGATGAAACCCGAGTACTGCCTTGGCAAAATAAACTCACAATAAAGCAACCCCAGGATGCCTAGCTGTGAGCAATGCCATTCCCCAGTATTCCTTCCAAGATAAATTATTAGCCAAATATATTAACAGAGTTATAATCTAGTCATTTTTATATGGAATTGTTATTCATTACCCAGTTAAATTATGAAATAAGTCTTTTAGAAAAGATGATTAGAAGTCCTTCTTTGGCAATAATTAATTAATGAGGTCATGTTGTCAACATTTAACAAATTTTTTGATATCTTTTTGTTTTCCACAGTGAGCATATGCATCCAGCTCATCCCAAACTGGCACTAGAAGATGAAGATATAAATTTAAAATAGGTGGGGAAGGGTAGGAATGGGAAGCCAAAAAACACATCCATGTATTGGAGATGTATAACTCTTCTACATGGTAGTAGTCATTAACTATTTTAAATCCCACAGAAGCATAATGACTGAATGAGTAGCTATAAAAACCAAAAATTATATCATATTGTTCCTGATCTACTAGATGGTAGAGCAATCATATATAAAACCTGACTGTTACTCTAAGACTTCTAAGCAAGTAGCAGACTTGGATGGAATATACCATGAGTTAATTCTGGCTTCAGTAGGAGAAGTTGTTTACTTCAAATTTGCTTTCAAATTGGGTTTCTAGAGATAAGCATACCTAGGTACTGGCCTTTGTAATGTAATTTAATATTGTATGTTTGCTGAAGACTAGGGTTTTTAAAAACTCATCACTTCATATTAAAATATTGAAGACTTTTTATTTTCTTCCCCCAAAAGAAAAAAATTGTCTAGAGAACGGTCACACAGATGTCTATAAATCTCAGGGAAATATCGCCAAGTGCCACAGCTTCTCAATTAAGAATTTTTCTCCTATTCCAAATCTTCATTTCACTCGTAACGTAGCTGCTATTTCATGGGAAATTGTCAATCTTAACAATATTGGGTTCTCAAATCCATACACATGATAACTGTTTGTCTTCCTTAATTTCTTTCAACAGTATTCCATCATTTTCTTTGTAGAGATTTTACATATCCCTTGGTAAATTGATCCCTCTTGATGCTATATATGAATGACATTTTTATTTCATTTTCCAATTGTTTGTTGCTAATATATAGAAAAAAATTGATTTTACATATGTTGATTTAGGAAACAGCACTTTAGCTACATTAACTTAGTTCTAGTTGTTTTTTGGATTCCTTAGAATTTTCCACATTAAAAAAACATATCAACTGAAAAATAAGCAACTTTGATTTTTCCTTTCCAATCTTAAGCTTATTGTTTTCCTTTTCTTGCCTTATTGCCCTGGTTAGAGCCTTCATTACAGTGACAAATATAAATGATTAGAGCAGACATCTTTGCTTTGCTCCCAATTTTGGGGGGACAGCATTCAGTCTTTTACAGTTCAATATGATTATTAGCTGTAAGTTTTCCATGGATACTCAATCTTTTTAAAATGAAAATTAGATCATGTTTCTTTTGCACAAAATGCTCCAATGGTTTCGCAAACAAAGTATCTTCCAAAGTCATTAGAATGGACTACATAATCTGAACATCTACTTCTGTGAGCCCATACTTTACCACTCTTCCCCATTATCACTCTACCACTATCATCTACTGATGACAGAGCCTTTTTGCTCTGTTTTGAGCATTACAAACATGCCCCACCTCAGTACTTCTTGACTACCTTGCATCAACTAGATACACCACCCCACGTTGCCTAAGTATCCCCTGCCTCCCATCCTGCTCTATCCTTCTCCACAGACCTTATCACTATCTGGCCATCCACACTATCATGTAAGACCTTAAGAACAAGGACATTTTCTGTGACAGGCCTGAGCACATGGTTTGGGTTTTAAAACTATGTATTGTCCATCCACAGATGAATGGATAAACAATTCAGCCATAAAAAGGAATGAAGTTCTGATACACGCTACAACATAGATGAACCTTGAAGACATTATGCTGAGTGAAATAAGCCAGACACAAAAGGACAAACATTGGATGATTCCACTTACATGAAATATCTAGAATAATCAAATTCACAGAGACAGAAATAGATCAAAGGTTACCAAGGGCTGGGGTAAGGGGCTTGGGGCATTAATGCTTAAAGGGTACAGAGTTTCTATTTTAGTGTGATCAAAAATGTTTAGTAATGGTAAAGGAAATCGTCATTATCATCAGTTTAGTGCAGAAGAATTGAGAAAGTATCTCCCTAAAATCTTATCTAATTTAAATCATATTACAATCTTCTCTGTATTCTTATATAAGGATCTTGTTTTGGCAATTAAAATATGTGATGAGAACAGATTCTGGGATATAATTATCCACAGCATAATTCTCAAAACTAAGCTCATGGGAGATATCATAATTGATATCATGGAGACCCATCTTTCTTGATTTATTAATCCAAGGAAAATGGTTCTGAACTTTGTTAACCAAAGATCAGTTTTTAATTGATCATAAGCAATATTTTCACCCATGTAGAGTTGATTGAAAACTTTAGATAAAATAAAGATGTTTCTTCCTGAAGAACTGTTAATGGCCCATTCTTGCAAATATTTACCAATTTGCTCACCCTTATAAATTCTATAAATCTGGTCTCATCTAGATGGATGTATGGATCTAGGATATACTCTATTCTATTTTTTAAAAAGTGATCTCTGTCCAAAATTATAGTCTATTAGTTTAACAGTTTATTGGACATATCTTCTAAGCTTGTAGAGGATGTAATGAGGACTCCCCAAATCTTGGAAGTAGAAGAAATAATTGTACCCAGGGAGGAATGTTGTACAGATATAAAAATGGATAGGTTCATCAACTATTGAAGCAGAGAACTAGGCAGGTTACAAGGGTTGACGTTACACCTTTCACAGGAGAAACCCCTGGCTCCTGACTGGGTCTACTTTGTTCCAGAGGTAGGTGTAGTCCATTCATTGTGGAAATGAATGATTTTAGATATCTTAGACTGGTATCATTAAATAGTGAATCATGTTACTAAAACTGTCCAATAACAATAGTGTGCAGGAAAGAATAAACTGGCTAGAAAATGCAAGTGGTCTTTTCCCTTGGTAATATTTCCTCTATTCTTCCCCTTTTTCCCCCTCACATAACCTTACAGGATTTATTGTTATGGCCACATCATGGGAGTCAAGGTCTGAAAAAGTGTCACTTCTATCCCTAAATGGACATTCTGAACAAGGCTTATATAATACATAGAAAATCTCATATTCCATTGCAACAGGCCCAGCTTCATAATAGATCTTAGGGGCTCCTAAAAATGTGACAGATTGTCAAGTGAATTGTCATTCAAATGAGTTGGATTTATAAGGCCCTTCCCCTGGAAAGTAGTGATCTGCTTGCAAATCCATGGCCGCAGTCCTGGTACTAGTTGCCAGGTGACTAGAGTACCAGAGAAAAAGGCCCCTTCTTCAAGCAAGTCTTAACATCCAGTGTACATGTTGAAAGTATTTAATTTGACATATTCTCTATTTAAAACCTTCTTTATTTAAAACAACCATTTGCTAATTGCTCTTGATTGCCAGCCTCTGCAGCTGATTTAACTTTCCCAATCTGCATGGTATATCATCTCACAGGAAGGATTGTAAATTTTGTTTCATCTGCTGATGACATCAATAAAATACAGAGTAAATAACCACAACCATTCCTTTCCAGGAAAGTATAGTAGTGTAGTCAACAAAAACCATATCATGCACTATCTTCTTTGTTATTTTTACACTGTAATTGGATTAGAAAATATCAATATTTAATTGGCTATGTGGAATTTAACATATGTCAGAATAATCGTGACATGTAGTGCTAAACTGAAAACAATACTGAAACACTTTACCCTTGTTCCACAATGATTAATAAAAACATTGTCTGTTTAGACATACATAAACCTTAGTTACCAGCCTGATTCTAAAACGCTCCTAGGGGAATATCTACACAAAATTCTTCAGGAGAAAATGTGTCTGAGAAAACTGAAATACCACCTAATTATGAAACAGTTCTTGGCCAGCTTGAAGCTCTAATTTTAATGCAAAATACAAACTTTAGTCACTCTCACATGTATGATTAAAGATTTATCCCACACTAATTTTATTTTAACAGAAATAATCTTCATAAAGAATGAAAATGTAGCCCAAAAAGACCCTTTAAGAATAATTTGAAAATAGATATCTTCGTAGTGGGAAAGAAAATATAGTTTTTATGTAAACATCCTTTGAACATTTCTGTATAATCAAGCTGTAGTGGGAAAAGTAATGGCCTAATAATAATTGAACTGACTGTTGAATGCTATTTCCCTAAATACAAAATAAAAATAGATGTATTATTTCTCCATGATAGAAACTGGTTTGGCTCTTTTATTTTTATTCATTTTTTAATTTATGTGCATTTTCCTTTACCTCATTCTACAAAAGAGTTGAGGCAGACAATCAAGCTGAAATATATAACTACAGAATGTTAAAGCATTTTAGGTTCTGTATTTGAGAATGTATCTTTATTAAACAAAATTACTCTAGTAATCTTGAGTTCAACAAAGTTAAATTAAGTTCAAATTATGTTCAAAGTTTTGGAACATAATTATATTCTCTTGTCTTTGTCCAGTCAGAAAAGAACACTAACTTTTAGCATATAGACTTTCAACTAATTTTTGGAAGAGACTTGATTTGGTTTCAAAGCTTCATAATCAGATTAGCTCCATCATCAGATACGTTTTTGATGATTCTTACTTCTATTAATTCACTTTCACTTATCATTATATAGATTTACTGCTTTATCCTTTGTGCTTTGCTGGGGTCTAGGACATGCAGTTATCACCTAAACTGTTCGATGTGAATTTGATTATAGAAATATGGCAGCACATCTATAGGATGTGTTTACCCATAGAGCCACATTTTTATTGTAGCAGTTATTTAGTTCATGCTAGGGGAAAACTTCCAAACATAATAAATTGCAAATATTTGACAATTTGGACAGTTGAAACAGAATCAGAATCCTAATTTAACTTCGTTTTTGTGTTCATACAAAGACTCAAGAGCTAAAAATTAATCTAAAATTTTTGCATCCATTATTCATATCCAGTTAGTGCTCTGCTATTGTGTCAGAAGAAAGTGATTAATGCGTGTGAGTGTCCAAGGTCAAATTTATTTGGGGTGCAACATAATATACTTCTGTGTTTCAAACTATTGCCATGGCATGAATTCCCAATGTCCTCATAAAATTAACTTTATGTTCAATCACAATTTACACATTATTAATGCTTATACCATATTAAATTGTAGAACCAACAGGGACTGTAGAACAACAACAGCAAAAATGCCATCAACTAGTTATATTTCAAATAGTGTGTGAAAAAATGGTTATACATTTTTTTAAATATTTCAGGTTCATACTAACTTTTCTCTGTCTCAGTAGCATGGCCTATTTTCAAATAACCTTACCATAACACAGTTTTAACTCATTAACTATAGACATCCATCACTTTTCAAATTATATATGCTTCATTGATTTCAGCTACAATGTGAATTTATACAGAATAAATCCTATATTTTTCAGTGACCACCCAAATATAATAGAAAATGTGATATTGAAAAGGGCCCCTCTATAAACTTTGGGCATGAAGGAGGTTCAAGGGGCAGCAAGTCCGTGGGCCACCCCCCATGTGGACCACTATGTGGCTCTGACCATCCTCAGTGTTAGCTGCCCCAAGCCCTGTGTCCCCTGAGGGGGAAGGACACCCCTGGCTGTTAGCAACTCCTTCTCAGATGACTCCAAGGAGTCCCACATGACTTAAGGAAAAGGACTCAAGGATACCCTATGAGACCCTGAGATAGAGGCCCAGTTTCCACAGTTAGATTCTGGTCCAGGGCCCACCCCAAATCCCCGGAACAGACTCAGGCAGGATGATAATCAAATAGCTGCCCCTTAACCGCATCCTGAAATCCAAAAGGCTCTAAAAGCCAAAAGATTTAGCAGCAAAACTGAGCTGACCTGAATCATTTGGCTGCAAAATCTGACTTGAATTAGTATGAGACCATTTATTGACTTTGGTTTATCTCACTTCAGGTGAATATTCATGTTTCTCTGACAAAATATTAATCCGTTTCATTACAGAGAGTCCCATACCTTGTTGGGAATGTTTGTGTAACAAATGATATTTGTATTCTATTGCCTTCTAAATACTGAAAAATTCTGATTTTCAAAATACACTTGGCTCTAAGAAGTTTGGATAGAGGATAGGAAAATAATGTCTTATGAAGTTGTACCATCATGAATTTAAATTCTAAGTCTGCTATTTAATAAATGTGAGATTTTGGATAAATTATTTATATTTCTCTTCCCTGAACCTGGTTCTTCACCTATAAAATTAGAGAAATCAACTAGTGCTACAAATGCTTTGATGTTACTTGCCTAACTCAGGAATCACTCTTTCAACATCATCTTTCCCTAAAAAGTCAGTCTTTTTCCCTGCTCCTGCTCTCACCAAACATCAGAGATTAATGGCTCACTTGGAGATTATTCCCCACATGTACAATGCTTTAAATGTTGCTCATATCCTTCCTCTTCTGTCAAGATATTTACAATGTCTAATAGAGCTGAACCTAACATCATACTTATTTATGAAGTACCACAGTCTAGGTTTTGGGCTCTTCAAGAGCAAGAACCATGCCCTTTCCTTTCCATGGAAGCACATGCACAGGTTGTGGGGGAGAAAAAAGATCACAGATTCAGAATGTGAAATAAAACTAAATCATTTATAAAAAACATAGGGCAGGGAATGAGAAGAGAAGTGAGTCCCTTCCAGAAGCTGGGACCACCTTGACCTCGTTCTTTAATCCATAAAGATCACAAACTTATCTCTATAGTGAGCTAAACCCAAGTCCACATCCCTCCCACGGTCTTGTCAACAGGGGATAAGGGGCTTCATGATACTCAGGTTAGGAGAGGAAACTTAATGCTACTCAGCAGGGGAGGGTAGTCACAAGTAGGCAAACATCAAGAAGATTATTTGAAAGAGGTTTCCAAAATTGAGCATGAAAATATTGAACATCTATAAAGGTTCAGCGTTTCTGTCCAGGGAAATCAAACATTATGGATCTCTTTGGCATTTGAGATTTTAACCAGCTCTGTGAGCTATGAAAACTAATTTCTCCATCACACACTGGTAGGAAGTTGCCCAATAAATCCCCAATACATGTAGCATGTTCAGTGCTGAAATGCATAGAATAAAATCAGAATCTGAGTGTTTGAAGAGAGCTTAGAGAATAATCTAATTTTCTAATCACTTTATAGGTAAAGAATGCAAGCCCAGAGAAACTTAGTAACTTGTTTAAATTTGATACAGCTGGAAAAAGGCAAGCCAGAAGGCCTCGAATCCTCGTTTCCATTAAGAAAATAAATAACAGACTCCATCTCCATCACTTAGTCATATATAAATAATTTTATGTTATACTTAATATAAAAAATTAATTAAAGCTGTGGAAAGAGCATGGAAGATGGGAGTTGGAGACAGTTCTAGCAATGGTTCTGCCACTAACATAGGCAAAAAACCTCAGTTCCATTGGCAGTGCACAGAAACCTAGAATCTAAGGCCCTTCCAGCTGCAAGATGTTATGATGCTAAG
This sequence comes from Choloepus didactylus, assembly GCF_015220235.1. Classification (NCBI taxonomy): domain Eukaryota; kingdom Metazoa; phylum Chordata; class Mammalia; order Pilosa; family Megalonychidae; genus Choloepus; species Choloepus didactylus. The sequence goes on along the minus strand of NC_051314.1, from coordinate 114,138,190 downwards.
GTTCTTCCCAAGTGACTTGAAGGAACTATAATCTTTAAAGATAAGAACTACAGAGAAAATTTGATCCTGGAAGAATCTGATCCAGTGGTTTTAAAAATTAAGCTTGAGCCCAAGAAGATGGTGGCATAGAGAGGAGTGGAAGTTAGTCAGTCCCCTGGAACAGCTAATAAACAACCAGGATCAACTAGTAACTAATTTGGAATAACTGCTGGGGGACAACCGTGACTGTCCACACATGGTACACCTGGATTGGGAGGAATGCCTGAGATCACAGCATAGAATCTGTAAGTGGAAACTTCCGGGAGCCCCCTCCCCCCATGGCAGCCCAAACTGCAAAACCTCACTGTAGTAGAAAGCAGCACTCTCTGAACAAGCAAATATACCTCAGTCCGGCTCCAATTAACAAATGTGGACTGCTCAATACAAGCTACAAATCCCCAATAAACAGACAGAGGCTTTTAGTGATGACTGACCTTAAAGAGCCAGAAGACTTCTCTGTTCTGGGAGGGGGAGCCAGAAGATCAGGTGCTATCTCTGGCTGATGGGTGAAACAGGGCGAGGGGGGGAAGCATGGTCTGGCCCTGAAAGGGGACTTTCTCTCCCTTTTTCTCTCTCTCCACCTGAGCAGTTCAGTGGAGAAAGTGTCAGCCATTTTCACTTCTCAGCACTCTGAGGCAGACAAGGGTGAACATAGCAGAGTCAGAGAGACAAAGAATCTATCTAAATGCAGATAACAACTCCCTAGGGGGTATATCTTCTAACCCTAAGAGGAAAGAGGTGGTGCCAAGCTCTACTGCCAGCCTTCCATTCAGAACCAGACCCCAGAGCCTGGGAGGAAACGGTCAAAACACAGACTAAGGGGGCCACACCTCCTTATACCAGTGGGCAGCAACAGGCTGACAGGCACCACCTGCTGGGCAGGTTAGGAAAAGCACAGCAGCTAGAGACCTCACAGGGTATGTCAATCTTCTAAAACACACCCTCAGGGAAACCAGATACTGAATATTGCCCCCTTCTGAGATCTGAGCCAATTCTGGTCTGGGAAAATCTGATTGGAGTAACCAAGGAAACCAGATGCCTAGACAACATAAAACTACAACCTACACTAAGAAAAACAAAGATATGGCCCAATCAAAGGAACAAGCTTACACTTCAACCAAGATACAGGAGTTTAAACAACTAATGCTAAATCAATTCAAAAAGTTTGGGGAAGATACAGCAAAAAAGATGAAGGGTATAATGAAAACACTGGGCAAACATGAGGTAGAAATTAGAAGTTTGAAAAAACAACTGGCAGAATCTGTGGAAATGAAAGGCACAACACAAGAGGTGAAGGACACAGTGGAGACTTACAAAAGCAGAAATCAAGAGGCAGAAGAAAACACTCAAGAACTGGAGAGCAAGGCACCTGAAATCCTACACACAAAAGAACAGATAGGGAAAAGAATGGAAAAATATAAGCAACATCTCAGGGAACTGAATGACAATGTGAAATGCATGAATTTATGTGTCATGGGTGTCCCAGAAGGAGAAGAGAAGGGAAAAGGGGCAGAAGCAATAATAGAGGAAATAATCAATGAAAATTTCCCATCTCTTCTGAAAGACATAAAATTACAGATCCAAGAAGCTCAGTGTACCCCTAACAGACTATATCTGAATAGGCCTATGCCAAGACACTTAATAATCAGATTATCAAACGTCAAAGACAAAGAGAGACTCCTGAAAGCAGCAAGAGAAAAGAGATCCATCACATTCAAAGGAAGCTTGATAAGACTATGTGTGGATCTCTCAGCAGAAACCATGGAGGCAAGAAGGAAGTGGTATGATATATTTAAGACACTGAAAGAGAAAAACTGCCAACCAAGAATCCTATATCTGGCAAAATTTCAAATAGGAGGAAGAGTTTAAAATATTCTGACAAACAGACAATGACAAAGTTTGTGAACAAGATATCTGCTCTACAGGAAATACTAAAGGGAGCACTACAGACAGATAGGAAAAGACAGGAGTGAGAGGTTTGGAACACTATTTTGCATGATGGTAGCACAGCAATGTAAGCACACCAAACAAAGATAACTGTCAGTATGGTTGAAAGAGGAAGGTTAGGATCATGCGGGACACCAGAAAGAAAGAAGAAAGATAACTCAGTGAAACCTAGAGTGCTCAACAACTGTGTAAAATGCACAAATATGTTTTTACATGAGGGAGAACTAATCAATGTCAACCTTGCAAGGTGTTAAAAATAGGGTGGTATTGGGGGAAAAATGCAATCAATGGAAACTAGAGACTATAGTTAACAGAAACATTTTATTATGCTTCCTTTAATGTAACAAAGGCAATATACCAAAACTAAATGCATATAAGAGGGGGATTAAGGGAGGGGTATGGGACTCTTGGCATTGGTGATGTTGTCTGACTCTTTATTCTACTTTAGTTTAATTCTATCTTTTCTTTTGCTGCTTCTTAGCTGTCATGGGTTTTTTTCTCTTGCTTTTTTTTTTTTTTTTTTTTTTTTGTCTCTCTACTTTCCTTCACTCTTCCTCCATCTTTGTGGAAGAAATGGAGATGGCCTTATATAGATAGTGGTGATGGTGGTGAATACATAATATGTTACTATACAGGGAACCATTGATTGTTTACTTAGGAACAAAATGTATGGTGTGTGAACAAAACTGTCTTTAAATAAATGGGTTGATGAAAAAACCTTGAGGGCACTACACTGAGTGAAATAAGTGAGACACAGAAGGACAAATATTGCAGGGTCTCACTGATATGAGCTAATTATAATATGTAAGCTCATAGACATGAAATATAAGTTACCAGGATATAGAATGAGGCTAAAGAATGGGGAGTGGTTGCTTATTATGAGCAAAATGTTCAACTAGGGTGAAATTAAATGTTTGGAAATGGACAGAGGTGATGGCAGCACATTGTGAGAATAACTAACAGTGCTGAATGGCGCGTGAATGTGATGGAAAGGGGAAGCTCAGAGTCACATATGTCAGCAGAAGGAAAGTCGGAGGTTAAAAGATGGGAATATACAAAACAGTGAGTCTTGTGGTGGACAATGTCCATGATTAACAGTAGAAATATTAGAAATCTCTTGCATGAACTAGAACAAATGTATGACACTATAACTAGAAGCTAATAATAGAGGGGCATATAGGGGAAAAATACACCTGTTACAAACTATATGCTACAGTTAGTAGTATTTTAGCACTCCTTTCATCAACAGTAACAAATATACTGTACCAATACTATGAATCAATAATGGAGGGGGGTGCTAGGAGTATGGGAGGATTGGATTTTCCTTTTTTGGTCTTTATTTCTGGAGTAATGAAAATGTTCTGAAAGTTGAACAAAAATTAATTGTGGCAATGGATGCTGTGCCGGTTTGAATGTATTATGTCCCCCAAACGCCATTATCTTTGGTGTAATCTTGTGTGGGTGGACCTATTGGTGTTGATTAGATTGTAATTCTTTGAGTGTTTCCATGGAATGTGCCTCACCCAACTGTGGGTGATAACTCTGATGAGATGGTTTCCATGGAGGTGTGGCCCCATCCATTCAGGGTGGGCCTTGATCAGTGCAGCCATATAAATGGGCTGACAAATAGAAGGAACTCAGTGCAGCTGTGAGCGACGTTTTGAAGAGGAGCTACAGCCAAGATGGACACTTTGAAGAAAGCAGGAGCTGCAGATGAGAGACAGTTTGAAGATGGCTGTTGAAAGCAGACTTTTGCTCTGGTGTAGCTGAGAGAGGACAAATATCCCAAGTGCAACTAAGAGTGACATTTTTGAGGAACTGCAGCCTAGAGAGGTACGTCCTGGGAGAAAGCCATTTTGAAACCAGAACTTTGGAGCAGACGCCAACCACATGCCTTCCCAGCTAACGGAGGTTTTCTGGATGCCATTGGCTATCCTCCAGTGAAGGTACCCAATTGCTTATGTATTACCTTGGACACTTTATGGCCTTAAGACTGTAACTGTTTAACCAAATAAAACCCCCTTTATAAAAGCCAATCCATCTCTGGTGTTTTGCATTCCAGCAGCATTAGCAAACTAGAACAGATGCACAGCTGTGTGATAGTACCGTAGGAAACAGATTGTGCACTTTGGATCTTTGGATAATTGTATGGTATGTGAACAATCTCAATTAAAAAATAAAGAGAGAGAGACAATAACAACTAAAGGCAATACCTGATTCTAGACTGGATCTAACAATGGAGGAGAAAATTCCCCAAAAAACAATATTGGGACTGTGTGTGAAAAAATTGGAGGATAGACTGTAAACTTCATATCAATGTTAAATTTCTTGAACATGATGACTGTACTTAAGGTGTTTGCATAAGTGAATATTCTTGTTCTTAGGAAATGTACATGGAAGTATTAAGAGTACAAGGAGCATGACTTTTATAACCTATTCCCAAATGTTTAGAAAATGGATGAATAGATAGATGGATAGTTGATAGGGGATAGGAAGGAAGGAGGGAGGGAAGGAGAGAAGAAGGGAAGGAAGGAAGGAAGGAAGCAAGGAAGCAAGGAAAGAAGGGAGGGAGAGCAAAGCTCGCAAAACACTGAAAGTTGGTGGATCTGGGTAACTGCGTGTGAGATAGTTGGAATTCTCTGTATGGGGTTTGTATTATTTTTGCAACTGTCCCATAAATTTGAAATTATTTCAAAATAAAAAGTTTATATAATAAAAAACAAATTAAGCTCAGTATTAATGAAAGGGTTTTTGGTCTGATCATTCAGGATCTGAATGAACAGTGTATCTAAATGCATGCCCAAATACATATTTTTAATTTAAGAAAAATTACAATGTCTCTGCTTGGAAACTATTAGGAATTTTAAATTGATGCATACAGCAAGCCTTCCACTATTTATGCCTTTTCAAAAAAAAAATCATGTTGACCTTCTCTATCAATGATTTCTAATCAGAGAAGTCTCGTATATGCTCAACATAGATAATGAGAGCAATGAAAGGCTGTTTGCTGCAACACTTGACATTTAGTATGACTAAATACAATGCAGTCCCCTTGGGAGAGGAGAGGCAAAATTATTAAGGAAAGTGACTCAAGAATACTCCATAAGATCCTAGCCTCTTACTTTGTTGTTGTTGCTTGTATTGATGTTGTTAATATTCAATTCACCACTTTTGGTGAACCCCTTATCTTTTTTTCTTATTTATGTCAATTTGATTCTTTCTTCTTTCCCCATAGACTTCATTTGCTGTCGTTAAATTAACATGCTAAGTATCTTTTAGCTATCAATTCTCACTAGAGATTATTCAGTATTATTGAAGTCTGTGTGTTTGTTTCTTTGGGCTTCACCTTTTCCCTCTACATGTTATTTATTTCAAACCATGTAACCTACTTTAAAACATGTGTTCCTGTTATCTTCCAGGGAAAAGATTTTCACCCCATGAGGCAGTGTACAGTTTAGCGGCAAGCTTCCTTTGAAAAACCCTTATAAAACATTAGAGGGTTATCGTCTGGGTTACAAAAGGACTTCTTTTAAGTGTTGGTTTACTGACCTCTCAGACCTCTCTTAAGGAAAGTGGCTTCAGTAGCCATTGCCAGATGAAGGTCAATTAAAAAAAATAAGGCATCTCAGACAATACAGGGTAATCAGTGGGGAAATGCTACTAAATTGCACTTAATATTCATCTCATCATTAGGCAAGGCAAAATATCTTTTTCTGGAGATATGGTTCAGTTCACCTTAAAAAAATGAAAGCTATACCAGCTATAGATAGAAAATAATCCTATTTCTGGTTCATTAAAAATCATCCATAAAGTATAGTTTAATTGTTTAACTGTACCGATGCTTTAAAAGTCTATAGGACACTGCAATATGTAATATGAAGTAAACTTATACCACCTTTCAATACTGTTAATGATGCAACCTATCTTAATTCTATTGAAGCAATTATAATAAATATTATTCTATAAAGTAATTAGCAAGTATAACTATCCTTATCATGTATTGTTTAAATCCTAGAATTAAGACCTTCTTATAAATAACAAATACATTTTATTTCAAGGGTAACAATGTTTATCAGAAAAAGATGTGTTAAAGAGTATTCATATGAATATATTCTAAATTTGGGGGAAAGAGTATCCTTGCAAGTAGAGATTTGCCCATTCATGCTAGTAATCATTTATGCTGGGCGAGTGGTTTTTCAGTAAGTACTTAGAGATCCTTGGTATAGAGAACTCAGCCTAAATTTCCTACTTCCACATATCTCATTATTACTTCACTCAATATTTAAAAGAAAATCTTACTAATAACCAGCTATTTTTCTCAAAACTGCCAAGAATTTAAATAGATTTTTCAGAGAATTCTCTGAAACAATATGAAAACAACCTTATTTTTTAAATAAAATGCTATATTTCCAATATCTGAATGATTTTTTGAGCAAAAACAAATGAGTAGGGTATGAGCCAAATAATTTTGCTGTATAAAAAGAAATACTTAAGAGTACATTAAAAATCAGGAATTATTCAAGATGTAAAAATAATTTAAAATGCTGTTTCATAATCCTAGTGTGTTTTGTTGCTATAGTTACATTTGTTTCCTTAGCCATTACAGTTTTTACTGCTCACCGATGTGACAGGAAGCACTCTGTTGCCTTAACTCACAGAATTTAGTTGTCCATTTGTCTTTTGAACTTTTGCAAAGGGACTCGACATGACCATGTCTTCCTCAGGCTTAAAATTCGTCAAATCCAGCAACTGATGAATGGATAAACTAAACATATTACATCCATACAACAGAATGTTATTCAGCCACAAAAAGGAACCTTGAAAATAATCTGCTAAGTGAAAGAAGCCACACGCAAAAGGCTATATGATTCCATTTTTATGAACTACCCAGAAGTAAATCCATAGAGACAGAACGAATTAGTGATTGCCAGGGGCTAGGGGAAGGGGAGATTGGGGAGTCCCTGCTCAATGGGGGCAGGGTCTCTTTCTTCAGGAAGTGGATGAAAATGCTTTGGAATTAGATAGGGGAAATGGTTGTTCAACATTGTGAATGTACTAAATGCTGCTGAATTGTACATTTTTAAATTGTTAATTTTATGTTGCATGAATTTTACCACAATAATTAAAAATTAAAACACACACACCCTGCACTGCCTCCTCATTGCTCTTAGAAACAAATCCAAACTCTTAAACATGGCCAAAGAGGACCTGCATGGTTGGCCCGTCTTACCTCGGCAGGATCATCAGTGCCCCCCCAGCCTCGTTCTCCAGACCCGAGCCTCACCACTCTGTTACTAGATTCTAAAACACTAGAAGGTCTTTCATCTGTGCAGGATACTTTCTCCCTTTGCCAAGCTAACTCCTGCTCAACCTCCAAGTCTCAGTCAAAAGGTGACTTCCCTAACACCATTCTCTCTGCACCCCATCCCACAGCTACAGGCCCCGGCTACATGTGCTCATGGCCACATCAGCATCCTTGTGGCACTTACCACAATGGTAATTATTTGATTAATAGGCTGGATAGTTACATGTTTAATTCCAATCAATCCTGCTAATATATATGTTCTATGGAGTCAGGATCCAGGTACAGTTCCTAGTACATAATAGGTACATTATAATATTATTATATAATACTTACATAAAGTATTAAATGAATTAAGTGATATTCTGTTACATCAATTAAGTTGAATATGTCCATAAATCATATTCAACCTTTCTAAAACTTAGAGTTATGGCTTAAAACAATAGACATCATTTTTTCATGGCTCCTTTTAATAATTACAACTAGCATTTGTAGGGTATTTAGCATTTGCTGGTCTAAGTACTTTCCAGAGTCTATCTGATTGAATCCTCATAACAATACTATTATTTTATATTACTGTTATATTATAACAGTATTCCCATTCTGTTACGACTCCCATTTTAGAGAGGAAGAAACTGAGACTTGAATTCCCTTAGGTAACTGAAGTTCACATAGGCAGTGAGTAAGTAATTCAAAACCTCATTTTTCTGAGCTAGGTTCACCATGGCTAAGTCTACTGAAAAAGTGTGTAAGGGGCTGGGGTTCAACCAGAGCTGAGCCTTAGTAGCTCTTGGAACAGCACTGGTAAACTAGGTGGATACAAGGAGATCATGCTGAGTTTGGAAGTGCAGTTTAAGGGAGAAAACATGGTTCAAGAATGGATACGTCAAGTGGAAATCAGATTCATACATCATTATATGAATTTACTAAAATGAGAATGTACAAAAAATTCACTCACAAAGTTGCACACTGGATATTAGTTTTTAACCCAGTCTCTATGCTACTTATAATTTTTTTTTATAAAGTAGAATTATTGGAAGCAAGTGGAAGATAGATCACACAGGCTTGGACTAGTTCAAATTCATATTTCTGTTTAACTAAGTGGATTCCATGGAGAGTTAGCAGCTCCCATGGTCTTTCAGTTGGTCCAAGTAGCCTGATGTAAGCTAAACTGACATCTTAAGTGGAGATATTTCCAGACAGCACCATCTCAGGAGAATTTTGAATTACAGTGGGCACACAGCACTGAAATGCTGATAAGCGTGGCAGGTATGAACAATTGAGAATGCTGGAGGATTGAGTGAGTATGTTCAGGATCCAACATTTAAGTATATTTCAGGAGTCAAAAGCACCAGGATCACGAAGTCCCTGGTAGATTGTTTTTAGAAAACTTGTATAGCAGGCTATAAAGTAGCGAGTATTTTCACATGGAATTCACAGCCAAACATCAAGATGGGAGAAATGTTCCTTTTTTTTCTTTTCATAGGAGGCATTGCTGCAGTGAGTCAGCTACCAGGGAGCAGTAAAGCCAAGCCTTGAGCTACAGAATTGATTGGATCGGTACAACTAATGTGATTTTTAGCTATCAACTATTCAAAAATCTTGAGTTTCAGCATAAAAGTGAGGGCTGCATAATTCTCAGAATTATGAAGTTCATCAAGCCTGAGGTGATGTTAGAGTCCCTTTGGGAGAAAGACCAAATAATCGAGTTCAGATCTGAGTCACCAGGGAGGGCTTCAGAAAAGATGATGAAATATACACTGAGAAAATTGTAACAGTGAGAGAACCACATGGAAAGCTTTGGATAGATGAGACAGTACTTTAGCAGCTTCTGTTAGTGAACAATATTTAGGAAAGGGAGATGCATTAGCGATGTATTGTCACAATAATGCTATGTAACTATTTACCCCCAAACTGAAGGACTTAAAACAATAGACATTTATTTACCTCACAAGTCTGTGGCAGTTTGGGCTGAGCTTGGCAATAGTTCTGGCCCTAGTTGGGCGTATTCAAATGTATAATCTTGGATAGCCTCAGCTAGTACTAGAGCAATTCAGAACTGGGTCTCTTCTCCAGCAAGCTAGCCTTTCTCATGATAAAAGCAGAGGAGCAAGAGAGAAAGCCAACAGGCACAAGTGCTTTTCCTAGCCTCTATTTGCAATATATCTGCTAATAGCACATTGCCCAAAGCAAGTCCCAAGACCACACTCAGAAAAATCTAGAGATGGTGAAATGAACTGTCCCTCTTCAGTGAGAGAAAATGCAAAGTCCTAAAGCAAAGGGTGTTGTGTTTCATAAGAGATGAAAAAATAAAAATAAACATAAACATTCCTGCTATCCCCTCCCAGATGCTCTCCACAAGCTGTCTATTCTTAAGCCAGGATAAGGAACTGTATCATTACAGGAGCCTCTTCAAAACAGTCTTTAATGCCTATGTTACTAGTTGTATCATAAGACTTGAAAAGACTTCCACAAGAAGTAATTAAATAGCTCATAAGCAATAGCATAAATATTGGGAAAATGTCTGTGCAAATACTGGGAAAATGTACATCACATACCTGAGGAACTAATGGATCAAAATGGCCAGGTAGAGACTGTGCTTCCAAACGATGAGTTCCCTAACACACTATTTAGAAGACTGTCCACTTTATTTATAGTTTCATTAAATCTGATAGAAAGAAAATGAAGAAAGGAGAGAAAGAAAATGGGAGAGGGAGCAGGAGAGACAGAAGAAAGAAGAGACAAATGTTAGCAATTGTAGGTTTTAGGATTTTTACAGATTTATTTATCTGTATTTTCTAAATGTTCTCCAATTAACATAGTTAACAATAAAAATTACAAAATAAAGTGTAACATCTTCTGATTTATAAGACTCTTCAAAAGGGTGGATAAATACTGCTGGGAATGTAGTGGTTAGATGGTGTTTTGAGATCCTGGGGTATCCTAAAATGGACTATGAGGTTGCTATTCTCAAGATAGGCTGCTCCTAATCAGAGGAAAAAATAGATTGAGGAAGAGTGGTTTTCATCGTCTCCCACCTAATTCAATCTGCTCTGCTTTTGTGAACTGTAGGTCAGACTGTGTATGTATGAATTTGCAGAACTTTATATATGCATGAATATAGATCGAAAGTCAGCACGATCATGAACTCTTTTCCTCTTATCAGAAACAGCAAATGTGTTCAAACTTTTTAACAAAGATAAAAATTATTAATAACCAAGTTAATGCTGCTATTCTCTTATAGGACAAGATAGGAAAGTCAATTTGTATGAAGGTCTTTGCAAAGACTTTACAAAGAAGAAAAATAATCGGTTGCAAGCCACACCATCTTAACCACAATGCCTCTATGAGGCTTATTTTCTCTAGCTGAAAGCTCAGACTATTTGTTGATTTCTGATTTGTCTCTTTGTTATTTTATTTTTCCAGCCTGTCTTTGGAATAACCCTTTAAAATAAACTGCCTACTTAATTACCTTGTTGTAAGAAAGGAATAAGTTTCGTTTTCACATAGAGACAGCATGGAATAAGGGAAATGGAGGCAAAACCAGTTTAAACAAGCCCCAGACAAAGAGAAGAGAGAATCTGCCTGATGTAAAGAGACATGAGGTAGTATCAGAGGCGGGAACTCACGGCAAAAAAATAAAAATTTGGGGGGGCATTGGCTAATCAGTTCAAAATCTCAATAATGAGCTAGTTGGCTCTCTGGGATTGGCTGTACAAATTAAAATCTCAAAAGATGAATTAGTTAGTGTTCTCGGATAGGCTGTAACCTCTGTAGTACCCAGTCAATGGGGAAACAGGGGAGGGACTTGCGAATTAGGAGTAGGAGATTTAAACATCGCCATTCTCTTCCTCTGGGGCGCCAGCCTTCCGCGTGTTTGGCTGGACGCCCCATCTTGCAAGATCGTAAATAAATTCTTTTCTCCTCCAGAACCGAGAGAGCGTTTATTCCCTTACAGGTACCACTTTATTTCCGACACTTGTCATGGGTTCACATCCCCAGGAAGATCATCTGTGCATGGAAACTGAGAAAAAAAGAGTTTATTTTTAAATCATCTACAATTTATCCTTTCACAATGTACCTAGAATATAGTTTTCACGTAATTCCAAAAACAATATTGGAAACAAGCTCCAGCCTGTCAAATAAAATGCTAAGTAACAAGCTTGTCTGGCACTATTCTATTAAAATGTTCTACACTTTGAGATGTCCTTATTTCTGAAGGGCAAATGAACCCAGCAGGTGACTGAGTGATTATGACTTCTGATTCAGAGCTCATTTTTAAAAATATGAACTGTTTAATGCTTGCTGATTGCCATCACTAACATACTCTTGTTTTCAATACACTCTTCCTCTTATTCACTAACTGAATCCTGCTCTGAATTCAGAAAGCCCACTTAAAGAATCTGCAGCTAAATTTCAATCCCCTACATAGCAAGAAGACCTACTATAAAAATAATTTTCAAAGGCATATTTAGACTATTCCAGATGTAAATTTTAAAAAATGGTTTGAAGAAAAGGATTCTTAATAATAGAGTGAAATGAAAGGGAGTTGCTGTCAAAGAGAGACTCTTATTCATCTAAAATATGCCCGATGTGGGTGTCCTGGGAAAATGTTGTGGCACTAGAAGCAATTATTCTCCTATTTTGAAAAATTATAAAAACAAAGCCAAACAAAATAAAGCAGTCAAACAGTTCACAAACAAATCGACTCTCCCCATGTAGTCTTCTTTATTAATACTTCTGGGATATTCCTGGAATTCTGAATATATTGTTTTAACGACTGTAGAAGAGGATCCTGGATTTTGTTGGCTTTTAATCTAAATGCAAATGATAAAACAACAATGTGTTACATTATAAAGTCCTCTACAGTTTTCAAATACCACACACCCACTCTGACCTTTATCTGACTAAAGCATGTAATAGATCTTAGCAACAGCTTGTTGACAAGAGATGGAGGTGCCTATTCTAATCCCAAATTGTAATCTCTTGGAGGGTGTAGGTGTTAGCCCATCTTTGGAAAGATTTTCACAGCAATTAGAGACTCAGGAGCCTCAAGTAATGCTAAAGGGTTGTCTCTTCATCCACTGAATCCTCAAGTGCTTTATCACTTGTCATTTTGATGATCATTAATCAGAACACTGCACTCAAGCCAATTGTAACCTATGGGCTTTTTACAAATATAACAAGCTACATCAGTAAAGTGCAGCTGTTGCAAAGTGAAATGAGGCTGTTCATTATAATACGATAGCCGTCTAAAACAGGAAGATAAAGATGACTACTACATCCAGTTTAAAATGCTAGCATAATTTTTTCTTCCTAAACTCAATTTGATCTCTCAAGTGTAAGAAGCAGGTGTAGAGAGAATAAACATTTCAGTGCCCCTACTGAAAAATAGGAAGAGATTGCTGTCAAAAATGAGACAGCTATAAAGAAGTTAGTGTGTATATAATACTGAAAAGCTTTCTGAGTTTCTGTCTATTCAGTACAAACAGTGATAATTTGTCGTTTTTTGGCTGCTAGTTACCAAAACCAACTTGCAACCAATATTGCTTGGATCCCCATAGACAACTGCTCATTTCAGCTCACACCAACCTTTAAGCTGCATTTAGTACTCTGAAACATCCCAGGCATGCAGACATACATCCATCTCTTCAAAATACCATCCACACACAAAAAGATAGGTTATTATTGAAGGTTTTGTAGGGCACTGCCAAATAGGGTTTATATACCATACAGTATGGCCAAACTTTCATCATTTATCAAAATATTCTCTCTCAGTGCAGCAGTCTATCTTTACTTTCCAAGTCTTGCTCTTCCAATTTTTCCAGTTAAGCTCTACTGGATGCAGATCTGAGTTCCTTTTCTTATGCAGAGCAATTGAGGTCTCTGTAATTCCCAGCCTCATATGCTTCACCCATGAGGTGAGACACCCATCTCCTTGGAAGGCAGGGAAAATTGTAAATTATAAATATTTTCGCCTTCACAGTTTTAAGTATATGCACTGCATCTCAATGAACCAAGTGCAGGAATGCTAAGTCAGGCCTTAAAGGGACTGGTCCACAATTCCCAGGGGTATAAATCTCCCTGGCAACACAGGATATGACTCTTGGGAATGAATCTGGACCCGGCATTGTGGGATTGAGAGTATCTTCTTGACCAAAAGGGGGATGCAAAATGAGACGAAATAGTTTCAGTGGCTGAGAGGTTTCAAATGGAGTCAAGAGGTCACTCTGGTGGACATTCTTATGCACTATATAGATAACACCTCTTAGGTTTCAATGTATTGGAATAGCTAGAAGTAAATACCTGAAACTACCAAACTCCAACCCAGTAGTCTGGACTCCTGAAGACGATTATATAATAATGTAGATTACAAGGGGTGACAATGTGATTGTGACAATCTTGTGGATCACACTCCCTTTATCTAGTGTATGGATGGATGAGTAGAAAAATGGGGATAAAAACTAAATGACAAATAGGTTGGGATGGGGGAGATGGTTTGGGTGTTCTTTTTTTACTTTTATTTTTTATTCTGATTCTGATTCTTTCTGATGTAAGGAAAATGTTCAGAAATAGATTGTGGTGATGAATGCATAACTATATGATTGTTCTGTGAACAGTTGATTGTATACCATGGATGATTGTATGGTCTGTGAATATATTTCAATAAAACTGAATTTAAAAAAAAAGAAATGACACCTTAATAATTTAAGGAAACTTTTTAAAATAAAAGCACACACTTTTTATTAAAAAAAAAAAAAAAAAGAAAAAGAAAAAAGGGGGCTAGGTCCAAAAATTGGGAACACCACCAGAAACACTGGGAAACTTCAGTCTTATCTTGGCTTCTCTCACTTCATTTGTTCTATTCTTCTCTCTTTTTTAGTTTTTCCCCTTTCTCACTTCCTATCTTTCTTGTTTTATGAAATGGAAGGCTTCCAAAAAGGGGGGGGGGGGTCTCTGTTATTTAGATGAGTGGTTTTCAAGTCTAACTATACATCAGTATATTTTACTAATATAGATACCTGAACCTCACTCCCAAAGATTTGATTTTTATAAGCCTAGTGGGGCTTGAAAATTTGTATTTTTAAAAGCTCCCTAAGCAGATTATAATAAAAATTAAACTCCTGAAACAAAGAGCACTTTCCCCCAAAATACACAGTAGCACAAGTAAGATAGAAATGTATTTTTTCTCATTTGACACTTCTAAAGTGAGCAATCCAAGTTGGCAAGGTAGCTCTGCTCCTTCTAATTGTGAAACATCCCACGTTCCTTCCATGTTGTTCACCCATACAGTCAGCTTACAACCAAGAAGTGTTTTACAAACACGCTGCCTATGGCATTGCCCTGAAATGTCTGGTCAAATAGCGGTTTTTGTCACATTCACTTTCTAGCTATTGGAAAAGGAGAGACCAGAGGTCCAAGCCAAGCAATTTCCATTCAGCAAATGCAGGAGCAGATGCCCACACCACTTCCACTCCCATTCTCTTGGTGAGGACTTAGTCACGTGGCTGAGAAACAGCGTGAGGCTGGACAGCCACATGCCCAAGAAGAAGCGGAGAACACATTTATGGGGAACTCAAGCAGCCTGCCACACCCCTCAAGTGATTCTAATGCAGAGACTGGTTACAGAGCCACTGCATAGAGAAAAATATTGATGATTCTCCACCTCTATCCTTCATTTCACAGAATATTAACTGTCTCAGAGTGGAGAGAACACATGACTTGGAGTCAGGAGATCCATGTGCAAGTCCTAGTTCTGAAGTACTTGTGTGACTTCAAGTAGATCATTTAATAAAAAATATTCTATGCCAGGCATAGTGCTAAGTACTTTATATGCATCATTTCTTTTCATGTTTACAAGGTAAGGCAAATATTGTTTACCCCATTATATTGAGAAACTAACTTTTCCTGCTTCATGCTGTTACATATGAACAAAGCTAGGCTTCAAACTAAAATGCATCATCTTTCCCCTATGCCATATTTAACCTCTCCGAGACTCATTTTCTCATAAGAATAAGTGAGATAAAAATCTCTACCTAGTGAGTTGCTGTGAGGATTAAATGAGCTAATTTAATAAACAAAAACAAAATACATTATTTTGTTTTGTAAACACAGAAGTTGACTCTAATTTGCCACTTTAGGCCTGTGTTTAGAGTTCTTTTCTGGTGGTGATGACGGATTTGCATGTATTCTTTCATATTGTCTGGTTCTGTCTTCAGTGATCAATGGCACCCGTTTGTAAGATGACAGTTCAGAGTCAGCCTGCGGCCATGGCACTGAATAAAGCCAACTGGCCCATATGGGAATTGAATTAATGATGTGGAACTGATAAGCACTGCACTCAGATGAGCTGAAATAACTAAACATTGACCATCATCATAAAGACACAGACTAAAGATAAGACTCGCAGAAGAGCAATCTCTCTTTGTTCCTCTTATAAGCCTATTCATTAAAGGTTTGCAAATAAAAACCGGCTGTCTTGCCAGCAAATGACCTGTTATCATAAAACAAATTGAGGTGGACTTTAGGACTTTTTTCCATTTTCATTTTTGAGTTATATTATTAGCAAGCCTACTTTTTTCTTATGGAGGCCAAAACTCAGTCTGAAGATCAGAAGTTACAGAAAATCCAAGAGTAAAATGGGATGCCAAACAAAATAAAACACGTACTCCCTCGCATCTCATTCCTACCCAGCCCCTCCCCATGACGAGCTGATTCTTCACAAATCGGGTTGCTGTGATTTTGTTTTGTTTTCCATTTTTTTAATTAGAGCAATTGTAATTTTAGAGAAAAATGATATAGAAAGTACAGAGTTCCCATATATCCCCCGTTCCGAACACAGACACAGGAAGACCTTGCTTTACACTACCAAAACATTCCAAGACCCTTGGCGTAAATTGAAAATCACACATAATAGCAAACCTCATTATTTAATAAGTATTTCTTATACAACATACCTATCACAACTTTTTTTATAAATAAGGCAATTAACACTCTAGTAACAACAAATAAATTAATCATAGAAATAACTTTTTAAATTCTCTTTTCTCTCTCTTTCTGCCTTTATTTTTTTCTATTGTCAATCACATACACCTGAATTTGTGTGTTGAATGTAAAATGAGGTCCTACTGTATTAACATTTTTGCCCTAGTGTGGTAACTTTGTTTCAATCAATGAGACAACATCATTATAATTATATACTTAACTATAGTCCATAGTTTGCATTAGGGTTCACTCTTTGTGTTGTACGGTTCCATGGGTTTGCTTTGTTTTTTTTTAATTGTCATTCTGGAAACACATATAAAACCTAAAATTTCCCATTTTAACTACTTTCAAATATACAGTTCAATGGTAT